>NC_092692.1:11332763-12532763 GCF_964275005.1 Diadema setosum | reverse complement strand
AACATACTTATCGTGAGAAATAATATGATACACAGTAGTTATGGGTAAACTCGGCCCCCAGCACATGCATTATCACTAGTTGTACTGTGCGCGCTGGGGGGGGGGGGGGTTTACCGCTAGGCCGAGTTTACCCATAACTATGGTATTCTATTCCATGATAAACATTCTAGAATGCCCTGCTAAATGACAGAATGGTGCACATGAAATGGACCAGAAATGACAACATTTTACCATGACCCAGGACATAAAGATTGTATAAGTGAAGGAAATATGTTGAAGAAACATAACTCAAAGTACGTATCAGAACATGCAATACAGATAGAGACACAGATGATTATAAATCTCAGTGAAACAATATACAGGATATATATATATATATATATGAGACTAAATGATAGCAAATGTTGCTAGAAGAGATGAAATTAAGACCCGGGTTGACATTCAAAATGGAGTTGAGAGGTACAACACACATTGACAACTACTCCCTCAAGGAAAATCCAGCATCCTGAGCAGAAGCCACATGTAAGCATTTCTACAAACACTTCTGCAAAGATGTGTGGGTGGCTATGACAACTACATCTAACTTCAAAGACACCTTTACACCTGTCTTTAAACGTCTAACTTACATTTGTAGACCACTCTGCTACCTATATTTGCAATTACATTGCAAAATATAAGAATGAATTGAATGAGACATAAACTTCTCATTGCCATAGAATTCAACAATATTTTTTAAGCTTTTTCAATTAGTCCATAGTAAGAAGAGTGTTCAAATTGATGAAATTCTTCCACTGAGTTGTTTTTATTGCAACCCATGGACAAATCGTTCTGCATCGACACAAATAAGCACTGAATTGTTCAGTATTTTAAAAGTACATTGTATGTACGCCCATGATTTCTTTGGTCATGGCTTCTGGCTACTACAAAAACGAAAAAAAAAAAAAAAAAACTCATCAATTCAGTGCTTATTTACGTCAATGGAGGGCAATTTGTCTATCAGCTGCTTAAGAAAGAGTGTACTGCTTTGGTAACTCCTCAAAGTATGATCACAAATGCATTACTGCAAGAGACAAGCTACAGGTGTATCTATGGTCTACAGTTGAAGGGCAACTCATTTCTGTTCAAGATATTCAACAATTCCAGGCAAATATAGGCCTTAAAGACCAGAAAAATAAAAACAAAGCCAAAATAGAGAAGCGGAGGAAATGAAAGGTTGAACGTTATAGTCGTTGCAGATTACATGAATACTCAGTCAGAAAATAGAAATGGGTATTGTGAGAAATTGAAAATGCGCTGTAGACCATATCCTGAGAGGCAGGTAAATGATAGAGAAATATGGTGTATTAAAAAAAAAAAAGATTAAAAAAAATATTTTGGAAAGCTTTTGTAAAATATAGTGAGAAAGCTGTAAGGAAATACCACAGGAACCAATAGAAGACGAATGGTGCATATGGTATATGAGATGAGAAGCTACAGATCTTGACTGCAGATATTTCTAAGCTTCATCTTTACCTCTTTCATTGACGGGTAAGTATATCTTGTGAAGATTTCGTTCGGAAACTACAGGAAACGAGTGAAACATAACAGACTCTAATCACATATTAATAATCAGAAATATCATCACTTGTCTAAATGCATCAGAGTGGTTCCGTAATTAAACCATCTTCTAATGCTGAAATGACATTATGTACAAAGTATTGTCGTGGGTACGGCAAATAGCCATGAGCTTCAAGGGTGATTAGGGTTAAAATGTTTTGATTTTTTTTTTTTGTTGTGGACTCTTGTGATACTCATCTGACACACTGTGCCATATCAAAACATAAGGTTGAAATTGAGAGGGCTTGTAATACAAGTGTAACATTGCTAATATTACATTTCTTTGCTTACATGTATTCACAATAACTTGTTATATAAAATAGCATACATACTTATGATACAGGCCGGCAGTGCATGGCAAAAGTTATAGTGCACGCAAAATATAACGATTGCAAACGATAACCCACTATCGATGTGACTATCGAATTTTGCTCCCTCACTTTAATCATCGAGTACTTGAATCCCGCATCTTATCGACGCGATTGCGCCACAACCGCGATATGCTTTGCTCGATATTATCGTTATTCTCGATTCTCGCTAGCTATGCCAGCAACTTATCTATGTGGGACTAGACCTTCAGCGGTAGATGAAAACAGCAGGTTCGCTACTTTTACAGAGACTGATCTACATAAACAGTATCTTAGGCGATAAGGACGCAAAGAAAACAAAGGCTGTCATCAACTACGCCCTACGAATTTTGGACTCCTACTGTTCTGAAAAAGGAATCAATCCGACGGATATTGAGCAAGTCAACCTAAGGTTTGTGCCGCTTTCTCCGTACATTCTATGCGGAAGTGCGCCGTGGAAATGGGCAGCGTATGTCAGTATACGCTAAACGCTCTTTGATCACGCTACGCTATGAACTTTTACAACGACATTTACAACACACTCTCGGCATCCACATGTGCAGCAATGCCATGGTGACTTCAATGATGGTGACTTGCTACATAAAGTGAAATTCAACGCCTACAATGCCTGGCACGAGCCTTGTGTTTAAATCCAGTAGATCCCTAATCCTACAATACATCATCTACTCCTGGTCCTGGACCCAGTGCAGTGAGTAGGGCGTCTAACGTGTTAGATCCATAGACATAACGTTACTTATACTAGGGTCAAGTGTTAACTAGCTCTGTCGCTCATAGATCTAACGTTAGTCCTAACCTATCGTACTGTTTGCACTGTTGGATCTAGATCTAGATATACTATAGACCCTAGACTCGATAGTAGAATTTGGATCTTCAGGTTTTTGTCTACACACGTTCAAAGAAACTGGTACATGTATTGTCTAGACACGTGTAGAGTCTTAAATGATCTAGGCTTTCGTATTTTTTTCAATTTATCTTGCCTGGGTATGTATGCTATTTCATATAACACATAGTGCATGACATCTTATTGCACTATAACAAGTACCAAGCACCTCCAAATTCTGAATTTGCCCTCAGGCAATTATATTCAATTCGGCCTGCGGCCTCATTGAATATAACTGGCCTTCGGGGCAAATTCAGAATTTGTCAGTGCTTATATTGTTATAGTGCATTCAGCCTCATGCACTATATATATACTGTGAAATTGTGCATCAACCTTATCTTGGAGACTTGAGGCACCTTTCACGATACACAATGAAACATGTCATCAAAGTTCATTGACTCAGTCTTTCAATAAGCTCATTTGATTACTTTTATCTACATGTAGAACATATTTTTTCTTTGTAAGTTTACCTCATGGAAAGTAGACAGCAGCCTTTAAGTGCTCATTATGATAATTTAGCATACATACTACATGTTAACACTCATGCAGCCTGGAAAAATGTACCGATTAGTTTGTACATAGTTTTACATAGGCAGATATGTAATATATTTCTTTTTTACCATATCTTCTACCCCTTCTTCTTGGAATGGGGAATATGTCAGAATCGTCATCGGTGTCGTAGCTGTCATGGGTGAGGTCCGGCTGGCTGCGGTGCCGCATTCTCCGCGGATAGGTGCCCGCTGCCTCGCTGTACACCGACCCGTCCACAGAACCACGTGTGGAGAATCGCGGTGCTTCGAATTCATCAGCTGCCGATTTCAATTGGGATGCATGTTAGAACGAGAAGGCAAAGCAGAAACAGGATGTTGTGGGTCAATAAGGGATCAAGCTGGCAGCCGAGGGGGCGGCATGGGAGGGGGGATAGGGGTTGTTAATAGATTGCGCAATATTGTTTGTTTGGTTTTTTTTCTTTTCCTATCTGAACTTCTCAAATTTCATGCAACATTTTGAATAAACAAATGCAAGATATTCAAAATTGAAAAGCACAGCCACAACTTTCAAGACTATAAATTTTGATTTCTTGCCACTCTCCACATTTCAACATCTAAAAATGATAGAATTATAAATGCACTTGATTAAGTTTCACAATGATGAAAGTTACTGCAGCAAGTTACTTGCCAACACTAAGCCATGATGCACACTGTACTAGTATATTTTCTAGCACATGAAAATTCTGATGAATATAAACATGAAATAACAACAATGACAAACGGACACGATAAATGTGATTGTATACACTTGCACTGTGATAGGTGGGATACACCGGAAATATATGCATATTGTGAAGTTCCTATACTGATCCAAACAGTGCATAATTTGAAGCAACAAAATTTGCAGCCAGGTGTTGTGGGCAAAATACACATGACGCAACACACTACAGAGTAGCAGGATGAAGCACATTAACATAGACCCCGTTTACAGCGCGGGGCTGGGCTGAGCCGCAGCCGAGCCCAGCCTCAATTGCGAGGCCGAGCCCCTCAATTTTGTCCGTTTACACTGCCGGGCTCGGCTGCGCTTTCAATTCAAACCTTTCAATATTTTGTCGTAGTGGTGCTCTGCCCGTAAACAAACGCAATTTGATATAGCCTGGTTTTCAGACCCTTTGCCAACTGGATTCCGTGGCGACGAAGTCGCCGTTCGGGCAAAGGCCGGGCAAAGGCGAAGTACGGGCAGAGGGTCTGGAAGGCAGACGCGTTTACACTGAAATTAAGGAGGCCGAGGCCAAGCCTCACACTGTAAACGGGTCATAGGCAATGGAATTTGAAGCAATCATTTATTTGATTGCTTTGATTGTCGAGCCCAGGGGTGTCTGCTGGTCAATCAGACACAGAATAAGACCACACTGGCTCAGTCTCTGACAGACTTTTTCCAAACAATGCCACATTTAAAACCAGCACACCTACTGGCACAATGGACCAATTTCAAAAGAAAAGTCATAAACTATTGTGAAAGCTGCACTGAATTAAATTTTGTCTGTTAGTACTGCTGTCTCTGTTGTAGACGGTTACATGTTATTTTCACTCATGCACTACTTAGTTTACCTCATTCTTTTTCATCCTCAACTGTCACAGTGTACCAATTTTTAAATATTTGGAATTATTTGGAAAATACATACACAAATAAATTGCTGCTCATTTTGCATTTTCATACTAGATACTTTCACCCGTTTCATGTTTAATGCCATGAGATTCCAAACCATAATGCGAACAGAATGGTAGCATTAAAAGTGGTAGAAAAGTCATTAGACTGACTGAAAAAAAAAAGAGAGAAAAAGTTACTATCTGTGCATAAATGTAATGGATTTGGCTGCAT
This sequence comes from Diadema setosum, assembly GCF_964275005.1. NCBI lineage: Eukaryota > Metazoa > Echinodermata > Echinoidea > Diadematoida > Diadematidae > Diadema > Diadema setosum. Next base: position 12,527,546 of record NC_092692.1, on the reverse strand, counting down.
CAGGCACAAATAAATGTATGTGACATGACTACAAGTGTTTGGAATATGGACATGAAATGGATACAGAAAAAACAAACAAACAAACAAACAAACAAACAAATGAGCAAACAATCCCTGATTGCTAATACATGTAGTTTTAACAATGATGATTGATGACAATAAAGGAAAAAATAAAAACAAACCAAGAACCTGTGTATTCTAAAATGAGAATTACAAATGTAAGTCAATTTTAGCATGCATTGTTAGTACCTGGAAGGATATAAACAACTGGTGCTGTCCAAGCTAAACAATGAACAAGAATAAAAGAAGAAAAGAAGGTCCTGTCTCATACGATATGATGGAATAACATACTCTCTTTGCATAATAAATTTGATTTACAACCACTGAAAAACAGAGAATGCTCGTCTAAAAGACGTATAAGCATGGCATTATAGGCTTTGTCTACGAATGCAACAAAACAGAGCAGTTACTTTTGTACATAAGAGGTATAATTTTTTCTCCCCATTTTAAAAAGGGGTAACAGCAATAACCATGTGATGGTTTAAAAAAAAACAAAAAAAAAACAGAAATCACCGACAGTGACACGAGTTGCTGACATTGTGATTTTCAGTGATAAGTTGTGTGAAAATTTAACCAAAGGTTATAAAAACTGCAGACAGCAAGGGAATTAGTGATAATCATGCAAAAAACAATCGATTATCATAAGAAAAGACTCTATTTGGAGGAGACATAAGGGCATAAGGGTTTTTGGAAGTGCGTATTCAACATCGACACTGCAAGGTACTCACAGAGATATTATGAAAGAAAGGAGAAAATGTCAAAGAAAACGTGTTAGTAAAGGATTCGTGGTTGTGATTTGGGGACGTACTTATCAAAACAGTGCAGGTCTCAGAGGTCAATATTACTAATTTAATCTGACTCTCAAACAGAGTTATCAAGCATGATGTTACCAACTGTATCACTTCAATACACTTTATTAAGTAGGCCATTCACTGATTGTGTTATGAATACAACATTGGCAAGGTCTAAATAGCAACTTTTCTCTTCAATGGCTGTACTTCCACAGAACAACAGGGCATGAATTAAATACCAGTAATGATGAACAGATGATATTAGTGCTTATGCTTCTATTTCTTCTTTTTCTTCATGGTATCAGCACACAAGGTAATGCATAATTAGTATGATGATTTTGTTAAAAATTATGTACTGACATTTGACATTCTGTCATTTTTGTAAAGTGGTTAGAATGCCAAGAATATTGTTCGTACCTGAGCTGACCATAGCAGGTGGATAAGATCCATCTGTGTAGCGTTTGCTGATCAACTTTGGTTCTCCGGAATCTAATCAGAGAGATTGCATTTCCATCAAGTAGATTGCACATTTGTTAAATTATAGTTGCGTTCACATTATTGTAATCTTCAAAGTTTCAAGCTTTGATGATCAGCTTGGAGGTTTAAACTACAATGTGCGTCCATACAACACCTTAAATCTAAAAGATTGAGTCTTTGAGCGAGATTCCACTCGATGATTAAACCATAGGACACAAAGAAATACATGTACATACATGTAGCACTTGGGATAAACCCAATAATGTGCAATGATACTGTAGTGTACAACAGGCACTGGAGGTCAACCCAAAAGCTGAGGGGTAATAGGTTTCACAGAGAGGTCACCCTAACCTACAAGTTTGTTGATTATTGTGTCCACATGACACAAATCAACGAGTAGGGACTCCCTGTGGCTCTTGGATAGAGCGTCAATCTTCTGATGACTTGTGGTCCTAATCAGCAACTCATCTTTACGATCGCTAACCTTCAAGTCTGTCAACACAGGACTAAACTACAAGCTTACCATCGAAGATTGAAACTTCAAGATTATGTTTAAGTTCTTGAACATCGTGTGAATACAAATTATGACGCAGTCATCTTACAAAAGCCTTCCAAAAACGGTCATATTTAGCTGTAGTTCAGAAATCCAGTACAGGGGTGGGGGAAACATGCAATGCTGGTATGCATGGAAACTTGTATTATACAGATACTATGATTTATTCTAAGCCTACTGGTATGAAATCTGTAACAGTTTATGCTGAAATTGTTGGTATCTTCGTACACAACTTTAAACAATTTTTATAAAGCAGGGGTATGCAAAAGGAAAAATGGATTTTAGTTATGAATATCAACATTCCACTTTACCTAACTTTGTCTAAATCAAAAAATGTTAATGCTTTAAGGAAATGATAGGGATGACAAAAGCTTCATCTACTCTCACTGGCCTGTTAGACTTTTTTTTCTCATCTATGCAAAAATGTCAACCTTAACTCAGCAAAATTCCATATGAGTCTGAGAACTACCAGCTCAATGATTAGATGTCACATTCTGTGAAAAAAAAAAAAAAAAAAAAAAAAATCTAAAGTTTTATCTTGTGGAGTGTACACATTGCACTTAGTTTGCTTGACTCCATTATCTTGGATATCATGCTGATTAAACCTTCACTAGGTTGAACTTGGTTGACATGATTGCACCCGTCAGTATGACTTTGGAAGAAAAAAATAGAAGACTTGAATGAAGACTTGAATGCATGAAAAATGTTTCATGTCATGGATACCCATTTTAAAGTTAACAACATGCTGGGTATGCAGCAATATCAATTCACCTGTGGATCGATCAAAATTGTATCATCCTTTTTCACTGCCTTGAGGCAGGTAATTTGCATTCCTGATGGCAATACTTTTGTTGCTGTCATTGTTGTGGTTGTTGTTATTGGTGGTGGTGGAGGTGGTGTTAATGTTGATGTTGTTATTCAACTTGGCAAATGAATTTAGAAGAATCAAATCTTTGTGACTGACTTTGTCATTAAAATCACTGTCAGGATATGGAGGCCAAAAAAAAAAAGAGTCATGATAATGATATAGACAGCGGTGCAAGCAGACTCTCTAATGCAATAATGAAATAAAAAAAGGACAAATAATAGTTAGGGTGAAAAACAATAACTTATAAACCTTTACTATCTTGCCCAAAAACTTCAGGAGGGATACTCACAATCAAGGTTGCCCAGGGAGCGGTGCCGACGCATCCTCCGCCGTCGCTCCTGCTGAAACATGTACGCTGCCTCTCCTAGTTTGGGGTATTCGGAATGGGACGGGATGGAGCGAGTTTGGTGGGGGTGGGTTTATTTTGTTTTGTTTTGGGGTGGGTTTTTCAAAATTTGATTCCGAAGCAAGCCAAGATGGACACGCATGCAAAACAGCAGAATCACAGAAAACAAAGTTGGATAGGAGAAAGAGAAAAACAAAGAAGAAAGAAGACAAATAGAAAAAGAAAGCAGCAAAATAAGAGGGTCAAACCAGGAAGCACAACAAGCCAACATCGTGCACGCAACTGTGAGGTGCTGAAGTCTACAAAAGGTCATGCGCATGCATTGAGATGTTACATGGTGTCTACTGTACAATGGGAGGTGGAATAATTAACTGTGTAGCAAATTACGTCTGGTCAACACGAAGCACTGAGAATGTTCAGTCTTGCAACTCATTACTTGTAAATACATACAGTGATTCGTACTAACCTACATGAAGCATGAACATTACGTTTATCATACAGCTCAAATTGTTACATAATCAGAATACTAATGTAAATATCGTACATGTACAGTATACGTACACATTGTATGCACCACATAGAACAAACAGAACATTTACTGTACACCTTGTAATGAATGACAATAAACTTATATTGCCCCACTGAAATTATTGTATTTATAAAAGTACAAAAAAAGGCAACTTAAATTAATGTCTCTCCCTGATTTTCTCATGGTAGCATTTATTCATAACTATGATTTTCATAGAGTTCCGTAGCACCATGCCAACATATTTCTCTCCTATGTTCAATCTTACAGAAGCTAGTATATTTAATTCAAAACTGGTCTATAGTTATATATAGGTATATGATTAAGTCATATTTATAATATCTGCTGTTCATAACACATGAAGACATTCTCTAATTCCAGGCAATCAGATCTAAAGTATAACTAAAAAACATATTCACATTGTCAAGGTGCTCGTTTCCGCAATGTCACTTATTTCTTTGGTGGGTTCTTTTCTTTTCTTTTTTTTTTCCTGAGCCCTTTTATTCTCAAAGCTGAATATAAGAAAGTCTGCTAACTTGAAGTTGTTTTGCATCTAGGCTTTTTTTCCACTGCATATCAAGGCAGTTTTCATGAACCTGCTGAGCTCAGTGGCTTGGTATATTTTAGTACAAAGAAGGTTTCACAATTCAACAAAAGCGAAATTTCTACTTGCTAAACAAACCAGGGTGTGTAGTACTAAGAAATAAACAGCTAGCTCTAATGACTATTATCATCGAGGCAAAATGCCTGTGACTGTAACTTTCACAAACCACTTGGACGACACAAACTGAAGTGCAATGCAGTGTTCTGTTTTCAATTCAGTTTTGTATGCACGCATCCACACTGAGTCACTAAAACAAAACTCGATGCACGGATGCTCAGTTTATCAGCATTAAGGACACAATGGCAAGCGATTCAACTCTACAGCATCAATCATGTATGATTGTGTGTTTTGTGTGTAATCAATTTCAAGGCCATTGACCCAATATCTATTTTAGCAAGTATCTATCTATGTTCTATTCTATGTGCCTTTCTCTCACGGTACCTAATGGTATGGCTGTTAGCTGGCCGTCATGTTTTTCTTCATGGCGCAGGGTGAGCAACAGTGGGAACTAAATGCACACACTACACACTATAAAGAAAATGCGCACTGTCACAAACACACATACACTGTACATACACACATAATATCATATGAATGCACACTTCATCACAGCTCACCTGGCTCAAACTCCCCGGGAGCGCCAAAGACGACGTCGCCGTAGGAAGGCGTGATGTCGTAGCTGGCGGCACGGTTGTGGTTGCGGGACCTGGCCCGGCGTGATGTCTCCTCATCGGGGTGGAGCAGGCTATTCTTGGGCTTGTAAACAGCATCTGTGAACAAACGGGTCACATATCATTTACAATATACATCATGCTTAATAAACGATCTAGTGAGCTGCACACAGAAGCACTGATTCCACTATGATCATAACAATGACATCAGCTTCCTCAATAAAGCGAATCATCATGAATTATCACCATCACTGATACCATCAATATTAAATCACCAACAGCATCAACACTATTATCATCATCATTAACATCATCCTTCTCATTATCACTATCATCATCATCACCATCGCTATCATCAACATCATCACTATCATCATCATCATCATCATCACCATTATCATTATCATCATCATCACCATCACTATCATCAACATCATCACTATCATCATCATCATCATCACCATTATCATCATCATCACTTTTATCATTATCAGCACTACCATCAGCATCATCGTTGTCACTATCACAATCATCATCATCATCACTATCACCATCATCATCATCATCATCACTTTCATCTTCATCATCATCATCACTGCCCATGCCCATATCAACATGATCATTGCCATTTCAACCATCCACATAATTCTCATCCCACCAAACAATCAACATCTCTACCTGCGGCGTGTCTGTCGATGAGATAGATGACCTTCTTCTTGCAGCGCTCCTGCTGGTCGTCAGGCAGGATGTGGATGATGTATGGCCAAATGGTTCGCTTGGCGTTGGTGTCAAGGATTGGGAAGATTTCAACAATGAGAGCATCCAAATTCCTTACAGGAAAGAACAAAGGATGATGTTAATGACAAAGGATGACTTTGATTCACAACAATGACAACCATCTTGAAGTTCATAAAAGGCACAAAATTTTGACAGGATCTAGCCAAATCACAAGCATAAAAATATCTCCAGTCTACTTCTGAGAAAACATGACAACTCATGAACTTCAAAAGATTTTTTTTTTAAAGCACTAGTACAGTTATGCTTGCTGTACAATGCTACAGGATTCAAAAGCTGCAAGCACAAAAACTTTCATTTCCTGAGGCTGTTCAATGTATGAATCTCTAGACTCAATACAAGTGATGATAACCATGTACAAAGCTGGTGTGATTTTCTATAAATCCTGGAATAATTTGAAATAAGATGTAATCATGATGAAATTACACAATCTCTACATGGTGACAATTTAAACAAAACAGGAAGCAAATATGAACAACAAAAACAAGAAAGATGTCCAATTTTAATAGTGGTGACAAAAATGTTTCATCCTATTTTTTTTTTCTACACACACACAAAAAAAAAAATGAATGAACAGTCATAAGTTCTCTCTAACTTGATTGTATGCTCTGTCCTATTCAACTTTCATGTTTTGTATGCTTGTGTTTAACAGTTTGGCATATCCTTTGCTAAAATTCTCACCCTTTTGCCTTTTTAACACAAGGAGATGGGACTACATACCACAGAATATCGTCTGCACTCACCTGGTGTGATGGTAGTCACGGAGACACTTCTTGATAACCTTTCTCTCCTCAGACGTAAGATGGTGTTCCATCTGATGGAGAAGTCAGAGAACGCATGAGGAAGAAATCATTCTCAAAGGCAAGATAACTGTGCTGATAATGGGACACACACATGGCAAGTGCTTCTCCGAATCTCTAACAGTTGAACGAAGCACCAGATAATTCCCTCTATCTCCCATTGAACTATCGTTGCACTATGTGCAGTATTTGTTTTATAAAATGATTGCGACATGATGCCACCTGATGTCAACCTGTCTGCTACGCACACACACAAATAAGTAAACACTTTAACAGTCATACATTCTCTCTAACTTGATTGTAAAGTCTGTCCTATTCAACTATCATGTTTTGTATGCTAGTACAATGAGGCATATCCTTTGCTAAAATAGTCACACTTTTGCCCATTTACATCATTGAGTAAAAAATCCTCTCTTAGAAAAAGATGACCTCATGTTTTTTTTTATAGGAATATAGCTTCATGGTTTACATGAGATACAATTCATATAGGAAAGTACAATTGCTTCATCACAAATAATCAGAACCTAAACATTCAGTATGAATAATAAAACATTTATTGCTGTGTGTGAGTATAGGTACATTTCACATAATACAGCTGTATAGAAAGTAGGTCAATGTCCTTAATTTTGCCCAAGAGGATTACTGTTGATGTAAGGTTTGATTCTGCGTATCATTTTCATCATGCACATGTAGATCATCCTACCATTTCCTTGAAGGTTCGTCCGAGAGAGTACAGGTCCATTTTCCCAAGAGATTTTAGACCCGCCACACTCTCCCCATCGTAGGCCGTCGTCGTCGCCCGACTCGTTCCGGACTCCGACCACCACCCCGCCACGGACGTGACGTCACTCTGCAGCGTGGTGCTCGCCGCGCTCGACACCACGCTTGCGCTTGCCACAGATGTGCCTGCAGCAAATTGGAATGCAGTGGGGCTGGTATAAGCACATCAAATTATCCTCAAATGTATTAAGCTACCAGCTTCGCCATAACATACATACCATCTGTTTCACATCATGAACATATGATAATGCAGAAGCAATTTGGAAATTGAGTGATTTCATTAGCGACTGCATGGTGCCTCGCAATCTGCAGAAATGTTAATTGATTCTGCTTCATGCAATATGCAATATCAGTGGACTAAGAAACGAAACGAAAATGCCATTACTATGCTGCTTATGAATAGATGTTACATTCACATAATTGCCACCATGCTAACCATGAGGTGCAAGATGTGTTTTGATATGGATGCTGATTAATCTATTTATCGTATTCATGTGACATGTGTCAGTGATGTACATAGCTACAGATATGAATCGCTGGTGTGCAGTATAGCAATGTAAAAGACCTCCATAAAATAAATGATGCACACTTGTAGGCGAAATCTATGACAATTCAGACACCACAGGCTATTCTACACTCCTGGAATCAAATGGCACACTTATAAAGCAAAAGCACATACTGTTCCCCAGAGGACTTTTAAATCACGATGGAAGGTGTTACAATGTAGTTGGTTTTGGGAGCAAATACAGAGGGGTAGAATGAGATTTTAAATGAAAGTGAATTTCAATGTTTATTGCTAAAAACATAAACAAACAAAAAAAATTTAATGTTTTGCTTTGTCTATCAGAATACTGAAATAGAGTGATAGCACATCGGTTCTTTAGAAGTTCTGTAGTATATATTTATCTTCATCTCATCCTTACATGAAAGGAAATATATACATGTACTGCATTTGCCATATATGTTCACTAGTTTGCACTTTTGTATTCAACATCTCAAAAACTGGGACTAGTAAAGCAATTTTGCACATTGTAAAATTTGCGATTGAGGATCACTTTGACAGAAGGTGAGAGAAGTATTACCCTCTTTCGAGAGAAAAAGTTAGCACTTTCCCCTCCTTGGAAGCTTGAATATTTCTCAAAATTGGTCAACTTGATATTTGCACTAATAAAAACACTGTGAAAATGAAATTCATCACCTACACCAGAGCTCAACATTAATCCTTTTCTCTTGTGGCCTGTTCGGGTCACTAAAGTTTTTATATACGAAATTCTGGTGGTGCGAAAAAGAAATGTCAAAGCCTAGAATAAAAGAAAAGAAAACAATCTGTTCTGAATCTTAGTTGCACAACAAGCCATTAAAGAACAACCTTTCTGGAAATTTGGTGGACCTACATAAATTTTTAGTGGACTGGGCCATCACTAAAGCCCTTGTCAAGCCCTGTGTATACAGTAACACCGCATGTATACAGTAAAGTATTGGAAAAGTAATTGCGATCAAGCATTTAGAATAATCTTGACAGTCTCACCTTAATGATTTTAGTTTATCACAAAAAATACATTTCACATGTGTATACATGTGCTCGTTGGTTGATCTGTGGCTGTCCATTCCTAAATTCTCACAACCACTCAACTGCAAAAATTGCGATGATGATAGAGCCATTATCAAATATGAAGCCGACATACAATTAGCATAATGATAGACAGCACAGCTTTAGAGTAGCACGTCCCTGTAGGCTACAGCCCAAGGCACTGGAGTTCTGGCTAGAAATTCTCAATATTGATAACCTGAATGCTTAATAGTTTATGTCGAGGTGCTCTACGAAGAAAAAGGGGTGGCTTTCAGACTGTGTTTTCTCTAAACAGCTGTTGCCTCTAACCTAATTACACCCTATTTTGCCATAACTTTGCTATCAAAATAACAGGAGGCCGCTATCCAATTTGCTACTGAGATATGAGTGTATACTTGTCACTTGGAAATAATTAGTATAGCGATCTTTTTTCCTTGCCAAAAGTGAGAAGCAAAATTTGTACAGCTGTACAAGAACTGAGCCATCATCTTGAAACTTCAAGGTAAAGGAATGCCCTTTGTTTAGCTGGTGACAGTTGTTAAAGGGGGTGGGGGGGGGGGGGGTTAAAGAGCAACATCTGAATTCTTCCATCAGTGCAATTTACTGCAAATGTTTTTCTTTTTTTCTCTCTCTCTCTTAAACATTCATTCTCTCCTATTCTTCTATTTCTTTTCTTCCATCTATTCTTTTCTTTTCATATCCTCCATTTCTTACCATTCCTTTTCCTGCCATTTTGTTTTGTTTTGCCTTTGCTTTTTGGGGGTGTTTTGTTTGTTTGTTTGTTTGTTTTTTTTTTTGGGGGGGGGAGGGGAGGAACCAAATGTTCTGCTAAAATGTACAATTGTACATGCCACAAAAATGATGCAATGCCCATACTGACACGGGGTTGCATAAACACTGAATGGCAATTCCAGCAACATGACAGATCCCTGTCATCACTCCCATTGTTTTGTTTTATTTTGTTTTGTTTTGTTTTTGTCTTGTTTTCCTGTTAATCATGTGTAACACTCACCAGAGGATGCTACCACAGGACCGGTCTCCACCACCAGCGTCGGGGTGGAGCCACTCCCCTTTAGGAGTTCCACCAGCTCGTCATGTGACTTCTTCTTCACGTTCAGGCCGTTGAGTCGCAGGATGCGATCACCCGTCCTCAGGCCGGCTCTCTCTGCGGCACCACCTATGGGTAGCCATTCATTTTCAAAGCAATTTTTGTCAAGTCAATGTTTCATGGGTAGTATAAATCTGACTGGCTGCATGGGGGGGGGGGGGTTGTCCTGGTAAAAGACATGGCTAGTATAAAACTGTCAATGATGTCAGATAGACTTCAATATGGGTGATTAGGGGTCATCAAACAACACAGTTTTTCTAATGAGATGTACACAACTGATTAGATTACAATAATTTACTTGTGGCAATGCTGACAATTTTACCACATGAAAATTGCATGAAACTATAGATATGGAATGATATTCCTGGTATCAAATTCCATTAGAAGAACTGTGGGGAAAATCATCAACTAAATCTTTTTTTTTTTTTACACTTAACACGGTGAGGCTTGCTACAACCGATTAATCCTAATATAAAAAAAAAAAATGACAAAAGGTAATCTGTTAAAGTCTACACAGCTATTTGATTTTCCATGGAAATTTAGATATGCCTTTACTTCATAATGTTTGGATCAATCCTACAGTATTGTACCTCTAGTCCCACAGGGGTTAGTTTCTCACCCACCTTTATCTATGGTCTCAATAATGACAGGGTTTTCTCCAGCAAGAACAAAACCAAATGATCCACCTGCTCGGTTGATGGTGACAATCCTGTAAAGTTTCAAGATGGCAGCAACAGTCAGAAATTAGAAATAACTTTCTGTTGTACATTATCTGATTGTCTACAGTACAAAATCAGGGCATACTGAGATGTATTTCCCATTCAACTCTCACATCCATACAAGTATGCAACAGACAGACTGCAGATGGAAAATCACATGTAAACAAAATTAGCAAAAAATACATTCATAACCTATTATTAAAGAGCATCACTTGCCAATGGTCATAAACATACATATTGTAATGTGGTACCATAAGATTGACCAATGTCTGACCTGATAGTTTTACAAAATTGAACTCACGATTCTCCCCCCCCCCCCCCCATGCTGCAGCTGTATGGTCACAAATACTACTGCCTGGCATGCCGTGCTCAGTTTCACACTGCCATGGGAGAAGTCTGCAAAAGTGTAATCTTCGTTCTTCGACCTACAGTTGTATGTTTGCCAACTTGTACAAGTTCTTCAATCATGATTAGCACATAATTAAATACATCATATAAACAGATCAGAAAGTGACACAACTAACAAAGAAATTTCACTCAAAGCATCAACTGTAAACTAAAACCAACCATTTTACAAATATATACAAATTATACCTATGTAACTACACCATTATATTAGTAGGAACAAGCTGTATCAACACTATCATCCTATTCACAAATCATTGCAGCACCCATGGAACACACTATCAAGCATCAATTTTACTTGTAATTACATAATTTTATACTGTAAACAAATGCATGTGAAATCATAACAGACGTTGCAATTCAAGGAACATTTGTAACAGCAACATACAGTAATATTAAAGCAAAAGCATGCAAGACATCATATTTATACTGCATGTACCTCTTTCCTGTTGCTGGTTCATCTTTCGTCACCAAAAAGTCAAACCTGTCACGGTGCTTCGGCGGCACAAATATCCTGACAAAATGAATGAGACCAGTGCAAAGTAAAAAATGATGTCATCCCTGTACTGAAGGGCATGTCTACACGGATACTACAGAAAGCAGTTGATTTGTACATTTGTGAGGGAGCGAGCGAGAAATGAAATTTTTCGGTGAGCTTTATCACTGAGAAGTGATTTAATTGTTTTACTGTACATCTACCTTTCCCTTAAACACAAAGACTGAATATACCTCCATCATGGAACTATCACATTTTCATTTCATCTTTCATATTTTACTTTGTTACTACCTTGTGGATCAATAATCTTAATATTTTATACTTCTCGTCTCATGGACCTATCATCTAGATACATTTGTTGAATGCATGGAGAAGGTAGTTCATGCTCTCTCTCCCTCTCTCTCTCTCTCTCTCTCTATTCCCCTCCGTCCCTTTTAAGTTTTACGACCCTTTTAAACCCCTGGACATTCGATTAAATTTGAAATACTGAAAATAAAGCTACAAATTGTATAAGAAAGCTGAGGTTGCAGAGACAATCCCCCCCCCCAAAAAAAAAAGAAAAACAGTCTGAAGAGAGGTTGTTTATCAGAAATATTTATATTTTCTTTAAAGATTTAGAAGAAATCATTAAAGGAAGTAGAGCAATGGACCCATGGAGACTAAAGGAGATGGGACAATTTCCATTAATATCGGAATGACAAAGAAAAAAGGATGCAATGTACAATGTAACAGCTATTGGCTGTTATGAGTACAACTAATATCCCCCCCCCCCCCAATCTTTGAAGAATGATGCACACACACACACACACACACACACACACACACACACACACACACAATCATCACTTACCTGATGTCTTCAAAGAGCTTCCGCTCTGTGGGTGTGTCCAGAAGCCCGGAGAGGGCTCTCCCAAACATGTCCACTTTTTTGTCCCTGGCATAGCGCTTCAACAGTGCCAAGAGGGTTTCCTTCTTCAGAGGTTCATTGTAAATACTGCATCCAGCTGTCGAGAGAAAAGAAAGTTACTTTTTTACGATATGTATACTATACTTTTTTACTATATCTATACTATACTTTCTTTACTATTATTCATATCGGAATGGGGGGCACTTTTTTGCCTCTGTACAAAGGAATATCACTTTTGGCCCCCACTTTTTTTCTTGAAGTATATCTATACTATACTTTCTTTACTATAACGGAATGGGGGGGGGGCACTTCTTTGCCTCCATACAAAGGAATATCACTTTTGGGCCCCACTTTTTTTCTTGAAGTATATCTATACTTTCTTAACGGAATGGGAGGTGGGGGCACTTCTTTGCCTCCATACAAAGGAATTTCACTTTTGGCCCCCACTTTTTTTCATTAGACAAAAAAAGAAAGAAAGAATAAAACCTAAAAAGGAAACAAGTCTAACTCAACAGTCATTACTTGAAATCTGCTTTGTCCAACACTTACAGTATGAGTGACTGTGACTGACTGTGAATGAGCATCTAAAGTCCCCAGGCCCAAAGGTGAAACTTCATGTTATTTACACATAACAATGTACAGTGTACATTTGTTGTATATTTCATGATTAACCCATTGAAGACAGACTGATTACCCTGTAACTTGCATTTCCCATTCACCTCAGCCCAACAATGCTCAGGACTACTCTTCGACAGGTTAAAGGACAAGTTCACCTTCATAAACATAAGGATTGAGAGAATGCAGCAATATTAGTAGAACACATCATTGAAAGTTTGAGGAAAATCGGAGAATCCGTTCAAAAGTTATGAATTTTTGAAGTTTTGTGGCAGTAACCGCTGGATGAGAAGACTACTGCAACGTATGAATAACTTAGATGTCACATGCGTACAACAATATATAAGGAAAAATATAATTTTTAGAGAATTTCACAAAATTTCATCTTTTGAAAAAAGTGCACATTCCCTTGACTCGTTACCGACATACTGTTAAACGAGAAATGTTCGCGTGCATTTTAATTTCGCGAATTTCGCGAGCGCCAGATTCGCGAAATTAAAATGCACGCGAAATTTCTTATCTACATTATATGCATTGAACGCAAGTGGCAATTCGCGAAAATTTCTTGCCGCGAAAAGGCCGTCGGCTCCAATTCGCGAAAATTTCGTGCCGCGAATATATCATGTTTTACAGTATGTTACGGATAATATTATTCCCCCTGCCTTTAGATAGAGGCAAGTCAAGTGCTCTTTTATTATGCGAAAAAAAGTGAAAATATGTTGAATTTTCTTCACATTTTCTTTATACTCTTGTACGCATATGCTCACAAGCTGTAGTAGTCTCCTCATCCAGCGGTTCCAACACAAAAATTTTTAACATTCATAACTTTTGCATCGATTGTCCAATTTTCCTCAAACTTTTACTGATGTGTTCTACTAATATTGCTGCATTCTCTCATTTCTTATGTTTATGAAGGTGAACTTGTCCTTTTAATTTACAAGTGTACATCATTATAACCAGCGCAGGAATGAGAAATAAACATACATTGTTCACTAAATATGTACTAAGTACAGTACTGTTACACATATCATCCTTTTTCAAGGGAATAGTTACAGTTTGTATAAAATAATTTCCTACTTTGGATTACAATATACAGCACATGCATGTCATATATATAGGAAGCAATATTTTCATGAGAATTTGCTGACTTTGCAGATTGCTTCAGCAGTTACTCATAATGAAATTCTATGAAATAAACTGTGTATGCAGTATCAAGGCAATTATGTTGATTGCATTCATGTGCATGTATAACATTGTTTGTGGCAGTCACACCTTTCTCTGCTCTTTGAGTTTTTGTAAGTTAATCACAAAATATTTGTAAATTTATTCTTCATTTTTAAATCAACAACTCTTCTGTCATATGAATTCCTGAAGTTGTCGCATGAAGAAAAGGCTGCAGAAAAATTGTAAACAAACAGACTAAAGTTTATGCTTTCATTAGTCAAATGATTACAACAACTGACTATGCAATGTGCCATCAGTAATTTCATGTAAGCTACTGTACATCATGTACTATCCGGAGTAAAAAATAACCACTGTAGTGGCAGACTATTATGTACAGAAGCTACAGTGTATGTATACCCACTAACTCTTAATCAAGAAAAAAAAAAGGCAAATTTATATAGGTCTATTTGTTGTGTTGACAGTCTACCCACAATTCCCATGAAGGGGTTTAACTACAATTGTATTGTGATTACATAATCCCCTTTTTTAAATGCCAGCCATCTCATTCACTGCTGTGGAAAGGAACCAGCTTGTTTCTGTGGATCAACCCAAATCTCCTTGTAATACAAAAATTGGGCTTCTGCAGACAAGTCACTGCAGACAAGAGCAGTGGCTGTCAATAGACCCCTGCTTTTATCTCACAGGTGACTACATTACTTGATCAAAGCATTTCGAGGAGATTGTAATTCCCTTAGTCACATTGATGCGTGCACAACAGAAATTGTGGGTCACAAAGGAGCGTGGCTGCCATGCCTATCGATCGCTGGAAAGCCAGTGATCATAAAAGAGCCCCCAGCTGGCACGCTTGGGTGGAAACAAAGCCATTCTCATAACCCCCCTGCTTGCTCTGGTCTGACAATGGCGGACAGGGAGGGGGGAACAATGGTCATTTGCACGAAGCGGATTCACAACACCATTGATTAGCGTGCACTGAGGAATTCAATGTCACCGAGAAAGGCGTGTTTGCGGTGAATCATTAGGCGAGACTGGACCTTCTTTTATTGTTCTCGGCCGAATGATATCATCCTGCATGCGACAACTCCACCCAGAAACCATAAACATACAAATCAGTCAGTTGAATTCTACTTCCTTTCTTTTGCAGGACTGCAGGTCCTATTGGCGATATCGGGACACTGATCTTCTTAATTTGTATGTAATTGCTGTTGATCATCTCTTCGGTGAAATTGTGTTTACAGCTGTACAAGCACTCTTGCATCCAGATAAAATTTCGAACATACACTTTCACTGTATAAATCTGACATTTTTAAGAAATATTGTGCAGTAAAAGAGATTTAGATATAATATCAAAGATTTACAGACAATATACATGTACCCTCAGAATTCCAGTACATTGTAGGCCTAAACAATATTTATTGTGATCATATTAAATCTTTACATGTTCCTATGTTCAATTATATTTGCATCTTGAATCAATGCCTGCAATTAGATTAAAAATCTAATTGCTTTTTTCTCATTCAGAGTACGTACAGTGTACTTCCATGAAATAGGATAAATACAGTACACACAAACACAGAAATTGTACACGCATGCACACACAAAAGAAAGCCAGGTGAGTGGGGTCCACCCACACACTGCATGGATGATGTCATTAAATATTCACCCTTCCCGACCTACATTGTAGTGCACTCTGCTAATTAAAGTCAAGTCAAATTCATCACCTGCTGAACTACCACTTGCACACTGAACACTACTTGTAGTAGTTGTTGTTGTTTAAAATGTGATAATCTTTATTATTATGAGAAAAGTACAGCATAAGTCAGCTGGCTTGACATCTTGCATGAAATATCAACCTATTATGTATTTTCGCACTTTTTCAACTACAGAACGCAAACAGCTTTTTTTTTTCTTTTTTTTTGTGGACAACTGTGATTTGGTATGAGCATACATACTGTCCTCTCAGGAGTGGAACAACATTGTACACGTATCTCCTGTCATCTCTTGATAACATTGTTTGGAAAACTTCCATAACCATTCATTGTCTGAATTGATCTTCAGAATATTAATATCATATCATATCCTATATGTACAGACCTACAAGTACCTCGTATACAGTGTATATCATCCATATCAAAAGAAGGACACTCCAAATTGAAGCACCCTTAAAATTTCTATTGCACAGAATGACGATATTGTATGATTATGATCAGATCTGTGTACTTGTATCTATTGCTTGATTGCAGTACAGATACAGGTATATGTTTGTATGCTTGAAAAAGACGCCAAGCAGCATTGAAACCAACTCGATGTCAATCAAGTCATAACAATTATTTCATGGTGGTTTTGAAAGGAAATTATATTTCACTTCCCCCCCCCCCCTCCTCTCTCTCTCTGTCTTTCTCTTTCAGGACAGCTCACATCCAGACATGTACAATCTATGCTCAGTATTTACATGTACATTTGTAAATCTCACTTACATGTAAAATGCAACATCTTTTGTGTGGCTGGTCATACATTCTGTATGCCCCAGGACAGCTACCATCAATAATGCATTTGGACTTTCGAGTCACGTCTCAACAAATACAGCCCTTTCACCCTTAATATTTGGACAGTTTACAAATTGGTTTGAATGCCAATAAACATGTCATCCAATCAGTCTTGCCCTATTAGTTACCCTGCTCTCCAATGCAAACAAGGCTTTCAGGTCAAACGAACCCAGAGCACTGAGAGAGAGCAGGCTGCAAGCATCCAGCCACATCTACTTCTGGTTACCATGGCGATGGCCCTGCACATGGCAGGAAGCCATTGTCATAGCAACAGGTGTTGGGAATTTCATTCCATAAGTCTGCTCAGTGGGCACCAGTCTCCCTGGCTTTTCAGCTTCTGAGAATTTCAGCTAGCTGCCTTAGTGTTGAGACATGTGCACTGTACATCAATGTAGTCTTCCAAACACTACTGTACAACTGTATTTTTATTCTTTAACATAATGTAATGTACAAATGTGTGTTCATTTATTGTTCAAAGAGTACTCAATTCAAGATACTCATCAGTGGCAGATTTGCCATATTTAAAGTATCTTAAATCTGCTAAGTAGTAATACTCTTTTGAGACATTTTGTCTTTGCACTGTTTGTTTGTTTGTTTGTCTGCACATGGTTGAATCTAGAAGAATTATACAGGTTTACTGTCAAAGGAAAGGGTGGTGGATTTTATTTATTTTTTTTTTTATGTCAGCTACTGTTTTTAACATCACCGAGCATTTGAGGTATTTTTATCTAGTTCTACAAGTATGGCCTACAATGTATATATGTACACATTCTACTTTTAAAAGGCAGCATGTCGTCAATGCCTCTTGTACATTCAGAATGAATTTGAATTAGAAATCATCGCTCACCTTTGTTCGTAGGTATTATTTTCAGATGTTTCTAATGCAACTACATACATGTATGTGTAGTGTATAAAGATCTATGGATGCAATCCTCAGATCCAGAAACTTAATTCTACCAATGATGACAAAGTATTGATGATGATGACAATGACAAAAACATATTACATTGTACATTGTATAACATTAGCACAGTAATCTGTTCTACTGCACAACACAACGAAAGTTTCTACCAGACGTGATTATAAAGAGAATCGGCAAAAGGAATTCACTGTCAAAAACTTTCAAAGCATGGAATGAAGTACAGTCTGAGTCACAAAATCGTCGCCGGTCACACGAACCGACGAATCACTCAATTTGGGATCAAATTTTCGATTTTGAGATTTTCAATCATTTCGATAGTAGATATTCCATACTACATATTCTGAAATTCTCAGTGTGTAATTCAGTGTAATTTTTACGTAGTTATCACTTTTGTAGAAGTATGTAATTCCATTTGTGAAAATTATTTGTTTTCCCCATAGACACGTGTGTTAAACAATCAGGCGATTCGACGGTTCGGTGACCGCGCGTACTAGTACGCGCGGTCACCGAACCGACGAATCAGTGCGCATTGACTTGCGTGTAGTTTTTGAGATTCAACAGTTCATGACCGCGCGCACAGTGCGCGTACTATGTAATACATGTGTTGACAATGACAACGCTCAATGTACATGTACATATGGACACACTGGGAAAATGACAACGTTCTTTGCAGACCGAAAAATACATGCATGCAGCTCTTTGACGATTTCCCGCTTATTTGTTAACAATACAATTCGATAAAAACATCACAAGTTAGAGCAAAATTGAAGTCTGATGTACTACAAAAATAATTGGAAATTATAGACATGAAAGTGTAGCAACCATACGTCAAAAATGGTGTAACTTCAAACGCGATTTTCTCGAATTGTCATTCTTACGCAAATCTGAGGGATTCGTCGGTTCGTGTGACCGGCGACGAAATAGTGTAGGCCCTACACACAGATAACATACACTGCAAACTATATTTTGTCCTCAGTTGTGGTTGTATGTTCTATCACAATGTAAATACCTGAAACACTTAAAGGCATAATTTACCATTTGCAGATGAAACAAAAACCTGCACTAGTGCTTTAAATGGTTCTAAAATGTGAGTTAGGGATAGAAACAACCACAGTAAAAATTTGAATCTGTATAATCGATGTTAAGTGTTGTTAAATACACAAACTGTGAACAACAGTTATAATAAAAACGTTTCCAGACTAAACCGTCTACAGTTAGGGTTTATTGAGAAAAACACTGAATAATTTAGAATTTACTGCGAAAATTTATACGGTTGGATGATTTGTGATACAACAGACCAACACTATATGCATCAAATGTGATATCTTGCACATTTTTGAAATCACAGCTCCCAAAGGTAAACTGGACCTTTAATACACTACAATAGGTATATTAAAACGTTGACTCTTCTTTTAGTGTACACACGAGTAATGTATATAGGATGGTAACATGAATATGGTTCAGATAAAAAAGCATAATTTTCAGCAGCAAACAACAATGAAGCAAAGAACTTACTGTAGGCTTATACAGTTTTGTGACAGCAAACTAGGTTTGTTTGCACAAGCTACTGTACAATGCAGCTGACTAGGCCTACACCAAAACCTGCAATATTACTTTGGGAAACATTCTACATAGTGTATTAAATGGTTTGAAAATGAAGGTCATGAATATCAATGGTGGGGGGGAGGGGGAAAAGCTGTTATTTTTACCTTTCCTGAAGAATCCTTCTGCTTTATTTTTCCTGTCCTGAGCATGGGCCTCAAATCTTTCAGCAATTTTCTTCACAGACTGATGTCCAGCCCCAGGTATGATGACGAGCTTGAGTTTTGCTGCCCCTGTCACAAACAACTTGGCATCATCGGAATGCTTGATGGGCAGCCCGTTGATTTCTAACACCATGTCACCCGCCTTGAGTCCGTTGTGCATGGCAGGGCTTCCATGTTCAACAATCTCTATGTAGACCGGTCCTGCCCCGATGAGGGTCAGTCCAAACCGGCCCTGCCTGTCGCGGTAGAGTTCACATGTCTTCCACACACGATACGAGGCACAATGCTGGGAGGCACCTCCGGGCATCGTCGCGCCAAAGTTCTGATGGCATCCGATCCCAATGCAGCACGCTCTGGTTGTTGAGTTCCACGAGTTGATCGCCGGGCTGAAGGCCCGCAGCATAGGCATGGCTGTTTGGTTCCACGGAGAGAATGTATGTGGGCGCATCGCCACCAATGGTAAATCCGAATGACGTTGGCCAGTTTTTGTTGTTAACAGGCATGGGGAGCGGCGGCCGGCTTGTGTGGCCGTTTGGAGGATCCGGTGGACGGTCGCGAGGACCGCACCGACCGAGATACTCTCGAAGAGGTTGATCGGCCGGGCATGTTGACTGCCGGCCATATGATTT
The DNA here is from genome assembly GCF_964275005.1 of Diadema setosum. NCBI lineage: Eukaryota > Metazoa > Echinodermata > Echinoidea > Diadematoida > Diadematidae > Diadema > Diadema setosum. The sequence goes on along the minus strand of NC_092692.1, from coordinate 12,507,410 downwards.
TCTGTTGTACAAAGAGATGTAAACAAAACGTTTCATTACGATCATCACACATTTAACTGTGGGTGTACAAGACCTCTATACTGTTGTCGGTATCTAAAATCAATTCAAGGCTTTGGACTTGGATGCCCCTGCAATTGCTTTAATGCCCTCTAAAAAATTACCATCAAGACAAAATCTTCATACCCTTTCTAGGAATTCTTGTTTAATGTTATACTCCAATGAATTTGCCTGGAAACAACAGTGATGTTGCCCTGAATGTTCACAATTCAAACCCTGTAATGTTGTACCACCTACATTGTACAAACTTGTACAAAAGTTCTAAAAATGAAGTCCGAGGAGGTTGAATACTGTACAATAATAAGTATAATGTGAACCAACGGTAGTCATTGTCATATTTTCTAGTTTACCAGATAACCCACTGCCCAGGAAATATGGCAATTGTAAAGGCTGTTTTGACTACCATATGGGCATGATATTCCTAAATGTATGAGCACTTTATTTTACAAGATTTACTAATCACAAATTGCTTCATCAGACTGCTCAATATTATCTCTGTTTCATCCATTCAAACATCATTTTCAGGGAGTGATATTGCAAACAGCATAAAATTTGTGGCTGCAGACTCTACAAGAACAGTCTCAACTTTAATGTACTGCAAAACAAAACCAACAACAAACGGAGGATAATACACTGCAGAAAACTGGAATCCAAATGAGCAACCATCAATAGCCTATTTTGCTAGTGACTGCAATAAAGAAGGCTCCTAAATTGGATATAGTCAAACTTTTTATACCACAAATTGCATGTAACAATAGTAATTTTGTAAGTTGAAAAAATCAAACAAACAAACAAAACAAAACAAAGAAAATTGGTTCAGAGAATACAGTACTCCGTTACAACTGCTCAAGTTTCAACATTTTTTGTTGTGGTTGTTTTGCATACAAAGTTTGTTGACAACTTGCCAGGCTGCTCGGACCACATCCTTAATCCAAACGGAATGAGATATATCAAACACATTGGTAAGACCAAGCACATACATGTATTTTCAGAAGCGAATTTCCAGAACCACCTGGTTCCTGATTTATTGTCACACATATCCCTCCTTGAGGAGCCCTAAAGATTGGCAGACACAGGTTAGTAAAAACAATATCATGAGATTCCTCTCCCCCCCCACCCCCCCCCCCCCCCCCCAACCCAAGAGCTGTTGTCAGGTGTTGTCAGGTGTCCCGTTTCAGCAGCCATGACCCCGGGTTGCCAAGGTCAGGATTGAGATCAGGCTCATTTGACCCCCTGGCTTGGCGCATCACATTACGTGAGGAGACACACAACAAATTTTGTACTTTCTCCTGTAGGACAAATGAACAACACTTGGTACTTGTGTTTGCGCTTTGTTCCCTGTTGTCGCATTCAACCTAGGTGAATGACTTCAATTTACTTGAAACAGTTGTAGACAATTTAAGTACAGTTTGCAGTCCCTCCTCAGTGCATCTAGATTAAAAGCTAATCTGAACCACAAAGTTAATTTGCTAATTTTACACAATTTTTACCTCCGCCAAGGGAGGAGGTTATGTTTTCATTACCGTTGGTTTGTTTGCTGGTTTGTTTGTCTGTGTGCAAAAACATTCTCAAAAATACGTTGTGAACAGATTTGGATGAAAGTTACAGGAAAGGTTGAAAATGATACAAGTAACAGATATGCACCATTAAATTTTGGTAGTGATCTGGACATTTTTATGGATTTTATGAAGGATTTTTGATATTTTGGCAGGTACAGTACATATAGGGTCAATAAACTTAGAGTTCAAGCTGTGCATTTTTTAGGTTTTCATATATGCGCACTACAGTGCGCGCTCTAGTTTCTGCTAGGGCGAGGGGCGCCGCGGAGCTAGAATTTGATGACATAACAAAAGGCTTAGAGTATATTGTGAAAGTGGACGATTTTCAGCATGCAACATATGGGTGGAAATCACTGATCTAAATGGAAGAACAAGATAATTGGTGGAAATTAGCTGCTTGGCAGAGGTCTGCGCTCTCAGAGCGCTTAAAGGACAAGTTCACCTTCATTTATAAGGATTGAGAGAATGTAGCAATATTAGTAGAACACATCACTGAAAGTTTGAGGAAAATCGGACAATCCGTTCAAAAGTTACGAATTTTTGAAGTTTTTGTGCAGTCACCGCTGGATGAGAAGACTATTGCAGTGTATGATGTCATGTGCGTACAACAATATAAGGAAAATATAAAGAGAATTTCACAAAATTTCATCTTTTAAAAAAGTACACATTCCCTTGACTCATTACTGACAGTTATGGGTAATAGTATTCCCATTGCCTGTAGAAAGAGTCAAGCGCTCTTTTATTATGCGAAAAAAGTGAAAATATGTTGAATTTTCTTTACATTTTCTTTATTCTGTTGTACTCATGTGACATCACGAGCCTTAGTAGTCTCCTCATCCAGTGGTTCCAACACAAAATTTTTTAAAATTCATAACTTTTGTATCGATTGTCCAAATTCCCTTAAACTTTCACTTATGTTTTCTACTAATATTCACTGCATTCTCTCAATCCTTATGTTTATGAAGGTGAACTTGTCCTTTAACTCTAGTTTTTCACTGTTGTCTCTCTGAATTTTATCTTCAAATGTGTCGCCCTTGAGCAGGACATTATTAAAAAGAAATACATTGGGTTTGTACTTTTACAGGTCACACTCCTTTCACTCAGCCCAAACAAAAATGTGAAGAGTGTTTCTTAACCCGTTGAGGACGAGTCCGAGTACATGTACATACTCGGGCAAGTGTCTATAGATGGGAAATGCGTGTTGTAGCAAAATCAGTCCGTCCTCAATGGGTTACAGGGGAAGTTAAGTCCGAATACAAGTTAGTCTGATAAGAAAGAGTAAAATATTATGAGCTCAACAGTATAATTTTGATCGAAATCAGATGAAAAATTAGGAAGTTATGACATTTTGAAGTTTTGCTACAGTGTACAGTTGTATTTTGGGGGTAAACAGTTCTTGAACAGTCAATATGAATACATGCAAATGGCAAAGTGAGCATGTCATTCCCTCACAACTTATTATAGCTTGTACAATATAAAATTTGGAAATTTCCATGTTTTCATTCAAACGCAAAATTACAAATTACAAATTACAAATTACAAATTTTGTATGCCCGAGGCTCAAATCCTTGTATACATAGTATCTAACTGATCACTATTCTGAAGTTATTCAACCAGGAATAGCATCATGTTTTCAGACTTAAATGACAGAAACATTGAATTTTCATCATTTTTTGTACATGATCAATCATATGAAAAATTGTGAGGGTATGACATGGTTAGCTCACTCAGTGGCATATATTCATATCCACTGTCGAAGTGTTTTGCAGAAATTAGCAAAACTTCAAAATGTCATAACTTCCTTATTTTTCACCTGATTTTAATCAAATTTTTAGCATTGAACTCGTAAGATTTTACTTTTTTATCAGACTAACTTATATTTTGACTGGATTTCCCTGTTTCAAGACTTGATCTCTTTGCTGAACATTGAACGATCAGACACAAGAAGCTCCATCTGTAATTCACCCCCAAGGCCTTAGCATGAAATGGAAATTGTACCACATTGTAAATGTTACTAGTAGTAGACATCTTTGAATCGATCTGCTTTGAGCATGACGTATTGACATGCTTTGAAAAAACTAAACTGCACCCTGTGTCCCTGAGGAGGAAAAGTGTTCTTAAAGGGAAGACAAACCCAAAGAGCAATGTGGATTGAGTGAAAGCAGTAACATTAGTAGAACACATCAGTGAAAGTTTGAGGAAAATCGGGCAATCGATGCAAAAGTTATGAATTTTTAAAGTTTTGGTGTTGGAACCGCTGGATGAGGAGACTACTAGAGGTTATGACGTATGAGAGGACCACAATATAAAGGAAATATAAAAGGAATTCCACAAAAATTCACTTTTCTAGCAAAATGAAAGAGTTCTTGACTAACCGCTTTCAGAAAGCAGGGGAAATAAGTGCTACCCCTAACATATGTCAGTATCAAGTTGATGGAATATGTAATTTTCATGAAAAATGAATTTTCATTGAATTCCCTTTTTATTTTCTTTATATTGTAGTCCACTCATACGTCATAACCTCTAGTAGTCTCCTTACCCAGCAGTTGCAACACCAAAACTTTAAAAATTCATAACTTTTGCATCGATTGCCCGATTTTCCTCAAATTTTCACTGATGTGCTCTATTAATATTACTGCTTTCACTCAATCCACATTGCTGTTTGGGTTTACTTTCCCTTTAAGAGGTCTTCTTCAGTGGTATTATTATGGAAAATTGATAGCAACTCTTGCTGGGATTGCAATTGTCATGGTAACGACAAGAATCCAGCTTCCTGATTGGCTGTTGCTATCGGAAGTTGCCATTCCAGCTATGCTATCCTAACAATATTGTAACATCTTTCACTTTATGAAATGGGGCCCAGACGCCGTGTGAAGCACGCACTTGTGTACAGCAACAGCGCTGTGTATCACACACAAAGCGTAAGCCTCGCCCGTGTGGGTGGTTTGGGCAATTTGTGATAGGGTCAGGATGGATGACAGAGGCATAAAAATATTCATGTAACTGTAACAGTGGCCAGTGGTAGTGTTGTGGCTAGCCAAGACGTTCAGATTAAAAATAAAATGGAGGCTATCTTATCACAGACTTTAATACTGCCAACATTCTCACATTTTGCGCCTGATCACGACAAATTTCTGTGATGTAACATTACACATTTACATGCAAAGCGCGATAATCCTGCAGTGGAGAGCAAGTTTAAAGCCAAAGCCAAAGGCACACGATATCGGGATCGCAGTGTTCGATGTGTCAGCTACGCAGCTAAAACAAGCGCAGTGAGTGACAGTCCAGGAAATCCGCTCATGAGGGGGACTCCCATCGAACAAGGCACTCTCCCCCTCATCGCTCATGAGCGGCTTGGTTTAGATCTTCCAATTTCTCCAACCTTAACGTTAGTTCATTCTAGTGTCTACGTGTTAGGGTACTCAAGACAAGAGGCTCCTTCCCCGCAGTGATCATGATGAGGCCTCCTCTTTTTGTACTTAGAATCCCTAACGTTACTTCTCATCCATCTCACATCTGATATAAGCAGTGGATCTAACAAAAAATCACAGTGTGAACTTGCGACCATTTGTGCCTTTTAATTTTATATCAGATGTGAGATGGATGAGAGGCACTGGCACTGCACTGACTGTTACAGCCCACAGCGGCACAGCCACAGGGCCTACTAACGTTACACAAGTCCACTCCGTGATGAATTAAGATTTTTTTTTTTTTTTTGGATTAAAAACATTTCTTAGAATCTAACGTTATACATTTAACATTTGAATTACATGTTGAATGCCTCATTTAAATACTTAACAAGTTAGACAATTAAAACGAATAGCTTGATCATCAAAATTTAATTTTTACCCGACATCGCCCTCATCGGACATGCGCATGCAAAATAATTAACGTTAGTGAAGCCAAGTCGCTGAAATATTGTTGGTAGGCTAAAGTAAATATGTTTAACTCATCTCCCAAAATCAAAAGTACGTTAACTCACCTGTTTGTGACAGCAGATGAAACTATCCGGGTATTCCGATTCTACATACTTCCAAAAGTCTACTTTGAAAACATGTGCATGGCGAATTTAAATTCCTTCATCTGTTCATCATGCATCTTCCCCTGTCCTACATCTCAGCATAGCTCAACCTCACACTGCACTGTGAAGCTGACTGGCGTATTACGTGTACGAAAAGTTCAGGGAAGAGCATCTACACCAAAATCGCCACCAGCTGCAATACGCTTGTTCACAATGCAAATCACTTGGCAAATCACTTGATACGTGCGTAGTACGAGTAGGTCTACTGCCGTTACTCAGTAGATGGCGTCTCTAGCAATAAAAAATTTGGACCGGCCTTTGTCACGTGACATGATAAAGCCAATGCAAAACGAGTGCAGCATCTCACTATTATTTTGTCGTGTCGTATCGTGAACGGATCGCTTTGTATGCGGAAGCCGCGCTTTCCCACTGCACTGGCCGGCAATGGCCATGGTAAATTTGCGCGATGCGTGTCTCAATCGGATCGCAGATGAATGAAAAGTGGCCGTAGCCGGCCGTGATGACTGTCGTGTTGGAAGGTAAACTTTAAATGGAATGATCAAGCGAACATATTTTTTCTTTAGAGTAATTTGAGACAATTCAGTCGCTCTAAGTAAATTCATGATTACGTGTGACGTGAAATTCGTGTGTTTAAACGAGGTTTTTCGTGAAAGGAGTTCGGATCTAGCCACATGAATGAGAAGATCGACGGGAGAGAGTTTGCTCTTATTTGCGAGAACAGACGATATATGGCCCTTAAGTACTTGTCCCACCTATTAGTATTTGTGTAAGTGATGAACATACCAATGCAATTTCCATCTATCCATGCCATGCATGCTGCATAGCCATAATAATATAGGCTTAGAACATGAACACCTACTACGTGACCTACTCTGCATGCAATCACTGTCCATATGTTAATCACGATTTTTATGCCTCTGCCACGAAGTGTTGCCGGAGGCATTATGTTTTCGGGTTGTCCGTCCGTCCTTCCGTCCGTCCTCAATTTCGTGGACAGCGCCAGTGGTCGGCGCGCAGCGTATCTAAAAAAAAAACGTTGGGGCATAGAAGACTTGAGGTATCAATATCATAATGAAACTTGGCATGTTTATGTATGAGTGGGCGAAACTAAGTTGTGCCCAAAGAGGTTCTATAGAAAAGAGCGCGCGCTCGCATATAGAAGTGGGGCCAATTGAACGACCCGCCGCCATTAGCAAAGAGGTCGACTCCCAGAAGACTGAACCCGGAAGTGCCTATAGTAATACACGTAAAGTACAGCTTCGAAGGTGGGGTTGGGTTGGCAAAATCATTCTAATTTTAAGGAAAATCAATATTTGTCCATATGCCTCCGGATTTTATAAGAGAGATACATTCTCAACACAGTATGTCATGTCTATACGTGTTTTGATGAAAAACGTGTCAAATATGTGCCTTAACATGAAGCCAAAATTGCCAAACAGGCATTCATGCATTCATACTACGTATAAAGATTGCAGAAAGGTAAAGTGTATACTCTTTGGTATGGGAGTACTGATTTCACATAATATATGTCACTTAGAAACATCAGACACACATACAACACACACTTCCACGCACACCCACAACAAACACACACATACGCATTGTGTGTGTGTGTTTGTGTGTGTGTTGAAATTGAAAAACAAAAAAGTGTTTGTGTATGTGTGTGTTGTGTGTGTGTGTGGGAATTTGAAAAAAATGTGGTTTGGTGTGTACGTGTGTGTGCGCACCGGTGTGTGTTGTGAGTGTGTGTGTTTTGTGTGGGTGTGTGTGGGAGTGTGTGTTGTATGTGTGTCTGATGTTTCTAAGTGACATATATTATGTGAAATCAGTACTCCCATACCAAAGAGTATACACTTTACCTTTCTGCAATCTTTATTATGTAGTATGAATGAATGAAATGCCTGTTTGGCAATTTTGGCTTCATGTTAAGGCACATATTTGACACATCAGAACAAGTCCTTTTTTCATCAAAACACGTATACTGTGTTGAGAATGTATCTCTCTTATAAAATCCGGAGGCATATGGACAAACATTGATTTTCCTTAAAATTAGAATGATTTTTCCAACCCAACCCCATCTTCGAAGCTGTACTTTACGTGTATTACTATAGGCACTTCCGGGTTCAGGCTTCTGGTTGTCGACCTCTTTCGTGCGCGCGCGCCACTGTTCAATTGGCCCCGTTTTCATTTGTACGCACTGAATGGTGAGCGCTTACTCTATATAGAACCTCTTTGGTTGTGCCTATCAACTTTTGGGCGCACATGCTCAAGGTCAAAGGTCAAAAGGTCAAGGTCAAATGCATCTATGCAATGTCTGGAGTTTCTTGAAACTTGGTGTATACATGAACTACCAAATAAAGATTCCCCAGAGAGTTTTGGGTCATGAAGTCAAGGGTCAAAGGTCAAGTGAAAATTTTAAAATTTCACTTTTTTCTCCATATCTCACAAATATTTTAAGGTATCTTCATGGAACTTGGTAGGCCCTATATATGGAATATGCATGTAGGTAAACCTAGGTCCTACTGACTGCATGGCAGTGATCATGTATGGAATTTAGGGGTCATGGGTCAAAGGGCAGGGGTCAATGGTCAAGGTCAAGGTCAACTCATCAAAATGTTATTTCTCTCTTTATATCTATGCAATGCCCGCAGCATTTTTTCTTGAAACTTAGTGTATGCATGTATTACCCAATCTCAGATTCTCTTGGAAGTTTCTTGCCAAAAGGTCAAAGTTTATAAGCTCATAAGTTAAACTTATAAAAGGGTCAAAAGTTCGGTACAAATCCTCAAATCCCCAAATACCTACACCAGGTCTCGACACTAACGGTGTCCCGGGACCACCAAAAACGGTGGCTCGGGACCACCAAAAACGCACGTCGGGCCACCAAAATTTCAGAAATGAAGAATTTGGTGGCCTGATCGGGCCACCAAAAAAGGTCGGATGTTTACCTTTGGGCCACCAAAAATAAAAGTTAGTGTGGAGCCCTGCCTACACTCTTATCATCCAATTAAACCTAGTTCAAGGAAAGTGAACATTTAATGCATTTGTGACAAACCTGTCATTTTAATATTTTGCCAGTTATGTGAAACTGTCATCACACATTGTCAAGACATTGTGCTATACAAATGTAGACCTATTTGGAGAACCATGCATTATGGCGGAGCCATACCAGTCGCCATAGCGACATTTCTAGTTTATTTTAGTATTGCACAAATGGTATCCACTGTCACCACAAAGAAAAACCCTCATCCAGTTGCTGAACAGGCTTTGTAGTTTGATAATGATGAGAAGCACCGTAGGAAGAAGTAGAAAAAGAAGTATATTGTGACAAACATAATCTGGATATCTGGATGTATTATTCCAGTTTATCAACTGCAGATAAGCGCAGATTGTGACTGTTTGTGTAGGTGCAAGTGTTGGCCTAGCAAGGATGTTGAATTGCCACGGCACAAGTTAATATTTTTGGCTTTATCGCAAAATAGGTCCCCGCTCCATTCACCGCCATTCATTTCCTCATAGACGGGGACGTCTTTCAACCTCCACTGACTTTGCACATAGTATAGATGCACACGCAGAATGAGAGGGGACTGATATCACAATTTGGCCATATTTTTTAAGGTTCTATTCTAGAGTATAGAAGCTCTGCCTCTAGTTAAATAACTTTAACCCTTTTTATCAGTTAATAAACTTTTCAAACAGCTTTCTTCAGTGAAACTGAACTGTGAAAGACACAAGACTACCATGACTACTGAAGTCCTGCCAGAATAAGTGAATGGTGTTTATTCTTAGAAATTAATCATTTTGGTTTTGCCATGTGGACCACCCTAGAAAAGTTCAAATGGATGTCTAGAAAAAACTGTAATCAACCATATAAATGCCATCCAAATTTGACCAAGTACAAAGACTCAGTCACAGAAACCTCTTTTGACTTTAATAGCGTATGGTCGAATTTCGGCACGGAGGCATATTGGTCCTAAACTTGCTATATAATATACAATGATGCATAATACACATAATGCTAAGTTTACATCAGGGAGGTGGAATTCCACCTCCCTGGTTTACATGCAACTATATCATATGCAAGATATTATTTCACAGAAAAGTGTAGAGATTTGTAATCATTCTGTTTTTAGAGTTGACTAGCTGGCAGACCACACAAGGAGATGAAGAATGTGCGGTTAATATGGCTTTCTTTGTGTGTGTATATGTGCTTTATAAATGATTCAAATATGTGAGTATATGGTAAGATAATCGATGGCATTTATACCGTACAGTAGCATTATAACTTACAAAGCAAATGAAAGCAAGCAGCTACAGGGAAATTAAAAAAATACCATTTTCTACCCTTGTGTACAATGTCTCATATGACAGAAAAAAAAAAAAAACATTTACAAGTGTGCATTACCTTACTCGATTTGAACATAATGATATTATCTGCTAGCTTACAGGCATCTGTGTCATCACTCTGCAGCTATGTTGGACTGAAGAGAAGTTATGACACTGAAAGAAAGCAACTGTCTTCAAAATGGATTTCTTGACTCTAATGATTACATATGGAGTAACATTTGGTGTGGCTTCTTACATTCTGTTGCTTGGCGATACCGATTTTCATCGTAATGGAGTCATTGGAAGCATTAGAAGAGGTTCCATTCAGGTATATGCCAGAAATATTCTTTTGACTATTTCATACATGAAAAGTTAGGACAAGTCAAAGAACATGCATCATGGCTTTACTTTCAAATTTTAGCTTCAAGCTGCCAAGTCTCCCTGATTCTGGAAAAAGAAAACCAAGACAAAACAAAACAAAGCAAAGCAGAAACTGTCTTTTCTCGACATAAGAATATGAAAGCCTCCCTGATTTTGAAATATTTTCACCTATTGAGATGCATCTGACACATAAGTAGGCCTATCTCCTGTGTAGCTCTCAAGAATCTCTGTGATTCTGATATGTGGATGTTGGCATTGGTTATACATGACATTTGCTCCCATGAAATATTTACCTCAGAAATTAATTAAAAATCAGAAATTAAGACAAATTACTGATATAAGTAGATTTAAGTCTGCCTTGAAAATGCATTTGTTTACAGTATAAGCAAACATGAAGCTCGATACCATCACTGTAAGTGGAATTGTATGTTTTTGTATAATCTTTTCATTTTTTTTTTGAGCGCATAGGGACATTATCGCTTTGTGTTATGCGCTATATATGCACTGTCAGTTATTGTTATTATCTACACACTAAGCTGATTATTAAACCTACCCAGAAACATAACCGGAACCATGTTAAATCCTTACATCAAACTATGTGTAAACGTAAACTCCTATCACAACCCTAATCATAACCCTAACCCAAAGTCTTTGGAGAAAATACGACCAGAGCAGTTGTCGCTGTTGGCATCTGTATCTTCACTGGAATGTTTTGCATGCTTGTTTTTAATATCTTGTGCTTTGTAAGGTTTTGGTTTTTTGTTTTGTTTTTGTTTTCTCAGAACAATTATGTGGTTTCAAGTGGTGTATCATTTTATTATATTTTTTTCTTTAAATCAAAATTATATGGGTTTTGTATTGCATATATTTACATCTCTCAATGCCATCTCTCACTATCTCTTCACCCTTTCTTTCTGTGAATGCAGATAGTGACAAGGTTGTGTCTGCTACTACCCCAATCTGTTCAAGATGGAATGAATAATGGACTCGAGTATCTCCTGTACAAGAGGTAAGACAACTTCAGGATACTACAGTTTGCAGATTTAAACAACTGTAGACTTTATTGGTAGTGTCAGAATCTGCAGTAGGCATCCGCTGTGGGAAAAATCCATCACTTGTAAGACTTGATTATGGGAGAGGGAAAAAAAAATGCTTTCTTTCATGTTTCCATCATTTTATCAATGTGAATTTCAGCTGGAACTATAATTTTTTTTATGCCTCCGCCACGAAGTGGTGCCGGAGGCATTATGTTTTCGGGTTGTCCGTCCGTCCGTCCTTCCGTCCGTCCGTCCGTCCGTCCGTCCTTCCGTCCGTCCGTCCGTCCGTCCGTCCGTCCGTCCTTCCGTCCGTCCGTAATGAATTTTGTGGACAAGGTAACTATCAAAACCTGTTGAGGTATCCTAATGAAACTTGGCATGTATGTGTATTAGGGGGTGAAGTTGTGCCTATCAACTTTTGGGCGCACATGCTCAAGGTCAAAGGTCAAAAGGTCAAGGTCAAATACATAAAATTTCACTATTTCCACCATATCTATTGAATGCCTGAAGATATTTTCTTGAAACTTAGTGTATACATGTATTACCCAATTAAGATTCTCTGGTGAAAGTTTGGGTCATGAGGTCAAAGGTCAAAGGTCGAAAGGTCAGGGTCAAATACATAAAATTTCACTATTTCCACCATATCTATTGAATGCCTGAAGATATTTTCTTGAAACTTAGTGTATACATGTATTACCCAATTAAGATTCTCTGGTGAAAGTTTGGGTCATGAGGTCAAAGGTCAAAGGTCAAAAGGTCAAGTAAAAATATTAAAACTTCTTTTTTTTTCTCCATACCTTGGAAAATTGTTCAAAGTATCTTCATGAAACATAGTATATACATATACTGACTGGAAGTGATTATCTAGAGAATGTAGGGTTCATGGGGTCAAAGGTCAAGTGCAACACTTCAAAATTTTACTATTTCCCTCCTATCATGCAATGCCAGCAGGGTTATTTATTTTTTTTTTTTACACTTGGTGTATGCATACATGTGTAACCTAATCGAAATTCTCTGGAAAGTTTTTTTTTTCTTCTTTTTTTGCCTCAAGGGTCAAAAGGTCAAAGATCAAGTGAAAGTGCTGAACTAACTTTTTCCTCCATATCTCGGAAGTGGCTCAAGTTATCTTGAAACTTAGTACATATTATGCATGTTCTACCTGAAAGTGATTATCTTATGAATTTTTTGGGTCAAGGGCGAGATGAAAATGGTAACAATTTACTATTCAATTCAGAAATTGCACTTTTTCTCCACACCTGTACCTTGAAAATTACTCAACGCCTAAATGTATGAATGGGCCAAAGTCGAGTTTAAGTCCTTAAATCCCTAGATACATGCTCTCCTATTCATCCAATTGAACCTAGGTCAAGGAAGGTGAACATTCAACACCTTTGTGACAAACTTGTCATTTCAATATTTTGCCAATTTTGTGAAAATGTAATCACACATTGTCCACATGTACTATCTAGACCTATTGGGAAAATCATGCATTATGGCGGAGGCATACCAGTCGCCAAAGCGACATTTCTAGTTTTGCCTGCATTGTTGCATGATATTCATAACTTTAACAAGCAAAAATTGTAGAAATGTGTATAGTGTCTTTGTTGCCATTATTATAATTCTTTGTGGGGGGATCAAGTGTTGTTTAAACAAAATGGCAGTTTGATCTTCATGATTCCACATGGGCTGTGATAATAGGCCTAATCTGCTGCCTTCAAAGCGATTTCAAGGAACTTGAGGGATTTAATAGTAGTTATACTATATTTGCGTTTTTAGGCACAAACTGTTTTAACACCTGAAAAATGTGATGGATAAGAGAAGCAAATTCACACACAAATCATAACATAAAGATCTTTGTGAAACCCACATTACACAGTGGTGGTGATTACTGCTCTGAGAAGTCTTGATTTTTGCACATGTGAATTCTAGCAAGTTATTCCTAATGCTTGGTACCTTTTCTATTCCTCATTGCAATCACTTGTCCCATACGTTTCTCAGAAACCCAGTCTTCAAGTACGTCTACGTCATCATTCTCCTTCTTGTGGCCTACTACTACACCACGGAGGTCTTACCCGTTGCCACGATGGTGGGGGCGCCGCCCCTGGTCATCCTAGGAACCTACACCTGGTTTGTCTGGTGTCTCTGGCTTTACCTCTTCTGCTGCGGGACCGATCCAGGCGTCATAAGCAAGACCACTTTGTACCGCTTTGGAGATGTCTACGAGTTTGATGAGGAGCTTTATCTCGCGGGAAAGGAATGCTGGACATGTGGGATTCCAAAGCCTGCCAGATCTAAGCACTGTGGTGAGCCACGACAAAACCCTTCATCAAACAATTTTTGAATTCCTTTGCAGCCATGATGTAAATATATAAATCTAATCATATCAATCTGTAAATCTAATCATGTAAATCTACTCATGTCATGGACATCAATGTGTACATTCCCCTTCCTCTTTAACATTTGTGACAGTAATTATGTGAAGCAAAATTAGATTTTACTAGTATTATAAGTAAGCATTACACTGCATAGATTATGCGAGGTCTAAGTGTGGTGCAAACACCTCTCATGGGATAGCAAAATCTGGAAAGGTTTTTGAACCCACAGCTGAAGAACGTCCTTTGTTTTAGATAATTGTTTAATTGATATATTCTGATTGAAATGAGTGAACTGTTTCATGATTTTTTTATATGATATGCATATATGTGTCTCAATCTATATACACAAGAAATCAATCTTCATACTTAAACTCATTATAAAGTTGTAAATGTCATAATCATGATATGCTAGGTAGTATATCGGTAGCTGACTGTTGGCAAATTCCTTAAACTTGTGTTTGCAGTAACATAATGAAGTAGGTAAGGCGCTGTCATTCTAAATGCTGAATATTGTTGAGAATCTGTTTTTGTTTTGTTTGTGGGTTGTTTTTTTTTTTTTTTTTTTGTTATGAAAAGTTTCATACATTGTACCAAGTATTCTTTTGCTGGATAACCTAAAATTTGGTTAAAAAAAAATTATGACATATATTCTTTTCTCATGTTTTCTCTTCAAGTTACCTGCGATCGCTGTGTCTATCGTTTTGACCACCACTGCACCTGGCTCAATAACTGCATTGGTGGACTCAACGTCCGCTATTTCTTGCTCCTCCTTCTGTCCCTCACCCTTGGCACAAGCTTCGTGTCGTACAGCATCGCCTCAACTCTGAGGTTGTTTGCCGAGACCAGTGGTCTACTCAGAGCCAGCTACGTTGGTCCTGACGGAAATCTTAGGCCTGTCACCTGGCAGGTTGCAGTCCAGGTATGAATATAATATTAGTCTCCTGTCGAGTCAATGCAGCCTAACGAGTCCTAAAGCTATGAAGTCACTGGAACCTGCACTGATGTTCTGAATCTAGCAGAAATGTATTTCTTTGAAGATGAGACTGTAACCATAACCCCATTTGCATATGCAGTCAACCTTGCCTAAGTCGAATCTATTTGGTCTGAAGAAATAGCTTCGACTTCAAAAAAATTTGACTTAAGAGGGATTAAAATCAATAGAATATAAAGAGAAGAGGACTTAAAAAGATCTTCAAATTGGGCAATTATGTGACGTTTGCAAAGTCGACTGTATGACAACCATATTGCATGTCATGTACACGCATCCAGTCTATGAGACATTGCAATATCTTGAATGCAATAGGTATAATATGATCAGAATAATATGGACAAACAAACACACACACAAAAAAAGATCATGGTGCAGCAATGTCATTCTGTTAGTCCTTTGGTTTAATTTTCTTAAGAGTCCATATTCAAGAATGCAATACCCTATTGATCAAAATTTGCTCAAAATCTGGCTTACAATTTAGCTCAGTGTCACATAGCCCATACAGTTTTGTTACTTTAGTACTCAGTTTTGCCAAACCCACCAAAGATAACCATCCATGATGCAGCCCACCCACCCTCAGTTCTTGAATTTGTGTTTTCATAATCCACTAGTTTCTGCATTCACTTGGGCAACAGTGAGTGTTAAATTCATTTGAGAGCAACACATACTCAATATACCAAGATTTTAAAAGAGAACTCTGTAGAAAATTTGTAAAAAAAAAAAAAAAAGATGAGCCATGACTCATTGGAAAGCTTTCATTTTTCTCCATTTATTTAATGTATAAAAGTGTGTCCATTAAATCTAGGATTTAATCAGTTTATAAATTGTTGCTTTGAGTAGATAGATAGATACATACATACATACATACATAGTTAGTTAGATAGATAGGTAGATAGATAGAGAGCTAGATAGACAGATAAATAGAATTGATTGATTTCTGTGTTTTAATTTAAAGCGTAATGCTGGATGCAGCTTTTTTATATCATGATCCAGCTAAGAATCATGACCATAATCAACAGTTTTCAAAGGTTGATTATCTGTTGCAAGCTGTCATTGAAGCATGACCTCTTCCCACTTTCGAAACAGCACCTCTTCATGGAGAGACCCATGCCCATCTTCATCATGGTATCTCTGGCGCTGCTGTCCGTACTGATCGCAGCCTTCACCGCCTATCACCTCTACCTGGCCCTGAGCAACCAGACCACCAACGAGAGATACAAGCGGTCTCGCACCTCTGCCCGCGTCCACTCACAGGAATCGTGTAGTGCCCACTCCAACAGACAGAAAACCACAGAGATAAAGAATTCACGGAAGAGGCCAGGCAAGAGAAGACAACGTAGTGGTCATGCTCGTTGTCTTGGAAACATGTACAACATTGGACTTGTTTCAAACATCATTGAAGTTGTATGTCCACATGCTCCTAGGTGACTGTGAGTATTTATGTTCATTGACAGCTATTACAGTACTACAATGTAATATAGAGTATAACAGTACTGGTCATAACACAACAGAAGGAGAGGATTAAGGGAAGAGGAGTTTCTAGCCTGTTGATTATGAAACACATACACTACAAGCCTAGTTACAAACATTTTTAAAGTCATGTCCACACTATCTGAGGTGAGTAAACACAGCATATTTGTATCGGACAGCTATTACAGTACTTCCTAAAATATTGCAGTACCAGAGTATCTACTTTCTCTCATGTAATGACTAACTGCATGTATGAACCTCTTGTGCTGTTACATTTGTTACATCTTTGGTATATGATAAGGAGTCAGGGAGTTAACAGAACCAACATTGTAGAAAAGTTTATTTTCAGGGTCCAGCTTGACCAGTTTGTGTGTTTATTAGCTGCATGTGAGAGCATTCTGTTTGTCGCCCTCTCTCAACAGGAACATTATAGATCAGGCATTTAGCTTGGTCACATAAACAGCATATTGTCACATCCTCCCCTTTTTGGAGTTTGAATGAAGGACATACTTTTGGGTGGTCAATATCAACCAATGATAAAACAGAGATTCCAAAATGAATCACCAATAATGTTTACATGACCTTTATAATGTACTAGACCAGTCACATAAATGTATGCATGAAACACTGAGAAGTATTGTTTGCAATAATGCGGTTCGTTCACTGTGAGTCCATTTTAATTTGTGTTGTGTTCACAGTTTAAAGTCCAGGTAAATATTGTCAGTCCAACAAATAGCACATTTTGCGAAAGTCCAAACAGACTGCAGATCTGTGGCTTGGACACCTCGGATGTGATGTCACCCTGGTTATTGCGGGAACGGGGCTGGTCTCCAGAACGGGTAGGTGTTGCAACCCTAGACCTATTGCTGGAACCATGGCTGGAATCGGGGCGGGAACTGGAGCAGGAACCGGGACAGGAACCAAGCTTGAACCGGGACTGGAACTGGGGCTGGAACCGGCATCATCACAGGAAACACTTCCACTGGT
This sequence comes from Diadema setosum, assembly GCF_964275005.1. Classification (NCBI taxonomy): domain Eukaryota; kingdom Metazoa; phylum Echinodermata; class Echinoidea; order Diadematoida; family Diadematidae; genus Diadema; species Diadema setosum. The sequence continues at coordinate 12,490,185 of NC_092692.1, read as the reverse complement.
CGAGAGTCTGTCTCTGGTTTAATGGTAACCAGCACAGGGTCCTCTGGACCAGGTGGTTCTCCTGCTGGCCCTCAGATGCTCTCTGTTCCGTCTATAGGTATTACCATCGTGGTCCACCTCCACAACTTTTGCAACACTTTGCAATGTGATTCATTTTCCCGCATTTTTTTACACACCTTTCCTTGTGCAGGGCATGCATTCATGGCATGTCGATTGCCACACCTGCCACAAGCCTTGGAATTCTGACCTTGACTTTGTTTTTGTTTCCACCTTGGAGTTTCTGATTTTTTAGTGGGATTGACTGCCTTTTTGTTCAAAGCATCAACAGGGACTGACACAGCTACCTTTGAACCAAGCTCTTGTGCCTGAGCTCTGGTAATTTCAGCAGCACAACAAATTTGCAATGCCTTTTGAAGTGTCAAATCATCCTCTCTGAGCAAACGCTCACGCAAACCACCATCTGTGATTCCACAAATTATCTGATCTCTGATCAAACCATCAGTCAACTCTCCGAATTCACACGATTGTGCACGATTTCTCAGTTCTGTGACATACTGATCAATGTTCTCACTCACACCCTGAGATCTGGCAAAGAATTTATGCCTCTCATATGTGACATTCTTCTTGGGAGTGCAATATTTCTTAAACTGTTCAAACACTTTCTCCAATTTCATCTCATCACCCTCAGCAAATGTGAATATATTGTAAATATCGAGGGCAGCATCACCTATCACATGCAACAACATTGATGTTTGTGCTTTATCATCTTTCCTTGACATTCCACAAGCAACATTGTACAGAGTGAATCTTTGCTTAAATCTCTTCCAATTCTCAGACAGATTACCACTCAAATTTAGCGGTGCTGGTTGGGTTAAATTTGCCATGTTCACTCTCTGATCATTCACTCACATGAACAATGTAAACTATTAGCATAAAACTGTATCTTTTCAACAAGTATGCTCAATTACTCAACACTTTCACTGGGTTCGTATTTTGCATGCACCATATGCGTTCTCAATACCTGCAGCTACATACACTGTGCAGTCTGGTCATTTGACCTCTTGAACTTTTTGTTCCCTCTGCTAACAGTGCCGATGCAGGTCATTGGACACACAATACAGTCATGCACATTCAATGCAATGTCACAGACACGTTGGGTTAGTACATCTCAATACACTGTTGCTTTGCTACTGTACTGCATGCTAATGTACACGTAGCTCCATGCATTCTCCACTCGTATCAAATGAAACGGTCTGGCCTGTTTCTTGCGTGGATTAATCCTTGTCCTAGTCCCTTCTGTTCTTCAGAGTGATGTGGACAGTTGAACCACTCTGACACCATGGCTTTTTGATGATGCTCTCCAGAGGCTTGTGGTCTGAGTAAACTGTGACTTCCCGACCAAATGTGAACTGGTTCCACTTCTCGAGTGCGAAGACTATTGCGAACATCTTTCTCGATCACCGAGTACCGAAACTCAGCATCCTTCGGAGCTCTGCTGGCATAAGCTATCGGTCTGCCTCCCTGCATCATCACTGCACCTAGGCCAAGTGCACTGGCATCCGTGTGTATGACCAATTCTTTTGCCTGGTTGTAGTACGTCAGCACTGGTGCTTCTGTCAGCAACTGTTTCAGCTTTCTGAATGCCTCGTCATGGTTAGCATCCCAGTTCCAGGCAACGTTTTTGCGTGACAACTCATTCAGAGGTTGCATTACGTCAGAGAGATTCGGGAGATACCGGGCTAGGTAGTTTACCATGCCTCGTAGACAATCGATGTCATCTTTGTTGGTTTGGGCAGTCATCTTCAAGATAGCCTCCACCTTTGATAGATCTGGCTTCAACCCAGAGCTTGAGATGATGTGTCCAAGAATTCACCCAAATCGACACTTCTCCTTGTTGAGCACGATGCCGACATCATGACAACTCTGCAACAGTTCACATGGATGAGCATTGTGTTCTGCTTCATCACTACCCCACATGTTGATTTCATACTTGCCAACATTTTGAAATCCTGAAGAGGTAGATTTTGCAAGGGAGCGAAGCGACCAAGCCCAAGCGCGCTTGCGCGTTAGGGGTGATGGTAGCCGGTCAAAACCTCTAAAAAGCGGTAGTCTACCGCCCAAAGCGGTAGAGTTGGCAAGTATGTGATTTCATCAGCAACACAACTGACATGCATTTAGATGCCGTTGATTTGGAGTGGGAATGCTTAGAAATGAAGATGCGTTGTTGAGACGATTCTAAGGCTGAGAGAGTGTCTTTATTCAGCAGGTTTTCCAGTGAGTTTTTCTCCGCACATGGAGTGGAATCGTATTACATCCAGCTACAGCTGGCAGGTTAGTCTTTGCTCAAGACTCATCACAGCAAAGACTTAACAAACATAATACCAACACAACAACGTTCTCCACTGAGGCCTTCTAGTGCCCGATGCAGTTTCTTCTTGAGGATCTCACTGCTCACCTTGAGTCCGAAAGGCAATCTCTTCCATCTATACCTTCCCCATGGTGTGGCAAATGTAGTACAGTAAGCAGACTTCAGTTTTCATCTAAGGCACAGTTGAAATAACCATCTTTGAGAGCACAGACTGAAAACAGACTAGCAGTAACCAACTCTGGTAGTATGTTATCGCGTATCGGTAGAGGGAAGTGCTCTCTTTTCAACACCACATTCAATGGCCTTGGATCCAGACAAATTCTGACTTTTCCAGACTTCTTCTGAGCGACTGACATCTGGCTGACCCAGTCCGTTGGTTTTATATGCACTTCTCCAATCATGCCTCTGCGTTGAAGATTGTCGAGCTCCTCCTTCACTGCTGCCTTCAGTGACTCGGGCACAGTTCTAGATGGACAGATGACTGGCTGTGCATTTTCTTCAATCAACAAGTGGACTTCATCACCTGACAATGTCCCAACTCATGATGACGAGAAGACATCAGAGTGCTCCTCCGTGAAATCAGTCTGTCTAACTGAGTGGACTTGCTCAATGGAATCACAGTTCACTGTTATGATACCCATTTTTTCTGCCATTGCTTTACTCAAAAGGAGTGTAAAGTCTTCCTCGACTATCACAAACCCCACATTGTACTTCTGTGTGGCTGGATTACACGTCATGACTTTACATCTGCCCTTTGCATGCATTGTTGAACCATTCCACATCTGCAGAGACACATAACCATTCCTCAAATTATTAGAGGAGTGAACAAACTTCTGCGGCATAAACATTATAGTTCAGGTATTTAGCCAGATCACATAAACAGCATATTGTCACAACTATGTACCTCCTCTCCTAATAGGTAGATTGACCAGTGTGTTGCCGTGTTGACAGTATACTTTTTTTTTTCTTTTTTTTTTTAAAGCAAGTCTAGAATTGATTGGGCTGGTACCCTCACTAATTGACCATTTGTTGTGATTTGCCACATGTGACCACCATAATGTCTTTTTTTTTTTGGATATTGTGTCTTTATACCATTGCTTGTACAGAGCACTGAAATAATCTGCTTTTATGCCTCCGCCACGAAGTGGTGCCGGAGGCATTATGTTTTCGGGTTGTCCGTCCATCCGTACGTACGTCCGTACGTCTGTCCACTTTCATTTATGCGATAACTTGAGTAATATTTACTGGAATTTTACCAAACTTGGTCCAAGTATGAAGTATGATAGGGCAATTATTTGATTAGATTTTGGGTGAAATCGGCAAAAGGTCAAAGGTCAAGGTCAAATCATGAAGTTGTATCCGTTTACGCGATAACTCAAGACTGGATCAAGCAAATTTCACCAAACTTTGTTGGAAGATGATGTATAATGGGACAATTACTTGATTAGTTTTTCAGTGATATCGGACAGAGGTCAAAGGTCAAGGTCAAATCCTAAAATTTATCTGTTTATGTGATAACTCAAAACTGGATGAAGCAGCTTTCACCAAACTTGGTCCAAGGATGATGTATGATAGGACAATTAGTTGAGTAGATTTTAGTGACATTGGCAAGAGGTCAAAGGTCAAACTGTCAAGGTCAAATGCTACAAATGTTGCAATTTCCCCCACATCTATGCAATGCCCAAAGGTATTTTCTTGAAACTTGGTGTGGACATGTACTACTGCGTAGAGATTCTCCAGAGAGAGTTTCATGTCATAAGGTCAAAGGTCAAAAGGTCAAAGGTTAGGTGAAAATGTTGCAATATCACTTTTCTCGCAAATGGTTCAATGTATCTTCATGGAACTTGGTACATACGCATGTACTGACTGGCAGGGATTATCTAGGGAATTTAGGGGTCATGGGTCAATAGTCAGGGGTCAAAGGTCAAGGTCATCTCCTCAAAATTTTACTATTTCCCTCATATACTAGTATATGCAATGCTTGCATTATTAGTTTCAAAACTTAATACATGCATTACCTAATGGAGATTCTCTGGGAAATTTCCAGCCAGGAGGTCAAAGGTTAAGGGTCAAAGGCCAGGTTTCAATGCCCCCCCCCCCTCCCCCCCGGCAAAAAAAAAAAAAAAAAAAAAGATCCATTTTGTACCGTCATTACACTCTTTCTTCATACCTTTGAAATTACTCAATGCATAAACTTATAAACCTGTCATTTCAATATTTTGCCAGTTATGTGAAACTGTCATGGATCACACATTGTGAAGACATTGTACTATACGCCTATCGGGAGAATCATGCATTATGGCAAAGGCATCAGTCGCCATAGCGACATTTCTAGTTATGTTTATGAGTGTAAACATGTGCAATCAGCCTTTGGCTTCCATACATGATTTTTAACCCTAACTAGGCCGGGCTATTTAGGTAGATGATAGAGCCGGGGGGGCCTCCCAGGCCCCCCCTCCAGATCTCGCCCGTCAACCGCGCGATCACGACGAAAATTGGCACACACATTGCCTAAAATGTAATCTAAAGTACCATGAAATTAATTTTTATAAAAATTATCATCTATGCTAAATTATGCTAATTTATGCATAATGATGCATGAAATCAGACAATTTGGTATAAATCACTAAATAAAGCTCAAAACAGGCACATTTTTTGTGTAAATATTCTTTTTAGTGTTCTTAGCAAATATAAGAGAAAAAAATTGTGCAATCAGAAAAAATTTCTTAAGTATTTTATTGTTTTTTGAATTTCTTATGTATTTCTTTGTTTTTTCAACTTTATGTTTTCATTGTTTTTTCGATGAAATTTGTCCGCGACATTGTTTTGAACAAGAAAATATGTTATTAATTGATTTTAATCAGTAAAACCCCAAAATAATCATGCTTTTATGAATTTTGCCTGTAAACACAGTTCGCATTGAAATTGTACACGAATTCACGGTTTTGAGCAATTTTTGGCCTGACATGCAAGTACATATTTATGCACAACTTCGGAACAGCGCGCCCGGGCATCGACAAATTTGGTGTCAAAAGATGCGGTAGACTCGAAAGAAAAAAGTCATGAAACGTCGCGGCGATAGCTTTTCGCGTTAGCGATACATCGTCGAGGGGGGGGCCTCGGAGGCCCCCCCCCCCCCCCCCCCCCCCCCGGCCTAGTTAGGGTTAATATAACCTGTTCAATTCAATTCAATTCAAATACACAACTCATACACACATTGCACACTTTATGTAGGATATAGCAGAGACTCCAACTCTTCCGTTTTCGACGGGAGATCTCCCGCCAAAAGCCCATTTTTGCAAAATCTCCCGTTCTCCCGTTTGAGATTTGATTTCTCCCGCCCTGGCTCTGTGTCTCCCGGTGGAAAGGATTTCTTACTTATTGTTATCGTATGTTGAAAAAAATAAGCCTTAGATAGCACCAGAGAACATCTAGAACCCTAGGAACTTCGTGCTTTGCACACATCAACTTGGAGTCTCCCGTTTGCTAAGGGTTTCGGGTGGGAGAATCTCCAGATCAGAAGGTGCTTGGGGTTGGAGTCTATGATATAGTGACATACTCACGTGTGTGATTCAAGACTATTCCACATATTCTTCTCTGAAGGTTTCATTTGTGATGAAATTTTCCCAAGTTGAAGTATTTTTTTTGCATGCCATCACGTCTTATGTGACATAACACAACATTCCTGTAGGTAATATGCAGTACAGCTGTAATGTCCAGTGTACATCCCAGTATAATGCAGTTATGTATGTTACATCTTTCTACTGTGTGTATTGCCTAACCTACAACCTCTCTGTGCTTGACTTAACCTTCATTACAGGATTGTACCTCATTCAAGCTAACAATCTTGTACATGTTCACAGGTGAACCTCGTAATGAGGACCTATAAACCATGACAATTACTACCTTGTTCAGGGAGCTCTGGGAACAGGAAGTTTAAAGCCCAAAGAAAGTTCTGGTACGCCTGCAAAAGTTGTCAAATTTTGCTCCAAAATGTGAACGTATGCCTAGGAAATGTGCGGAATAACGCTGTAATAACAAGATATTCGATGGGTAACGACGAAAATGGGAAATATTAACCAAAAACGTTCAGTCCCAGAACTTACCCGAAAGGGGTCAGGCTAGACTCGGACTCGGGGATAACTCGGCCTCGCTTTGCTTGACGGCGGGATGAGTTGTAAATTGGTTGTCCCTCTGGATTGTACAGCGTTGTACTATGCATATGGGAGCGGCCTGTATAAACTACATTGGTATTGTAGCGTTCTGGCTACTCGCAGTAATGGTCCGAGTTGTTACAACGTGCGCATCAAAAACCTCTTTGGCGCGCATGCAAAATTAGTGTGCGCCTCTCAAGCACCTCTAAAAACTATCAAAGACGCTTGATAAACAACAACAAAAACTTCAAAGACCGCGCGTCTCAGCAACTGAGGTGATGTGCGTATACTGTAATAGGCTTGAGGACCGCGCGCTGTCCATTTGTTTTGTACAGGATTAGCACGCACTTTCCTGTCTGCTCATCAAGGCCTCGTTTGGTGAACATGGCGATCACGAACTGTGTGTAAATATGAAATGGGGTCGAGTTTTCCCTGAGACCGAGTTAGTCTGGAGCCTTCTGGAATAAAAGTCGGTCTACCGACTTTTATTATTTTTCTCAAAATACTCCAAAACGACTCATCATTCCGGCAAACCGCGTCAGCCAGGTAAGTTTCTTTGTAGACTCTTTCGATATATTGCAAGCAAATATGAAATGGTGCCAGACGGGTTCTCAGGCCCATACCAGAACTTTGTTTTCACTTTAAAAGTCGGTGGTACTCTGGACTCCTCCATGGATTTTTTTTTTTTTTTCTGATTTTTCCCTACTTTTTCTTTCTTTCTTTAAGAGTAGGGAAACTGACCCCAAACAGTTCCATGGCCCCTGTACCAGAATGATTTTGACAAAGCTGTTCTTGCACTTGAAGAAAGTGGTTTCATTATTAGCAGACTTTGCAAGTTGTATACTGTACGTCACATTCATATTATATCAAATGGCAATGAATGGGATGCCAGGGAATATTGCACGCGTTAGGGCCAATATTGCAAGATGGCGATCTTTAGCTCTTGTGAGAGGAGAATTCAATTCAACTCAATGAATTTATTAAGTTGGCCTTTTTTAAAAACTACAGTACATCACAATGTGGATAAATGTTGACATTTGTGTAATGAAGTTTTTCTTGCCTCAAAGTTTTTTTGTTATGTTATTGATGTTGAATGTTCCAAACCAAATAAAAGTTTTATTTCACAAAGTGACTATCATGGTCTGAAGTTGTTGTTGTTGTTGTTGTTGTTGTTGTTGTTGTTGTTGTTGTTGTTGTTGTTGTTGTTGTTGTTGTTGTTGTTGTTGTTGTTGTTGTTGTTGTTGTTGTTGTTGTTGTTGTTGTTGTTGTTGTTGTTGTTGTTGTTGTTGTTGTTGTTGTTGTTGTGTTTGTTGTTGTGTTTGTTGTTGTGTTTGTTGTTGCTGTTGTTGTTGTTTAATGAGAGTCCACTGTGCTGGATATGCATCCCAAGATGACATGTGGTAAGAGGAAGGCATGTGAAAACACAATGGGGTGACTATAGGGGGGAGAGAAGTGAAAATACTACACATTTAGACAGTGTACTGTAGAAGGACTTGTATAGCTGCTTGTTCACAACAGGTTGATCTGAAATGTTTGACTTAAACTTAATCTATGAAGTCTTTTTCTTTATGGTAGTCTATACTCTGAAAGCAAAAGTGCTAATATGCATGAAACCTGAATGACAGTCAACAAAGGTGAATCCTTGTCTAACAGATCACATGACACCATTCTATTACCTTCTTGAATGGAAGAGCTAGAGAATTAGAACTGGAGTTAGATTCAATTTGAATTGAACTAATGATGTACTGTAAATGCAGAAATGTTTGCATTAATTTTCATGTATTTCATTAACTTTTGGCTAGCAAGAATTCTAAAACCCAGGAAATTATCCTCACAATTTTGTCTGTGCATTGTGAATAGGTTGACAATTGCACAGCGCACGAATTAAAGAACTGGCAAATATGTTTTTGAGCGCTCAACACAAAAAAAAAATTTATCACACAAAAATATTGATGTACACATTGTAAAGTAATGTGGCGGCTGGGGAAGCAACAAATTCTAGTGAGCATGAAACAACAGAAGGGATGGTTTCAGTGTCCCCTCCCTCTAAGGCACTAGGCCATGAGGGATAAAGTGTCTTGCCTATAGGGGCATAACCACTGCAACCAGGGGACTTGAATCAGGGAGCTTGTGAATGGTTGTCCCTGGTCCTATCCATCTGTCCCAACAGGAAGTGACAGAGAGCTGGAAATTGATTTTTCTGTACACACAAATTGTACATCAACAAACAAAAAATGCCTGCATATCATTTTGAATTTAATTCATCATTCAATTCATTTCATGTTGTACATCAATATGCTTCCAATACTGGTAATTAAAGGAATGCGTGGTACATATTTATGCACATGTTGCTTGGGAATATCTTCAAAGTGTATACCACATGTAGTAGCACTCATAGTTTAATGACCTGATTACAATTTTGTCACTGACATACAAAATGAATAACTGAAGTCAAGAGTAATTAAACACCTGCAGTATATCTTTTTGTTGTTGTTTCAGATCACTGATTTCCTGAATGACAAGACTTTAATAGACTCAATTCATATCTCCTTCAATGAGTCTCATCCCAAATCAAAATTATAAATAGACAAACTCTGCATAGAAATAATAGCAATGAGTATCCACTCTGAATTATCAGACAGAAAACATTGGAGAGGAAGAAACAACAAATTCCAAACCATAGCATCCATGTTAAAAAGCACAGAAAATTTGATCTTGTAACATATAACATAGCAGAACATAACAATTCAAAATTTCCATCATCTAACATGTACAATTCAGGCAAGTGTTTATCCTCTCAACATTAAACATTAAAAATTTCTGTTTTAGTAGTACAAGCTGTATGAACAAACCATAAATCTACATCTCTTTCGGTTTCGTCAACTTTGACGACATCTTGCGCATCAGATATGTGTGTTGTATGTCCTGCACTGTCACTCTCGCCCTTAAAAGAACTATCACATAATACACCCTTCATATAAATTATTCATTCTAGAGATTTTTTTTTTTTTTTTTTTGCATACAGTAATGTGTCAAGAATTTATGTTGAATGCCAGCAAAAAGTGCCAGAAAACCAGCAAATTTCCTAAATTTTTGAACAGCCTGAAGCATGAAAGAAACATGGAGCTATGGTAAGCCTTGCAGATTGCATCCCAGCAAAGACAGCCAAACTTTCCAAAGGGTTCATCCACAACTAATAAAGTTGTGCGTTTTGCCCCATAACCAAATGTCGTTAATCTAATGAGTAGCAGGGTTCGCAACTGGATCATCAATGAAAAGCGGACAGTGTTGCTGTAAAAATTTGTCTCCATAACGCAAATTACATGTTGTTGCAAGATGTCTCTTGTTAATACCATTGAGGATTTGCCCATCTCATTCATTGTTCTTGTTCCTCTTTACCAACAACCCTGCTTGCAAAACAAAATGAAAAAATCTAAACATCTGAAGCAGGCAATAAACCAGAAAGATAAATTTGATTATCATTAATCAGCCAGTGCTGTAAATGGCCATGGCAGTACAGTATGACTGTTTTGTGTGTTTGTTTTTTTTTTTATACTAGCAGACAGACTAATGTACCCCCACATATATAACCTTCATTGTTTTCACAATTTTAACAGTTTGATAACTGGAGCAAATCTGCAAGGCTAATTGATTCCATGGATTTACAGTACCAGTTCATTTTTATATGATTTCTCTGCAAATCAAAATAAAAGTTTTCTTTCATCTTCTTCTTTTTTTCTTCTCCTTTCTTTTTCTCTTTCTTTCTTCTTCTTCTTCTTCTTCTTCTCCAAAGACAGCTTTATATCAGAATAAAATGATGTAGTGTTTGAGCATTATGGGGGTTGCATTGCATAGATATGTCGTACCATAAATGTGCAGGAGCATGAATATACAGATACATACAGGTGCAAGTGCATAAATGATATCTAAATGATTTCTGACATTACCAACCGATGAAAGTGAGGAAAAATAGGATAAAATTAATATAACTGACTTCCTTTATTGTTAATGCCTTTTCTTTTGTCTTCATTCAGCACCTTTGTTTAAGACCCATCACATGCCACAAAAATCTGCTAGTTTTTCATGAAAATATTCTCATTAGTTCATCATATCAATTACTTTGTAATAGTTCTAAATAATTTCCTCATAAGTGCATTGTATCTCAAACCATTAATCATACATATTACCTGTTTGCATTTTCATGGAAATATAATTTCTATTGAAATCAAAATAACAAATGTACTCTGTTGAAAAAGCAAAAATGCTCAGCCATAATTTGATTACTATCGAGCAGCATTGGCTCTGGTTTACCTCGATCTAACCACAGTCAGAAAACTCAAAAGAGAAAGTTTCAGAAATCGACATCATGAAACAGATGTAAAAAAATTCAAACCACTCCACCTTCCAATGAATTGTAAGAAGGTATCATAGCAGCTGTTTGCATTGCAAATCAGTAGGTACTTTTCAAAACTACAATGTATGTGCATTCATTCTTGCAATAAGGCAAGAAGTCATTGATCAATATTTCCAAATATGCAAAAGAAGTCTACCCTCCACCATACTGACAGAAACAAATAGGTGTCTTTTTTTGTTTTTTGTTTTTTCCTTAGAAACAAAGTAGATTTTCTTTGCATGAATATGCACAGCATAGGAAAAACTGAACTTTTTTCTCAGTAGTGGAAAGTGCAGGAAGTATACTGCCCTACTTTGGCAAAAGGAAGCAAGTGACATACCATCCAAATTTGACTTATTGATGTTTTCATAATTCACATAATGAGCTCTTCTTCCAGGCCAAATTTCATGCAGAAACACTCATCCTACTAAGAGATATGTTAGATAAGACATCATGATAGTCCATTGACGTCAGTGTAAATGACAGACACATTTTGCTCTTTTACGAGAAATGTCACTTTTGTCACTTGCTTCCTTTTGCCAAAGTAGGACAGTATAATTTTCCTATACAATGTGTACATATCAGATATACTTCTGGATTCAGAGGAAAAGAGACTTGTTTAACAACATGACAACAGCCTGCTCGAGATCACCTATATAGAAACAGCAAACATGCTAGAAGCATGGAGCTACAACACAGTAGTTGCTCCATGCTTTAAGATTTTGTTGTTACATTTCTCAAGTAAGTTGTTACTTGTAGCAATGCATGAAATTTAGTGACGGACAATAAAATATTGTCAAATCATTTCAGCTACAATGAGTGAATTTCTGCTCTTAACTCACTCAAAACCACTTTCACATAAAAGTCACTACCTTCAGGAACAAAGGAGAAATAATTTGCACCAATTTTTCAATGCACTACCCTGTACAGGTAGTTCCGTTAAAAAATATTTCAGAATATTGTGCATTCGATTAATTTCTTTTAAGAACCAAATCTCAGGGCATTTCTAGGCAGTCATTTGTGTAAGTAACCATGGCAGATGAATAAGAAATTTTCCACATGCTATTCTGTATTACTTCTAGAGAGACTCAACGACTTTTTTGGAGCACATCTTTCCCTCGATGCTAATTCTGGATTGAGTCAACTACATAAGTACTGATTTAATGTGAATTCATCGAACATGATCAACCGACTCGACACTGGACAGATCTGGAGGTTACTAGTGACAGGGCCACATAAATGTCACTTTGGAGACAATCATGCCAGACCTAAGTTTCACTTCATTCACCCTGAGATAGAATGCATGCCCCAGTCAAACTTAGCATAATCTCTGAAAAACTGGTAATCAGTAGAGTTGTCCAACTTAACTAAAATTAAAGAAAAATACATATCAATGTTACATAACCAGGGAGTTGTGTGCAAAACCTTGCATCTGCAAACATTAAGAAATCAACACCATATCTCATATCCTGTTAAACACTAAATATTGACTGAATGCCCAATGCATATTAAAAGATAAAACTGACCTGATAAAGTGCTGGAAAATGGCTTCCTTACGTGCAAATACACGATTGTGTGACATTTGAAGTTATAATCGTGGCCAACTTTGTGAATACTGTGCTTGAATTATGCATGTACATGAGAAATATAATGTACTGCAAGCCTGCATTGTCAGCGTACAGCGAATGGAACATGCTGTCAATAATTGGAAACTTGAACCAAAGAATTTGCAGTTATGTGATTATCATCTTCATTAAGATGTAAATGAGTAATCAATTCAACATCATAAAATACAAATATAATTTACAAAATGAATTTCATACCAATTTCAGACAGATCTTACAAACTGTAGCTTCCTATCAGGGCAGTTGTTGCACTTGTACACATTTCATGTTACCCAGCTGAGAGTTGTTACCCAGCTGAGAGTTTCCATTTGTTTGAATCACCAAGTTTATCAATAACATAAATATTTCACCTCTTTCATGTGAAATATGGAGAAAATTCAAAGTGAAGTCTACCAGAACTGTTTGGTGATATTTATCAAAGTCAAATTCCATGCAACATGCACATATGCTCTATAATTCTGATATGAAGAGTAAACAGTACTGTTTTTTAAATGTTAGTACAATATCTTGCAACTTTTTGATTACCATTAGGAAGCCATAGATACAAAATAACCTTCTTTCTAAGGATATTGGCTGTGCACATTAAATGTAAGGATTACAAATTAATAATATATACAAATTACAGAGCTCCTTTGAATAACCCTTTGACAGTAATAATCTGTCTAAACAAAAGCCTAAATTAATTCAAGAGTCAAATTGAAAGCCCAAGGTTGCCATTACCAATATCTATAAATTAAAACTATCAAGAATGCTATGGTGTGCTTTGATACCACCCAAACAAGCACGCATCAAATCAAATGATCTTTCTTTTGTTTTTGTAACATGGAAACTCACACAACAATGTACAAGAAAAGTGTTTCTTGTTTGTTGTTGTTGGGTTTTTTTAAAGTAATAATATGGTCTTAAAGATTTGGGGCAATATCGAGCACAATTTTTGAGCCGTACAAAGAATGTACTTGAGCTTACCCATAGATCACTACTTAGCACAAAGTCCCATGTACAGAGTTGTAATATTCTTTTGCAGCATCTCCACATCCCATGCACAGATCACAAGGAAAATAAAATTTCTAATAAAAATGCAAAATATAATAGTGTTGTGAAAAGGACTCATATGAAATCATAATAATCACAGAGTGTACAAAACCAAGCAATGCAGGTAAACATGCACACCAGAGGCGGATCCAGGGAGGACCGCAACCGGCGCACGCCCCCCTTTATTTTTTGTTGAAACAAAAGAAATAAAAAAGAAAAAAATGGGGGGAGGGGTGCGTGCGCCCCCCTTTAATTTTGTAAACACGCCCCCTCTTTACGGAATTCCTGGATCCGCCCCTGCACACAAATCACATAGATGACTATGTTTAAACTTAATTCAGCCTAAGCAACCAACAGCATATTCTTTGAAGGTCCCATTTAGGTGAAAAGTGGCAGAACAATTTTGGGAATTAAGTATGACAGGAGAGAGGGAGACTGCCAAACATTGAATTTTAGGTGATCATTTTGTGAATGTCAATTTTATACATTCTGGATCAAGTAATATGGTATGAAATACATAAACATTTACATGGGACACATGTAGGGCCTACAGTGTTTGCTAGACACAGTTAGGAGGAGAAGTTTGTGTTTTCATGAAGGAGATTTTTTATGTCAGCAATGTGCCTTTTTAGAACCAGTAGACACACTGCTGTTTTCTTGCTAAAATATCTCCTTGCAAGCATGATATACAGCAGAATCTTTTTATAACAAGGACCTCGGGACCATTGAACTCACATGCATTATATCTGGTTTCCCATCATCATGGGATAAGAAACGAAGAGATACGCAGATTTGGAACTCACAAGATGACTTTGTTATAACACGGTTTCATTTTACTGGTAAAACAAGAGAGGAGTTTTCCCACTTTTTATTTTGTCTGGTGGACTCCTTGAGCAGCACTGGGAATTTCATCGCACCAAAGTCAGTCAAACCACTCAGTGCCACAGGGGCACGTCTTGCTTGCAATGCTTCTAACTTATGACCATAAAGCAAAAATTGTGGGAGTTTAAAGCAAAATAGTATAAGCTGTTGATTTGCACTTAATATTGACAGGTCAGGATCCAAAAGGTTTATAGACATAAGTGAAACAGGAGAAAGTTGTGACTTCATCCAATAAGCGCCCTCTACATCCACAATAAAAGTATGCAGTAGCCTGGATATGGCACTCATGTCATGACCCTTAATTCACACTTCAGAGAACTGGCACCGATTTATAACCTTTCCCTTGGCATGTTGTGCATGTATACTACATACAAAGACATAACATGTGTACAAATAATGTACAAACAACAACAAAGGTGATTAACCCACTGTGGATTAACTGCATAAATGTTTCCTAAATAGATAGCGTTCTTATCTGAATGTTACAATGCATTGACTTACTGGCACAAAAAACAAACAAACAAACAAAAACTCCCATAAATCTAAGAGTAGTCCAAGAGTAGTCTAAGAGCATTGTAAGTACAAAACGTCTTAAAAAATATATGCAAGTCAATGTTATGGTGCGTGGTGGTTGGCAAGTGTTGTCAAGACTAGGTGGCCTGCACGTCAGCTGGGCCGGCCCCGTGGCCGGCGGGCCCCACTAGTCACCACATGTCCATGCAGTGGTTGAAGCGGGAGAAGCAGCACAGGCCCCAGAAAACTATGGGCATCAGGCTACTGACCAGCGTAAGCCACATGACCACACTGATCTGACCCGTCGATGTGCCGCTGGAGGAGGAGGAAATGATGTACAGGAGGAGACGGAGGGAGGGACAGAAATGATGCAATGGGGTACAAAGAGAGATTTGCGGGAAAGGGAAATGATTCCGGGAAGCAGAGCAGGAGAAATCATGTGAGAATGAAGAGAACAAGGAGGAGACAGAGAATACCAGAGAGGAAGAAGGATGAGGTGGAAGAGGAGGAAGAGGACAAAGACATTAGAAAATTATGCAAGGAGGAAGAGGAGAAGAAATAATATGGGAGGATGAGGAGGTGAGAACGAAGAGGAAGACCGGAATTGATGCAAGAGATGAATAGCACAAGGAGGAACCGAAGAATTAATAATGCAAGATGGAAAGAGGAAAGGAGGAAGAAGACAAAGAGGAAGAAGATTAGATATGATGCAAGAGGGGAAGGAGAATGATGCAAGGAGGGAGAGGGGGATGACAAAAAAGAAATAAAGCAAAAGTGGAAGAAGGAGGTGATGGAAAAAGAGGAGGAAGAGAAGATGAGATGCAAGAGAGGAAGGAGGGGAAGAAAAAGAGGATGGAGAGAAAGTTTAGAAATGATGCAATAGAGGAGAAGGATGGTGCCAGGAGGAAGAAGAGGTGGAAAAGAGATAATGCAATGGACCAGGGGGAGGAGAGAGAGAGAAGAAATGAAATGAGGGAGTAAGGGAGAGAGAGAATGCCATAATGAAAGAGGAGGAGGAGAATGATGCATGGTAGGACATAGAGGAGAAGGAGATGGAAGAAGAATACAAGGCAGAAAAGAGAAGATGTGCGAGAAAAGGGGGGAAGGAAGGGAAATAATGCAAGGGGAAAAGTAAAGAACATAAAAAAGAGATGAAAGTAACTGATGGAAAACATTTCCTCTCTTTAAAGTCTCTGCTAATTTGGTCTCTGCTTTTATCAAACACTTCGCATCAATGCAATTACTACGATTGCAGACACATCAGCAAGGCAGCAACCAATAAACGGCTCGCAATTCACTTTGTTTCTACAGAAACTGCAGTAATTGTCAGCTGCAATTATATAGTCAGTGACATGGGGAATTGATGATGGAGAGTTTATATGATAAAACATATCACACAGAGAAGGCTCCTGAATAGATGAGAGATAATCCCAATGACCATTTTTTTAACCTCATGACCATTTGAATGTTTGTATATAATCTAAATTTGCATCTTTGACCAGCACCACAGAGTTGTAAAGCAAAATGTCATTCATTTCTCAAATATGGTGGAAAGACTATCTTCACAATGACTCCTGCCGTGACATAAAATGTATACATGTAACACAGAAATCATTTTCTAGCTCGTCCTCTATAGCAGAGAAGATTCTGTAATACAAACCACTGTCAAGTTCAGGGAATGGAAGATGGGTTACACAAACACTCGGACAGGTTACTTACTTTTTGACGACACCACAGCATTTGCACAGGCATATTGTTAACCAGACATCAATGATCATAACACCACACAGTTCCCTGCATCATGAATGATGATGATGATAACAGCAATTCAATACTTTGCACATACATATTAATCACTATTAAATGATGTACACTGTTGTACAGCATAGGTTATAAAATAATACTGGGTATTGGGAAATTCTATCAAATGTGACTGACAGGTTACAGTGGATAAAACAGATGAGTCTACAATCTTTCCTTTACAAATCTTGGTTACTGGCAAGAAATACGTCACAAATCTGCCATCTAAGTAGGAATGAGTGACTCAGTATAAAATGTTTACACTAGACACACTGTGATCTCTTATAATATATGCAAAAACTGTCATTACGGGCAAAAACTGGAGACACTCAACTTGTTCCAAAAAAAAAAAAAATCTTCCTTATTTCCCATTCACTGTCTTCCCTCCCTCCACCACCAACTTGTCCCCTCCCTCCCCCCCCCCCACACACACACACAAGGGAGGGAGGAGGTTGAAATTACTTGTCAATTTTCACTCAACAACATGCATGATCAGATGTCAGGTTTAGAGATGTCTAAAATTCGTTCACAATCTTCATGAACAGATAAATGCTGACATTTGGTGTACAGAACCATCTGCACACACTATTCAATTTGGTCTTGAACAGATAGATAACAGCCAGAAGAATGATCACATATTGTGCCAAGAATCTAAGTAGCTAACACCTTTATGGCTTTCAACTGATGACTGGGTCCAAAAATGTTTCTATCCATGTTGAGAGAGGAGTAACTAGAATCTTTAACACTCTGATAGCATGTTGCTTTCTAAGAATGAAAACAGATAAATGAGAGAAGTATATCAGTGAAAACTTTTTTGGAAAAAAATCAAACACATAAAAAAATATGAATTCTAAAGGTTTAGAGAGTGAAGCAAATTGGCAACTCTGTGCAGTCTAGGTGTTGAGCAGCTCTCCATTTGTTTTGTATACAAAATTTCACTAATTTTCACTACTTGAAATATTTGGATACAGACAAATCTTATCCTCTGAGGAGGAGATACCAAAACATATTACTCTCATCACATACCAAGAACAGGTCGGAAGAAGATTTTTCTCAGTAGAAAATGAAACTTGTTGAATTCTTACATATTAACCAAATGGAGAGTTGCTCAACACTTAGATCACATCGAGTTGCCAATTTGCCTTACTCTCTCTCGACACTTTTACAGTTTACAACTTTTTTATGTCTGAATTTCCCTAAAATGTTCACTGATCTCCTTCTCCAATTGTTTTCTCGCATTACAAAGCAACAAAATATCAGGATCATGGTATTTCCTTATATAAACAGGTCATACAGCCTCTTGTGATGTTAGCACTTGCTCATACATACCTCCCTTCCTCATATCTGAGTGGATTTATGACTCTGTCCTCCAGATAATGGATGACAGTTCCACCAACCACCAAGGTTGCAATGAGACAGACTATCAGGTGGGCTATTGCTATCACTCTCCACAGCCCTTTATCTGTGGGGAGAAGGGAGAAAGGGAAGCATCCAGTAACAACATCTTTACAGTCATCATGGTTTGCAAATGTTGGCATATGTGTTTTCTTTGTTTGTTTGTTTGTCTGTCTGTCTGTCTGTTTGCTGTTGTTGTTGTTTTCAAATGGAAAACAGTATGGATACAGGTACAGAAACAAAACCATGTGTTTCTTCCAAGCACTCAAAAACTAATAGAAAAATAGAAATTGTTTTGTTAAATGTTTGTTTTGTTCTCATTTGTCTGTGTCTGTGTCTGTGTCTGTGTCTGTGTGTATCCATGTCTGTATCTTTCTGTCACAGTCCTGTCTGTCTGTCTGTCTGGGTTTTTTT
The DNA here is from genome assembly GCF_964275005.1 of Diadema setosum. Lineage (NCBI taxonomy): Eukaryota > Metazoa > Echinodermata > Echinoidea > Diadematoida > Diadematidae > Diadema > Diadema setosum. The sequence continues at coordinate 12,471,609 of NC_092692.1, read as the reverse complement.
TTTCTTCTGTGTGTCTGTTGGTCTGTAATGGAGCAATTTCTTGAAGAAAAATAATCCGATCACTATGGACCTACAATGACAATTCACACAAACATCAATACTGGGAGACCATCAAAAGAAACCAGAGCACCAAACCTTCAGGCACAATTTACAAAAAAAAAAAAAAGAGTGTTGCTCCAGTCAAAGATGTAATTATCTAGGCAACTTGTCAGTAAAACATTGAAAAAAAAAAGTTTGTCACGGTCGTGTCAGTCAGGCCATTCAATTGACCATTAGTTTTCTTGGAATTTTCAACGAATTTCCTTGTTTTTATAACAAATTTAGAAAGATCCTCCCTATTACAAACATCATACTAGAGCTTTAAAGATTTAGCATCAATAATTTCTTTAGTTTAGTCCCTAAATCCTGGCATTTAAAAAAAAAAATTAGAAATCTCTATGTATCCTGAACATATAAACAGAAAGATTCACCATGGTGACTGGAACTGATATCAGTGTTGAATGAAAACCCTTCCATGACTCCATTTGCATGGCTTGGCTTCTTTTATCTATGTTTACTTGAACATGGATTGAACACTTTTTCAGTAGACTGACACATTGACTACTTACCTACAACTTCAGGATTCCAAACTATTGTGAAGCAGAGACACGCAGGAATAAGGTAGATGGGCTGAAGAAAGAACAATGCAAAATTGTTAGTTACATAATTATGCAACTTCAGATGTCTGAAAAGTTTACTTACAAATACAGCTGTATTTACATATTCCTAAATAACTACGCAAGCGAGAAAAAGTTTATTACTGCAGATACTCTGGAAGATGAACATTTGTACCACATAAAACTGAAGAAATATTCAACAGACGACTCTCTACCTCAACACTACAGTCATACATGTACATATATTCATGTGTTGACTGAAGAGATACATAGGCTGGGATTACATGAAATGTGTGCACAATCTAACAATTCACTCATGGACTGGCACAAGTGGCAAGTCAATGCACTTTACCTACAATTGTATCATCCTACCATCAGGTTGAGAAAGACTCTTTTCAATTTGAATCTTATATCACTGCATACAAGCTCATTAAAGCAGTGCCACAAAAATAAGGCAAATGCCAAGATTGCGTCTAGCCCACATGGGACTTCATGATGTTATGGATATTCATGGCAAGAGATGCAACTAACATTCATTCGTGATGAACTGGATACATGAAGGAGAGAAGCAAAACTAAACAAGTTTAAAAAAAAACAAAAACAAAAAAACTCATATTCATTATACATGTACCATATGAGGGTGGGAAAAATTTGAGGAAGTGCTGTCTGCGGATGGCAAAGGTGATCTTTGCAACAAGTTTGGTCACAACTACCATACTGATTGCAATTAAATAGATCTTTCTTTTTTTTTATTGAAAAAACTTGCATCTGGTAAACAGGTGACATTCAACGGCCTTTGACCTTGGCACGCGACCATGACAACACCATGACATGAAGACCTCCCCCCCCCCCCCCCATTGCATCTCTGACAAAGGCTTGAAACATCCACAGTTCATTTACTATGCAAGTGTCTGCAGACAAATGCAAACAAGTGACTTAAAGTGACCACTGATTTTACAACACACGATTGTGTACAACATTATGAAGATTTCCCACATGCACCTTTGGATCAAGTTTAATCATAATTGGAGTCATGGTTGTGTTCAGTCATCTGTGCAAGGAGATCTGCTGACATTGTGACTGAGAACAGACAGATGCAACTTTGTATTTCGTCCCATCGCTACTTTTAGTGGGCCAAACAGAAAAGCACTTGCTGTCGTTTTTGCCTGAAAATATTTACTTCAACTGCAAATTGATAACCGTATGTCTGTCCGAATGTGTCTGCCAACATTGATTATATCGGTTCAATACTGTTAAAGGGATTGTACAGTACTGGTTGAGGTGGGGATTCGTGTGAGATAATGGAAAGCATCTTATGAAATATGAAAGAGCATGTAATTTTAAGAAGGATTCAACGTTTATTTGATGAAAATTGGTTTTCAAATGGCTGAGATATCCAAAAAAGTGCTAATAATAAAAGGCGACATGCCACAACTTTATTAGGATGTCTTTGTTTCACCTTGTTTTTGGATATCTCAGCCATTTCAAAACCGATTTTCATCGAATAAACTTTTGATATCCCTAAGAACTGCATGCTCTTTGACATATCATAGAGTGGTTTCTTAATATCTTGCAAAACGTTAAAAGCTAAATCCTCACCTCGACCAGAACTGTACACACCCTTTAAGATGTGTTCTATACTTACCATCCATACGTAGGGATCAATGTCATTGATCTGCAAAATCAAACAAAACGACACATTTCTATGGGACGAACATCATATATACACAGCTGTTCTGACAAGAACAAGCAACTCTACTCACTTTTGTATTGACATTGTTCAGTTCCTTTATAGATGTAAAGTAAACATGTGTCTGAAAGAGCCATTATCATAATACATAGTAATTACCTCACTTCAGAATACTATCTACTCTCTCTATGAGATGTTGAACATTATCATAATACATGTAGGATGTAGGATTCATGCTAACATTTACTTTGCAATAAGTTATCTGTTTGCATGATACATTTTCTGAAAAAGCAACATTTATAAGCATTTTGCGGTTCAGAAAAACATGCTTCAGAGGAGACATTTAGCCATTATATCAATTTCACAGATTTAGTGGTTGCATTCTTTATTATGGTTCTTTTTCTTCACATCAGCATCAATTAGCACTAAAAACAACAAAATCTTCATCAGGCTAAAATGCATACAATGTGACGTGTATGAATAAAAAGAATGACCAAAATACATTGGCAAAACATAATATTACTTGATATGGGTATGCAAAGATAATCAATTTTTCTGTATTACATAAATGAAAAAAATCAATTAGGCAATTTCTTCTGGCTTCTACAAGCATTTAATAGGAAATGTGAACATACCCTCATTTCAAACCATATAGACCTTCTAAGCCTACAAAGTGTACTGCCTATTTGATGCCTATACAAAATGTGTCTGAAACTAAAGCATTTTGTGCCCCTTCTGTGATTCCATGTGTTCAGAGCTTTTTTCGTGCTAGTGTTTTAATGTGGGCTACACTCCACACATTCCACTGAGAGAACTTTAACAAGACATGTCACTGTATGTGTGATACATTTCTGTAGCTTACAGAATGTAAGGATTTATAAACATTTCTTAGACTGTTTTGACTGTTTTCAACGATACAAGTTTGTATTTGGGTAAGCAGGGCAGGGGTGGATCCAGGAATTTCGTAAAAGGGGTCGTCTTAAACTTTACAAAATTAAAGGGTGGGGCGCACACGCCCCCTTTTTTTCATTTCTTTTGTTTTAATAAAAAATAAAGAGGATGCAAACACCCGAGTGCTGCAACGTACCCGCCTAGATCCACCACAGGGTAGGGGATGTTTTCATTTCTTTTCTTTTCTTCTTTAATTTACAAGAATTTTTCTTGCCTCCTGTGCACTGGACAAAGTTCCCAAGTAGAGCCCTTCTAATGTGTTTTGACTTAAATTCTTGTTTTGTTTTATTAATAGGAACACATTCTTGATGATGATATAATGGCAGGATTCAGGGCATGCCATTAGTTACCTGTACCAGTCCAGCTAGAGAAAAGAACACTCCCGTGATTATATTTATCAGCATCCACAGCTTTCCTGCACTGCTGTTGCGAAGTTTCTGACCAGGTCCTGCATCAGACCCCATGGCAATATCTGCTTGAGGTACAAGTCCACTGCTGCGGCTACTTCACTTGTTGTCAAAAGGTCACAGGTACTTTCTATCTGTTGACACTTTTCACCCGATTCTGGAGATAATCAATGCAACAATAAAAAGATATGAATCTGCTGTATTTTCTGCCATTGTGAAATTAAAATAAGGTGAAACAGACCAATAAGTACCTATATTTTCTACTAAAGCACAAGGTATTTAAAAGGAATGGTCGATGAGTCGGTGGGGATTTGAAGTTTCAACTTCTTGATATCTACAAGCAAGACTACGCTGTATTAAAAAGTGGATATTTTTTGCACGACTAATTTTTCGCACTCAGCCGGGTAACAAGACACAAGAGTTTTGTGTCTTTAATTCCGCGGAATCAAGATATAAACTTCTGGAACATACGGCAAGCAAAAATATTCGCGTGCTGTTATTTTCATGCTCATTTGTGGTTGCGCGAAAAGCGCAAAAATTTCAACACCACGAACATTTCCTCTTTTACAGTTCTTGTAGTTGTACTTTCAAGTTTTCATATAAACTTATTAGGTTAATATACATGTACATGTGTGTCTAATCCAAATATAACATTAGAAATCTATGTAAAAACATTGTCATTAACAAACAAGTGAAAACAATGATTCATGAATTCATCATTTCAAATTTATTGGTTCTAAATTCTACTACCGTACAGACTTAACAACTGCTAATTAGACACTAGATTTCTAATCTAAGTTGTTACTAGATCTTAGATCTACTTTTCAACAATTCTGATGCTGAACTGATAAATTTCTAGCTGGTAGTGGTATTATTAATGGTATCCTGTCTTTGAATCTCAAGGCATATGCATAGGGTAGAATGTTAATTGATGGTAGAAGTAAGAACCCGCTACTCTATGACATGTCATGTGAACACTTTGTTTATGTGGTGGCACTGGTGCTGTATGTCAATATGACCGACAACGTGTATTGACATTCATGTCAAACAAAATAATAATTAATACAACGTAGATACACATACCACTGTGATGTGATATCGGTGTGGGCAGCAGTCAGGCAGCTGGTACAACGACTCTCACGATGTTAAAGTGGCCCACCGTACCACTAAACCATATAAAGTAGGGACTTGTACAAAGGGTACAGCTAACTTTAGCTAGCCAGCTGTAGAAGTTGGTTGCAATGCCAATTGCATGCGATTCAATCAGACCGTCAAGCAGCCGAGCCCGCGGGAGGAAAGTGCGATCAAACGAGAGCTGAGCCGAGAGAGCTAGGTGTGTGTGCAGGGCTGGTGCGCGTACAATACGGCAAGCTAGTGCTGTATGCATGATTATGCAGCGCAATCAAAGATCACACACGGCAAGTGACGTTGTTGTAGCAAAATGGCTGCGCCCACTGGGTTTTTGACGGAAGTGGTCGAAAAAGTTTCTTTCGTTAATAAGGTGAGGTGCTACATCTTCTAAAGTCTTGATTATTTACATGTCTATAAATATCCTTAATTTGGTAAAATCATACTTAGTATGAAAGTTTAGTTAAAGTATCTGAATGTTAGAACCTATTTCTTATATCGATCTAGGTGTGCAAGTGTAGCCAAGTCCCACTCACTGCTTTTCATGTAAGTTACGTTAATTGCGTGTGTTACACACTCGCTGCTGCTCTATCTTCTGACCTAACCCCGGCGGCGCGGGGCGCTGTTATACAAATGATGCACAGGATAGAGTGCGTATAGTGTAGGCGTAGCGCACTCGAGGGTATTTACAATTGTGAAACATGCACGAGGCGAAGCCGAGTGCATGTTGCACTACATTGTAAATACCCGAGAGTGAGCTGCGTCTCCACTAACGCCACGAAATAATCCTGTGCATCATTTGTTTTATAAAATGGGTCGAAAACTAACAACATTTTTCACGTAGAGTGCGACGTGTTTGGAACGAACATCTTCGGACATCTTGATCCACAAAGGCTTTGTGAATCAAGATGTCCGAAGATGTTCGTTCCAAACACGTCGCACTCGGAAATCCCGCACATATAAGTACTGTACGTATTAACCCCGTCGCGGGGCGCTGTAACACAGCTTTACGGTACGTATTTGTCCGTATGGGGTCGCTGCTGCGGTTATGTACGTATAAGAGTATACGTACGCCACACATGTTATGCACACAATTCAAGAAAGGCCGGCCGGCAGCCCGAACTAGAAGTTGTTTACAGGATTGACAGCGCGTATAGTAGCGCGCAACGCACTTGTAACAATTGATTGAGTGCGCACTGCACTGCTAGTGCAAACATTGTGACGTCGGCCTTGGATCCGGATGTTAGTGAGAAATTAATACAAGCACACGTGACTCATTTCAGCGCTTCCAATTGGCTACATTCTTGAACCCATTTTATAAAACATAGTAATGTATTGGGGTTGCTGCTGCGGTTACTTCTGACCATTCGTTCGAGCATTGAGAATAAAGGGTTTCTGGGACGAACACTGTTTCAGAGTTTTCTATAGCTCAGTTGGTAGAGCACCGGGCTAGCAATCCGGAGGTCGAGGTCTTGGTTTCAAATACTGGCGATGCACAATCAATCCCATTTTCTTTGTCCATCTTTCCACTGCACTAGACGTCTAAAAATTAATAATGTCTAGTAATGATAACAATGAATAAATTTTATACATTCAAATACTATTGGTCTATTTCTAGTACGAGTATGAATTGTCTGGAATGTCATGACCACTCACCTGCTCACAGAGCTGATTTTGTAAGCAAATAACAGTAAAATTTAACCAGCTTAGTGGACATGGCTTGTTGATGACTGCAGTAGGCAATGGTAGACCTAAGACTAGTAAATTTAAATTTACATGATTTGATGTAGATCCTCGCGCTCGATCCTCTCCCCAAAGACCAAACGACCACATGAGTCAATGACGACATGTGTGTGTCTTTTGTGTTATGGCATCCACTGTCCAGACCAGGCCAGCTACATATCCACAGCCACATGAGTGTTTAACTTTGGGTGTGTGATTGACTTTAGAATAAATTAGATGTAATTTTACATAGATGTCCAATTGTCCATACTGACCTTTGCCTTGGTTGGATCTGGAAGAGGCACCTACATGTACATAAGGTAGGCCGGTGTAGCAGTGGAAAGTAAACTGCGACCAGCCCAAACTTGAGGTTACGAATGAAGTCCTGCCTCCACCAGTGGGCAGCGAATGAATCAGGCCACCCTTGAATCCCTACACAACTGTATAAGCTGTTATTTTTGCATACAGATACAGTGTATTTTTGTCAATGAGGAGGTTATAGACATTTTCACGAGATGTTGTTTTCGCAAATTGACGCCGACGCTAATGTAAATGCCCTATTTTCACATTTTTTCACATTATTTGCACATTTTTGCGTGCTGTTAAATTTGTGATCCAACTGTGATTTGAGAAATTTGTGAAAATTAAACCCTCGCAAAAATAACAGCTTATACAGTATTGTGCTATTGTGTCTTTTTTTTTCTAACTCAGTCAAAAAACTCCAAGATTTCCTGATAGGCCGTCTCACTGCCTCTGAGTAGAACCACATTCCACCTAAAAAAAAAAAAAAAAAAAAAAGAGCACACAAAGTTAAGTCCATCTTTGGAATAGGCTGCATAGCCCATTGAAGATTATTGAAAAAGAAGAAGAAGAAGAAGAAGATGAAGACGAAAAAGAAGAAGTATAAAGCATTTTTTAGCTAGTCTTTGTGGTCACAACAACTGCTGAAGCCTTGGGACTCCGATCCAGGGACCTCCATAATGCCATGCAGCCTTATATCCATACTGAGCCACAAAAGCTCGAGTGCAATGCCACACCACATGCGACACCATATTGAAATTGACTTTCACAAATAAAGAGAAATCAGACAAACGAATTGATAGAGGTTTCATGAATATAAAGATCTTAAAATCTCTTCAATTTTTGAACCCTGATATCAGAACAATAGACATTTTCAATTATGCATGTGATGCTTGGTTCAGAGACAACAAATAAATCAGTCTGAATACACTTATTAAAAGAAATCTCAGACGCTAACTACGAGCTGGCTGAGAGAGTGTAAATAACTTTGCAGTCTTGTGTTTCACTTGTCAGAAGAGGGATGCTTAAAGGACAAGTTCACCTTCATTAACATAAGGATTGAAAGAATGTAGCAATATTAGTAGAACACATCAGTGAATGTTTGAGGAAAATCGGACAATCCGTTCAAAAGTTATGAATTTTTAAAGTTTTTGTGCAGTCACCGCTGGATGAGAAGACTACTGCAGTGTATGATGTCACATGCGTACAACAATATAAGGAAAATACAAAGAGAATTTCACAAAATTTCATCTTTTGAAAAAAGTGCGCATTCCCTTGACTCGTTACTGACATATGTTATGGGTAATGTTATTCCCATTGCCTTTAGAGAGAGGCAAGTCAAGTGCTCTTTTATTATGCGAAAAAAAGTGAAAATATGTTGAATTTTCTTTACATTTTCTTTATACTGTTGTACTCATATGACATCACGAGCCTTAGTAGTCTCCTCATCCAGCGGTTCCAACCCAAAAGTTTTAAAAATTCATAACTTTTGCATCGATTGTCCAATTTTCCTCAAACTTTCACTGATGTGTTCTACTAATATTGCCGCATTCTCTTAATCCTTAAATGTTAATGAAGGTGAACTTGTCCTTTAAACTTGTTCCATTATATTTATAAAGATGTGTGGTTTATATAAGGCCAATCTCAATATCCTCTCTCCCTGGATCTGTGGACTTTTGCCATTGTGCTTACCAGACCATGATAATTGTAAATTCTGATATCATTTCAAAGCAAAAAATTAGTTTGATCACTGAGCAGGATGATGACTGATTATTTCATTGCTCGTTAATTGCTTTCATAAAACAACGCATTGTATGTAGTGAGTTATAGCTGTATATTTATTTGATAATATAGATGTCATATTTAAGAATGTATGTATGTAAACACTTGTATGTGTACATAGTGAATGGTGAATATAGTCAACATTTCTCTGTAAAAATTTAAAAGCTCTATGCATTGTTTATCAATTTTTGTGTATGTATGATGCTGCAATTGTATTTTTATTCCTCATCTTGACATTGCTATTCCAGTGGCCAATGCTGCTGAAAGCTACTCAAGATGATGAAACCCCAACCCCTGGCTATCTCTACAATGACATAACAGGTAAAATTAACAATTTGCCTGCAGTACAGTATATTTATGTACTTTTGACACATGAGGATAGTCCTCTAACATTTTGTCACCAGAAATAAGTTTTCACAAGCTACAAACTTAAAAAGGGAAAAAATCATTCGTCATTCATTCATTCATCCATATCTTTGCTTCACATTTCAAACATAATACTAAATATTGTCTTCAGGGAGTCCCATTTGACGGTATTTGGTGTACTAATTATTATAGTTTATCAAATTTTGATTTTTTTTTTCACCATTGTGATTAAATGTGTATTTCATATTGAAATGTGTACTTAAGTGCTTCTGATCAAGCTTACAATTTTGCTCCTGCACTAGTATCGTTACCTGCTGTCCAATTTCATGAACAGTGACATATAGCATGTGTTATAAATTTGACTATGTACATGATTCAATACAGGCTGCTCTCTTGCAACTCTTAGTGATTGCACTCCCTGTTCCTACACTTGATCATTTTCAAAGTTTTCATCCCTATATGTCACATGAAGTAGTTGCATAATGTGAATATCGCTCCTTTCCATACATCACCCCCAAACTTTACTCTCAAATTTGTCGCTTGAAAGGCACCTAAAATCACTTCTGATTGATATATTTAGTATTTCATACTTTTGTTTGTTTATTTGTATCAGATATCCAATATATATTTGTGTACATCCAATGTGAATTTATCGTGTCTGATATGTATTGTTATTTAATGTATAAAGCACTTTATACCCTTTGGAAAAGGGGCTGTGAAAATGTCACAACGTATGTATGGTGTACCCAGTTGTATGTATGTACTTAATCAGGCACACCTCAAAACTCTGCGGAGATGTGTTTTAATCTCCTGGTTCAAGTGGGAGAACAGGCAGCAGTAGGTAATTTTTAATTTTACCTCCTTAACTGGATTTCTGTAGCTCTGACGTATGAATCTGGGAGCAACTGTCAGTGTCTTGCGGATTTCCTGACAGACAGACTGGACAAGAACTCCTGCCATGTCAAGTTTAAGGTAATCTTTGCTCAAGAGTTTCTTCAGCTGCCATATGCCACGTTCATTCATAAACCAACAATCATGTGAATTCACAGGCACTTTGTATACTCACTCAAAAGCTGGACTGTGGTATACTGTGTCTTAACTCTTATAATCATGTTTTGAATGTTAGAAATCAAACTGTCTTTGAATTTTTTGATAAAAGACGTTATCTCTTTTTTGTTTTCTTCTTAGAAGAATAACAACAGGTCATGATGCCATTTATTTTATAAAATCCACTTAATCTAAATGATATGAATGATAATATACCTACTCCCTACAGATAGGTTAAACTCATTTCCAGTATTCTGTGCTTTAAAGAATTACTTTTCACTTTGTTCAAAGAAATGAATCTTGAAAGGAAGCAGAGATGATGTGAAGATTGTAATAGCAATGAGTTGTCTAGTTGCTGCTTGTTTGATCACAGGAAGCTGATAAAAAAAAGAAAAAGAAAAGATGACTACTTTCTATTACTATCTGACAAGTGAGAAGAAAGAGCAGAGCTAACACAGTTTTCATGACTGTCTAGCATATTTTCAGTATCAGGATTTAGGGTATATATTGTATATATATCTTCACCTCTCTGTTTAATAATCTCTTGCTTTCAATATCACAATTGTTTGACATTTCTCAGGGGCATAATAGATAATTTGTGGGGCATAAATTCTCCAGCCTTTAGTGTAGGTGTTGACTTACTTGAAGAAGAAAAAGAAAAAAAAAAATCAATTTTGTTGCAGACCATCACAAATGTTGGATTATGGGACTGCTTTGGTCTGCAGTACAGTAAGTCCAAGCAGGAGATAGTGATAATGAATATGACATATATTCACAATATAATGCAGGGGATGTTTAGCTGTCAAAGTTATTAGTATTACATTACATAAGAGAGAATCACATACAAGTACTTGCATTTGCCAACTAATTGTTTCTTTTTACCCCTGTGTGATTACATCATAAGGTTCTTAAAGTGATGCTGCACATAGTGGACCACGGCCATGAGGCATTCTCTGGAAGGTTAAGGAACAAAGCAAAGGGCATTCAACTCTCAACAAGTAAGAACGACGTAGTATGTCATAAGCCTGGCCAGGTACTCATTGACAGATTCCACATGTACATCATAACACATACCATCCTAGAACTATCTCCAGGACTTGGATGAGATGATTTCTTCTCAAGAATAGACAAATTAAACCACAGTGACTCTTTACGTAGTGTTGTTTTTGGTTCAAGTACATAGGTAAACCAAATGTGTTGTGTTTAGGGTTTTTACCCCTCTGGAAGAGTTATGTAGATACGAACGACAGTGTTTATTAGGTTGTCTCATTGATGTTGTCTTTTATTAGATAACCAGACTATGCATACAGTAAACTGATAATGGTTTTGTTAAAAGATCAGATATTTAGCTGTTTAAACACTATTTCATTGATGCAGAGAAACAATACATTATTCTCATTACTTGAGCACAGATTGTGCCCTTGTAAGTTAATGTTGACGTTGGCAATATTGGCAATTCATTGCTAGCAGGAAAATAGGCTTGAGCATGTTTGTGTGTGCAAGGATGTTATAAAGGGTGGAGATATCTGGCGTAACTGTCACATAGATTGTATACCTTTAAGTGTTACCAAACTGAAATTCAAACGTGCACAGATTAGGAGTCCTCTCACAGTGAATTTATATGGGTCAGAATTTATTGTAAATCTGACAAAACTCTGAACTCAGTGGCTATTCATGCATCACAGTTCGTGCACAAACTGGGCTGTGATGTCAGATAGCCTCAAAATATGTAATACTGGGAGAAAAAAAAGCAATAAAAAAATATCTAGTGATATCTGGAATTTAAATTTCTCCCTCACAGAATACAGTGGTCCTCCACATCCTTTGCATGGCATGGCTCCTTATGTAGCTGTCAGAAAAACAGCAAAGGTAAAATTGTATGTCATGCATTTTCACTGTTTGGTTGAATAAAGTCAGTGTTGATTCATTTCCTCATATTGTTTTACCTTTTCACCTTTATATCATAACTTGTTGGGTTTTCTGTATTTTTTTTTCTCGGTAGAATTCTTTCTGAAGTTGAGATTGTGTATGGTGGCTTTCAAGAATTAGCATCAATTTTCTATAACTGTAAAAGCTCTCTCAATGGTTACAGTTTTCTTAAGGAAAGTATTTGATGATTTAGTGACTGTGTATCAAATTTCATTTCCAATTGCCTAGATAGTTTTTGCATTGGAGAATGAAAATATCCCTTTGTGATTAATTTTTATTATTGTAATAGCTCAAGGAATTCCATGTCACCCATACCACAATAAAATGTATCAGGTTAATATATTTGGGGAAGATGTTGTAACTTATTGTCCCCGCCGAACGAGTTCGAGCAGGGGACAATGAAACGGGCTCCGTACGTGTGTGTGTCCGTCTGTCCGTCCGTCTGTCTGTGTGTGCGTCCGTGTGTGATCAAAATCTTCAATTTGCTACTTCTCTGTCATTTATGAGCCAATTTTGATTCTGTTTGCTTTATATGATAGCACTACATGGGAACTTTGAAACTTCTACACAGAATTTCAGTTGTGACCTTTGACCTTGACCTTTGACCTATATTGTGCATTTTGCTACAAAATGCTACTCCTTCGCCATTTCTAACCCGATTTCGATTCCGTTTGCTTTATGTGATGGCACTAGGTGAGGGCTTCAAAACATCTACACAGAATTTTGACCTTTGACTTCTTTGACCTTTGACCTTGATTTTTGACCTATATTGTACATTTTGCTACAAAATGCTACTCCTTCACCATTTCTAACCCGATTTCGATTCCGTTTGCTGCATGTGATGGCACTAGGTGAGGGCTTCAAAACTTCTACACAGAATTTTGACCTTTGACTTCTTTGACCTTTGACCTTGATTTTTGACCTATATTGTACATTTTGCTACAAAATGCTACTCCTTCACCATTTCTAACCCGATTTCGATTCCGTTTGCTTTATGTGATGGCACTAGGTGAGGGCTTCAAAACTTCTACACAGAATTTTGACCTTTGACTTCTTTGACCTTTGACCTTGATTTTTGACCTGTATTGTACATTGGCTACAAAATGCTACTCCTTCGCCATTTCTAACCCGATTTCGATTCCGTTTGCTTTATGTGATGGCTCTAGGTGAGGGCTTCAGAACTTCTACACAGAATTTTGACCTTTGACTTCTTTGACCTTTGACCTTGATTTTTGACCTATATTGTACATTTTGCTACAAAATGCTACTCCTTCGCCATTTCTAACCCGATTTTGATTCCGTTAGCTTTATGTGATGGCACTAGGTGAGGGCTTCAAAACTTCTACACAGAATTTTGACCTTTGACTTCTTTGACCTTTGACCTTGATTTTTGGCCTATATTGTACATTTTGCTACAAAATGCTACTCCTTAGCCATTTCTAACCCGATTTCGATTCCGTTTGCTTTATGTGATGGCACTAGGTGAGGGCTTCAAAACTTCTACACAGAATTTTGACCTTTGACTTCTTTGACCTTTGACCTTGATTTTTGACCTATATTGTACATTTTGCTACAAAATGCTACTTCCGGCGGGGACATATGTTACGCACCGCGTAATTTCTACTTTACTTTGTTTATATTATTATGTATATCTCTTGATACGTAATTTTGGAAGGGCAATTCCGCAGTTAGGTGGACATGACATGGATAAAAGAAATGTGCCTCTTTATCTTACCCTTTAATCTAGGCATCAACTAATGCCATGGATGTTCACCAATCATTAGGGTCTTTCAAATTCAGTAGATTTTATTTTTCGTATTCATTGATTTTGTGAGATCTAAAACCATCATTTAAAATGTACATGTGGGACTGGGGATGCTGAAATTCACTTAAATGCAAATTACAGTGGGTTCCTTTGAAATTTTTCCTCAAAGTTTTGCTAAAGGGTAAAAGATGAATACATTTAAATACTCCAGAAGTCATGTGACATTTTGTCAATTACAAAAGGGTGAAATGACCTGCGGAATTACTCCGGACAAATGTAACGTTACTAACCGTAACGTTACTAACCATGCTTTTGGGGGTCTAGCTAAAAAATTATTGGTCGAACTGCTAAAAAAATTTGCATGAACATTTTTCATGATGCAATAATTGAAATTAATGCAACACTTTGTTTGAAGTAACTTGAATTTTTGCACACTTTTTGTTACAAGACATTGATTTTTTTGTCATGTCCTTTTTTCGTAACGTTACTAACCAGCCCTTTAAGTTGCTATAGCAATTCTAATATTTCTTTGATTGTGTTCATTCTTTTCTGTATCATAAACCTGGGAAGGATGAACATGTTTTTGACATAATTTTGACTTGAAGTGAATAAATGGCAATTTAGTGGTAAAAACAAATATCTAAATTTGTTCAAATGTAACGTTACTAACCGCGGAATTGCCCGGAAGACAATTTTTTTTTCTATCAGGGCAACTTAATCCACAAAATAAAAACAATAACAGCAACAAGAAAACAGCATTCTTTTACAATGATGGTCTGATTACTGTTGCACCTTTGTTCTTTGCCAGGAGCTAAGTGAGAAATTATTTGATACAGAAGCCTCATCCAGGAAGAGTTCATCCCAGTATACTGGAAGATCTGGTCACATGATGCAAGCAACCAGAAAGATGGATGCCATTGGGAATTCCCCAATAACTGAGCAGAGTAAGGAATATCTTTATTTATTCAAACATTTTAAGTCCTTCAAGAATGTGTTTATATGTTAATGCATTTTTTTTCTCAATCATATATACAGTTCACACACACACATACACACACACACACACACATATAAACACACAACAATGCACACTCGTTATATCAGCTTATTCAGGTATTCTTGAAGTGTCTTTTGTGTCTTTGTGTGTGTATGTGTGTGGATATTTATATTACTGTATACACCATACATTAACCGAGTCTAATTTTTTGCGAATCAGGACTTTCTGACAATTTTACGAGTGCTTACGCAATTGCGGAGTAAAATGATGAACGAAGAAATGTATATGTATGCACATCACATTCATGTCAAGATAAGTGTTGATATTTTTGCGTGTTTTTGAATTCGCAAATAGCACCCGACTTGCGAAATTCATGGTGATATAAACCTCGCAAAACATTTGGTGTATGTACTATACTTGCACTACATGTTTGTATTTGTGTATATTTCTTTCTACACCTACTGTATGTTTCCAGAGCCTGTGACTATTGAATCTCTTGGTGAGTCAGTGAAGGAAGGCCTGCAGCACATTGCCAATAGGCTGAGTGGAGAGAACAAGAGCTCACTGGCATCCTCTCAGTCAGGCTCGGGGTACAGGGCTCTCCATGGCAACGATGCAGGGTCATCGCACTATGACTCACATGGGTTTACCACACAGGGTATGTTGATTCTCCATCACATGATAGGTTGCATCATAAGCAGTCTTATTCGCTGCTTGACATAGTTTGTTTGTTCGGTACAATTCATGAGCTAGGTTCTCATTGATACAGCAGTGTATTTACAGAAATGTTTTAATACAATGTTTTTGTGACAAGAGGCATTAGTTTCTTTCCTTTGATGTGATATTTCATGTTTGTTTGTTTGTCTTTTACAGTGTGTCTCAACCCTCTAGTATTTCAGGGGAGACTTTCATCAAACCATTTACTGGTAGGGCCTATATGAAACAAGATATTGCATTTGTTCTAGACCTGTCAATGCAATCTTGTTCATAGTCAAATGTGTTTGTTCACCAAGTCTCAACTTTAGCAGGTGCACTTTTTTTTTTTTCATTTCAATTTGACAAAGTAGACTCCTGTGTAGAGTAAGGATGCATTTTGAAGCACATCATTGTCGGTCACTGCTGATGTCCTAACATGTCTATTATATAGACATAGTGATATGTCTATGGCAACAAGCTTTCCACATGGGTATCGGAATTCAGGCTTACTTTGACTCAAGTTTTGTTTGTAAAACTCTCATTTTGTACCGTCACGGATTGTAACGCTGGTTAAGTTGGTGCCTTAAATCTGTATAAACAGAAACACTCATCATACAGTAAAGGAAGCCTGTATGGATTATTCCCCTCAGATTCCAATTTTGAACCAAATAGCTTTCCCCTGTCCTGGTGAATGGTAGGAAAATTGTATGTGTCAAAATATAGATTTTAACTTCAAATCTAAATATCTAACTTCAAATCTAAATATGGGATATGATGCAAACTTATTGCTCTTCCTTTCTTTATCAGGTTTCATCAACTCTAGATCACCAGCATTCCCTCATCACATTTCAGACTCCAGTAACTACACACCGGTCACTATAGGCAACGATGATGATGGTGATGGTGATGGGGATGATGCCCCTAGAAGCACCGGTAGACGTGTGATGCGAACACCGCCCTCAACTAAAGCAGGTAGCATCACGAGACATGAGTCTTATCGTGCCCCTTGTCAGTGCTTTAGACCGTGAACTGTCCTGTGATGTGATCTCACCTCAAAACAGTATAGTATTTCACTTCACATTGTGAGAGAAAGCAGAGAGATGTTATAAGTGACATAACTTGATGAACTATATGACAAAATATGACAATTTTAATTCAATGAAACTTTCCGAAGCCTATGCATTGCATTATTTGTATTACTTAGATTTTTTTTTTTCACTGTTGAATGTTTATTAGATCCAAAAACCTACCTATTCAGGTACAGACATCCCCTGTATTTTCATGCTAAGACAGGTGTGCATTACACTTTGCATTGTTTTTGTTTTCTATGGAAACCCATTCCAGCAAAAAAAAAATTGTTACTGTTCTCTGAAGACTGAAAACCTGTGAAGTAACCATTTAACAGGATGATGTGCTGTTGTACAAATTTCATCTGATTTTGTTTTATTTGGGTTTTGTTTGTTTATTTGTTATTTTAATGTTGTCACCTGTCCCATCAGTCAATTTTGAAAATAACATATTACAACAATTTAATTTTGTTTTAAACTCCCCTCTCTTTTCCAGCTGCCCCAGACAGGGATGAAAAGATGACTGATTTGCTGTTGGATAGCAGAGAAGGAAGAAGCAGTGGTTCAAAGGGCAGTGATCAGTTGAGTGGTGCTAGTTCTGACTTGTCAGAGAGGTGAGTAACATTTCTTGATGAATATTTGATGCTCAAACATTCAAGTTCAAGTTCAAGTTCAATCATAGTTTATTTCCAATCAAAGAAAATCAAAACGTAATGCAAAGTATACATATCATAAAATGATATTGTCTACACTTTTACAAAAGGTTCATGTAATATACGAAATAAATTATGTTGTTGTTGTTGTTATTTTAAAGATCGAAAGAAGAGAGAGAGAGAAATAAATTATATACATCAACATATGTACAATAATCAGAAGGAACGATGCGTATACATGTATACTTCGCGAGCTTTCAGAAAATAACTTCAATTTTGGAAAATAGCGATCCACAAAAAAGCTAAGCTTGTAGGACGTGGATCACTAGATAATTGATGAGTAAGCAATATATTATTCAAGTTTGTTTTATTATTTTCTTACAGCATTTATATTAAATATAGATTACTTAAGTCGTTTGTAAAAATATAGCTATACGCTGGCTTCGACAATAATAGGAAATAAGTATCAATGCTAATGCCCAGACGGTGTTCATTGAACTGGTGTACCGGGAAAAAACATTGTTTGCAGTGAGTCAAGT
This sequence comes from Diadema setosum, assembly GCF_964275005.1. NCBI lineage: Eukaryota > Metazoa > Echinodermata > Echinoidea > Diadematoida > Diadematidae > Diadema > Diadema setosum. The sequence goes on along the minus strand of NC_092692.1, from coordinate 12,453,914 downwards.
TTGCAGTGAGTCAAGTACAAGTGCATGTTGTTGACATGTTTTACTTTCCCCAATTTGATGGCTCAAGAGCAGAATGCTAAGCCTGAAGTCTTGGTGGCAGAGTATGGTGAGAACAAGATTATAGGACAAGTTCACCTTCATTAACATAAGGATTGAGAGAATGTAGCGATATTAGTAGAACACATCATTGAAAGTTTGAGGAAAATCGGACAATCCGTTCAAAAGTTATGAATTTTTGAAGTTTTTGTGCAGTCACCGCTGGATGAGAAGACTACTGCAGTGTATGATGTCACATGCGTACAACAATATAAGGAAAATATAAAGAGAATTTCACAAAATTTCATCTTTTGAAAAAATTACACATTCCCTTGACTCGTTACTGACATATGTTATGGGTAATATTATTCCCATTGCCTTTAGAAAGAGACAAGTCAAGTGCTCTTTTATTATGCGAAAAAAAGTGAAAATATGTTGAATTTTCTTTACATTTTCTTTATACTGTTGTACTCATATGACATCACAAGCCTTAGTAGTCTGCTCATCCAACGGTTCCAACACAAAAATTTTAAAAATTCATAACTTTTGCATCGATTGTCCAATTTTCCTCAAACTTTCACTGATGTGTTCTACTAATATTGCTGCATTCTCTCAATCCTTATGTTTATGAAGGTGAACTTGCCTTTAAAAGATGGGGGAGGTAAAGGTGGAACAAAGTGTGGAAAAGAGGCCTCAGAAAGAAGATGATTGTGTGTACACCAGATTTCAAGTAAATCCCATTATTGTGTAACAGCAAATCTTGACACTGACACCCGCTGCATAATCTCTCCACAGGCTAGAGTCAGTCGCCGTGGCGGATTGGTCTCAGGAAGTGTCTCTGGTAGAGATGTTCATCTCAAACAGTGAAACCAGGCAAACTCCATCTAAGGGAGAGCTACAGCAGTTTGTCAAAAGGTATAGCAGACTGAGTGTGGAGTCGATGAAATGTGGTATAGGTAGAATTGCATTGAAAGAGACTATACCCGAGGTATATGATGTGTTGATAGAACAATGATGCAGATTTTAGTCAAATGATTGGTTGAGAGCTTTCATGTGACCAGGCATTTATTTTATCCACACTTGAAACCTTCAAAACAGTCAAAACGTCGTTTGCTGTCACCTCAGTTGTGTTGGACTGTTCCAAAGGTACTGTTTTCTATCTCTTTTTCTCCTCTTTTCACTTTCTGATTGAATGTGTAATTTAACGTATGACTAAATTCTTTATACCCCTTCTGTTATCATACTAGTATTTGTCTACCTTTCACAGCTCTTCCCTTGCCCATTTTCCTCCCCCATTTCCTCTGTCTTTACGTCATTACTTTCATCGGCCGTCAACTTGTTTATTCATTGCCTCATTCTAGGAGCTCATCATTAAACTGTCAGAAGATTCTTGACCTGCTGACGGCCAGCATAAAGTCTTCATCCAGTAGCCAGTTGGTGAGAATCTGATTTGATTTCACTCTGGAATTTATACATCAACCACCCCCCCCCCCCCCACATTTCATTGAAAAAAAGAAAAGGTTGCTATGATAGCAACTCTTGCTGCCATAGCAAGTGTCATGATGATGGCAAGAATCCTGCTTTCTGATTGGCTATTGTTATGGAAAGTTTTTATACTAGCAAGATTTGCTATCCTAATATACCTTATAAAATGTTACCCACCTGTTGGTCAAAGGGCTTTGCAACTTACCCAATCTAATGCAAAGAGCCTTCTTGGAGAGTAGTGCTTACACTGAAGTGACTACCTTTACTAAGCAGACAATAATTATTATTATCATCATTACTGTTACACATAGAAAACTGGCTGCACTACTCTCAAGCATATAAGGGACACTTGGGAATAATTTTGTGTTCAATTTCCAACAAATCAATTAAAATGATTTCCAAATTATACCTCATTTCACTCTGGACCGAAGCAGTCTATAGGGGGTATCTCACCCGGCTTAAAATTAGTTCGCGACTAGTTCGTGACTCCAGATTTTGCTAGTTGCAGAGACGTCTCCTTAAAATTACAGAGTCTCCGATCAGTCACAAGAAATTTAAACATGTTCGATTTTTCGCGACGTCTCCAAGATGTCTCCATCAGTTGCCGAGACGTCGTGGAGACTAATTATATCTGCGACTGCTGAGACGTCTCCGCAATGACTCAGAGACATCTCAGAGACGTCGCCGAGACCTGCTGGAGACCAGAAAAACTGGTGAGAGGTCGCGGAGACGTCTCTGCGACTCTATTTGACGCTGTTTGACCTACTTTAGAAACCACGTGACCCATCCGCATGCTGACATCCTGCCTAGATCAAGTCAGGTGATCCTGCAACGGCTCCCTCATATTTGAAATTTTTGGACACCTGCCATAACTCGTCTCAGAGACGTCTCCTTAGTGAGACCGCAAGACATTTTTATGTTGGAGACGTCTCTGCGACTGCTGCGACTGATAAGTTGGAGACGTCGCGGAGACGTCTCCGTTGGTGAGATACTAGCTTTAGCTGTATTTGTATTCTATTTCTCTGCGCTAGAAGTCTGCTGAAACACAAACAAACAAACAAATGAAAGAATCAATGTCAAGGGAAATTGTTGCTTTGGTGAAATCTCAAACTTCAATGTGTCTCATGGCTATACAAAAGTCAGTACTCACTCAGTATAACTACCAAGTATGATAATATAGTCAGGGCTCCACACTAACTTTTAATTTTGGTGGCCCAAAGGCAAACATCCGACCTTTTTTGGTGGCCCGATCAGGCCACCAAATTCTTCATTTCTGAAATTTTGGTGGCCCGACGTGCGTTTTTGGTGGCCCTGGGCCACCGGGCCACTGTTAGTGTCGAGCCCTGATATAGTGCTATGGATAAGAACACAAAAATTGTGTAGATACAATGTATATGTCATATCTGTATTCATTGCAGCTGGAACCCACCTAACCACATGAAACTTTGTCTGTGAATGTTCTCATGTTCATGTGGATGTTCAGAACTTTCACATGAAGTTTTACAATAATGAAGACACTTCCTGTCTCTTTTTCTTGTCTCTCCAAAACATCTCTCCTAATCTATCTAACTACCCATCTACCAATTGCTATGTGTTTATATATATCTACTTTTCTTTCTATGTATTTATATATCTATCAACCTATCTCTTTCTGATTGCAGCGATGTCTCTTTGGCATTGAAGGGATTGTGAAGGAGGACCTTGTCTCATCGGATGTTGCCCTGGCCCTTCTCAGCTCTCATCTATCAGCCCTTACGACCAGTCCAGATAGGGCCATCAGATCCAAAGCTCTCAAGGTGAGATTTGCCTTCTCATACCCCGTTTATACTTCCGCCAAAATCTGGAGCCTCATCAAAGCGTTTCACAAACCCTTTTGAAAAGGCAATCTCTTGTCTGTGTATACTGCTCTGGCTGCCCACCCAAAGTATGCCTTGACTGGCTCCATTTTTATGGGAACTGAGTTCCCCTCTGATAAACACAGCAGGCTTTTGAATTTCTTATGTAACCGCCAAATGCGACTGAGCACGAAAGTGTGCAAATTCTGCAGCCACAGTCAGTTGTGATGGCTTGTTTGTTTACATTAGCTGGCAGTGACCTTCAGTGATTAACTTTGTGGTCGCCAAAAAGCTGGTTCTCTAAAACCGTCGCGTTTATAATGCAGCCGTAGCTCTTCAAGGTGCCAATAGAACATTATATCACTGACTGACCTTGTTTGGGATTTTTTTTCTTATCTGATGTTTTTCTTTGACCACACATATTCAAAATGATTTTTTTTTTTACCAGATTATATTGTCATATAACTTCTTATTATTAAAAGTTATTCAGATAAAACTCTCTTTTGTGTCTTTACTTTTCCAAAGAAATATTTCTGGCTATTTAGTTTAGCTTTACCTTATGTTTTCCTTCTACATGTAATTTGTGACTGTGATGAATGAAAAGAAGGATTTATGAAGTCCTTGATATTATCATTCACTATGAGATTTTGATTTACTCCCACATGTTGCAAATTTTTTGCTATTACAGCAGTAAGAAATTATACCACAATTTCATGGGTCGATTCCTATGTTTACTTTCAGACATTCTACAACTCACTACAGTTCAATATCTACATTTCTCTTTATGTTTCTACTGTTTTATATGCTTATTTAGATTCTACGGCAGCTGGAAAGATTAGAAGCTGACACCAGACTAGATCAGCCCGTGATGTCTGATGCACAACTCATTCCCCAACCAGATTTGGACCTTTCCAGAGTGCAGATTCCAACAGACAGTCAAGAGTTGCAACCCACAACTGACATACCTTTAACATCCAACTCGGTTGGGTCTCTTTTCAGTGGCATGAGTCTGGCCGAGAAGCCTCCCTCGGCAAAGTCCCATCAGGGTGCGTCCTCAGAAGCTGGACTTCTGCTGGGAGGTCCTCCGCCCCAGACCTCATCATCTCATGTAGACGTTTCACTTCTAGACTCAAAAGTTGAGGGAAAGGAGAGCATGTTGTGTGAGGATCTCTTACTCACTGATGGGATAAAAGATCAGCAAACAAAAGAGGATGGTGGAATCCAGCAAGCAGTATTCACTCCTTCTAGTCAAGACATCAAGCAGGTAAACTTCACACCAGCCACACAGCAATCGATCAAGGGAGATGTGACAAGCTCTGGCCCCAGGGTAGATCCACTGATGTCCAGAGAAGCTGGCTTTGCAGAATTATGGAGCAGCATCTCACCCAGTGACTCGCCGACAAAAAAGCCCCCCAAGAAACCACCATTGCCTACTTCGGCCGGAGTCCCAAACGCCCACGGCAGCCCACTAAGATCAAATGCTCATCCCGGTCTCACATCACAGCAGATCGCCAGCCTGTACCCGCAGCTGTCTAACTCGGTGCTGAGCGGCTCGAGCTCGACCCCTCTCAACCTCGCCACCAAGCCGACCATGGGGTTTGGATTTGTAGCAAGCGGGGATGGGGAAGACAAGCAGTCGGGGACATCCTCCACACGGGATGTGTTCAGCTTCGTGCAGGATGCGATGAAAAGTGGCAAGAAATGAAATGACGAGTTCTTCCCGAAATGTGTTTTGATGGGATGTGCAATCTCTATACTCGACAGAAAAATTTGTCTGTGCAAAAGTATGCTCTCTCAGTACCCTTTTGTGATTAAAAAGGGGGAAAAGTGCATGGTGTATTTTAAGACATTGAAATAGTGATGTATTTGATTTCATTGTATGCAGTTTGCATTCCAAGTAAGGGGTGCATGGTTTTCTTCTGCAAGGTAGAAACCCATCCTCTTTTGTTCCCTTATAGTTTTCACCAACTTCGGCTTAAGGTTGCATGTGATACTGAATGAAAATGTGCCAATGTTTGTCAAATACTCATTGAACAATGAGAAATGAAATCTTGATTTCCTTTTATTTCTGGTTAATACTCAAGGCTTGTTCCCGTTGCCTGTAAATTGTAAGTGTGTGTATCTATACTTAATGATCATAAAAGTATATGCAAGTTTACCGATCGTCAAAATTTGTAAAATCTGTCAATATTAACCCCCTCAAAAAGAAAAAAGAAAAAGATAACACAAACAAAAATGCACTAAATTGCACCATTTGGGCACCTTTCCTCTGGGAGACTATTGTCTTTGTTTGGTTTTCAATTGGGGCTCTTTTGTTTGAGTTTGGCCATTTCGATTTTATTTCAATCTGTTTTAGTAACAGATAAGTTTCTAAAATGTATGAATGTTCTTGAGGAATGGACAATTTGAAGTGTTTGCTGCCTGATATACCAAAATGGATTTTACCATCTCAGGAAGAAGTAGTTTTTGACAATCCAGTTTCTCACATTTTCATAAAGGGAAGCTGAACACAAAATAGAAATAAAAAGAAGAGCGACCAGCCTTGTCAAAATATACATATTACAAATCATCTTTTAAAGTACTGTACCAGCAGGGTATACTAGGTAAGTGCTGTATCTGCAATGCAGGCTTCATTACCAGGGCATGCAAATTCCCCCCTGACTAAGGGTGCAAGAGAGAAATTGCATGTTAAAGATTAATGCAGATTTTTCTCTCTCCCACACAACATGTAGCTGCAATAAGACTTACATGTGTTTGTCTGCCGATCTCCTCTATAAACGACAGCAATACCCACACCATTAGAAATGGTTGAGGATTTCATAGGAAAATATCATGATCTATTGGTTTGTGTGCTAGGAGTTCTGGTCCTGGGGGTGAATCGTGACCATGACAGTAGCGATTATAAATGAGAAGGACAGTGCATCTATTCTGCTTATAATTATCCAAGCATAAAAGTGGACAGTTTTGAGGTCACAAATACAGTGCTTGCATGAGTCATGAAACACCAGTATTATCACATCGTGGTCCACTTATTAAAAACAACAAGTTTCAAGTTCCATTTGGTAGGGTGTCTCTAAAAGAGATGCATTGTATCATCAAGTAGATGCGCTGCATAATTTTTGTTGTAGGTATCATTGTTCAAAATGCACGGTATCATTCTCATTTCACTGAAATAATTTCAAAGTGTGTGTGTGTAAGGAAAGACATTGATATTTTATTGGCCATGAGTTTCAAGCTTTCCTGATTTCAGGATGTACATAAGGGAATTGCTGTCTGTTACAGCCACTACCTGTTGGGTCATAAACACAATTCTTTAACTTAACCCAAACTGTTACTGCCAGGTGCAGGGCCTTGAGCTCTGCTTTGTGAGCAGGCTACTGTGATTCTCCTTGTCAAAGACTTCTGCTTTCATAGGCTATTACCCTCGTTTGACTGTTAAGTTATGGGCAAGAATAGCTCGTGATCCATCCAGAGAGCATCTACTGTATTTCGAGGATGAATTTAATGTTTTACCAAAGTCTGGGTATGCAAGTATTGAGGCAGTAGCCAGGTTGCTGGCAATCCTCGGTCCACATGAATTGGGCCGAGCAGGGACTTCTCTAAATCCTTTCCGTTTTATATTGCATTCACCTGACAGGACATGGTATTGAGTGTACTAGCATTTCCTGTAGTCGTTTTTACTTCTTGCTCGTCAGATATCAACTCCTTCAGATCAGCAGGTGCAGTGATCCACTCGGTTTCATCAGACCAGAGGGAGGCAAGTCCTTTCCTAAAAGCCATTTTCTGTCAAGCTTGTCTGATGGTAAACCATGGGACACACCATCAGTTGGATTTATTTTCCAAGTTGACATATCTCCACTGCCCATATTCAGAGCCCTCATGGATATAGTGGAGATCCTGTTGGCCACAACAGCCTTGAGTGCTGCAACCTCTGCAGCCTTGGCAGCTCTCTTTGCTCTAGCATTAAGCTGTGAACTAGTTTAGGTGGTGGCACTGCTCACCTGATTAGCACAGCGTTCTGGCCTTATCAGTGTCCTCGAGTTTAGTGTCCATTTTGGCCAAATCCTTCTGTGTGGTTATGACTGTCTTCACAATGTCCTGTGGTTTGGCTGCATTACAGGTTCAACAGTTTCAGGTAGACATTGATTTCTTCTTACATTTTGCCCATCGGCTTGTGAAATGTTGGTACGTGGTGAACACTTTCTGTTTATCAGAGTAGTGGAATCTTTATAAAGAGATTGGCAATGGCAAAGCCCTCATATAAAGAACAATGTGACTTTGCATGCATGTCCAAACCCTTTCATATTTCTTTGTTGTTGCTGTTTGTGTATCTTGATACAATGAGAAACCTAATACATGTACATATAACAAGGTAATTGTTATGGTTTTTATGTCATTGTGTGAGGTTCCACTGTACATGGGTGGACTGAATGAATGCTAGTAGCTTTGACTTAGAGAAGATTTGACTTATGAGGGATTAAAATAAATAGAATATAAAAAGAAGAGGACTTGAAAAGACCTTCAACTTCGATGATTATTTGACTTATTGACTGTATTTCAAGTGGCCAAGTTGCAGTGTACTACCCACATGAGTACTCATAACAAACTACATGTACCATATTCCACAATTTGGGACATACATTGTGTTTGTTTTATCCTGCAATAATGCCTCTTGGTACATCACTTGGAAGTCAAGTATCAAGAAACTGTACTAGCAGTACACAAGCTCTCTTTATTCTAAGGTTATCATGATCGCATAAACCATAACCATAATGAAATAGGGACTGGTTCAGTGTTCTGCATGTTGTGAAATGTTCTTTCAGCTGGATCAAAAAGGGTAACAGTTAGCTTTGCTCTATGCAAGTGAAAATATGCTGGTCATCATAAAGCTCACAAAATTAACTTACTGTAAATGTTGGTGCATGAGCAGATGTTACAAAGGCCAATATGACTTGCCCTTGTGTCATATAGAGTTATCCCTGCCTCTTTGTTGAAGGCTGGACATTAACGGCTGCATTTGCTATGTTCACAAAAATATTTTTATTTTATTAGCATCTGAAAAAAAAAAAATGAGTACTGTACCTGGATCTTGTTACTTTGTGTGGTATTCTTTAGTCTGTGTTATGTAGTTTCAATATTCAGTTCTACAATGACCATTTTCTATTTGTGCTCCTAAAATACAGTGCATCGTATTTCTCCCTTAACATAATTTCTGCCCCTGGAAGTCAAAGGGAACTTTAAAAGTATGATGGGGAATGGTACCCTGAGCAAGCACAGCATGGAAATTTGAATGAAACTGGATGTGTGACTGCAGTGGCGTATGTCGTACAGTTGTTAAAGACAAATTCCAAAAGAATGGAACTCACTCATTTCTCACACACACACACACACACACACCCATTTACAAGCCCACAGATCTCTGCAATTTGCACTGAATGAGCATGCGGCAATGACATTTTCCTTGTAATTTCTGTTATGATTCATCAAACTGTAGTACATTGTATTGCATGACTTGTACCGTATGTCAAAAAAAAAAAAATTACAATAGGAGCTCCGCAATGATATCGTTAAAAATAGTGAATCAATCTACGTACAAAGTCAGGGTATGAAACTATAACTCATTGCCCACATCTTAAAGAAAACCCCATTCGCTTTGCTTCAGTGGTCAAAGAGAAATGAGGAATTTTGTAGAGCATGTCAGGAATCTCTTCCCTCCAAGTTTTGTCTATTGTTTTCACACACAAGAGTATCGAAGTGCTCAACTTGGAAGAATCAGACTCATGACATGCTTTATAACAATCTACATTTCTCTGTGACCGCTTAACCAAATTGAATGGGGTATTCTGCAAAATAGAGCTAAGATGTTATATTTTAAGACCTTGGAAGTAGCATTTAGACAGTTTAATTATATTGGGTTTTATCAATGCGAAAATCTGATTGTAATTTTTTGGGGGACATAATGTTTCTGGCATACTCCAAGGCCACAGCATTAAAAATAAACAAGGCTTCTGCTTGATCCTCTCTCCCTTCCCCTCTCCCTCTCTCTCTCTCTCTCAACTCTTAAGAGGATTTATTTCCCAATCACTGGTATTGCACGAGTAACTTGCATTACAATGACATCTGTAAAACTTATATCTATTCTTTACTTCCAGACTTAAATGGGCCACCGTCAGATACAAACGAAGAAGCATAGGTACACAAATGTCCGGCAAAATTTCTCAAATTTTAATTTATATAGCTTCCTCTGTTTAAACACAGTAGTAATATACAAACTTCAACATGGCATTTCATGAACAGCCATGGTCTGACAATGTTCATTTATTCTCTTCAGGTCATAAATTGTGGTTTAATTTTCCATTTCCAGAACATCCCTTTTTCAAGAGTGTAACGAAATGACTCGCTGGGGAAACTGCAGACTGGAGATTAAACATATCATATGTTTTCCATCCTCTGCCTGCAGTTCCATGGATGTGTTCTTGTGTTTTGGAGAATTTCTGCATATCCGCTACACTGAAGAAATTTTGAGGTCTATGTTTCACAGTCTATCTTTTTTTTTTAGTGGACTCTTGATCCAAACTGTTGTTCCCAGAGGATGAAGGTGTTACGGGAAGATAGTGCTAAAGGTCATCTACAAGACACAGTCATCACCAGTGGTGCTTCCTGATCCGATGTTGTTCTGTGGAGAAAGTAACAACAAAATCAATAATCACATTATTTTCACGAGAAGGATAATAGTCAATTTCCTGATAACCCTGTCACTATAATGTTAGAAAATTCTGTTGAAAGAAACAAACAAAAAATGTATGCATTAGTAACAATCAACACAAATACATGTATTGTCATTTGTAGCTTGCAACACCATCTTTTTCTGTGATGATAGGAAATGAAAATACCAATATCTATTTTAAATTTCAACAGATAACAAGATGGATCAAACCTCTTACGTTCACAAAAAGAAACTTAACACTGAGTACCGTAATATCAGTGCCATGACAGACATCTCATTCTTAAATCTTGTGGATTAAGTGGTACACAGGTCTGTAATACAATATATGATACATTGAACATGCATATTACGCATTTCTCTATCTTGTATTACCTTTTCCTTCAAAAATTCAAGATGCCTCTTGCTCCATGTGCTAGGCAATGAGCTACATTACATCACACCTCTCTTAAAACTTGATTAAATTCAGGTCAGACTGCTTTGATCAAAGAAGTAACAGAGCACAGGGAGACTCCTTCAGCACTGATAGACTGGATTTTTTTTTTAAAATGTAAAAAAAAACAAACTTTGCACAACTACCTACATCCCACTTACTTTCATTCTTGTAGCGCCATGTGTAGTTGAGAATGAGGAACAATGCTACGAACTGGCCAACAGGAGCGATATTGCCACGCACTACATTGACATACTTGTTGTAGTACCTCTGGCGACCTGAGAACACAAACAATGTTTCACTCATGAACTCCCCATCAAAGCCATATACAATCATACTCAGTTGACGATATCTATTCTATGTCCAATGAATTTCCATAACTTCACTGTATTTCTCTTATCATACAGTACTTCTAAACAAAGTGCTTCAGTTTCCTGCTGTAAGAGATGAATACTTTTTTTTTGGGGGGGGGGGGGGGGGCTGAGGATCTAAAGGCCTTCTTGCTTGGGAAAACTGCATGCAGTGTTTAAGTATGATTCTTGACTGCATAGCACAAATGTCTGATTGCAATATCACACAAACCAAGAAATATTTTACGGTAACAGGGGTCTGATTGCAAAATCACACGAACAAAAAATATTTTACTGTGACATCCTGAACCATAACATGTAACTGTAGCATTCAGCAGATAGCGAGATGGCATAACCTCTGCCAAGGAATGTTTGCAGTATTCATTTAGCACTGTTGCTTGACCTATTGCAGTTACTGACTTGTTTATCAGTTGCCTGTAAACATGAACAGCATAGGTTCAAAGACAGTGCAGTGGTGGCAAAGTCTGGTAATCATGGACAGAAAAGTTTGAAGAACACTGGGAATAAAGACCAATCAGTCAATGGAATATCTGCACAATCTCGTGTAATTATCAGCTGCCATTGACTTCACATTCTTTTCAAGACAAGCAGGAGAAAAAAAAAAAGCAAAAATTGTTCCTATCAACCTTGCAGGGCGCATCATCTTAGATTGAGAGTGCTCTTCCTGGAAATAAGCTTCATCAACTTGTACTTGTATGATTCAAATACAATGTACTGTAAAAGTGGAAATTTTCGCGGTGTTGAAATTTTCGCGCATTTCGCGCAACCAGAAGCTAACGCGAAAATAAAAGCATGCGAATATTTTTGCATGCCACGTGTTCCCATAGTCGATGTCTTGATTCCGCGGAATTAAAAACACGCAAAACTCTTCTTACCAGGCCAAGCGCGAAAAATTAGTCGTGTGAAAATATACACTTTTACAGTACATGTTTGGAGCTCAACAGACATTGGAGGAATTAACATTATAGAGTGAAACGAAGAGTACCATGCACGCATTGTATGCTTCTATTTTTCCACCATGGCAAATTTTTCAGGTGCCCCATAAGAAAAAGTTTCTTGACTGAATTTTTGCATAATTTTTGTCTAATATAGCTCTTAGGACTTACAACTGTATATATCCCTATATTTTTATTGAATGAATAACAAGCCAAACGCAGCCAGGTAAGAATAAATATGGGTAATCCCAGACACCAGCAAGAGTAATTAGGAAAATTAACCCTAAAATTCATACACTGATTTCAGCAACTCAGAGCTGGTACCGGGGTAGTGTTAAGTGCACTGAAGCCATCTAGGCCTATTGTGTAAGATGTGGTAACCTGGCTTTGCCCATATTGACAATCCTAAATGTATTATTCAACAACTGGGAAATGTGAGGGGAAAGGTCACATTCCTACAGTACTGATGCCCTTGCCAGTAGCATGAAGTGCACACAGAAGTATCAACCATACTCACCCCTTCCTAAAGCCCTCACAATACCAGCTGGGCTGAAGGAGCACGTAGCCAGCCATCTTGGCAGCTGACCAAGTCTGACCTCACTCAACCTCAGCTCTGCTATGCCTGAAGAACAAAAAATAATAGCAATGAGAACCAAGATGTTACCCCACTCTGTATTTGACACTGCTTTCACACTGCCATCCCAATGCATTTACTACTGTGTATTTCAAATGCAGTGATTAATAAACAAATGAAATATCTACTGGACAAGAAGTAGAACCTTCAAGCAGTAACAACCCCTGTACCTGTAGCAGCTCACTGTGCTAGACGGGGATGGCTGGTGCAGTAAATACAACTCACAATTGTTCTCAGTATAGGACTAGCCTGTCCAGACACCATGCTTTGCACAGCGTCCGACAGCTACATGTTCATAGCAATGGTACTCTTGACTGCAAGGACACAGTGCCCTACAACTTCCTCATTCAAACATTAAAATCTTACACTTTTAACATGTATCTACTTACACTACATTCAATTTCTGAAGTCTGACTCCACCAAATTCTCAATCTTTGACTACTAGGAAGCAATGTCATTATACCCCATGAGTTCTAGTGGTGAAGGACTTGAAGCAGTTTCTTGATTTTTATTTTCTCACAAAACCCACATTTTGCACACAAAGGCCCAAATTCACAAAGGTGGTACAATCTTTGTCCATGGTTTAAACCATGGACAAAGACCGTAGTTTTGTATGGGGCACCAAGTGTTGCATGGCCTATTTCGTTACGAAATCAGTCATTTCCTCTTAACATTTCGTAACGAAATAAACATTTAGTGAACGCTGGTGTACTTTTGCACATGTTTGTCAAATGACCTCCAACCATGCACAGACTCACTCTTAATATCCAACAGCCTCAAATAATTGCATCTGAGTGAGATTCAAGTCCAGTAGAAAAGTAATTTTTCAATGTTTTGACACTTTTACACGTCTTGTCAGAATATGTCCATCACAGTAAGTTCGCTCTGCGATAACTGTATTGTGCACAGGAGCAGACAGCGCAGCACGGTGTACAAAGCATGTTCATGACAGCGAGCACCGTAATTGATCTGAATGTAGCTATCTCACAACGATTGGAGCAAGTTCTTCTATGGTATCTTGGAAAAGATTACTTTTTCTGCCTTTCCCTTAGCTTCTACCGAGTAGCGGGAGCTATTGATTGGGGTTGTTCGTGTTCCGCGCGTGTGTGTGTGTGTGTGTGTGTGTGTGTGTGTGTGCGCGCGCGCGCGCGAGTTACATGTGTGTGTGTGCATGAAAGAAGATTGTGAAAAATTTGGTTATAAGACAAGGGTGAAAGAATAAAGCCTTCAAAAAAAAAAATGCTTGGTAAAGGGGAAAAAGGAAATGAAAGGAAAAAAATGGAAAAATTTAAACGAAAGATTTACAAAACAGAGTTCACTAATATAATGGAAGGAAAGAAAGAAAGAAGAGAAACTTGTATTTAAAAGTAAAGCAAGGGAGGGATGGATATGTCTGAAAAGAAAAGAGGAAAGCAAAGAGAAATATAATATATTATATATTGAAAACAGGAAAGCACTAGGTAGAATAGTAGAATGAGAGATGAATCAAAACTGGATGACAGCAAAGATGATTAGGAAGGACAGAAAAAATTATACAGGTTGTAAAGGAAATAAAGAATAGGATTCATCAGAACATCACATTAAAAAATATATAAAATACATTGATGGAGAGGATAAAAAGGAAAGACCATTGTAGTTGGAGGGGAAAACAACCCAATAATGAAACAAAGAACAATTAGAGTGTAGGCAGGAAGAACAGTGGTAGGAAATTGAGAAAGTTAGACAAGAGGAAAACCACAAAGAAATGATTGATAGGAAGGAAAGGGAAATTTAGGTATACCGTAGTTATGGATAAACTCGGCCTAGTGGGTAAACTTGGCCCCCGGCGGGAGCATAGCAAGTGGCAGAGTTTACCCATAACTATGGTAGGCCCTACTAGGATTGATAGATTCTAAGTTACTGATATGAAAATGAAAGAAGAAAAGAAGAAAGAGAAAGATATAGGTGGTAGCACACACTCACGCACGCATTCAACCGCAAACCACTTTGGAGTTACAACCGCTAACGCAAGACTTGGCCGAACGAGAAAAAGAGAGAAAAAAAAATTACTTTTCATTTCAATGACACCATAGTCTAGAAAAAGCCACAGTGGGCCAGTGTCGCTACATTCAGCCAAATGATTGAACCATTCGTACTCGTGCTTGTGTACAGAGCAGCATTTCAAGTGATCAAGATTTTCCAACGATTTACCAACACTTGTACTGTAACTACTAAAAGTGCATACTGTAAAACTTCAAGTTCACATCTATTCGACTTCAGAGACTCAGATGCAAGTATTTTAAAATAAGTAAGAGCAAGCGATGGATAGTTACCCGAATAATATGTGCATGTTTGGTGCAAAAGTACACTAGCGCCAACATGCAATATTGTATAGATTAAAGACACCAGACACTGAATAGAGTCTAGGAGACCTGTGTATAATCTAAAATAGTAAAAGGCTTTATAGTGCAGTGCCCTTCAGTCGAGACATCATCGATTGCCCTCCGCCGACTCGGCTCCGCCGCGCCACCGGCCGCCTCCATCTCTACACATTGTGTAGGGCCTAGCTCCAGGCAGCTGGCGCAGTCCCTATCTATAGCCGCTACGCAGCCAGCGCTCGCGATCCAGATCGAGAAGGGCCCAGCCGCGGCGGCGTTTCTACGTCTTATTCTGAGAATCCTTGGCATATCTTGCAAAAGTATTCACGGTATCCGTGAAATTCACTGTTTATAATGTAGTGTACTGCTGAAAATGTGAAACGACTGGACAAGTTCGTTAAAGAAGTAATGCGAAAACGGAATGTACAATTTTGATACTTACTCTTGTCAGCCATGTTGGATGTCACACTACACTCGCAAAGTAGTTCCAGCAACTTGAGGAGTCGAGTAGCAATATTTAGTTCCGACTGAAGTGACACGGTTTGCAAGGCTGTGATACGCGGGACTCTTTTCTTACTCGCATACAAGATCTCCAAGTTCCTTCACAATCAGGCTCTGTTTTGCTCCGCCAAGGAAATGTGGTGTATTTCTAGACAAAATGAATGTTCACCATATTAGTATCCATTTTTCTTCCAGGTCCCTTTGCAATTGGTTGGTGTTGGCTATCATCATTTACAGAATGGACATCCCCACCTTCATAATTACAGTGCATTTATTTTGAAAATCATCTTATTTTTTTTAATCTCCCTTTTAATTGTTTCCTTGCCGCTTCATCCATGCATTATAGTTTCATTACTACTCAGAGCAACACCTGTTCAAAATAGTATACCAATCATGAAATGATAAAGATACGAAAGTTGTCTGCCGCTTAAGGAGAAATTCTTTAATAAGGTCACTGCTTCGTGACAGCATGTGTAAATTATTTCATATCTGTGGTTTATGTATATCTTGTTTTTGGTCTGATTTTTATGAAACCACTTCTACTTTATTCGTCCGAATTTCTACCTTGTTGACAAGAAGAAATTTGAAGGTTGTGTGAAATTACACTTTTAAAAGACATAATATCAGCAAATTGAAGACTGGGTCTTTTGAACAGGAAGGGAAATAGTTAAGAGCCGATATGCAAATGAGTGAACTGATGATGTCATCCCGTCACATTATTTCATCAATCGTGAACGAAAATGACAAAAATGCAATATGTTTCTGTTATCCAAGTGTAAAGCATGATATTCGTATGTTGTTCATGCTTGAATAACTACCGAATGATAATAATTTGTTATGATATCAGGATTTGAGACTGGGGCGTAATTGCGTTTGAAGGAAATCCCCTGGAAATTTCAAAATTTTATGTATAAACAATAGATGATGGCGAGTTGTAAAGGGACATCATCACTTCGCTATTTGCATATTCATATCGACTGTTCAAGAAGAGTAGGCCTACATGTTTCCTGAAAATGAGCGAAACTTCAACATGTCATAACTTCCTTATTTTTCATCCCATTTTGATCAAATTTTCACTGCTGTGCTAAGAAATATATATATATATATATATATATATATATATATATATATATATATATACAGTATATTCCTTCTTTTCAGAATAACTCTCAACTGCAATTAAATTCCCCATTAATAAGGACTGGATCATAATAAAATTTTCTCTTCACGCACCATCCGTTAACCATTTTGTTTCCAGATAAAAAAAAAAAGAAGAAGAAAATAGCTTCGAAATGGTGTTTAATACCAAAAGCAGTTCACCAGTGATTTCAATACTACACGGTATAGATATGTTTTATGTATTATTATACTCGACGACGGATCAAAATGATTATATCATTTCAAATGTTGGGCCTGTCCCTTTTTGCGTGTGTGTTTCGCCACTCCTGCGGCGGATACACACACTTCAGAACAACGAAATATCACATTCTAAGGCCCTTCACATGTATTCATATTGGCTGCCATCTCTCAGGTTATATAGTTGTTGTATTTATTTCTGCCTGACATGCCTGACTAGCCCTTGTAGTCGATTCACTGCCACAGATGGCGCTATATGCGCTACCGGCAACTGACGGCAATTCCTGTCAATGTTCAAGTTGAACATATACACCTCACTTTGGGATATTCATATTATCAATGAATTTCCTAAAGTTTTCATTTAGCTCATGATTGCGTTTGACTGTTTTCATCAACTGTTTCTCCTTCCCTCTCTCCATCTCTATCTCTCCCTCTCTTTCTCTCTGCAACTCCCATTCTTTTTCAAATGGGCTATATAATTCATAAGGGATGATAATGATAGTTGAGATTGGGAATTCCAGATTTTAATTTTTTGCGAGATAAATACAAACAACTTATAAAAATATCACACAGCATATCACAATCACAATGCTAAGAGGAATCCATACTTTATCAGTTTTGAAATGGATTAGATATATGTCTTTGAGTGGTGTTATCATAAAGGTAGGTCCCACACAATTTTTGAGAAATTTTTCATGTTTTCGGATCTCTAAATCATTTCAAAACCAATTTTCATGAAATAGACTTTGAATTCCTCTTAGAATGGTATAGTATTCTTTCATGAGAAGTTTTTCATCATCTTACAAAAAAAAAATAAAATAAAAATAGGAGCCTAAAACTAGGTCTCAACAAAAACTATACCATCCCTTGAACAATTTAAGATTGGTGGTATCTGAATACGAGGCCTGCGACCGGAATTCAGGACCCATTCTTTCAATTGATTAGATTTCTCTTTTGTAATGAGCATGTGTTACAGGACTAGTATTTTATCTATAAAGTGACAATTTCATTCATTAGAAAATAATGAGAGAGGGAGCCAAGGTGGGGGGAAAGATAGTTAATAGGAGAGATACTACGATTTCTTGATGGAAGTAGTCAAACACAAATACTTATAGTTATAATATAGGCTAAGCTCAGTGAAAACTTTGAGGAAAATGAATCTGGAAGAGAATGTTAGGTAAAAGCAGAGAGGGTGATGGCCTACATATAGCATGGGCCGCAGAACGTCTTGTTTTTGGTTTTGGTTTTGGTTTTGGTTTTGTTTTGTTTTTTGTTTTGTTTTGTTTTTTCGGGTTTTTTTTTTTTTTTTTTGCTTTTTTGTTTTGTTTTTAGTGTATGGGGGGAGGGGTAGTGTGTGGACCGATGGGGGCTCTGCGGCCCCTGACCAACATTGGTTCTTGAAAGCATTGTCATCTCACTTCCCGGGTTCAAGTCAGGTTGCTTGTGTGGTATTGCCCTTGATCTAATACTTAAAAAGAAACAACAACAACAACAACAACCAGACAACAACAACAGGGAGTCTTCATTGGCATAATAATCTCTTGTTAGTAATTTCTTTATAAAAAAGAGACAAAAAAAACTAACGAAAAATTCTGCGAATCTAACGCAGTTCTCCAGGAGTGGAGATTGGTAAGTCAACAAAAGAAAGAAAGAAAGAAAGAAAGAAAGAAAGAAAGAAAGAAAGAAAGAAAGAAAGAAAGAAGGTTGTGTCGAGTATTCTCTGGGAGGGGGTTAGGGAGAAAATGCCTGGATTGTTTCATCATCTATCAATTTATTATGTTTAGGACGGTGTCATAATATCATCGTTATCATTACATGTAGGGCTATTTTCATCATTATTGCTGTTGTAATCATAATTAGCAGTGGCGGATCGGGGGGGGGGCGCACCATGCAGGCGTGCGGCCCTCTTGTTTTTGTTTGTTTTTGTTTTTTAACAAAATGAAAAAAAAATGGGGGGGGGGGGCTCTTGCCCCCTTTAATTTTGTAAAGGCGCCTCCCCTTTGCGGAATTCCTGGATCCGCCCCTGATTAGTGTTGTCATCATCATAATCATCAACATCATCATCATCAACATCATCATAAATTTGTAAATTTGTAAATTTATGTTGTAAATTTTTTTTTCTCCTGGAGGCGCACACAGTTATCAATTATTGTACCATTGTATCACATGTATTTTTCTTTTCTTTTCTTTTCTTTCTTCTTCTTTTGTTACTGTTAACGCTGATTTTGTTAATGTTATTGTGTTTTCTAATCTATTTGTATGAGTAGCAAAGTGCGCTTAGAAACGTCAGTATGAAGCGCCATATAAATGCAATTATTATTATTATTATTATTATTATCATCATTATTATAACTATATACATGTTGTAGTCGTCGAAGACCTCATCGTCGTCGTGGTCGTCGTTGTTGTGTTCCCGCCTTCTCCATTATCCCACCGTGCGGAATAAGATACTAGATCTGTCTATTATTGTAAGTTGAGAGAAATGGGGAAAGGAGCTATTTTTACTGGAGATGATGGAGATGGGAGCTAAAAGGGAAGAGAGATGATGAATGATGGAAGTGGGTGGCCGTGCGTGCTGAGCGTGCACCCCGCCGCCCGCGCCCGCATTAATTCCCTCACCGCGTTGAGCTAGCTGGATGGTGCTATGGCGACACGACAGATATTTTTACGTCTGCTCTTGACTGTAAATCTTGTGCGAATTTGAAGGTACACAGAAAACGGTAGGTTCACATATATCTATTCTGAAATATGAATTAGCAACCCATTTAGCTTCATGTGGTATTGTACTGAGATATTGTTGTCGCTTAATTCGGTAAGTGAAAAACTAGTATCTTGCTAGTTTCGAGAGTCGTTCGAATACGAGAGAGATAGAAATCGTTCATTACTTAGTCCCAGGTACTAAAACATGTGATGTGTTTTATTCAACGTAAATTTAAATTAAAGTTTACACTCACTCTTTCTAGACTTTTTGCTCTTTGGTCTTAGTGCCTTTCGGGGGCAATTTTGTGTTTCAGGATTGCCCAGGATCGTCTTCTTTCGATGCCTCAGAGGAAATGGAGGTAGCTTAGTTTAAGTATATAGATCTAGATTGTGACGAAGTTATGTTTAACATTACGAAAAGATAAACCCCGCAACCATACATTGTTATCAATCAATTATGTTATTGTTTAATAGTCTATTTCATCAACTTCACAATGATCACATCATCAATAGGGCGGTGGTGGCGCCAAGCGCATTAGAACCACCTAATCAAAGATACAGGATTACACCAATGATTGCCACAAAATTGATTAATTGACATATAAAACACTGCGATTAACACTTGTCACTACATTGATTACTAGAATACAGTAATACTAATAGTAAAATGCTAGATATAGTATCAGTAGTAACAGATATTTGAAATTCTGCATATCACAAAGAATGTTCTACAGAAAACTACATTGGTTCAGATCAGTTCGGGAAACCCACTCACAAGGGGGGCCCCTCCTTATAAGTAACTCGTCCCCCTTATAAGTAACCCGTCCCCCTAATATAAGTAACCCCGTCCCCCTTATAAGTAACCCCCGGGGCACCCCTTGTAAGGAGTCTCCACGCTTTTTTGCAATGCAACGCGAAAATGAAAGGACTGCGGCAATTCGCTTGATTATGTCCATAAAGCTTCACAAGTTTCCTAGTTACTCACGAAATTTGAGCAAAATCGGTTTGAGGCATCATATCTAAAATCATGGATTTAAATGCGATGTCAAACGACCCATGCGAATGCTGAAATGCGTGCGATTACTGGCGTGAGTGTCGCCAGGCGCGGCGGCGCGGCAATGCTTGAGTGCAGACGTGGCGACTGAGTACCGGTACGGAGACTTTCGTTCATTCAGGTGACCACCTGAATGAACAAAAGTCTCCGTACTCAGTAATCGCTCGCATTTCAGCATTCGCATGGGTCGTTTGACATCGCATTTAAATCCATGATTTTAGATCTGATGCCTCGAACCGATTTTGCTCAAATTTTGTGAGTAACTAGGAAACTTGTGAAGCTTTATGGACATAATCAAGCAAATTGCCGCAGTCCTTTCATTTTCGCGTTGCATTGCAAAAAAGCGTGGAGACTCCTTACAAGGGGTGCCCCGGGGGTTACTTATAAGGGGGACGGGGTTACTTATAAGGGGGACGGGTTACTTATAAGGAGGGGCCCCCCTTGTGAGTGGGTTTCCCGAACTGAGATTGCATTGATGAAGTGTGCAGGCTCAGGGGAATCAAAGAATTTGCCTCCCTCTCGTCACCTCGCCCCAAGCTGGGAAAAGATATTCACATGCAGCTGCAGTGGCCTCTAAAATTATAATGTGATGAATATGGTGGAAAGGTCAAAGGCCTAATGTTATGAGGATGTATTAGATCTGTACTGTAGAATCAATCACTTGATCAGTGTGTGCGTATATTTGGACAGCTTTCTTTGTAGGCCTAGTTGAAGTAGGTATTGTAGCCAGCATAGGGACTCAACCTCTACAGACAATGCAGCAAAGTTTATGGATTATGGTGTTGGTCATGCTTTGTAAATTTTCTAATACAAACAAGCTCTTGAGTCTTGTACTTGTTCTACTCTTCTTCCCCAGATCCAGATGCCTATATGAAGAATTGTTACATGCAGGTCAGCTGTCCTCATGAATCTTTGAAGATACCTCACCATTTAAAATGAAGCCAGTAGCAGACAGCCCGTGTGTCTTCTCAGTAAAGCTGGGACGTGCTTCTTTCAGTGTCCCTGGGAAAATATACCTCACACTGAGTATCTCAAGTTCGTCGAATAGAAGTTTGTTGAATGAAGTCATCATCAAATCAGGAGACTCGGAGATGGAAGTGAAGAACGACACATTCACCACAGAAATTGTCAGTGTATCTCCAACGAGACTAGAAGAAATCTACCATTTCAGAGATACCAATGTTACATTTTATCTTCCTAAAGGTATGTGTGAAGCAATGTAATTAGGATTTGTATGCTGCAACTTGAAAGAAACTAACGCGTACAATTGAATTTGATGTTAAAAAAAAAAAAAAAAAAATCTGGGCCCTGTTTCATGAAGAGTTGAAATTGATTATAATATAGTTGATTTCAACTGTAAGTCTATGGCAGCCTGTGCATGTGTGGTAAGGAAATTTAAAATCGATTTTATCTTTTGATAAAATGGGGCCCTGGTGTGTGTGCACAGAGGGTATTGCATAAAAATCAATGATTATGAACAAAATCTGCTTATCTGCATATAATATGTAAATAGATGCCTCTGTTAATTGATTGTTACATAAGATACATAAGTACATTCATCATTATGTTTAAAGCTTAGTTCCAGATGACAAAGGACAATTTCACCTTCATAAACATAAGGATTGAGAGAATGTAGCAATATTAGTAGAACACATCATTGAGAGTTTGAGAAAAATCGGACAATCCGTTCAAAAGTTATGAATTTTTGAAGTCTTTGTGCAGTAACTGCTGGATGAAAAGACTACTACAGTGTATGATGTCACATGCGTACAACAATATAACGAAAATATAAAGAGAATTTCATAAAATTTCATATCTTTTGAAAAAAGTACACATTCCCTTGACTCGTTACCGACATATGTTATGGGTAATATTATTCCCCCTGCCTTTGTAAAGAGGCAAGTCAAGTGCTCTTTTACTATGCGAAAAAAGTGAAAATATGTTGAATTTTCTTTACATTTTCTTTACACTGTTGTACGCATATGACATCACAAGCTGTAGTAGTCTCCTCATCCAGCGGTTCCAACACAAAACTTTAAAAGATTCATAACTTTTGCATCGATTGTCCAATTTTCCTCAAACTTTCACTGATGTGTTCTACTAATATTGCTGCATTCTCTCAATCCTCATGTTTATGAAGGTGAACTTGTCCTTTAGAATTATGGTGTATTTTGTTATAGCATTTCTACTGACTTGTCATATTCTCCTTTCTTTGTATTTATTCCATCGTATGATGACACACACAAAGGTTAGTTTCTTTTTATGAAATACATGTAATGATCATCATTATTATCAGTAGTACTACTATTTAATTACTTTTACTTCTACTACTATTATCATTATCAGTATCATTATTGTCATCATCACTGTCATCGTCGTCATCGTCATTGCAATAATTTTATTTGCAGGTTTATGCCAGGAGGAAAAGGGAAAGGAAGTTACTCTCATTGTGAAGGCCCATGACATGTCTAAGAATGCTGTGATAGGAGAGTCCACCTTCCTGGTGTATCCAAGAACATTGGGGGACTCCAGCCTTCCTGCTCCCAGCGATGAAGTGTATTCACAGTTGGGCGTACTTCTTCTTGTGAAGCAGCTGACAGAAGAATCCATAGCACTGCTTGTTGGAAAGGTCAAGTATGAGGTAAGTTTGAAGGGAAATATGTCTTCTCATTTTGGCCATTGATGGAGCTACCCTCTCACCAAATAACAATGATGATAATGATAATATATCCATTTGTGTAGCGCAGACCCTAATATTTGTCTGCACTTCAAGAGCTCCTAATAAGCTTAAACAGTGATTAACAATCAAATGGAAACCTTACCTCTGTCTCATGATTGAAATGGAATTACAAATATGAATGTTTCTCATAATTATATAATATACTTTTTCTTAAACATTTAACACCATTTACGTACTAACGGTATGTCAGAGTGCTCAGTGGTTTGACATTCACTCTTTCACTTTCACCTGTGTTCCTGTACAGTTTCTTTAGAGGAAGTCATAGTGAATGTGTAAAACCACAGATTTCTTGCCATCAATCTGATACAAGGTTGATGTTTTCAGAGCATGTTGTCAGTGATTTACCTCTTCTGCTATTTCAGGCAAGTCTTCGGCAGCAGAATGTCCCTTCTCCAGATCCGTCCACCCCTACCCCAGTACCCTCACCAAACATTGTTCCCACACCCTCTCCCGAGCCACAACCAGAGCCCGAGGTGGAGCCTCAACCTGACCCAGAGCCTGAACTAGAACTGGAACCAGAGCCAGAGTCAAAGCCCAAAGAACCCACCCCACCCCCTCCACCGCCTCCACCGGTGGTAAGTGCTGTTCATTCATATGATTTTATTTGGGGCGTTGTGGCATAGTGGATAAGACTCCCGACTCCCGATCGGAGGACCTGAGTGCGAATCCCGCCCAGTGCATACGTCCTTGGACAAGATGTTTTTACCCACTGTGTCCCACTTGACCCAGGTGTATAAATGGAACCTGGCAATGCTAGGGTAATGATAATAGCAGGGCCCTCTGGTAGAACTGTGGCAACACTGAAGAGGCTACTCTGGGTAAATAAGACCTTATTATTATATTATTATTATTATTGCCCAGATTCAAGTGGGGTTGTTGCCTCTCAAACTAACAGGCTGCTGAACCACGACTTTACATATGAAGGGGGATTATCTGGACTGATCTCTCTTTTTCTTAACTCAAAGAAAAAAGTGGAGGAATACTGGAAATATCTAAGCCAATAAATGTTCATTTTCTATTATCTTATCTCTTCCTTCTGGTTTGACATTGAAATATCGACTATGCATTTCTCTTTCTGTGTATACATTTCTCTTTCTGTGTGTTCATCTTCACTGTAGTTGAATGTTTTTTTAAACACCAATTTTAGAAACATTTTTAATGTCACTCATGCAACTACCCTGAACCCTCTCACATACATTATCACAATGCTGTGGTTGCAGGTGGAGGTACCCAAGAAGAGAGAACGGAGTGGTCCCTCTGGACTGGTAGCTCGTCCCAAGCAAGAAGAGATAGAAGTCATTGTCCACGCTGCCAGTGGACTCGCCCCTCTTCCCAACCACTCAGCACCAAGACCTTACGTTCTAGGGTGAGTAGTATGAGGCACTCAGAAGATGAGAAGAAGTGTATACTCTGCGCAGCTGTTCAGAGGCATTTCTGAATCTGATAGTGAGCGCATTATTGTAAGGGGACATCCTACAACGGTTCACCAAGTTCAATGTCATATATTAAATGGGTCAGTCAAATACCGGTTAGTGATTGGCTAAACACAGTCAGTGATGGAGGCACATTGGTTATGTTCGCCCATGGGCAGAACATTTTTGCAATGTTCTCCCATGGGAAAACATTTTCATGTAACGAATGACAAACGATACCAAACAATTGAACAATAATTTTTCACGCAATCGATAGGATAAATTTGCCTATTCCATACAATGTGAAAAAGCAGATGACTGATTATTGTAATGCGTACGAAAGTGTGATTTGAAGGACCCGCACACAGTGAATTTGGCTCTGTGCGAGCGATCGAGTACGTTGTGCTGGTGGTTGACGTTGCGAACATGGCTTGGTATTTGACTAACCCATATAACAGATGATGACTTTTATTGTTGGGAACATGTACTAAATGTTCCACCCTCAGGGTGTGAAATGCTATTTCGGGAGGCTATAAGTCCCTCAACTTCGTCTCGGGACTTATAACCTCCCTAAATAGTATTTCAAACCCTTTGGGTGGAACATTCGGTATGTTCCCTCCCCCGCCAGTCATCGTCTATATAATGTTGTATGGAAAGGAAGAAAATATGATTCCACCTGAGGTGATTTAAAGGGGCATTCCAGACAATTGTCATAAATTCACATCATGTAGTACATAAATCATCAGCTCCATGTATAGATTTGTGGAATTTATTGTTGTTCTTGAGAAGAGAAACAATCCTTTGAAAAACCTTCAAGAAATTACACTAAACAAGGATGATGACATAGGAGGCTCACATATTTCAGAAATGTAGCTGAGTAATTCCATTACAATATACCACTTGCTTACAAGCTCACCTGTGTTTAATCTATGCATGCCTTCTTCTTTTGTTCTGCTTCCTTGAGCCCCAACTCATGCATTCTTATGGTGACCCTGCCATGTCATCATCCTTGTTCATTGCAATTTGTTATAATTGTCGAAAATATTCTTATTCTTCATTCCAATAATCAGAGATTCTGAAACTCTGTCCTCATTATAACTAATTTATATGTATTAAATGTAAAAATCTGAAAATCATCTGGAGGTCTCCTTTAAGACCAAAGGACTCATCTTACAAGAGTTGCTGCGAATGCTATCTGCATAAATAAAAGCACTTCAAGCCTTGCATCCTTTCACATCAGAGCCTAAATCACAACTCGTCCCCATCCAGAAAGGATAGAAACCGTTATCAGGGCAATTAACCCCCTGAGGGCAATTACCCTCCGGCTAAATACTGGTAATAGTGATAAGGTTAGAGTAAAGATTAGGTTTAGGGTTAGAGTTTGGGTTAGGGAATTAGGTTTAGGTTCAGGATTTAGGGTTAGGGTCAGGGGAAGGGTCTGGGGTAATTGCCTAATGGGTACTTGCCCTGGACCCATAGAAACTTAACTAAAGACCTTCAAATCATCATGTCAATGCAGGGTCAGTGAACACATTTACTTGCTCCCACTTGCACAAATTAATCACATGCATATGCAGTGACCATCATTATGTTTACAATTTATTATGATTATATGCTTGAGCAGTGGACACTTTCATGTGAAAGATTTAGTTAGTGCTTGGCCAATTTCAGTAAAATTGATTTGTTTATGATAATTTGAAATTATTTCTGAACATTTTATGATATTCCTACAAAAGTTTTGCATGTTTGTTGCTTCTGTGATAGCTCAGTCTACGGCAAAATTATCAAAAATTTTCAGCATCCATATTCCATGTTTACACTACTCATGGTCTTGATGGTAGTTTTTGTGCTTGTATTTGATCCATGTAATGCATCAATTCACACTACATTTACAAATTTTGTAATTTGTGAATAATAAGACTAAGTGAATTCACTTTCAGCTTCAGTTTCTTTTGTTTTAGTTGTAGTATTTTGTCAATGTTTGTTCCTAGTGCAACATAACACTAGCTGAAATATGGTAATGCACTTTGGGATGACTTTCTGTTGGATCGAATAATACCTTTCTTTTGTTTTGTGCCTATCTTATAAATGGGAATTGTATGTCATCTTTTCATTGTTCCTGACCTTTGACCTGACAGAAAGATACACGTGCCAGGGAAGCAGAAGGCGACCCCATCCAACAAGGAATCATGGCAGAGCACTCATTCCACATTGAACTTCACCACGAGTCCTCTCTGGGAGGATGTCATCTACCCTAGAATGGGACCGATGACCGGTGACAAGCCGGAGGAGGATGCTGGTAGGTTCTTCAGAGAACTCTGGTGTTTGATAGCTCATTCTGGATTGGGTCATTTCATGTATATGTTTTATGCCTCCATCACGATCGAAGTATTCCCAGACACATTATATTTAGTCCTTTTTTTTCCGTAATTTTTCTCTGTTGAGGTTAAAAAAAAAAAGTAATGAAATTGAGGTAGGGTACAGGTAAATACCATTATGTCGTCGGCCTCATGCCAAAAGGGCCCTAACAGTGTACAAAGTCTATGGTGTTAAGGCCCTTCTGGCATGAGGCCGACGATATATCCATGTGTGTATTCATATAGGAACAAATAAATATTTGTGTGTATGTGTGTATGTTTGTATGTTAGTGTGCCTGTAAGTATGTGAGGGTGCATCTTTGAATATACACACAATTTAGTTATGCACATACTCACATACACACACGCACGAGTATGCTGTCGCTAGCACCAATGTACGGCCTTTTTTTCTTCTCATTCAGTGCTTCAATTGAAGATTGTTGACAAGCCGTCAAAGTTTGAGATGTGCAACTTTGACCTTCCAGTCTCCATCCTGCAGCCTTTCCACCAGTACCATATTGACCTGGTGCAGGTAGGCAACAACAACAACAACAAAATGAGAGTGATTTTCACACAAAATTCATCTCAAGAGTGCAATTGTCCTTGTGTTTCACAATGCAGTGAGTGGTTGTGATTTTTTTTTTTTCCCATAGAGCATCTGTGACCATTCTTATAAGCTTTTATCCCTTCCTTTGCCATGCCCCATTTTTGTATGCCATTTGCCCCCCCCCCCAAAAAAAAATGATGATCCACGCATTGTTCTGTCTGCTCCTCGTGGTTTATCCGTGCATAATCATATCAGGTTACTGTATAAGCTGTTGTTTTAGTGTACAGATATTTCCGCAAATGAAAATGTCATGGCCATTTTGCAAGATGTTGTTTTCACTAATGGACTCTGAGGCTATCGTAAGTGCACTATTACTCCAGCGCATGTTGACGTTTTTGCGTGTTGTTAGATTCACGGTCCAGCAATGATTCCCGAAATTCACAAAAATTAAATCCTTACGAAAATGACAGCTTATACAGTACCCTATGGATACCTTTTTTCTTGAAGGGATATTAATTGTATTCCATGTAAGTATTCTTGTACAAAGATTACTGGTAATTGATTTGGCTTTAGGCCAAAAGTCCAAAAGTTAAGGTCACTAAGCCAAGGTTAAAGGCCTGGGGGGTGTTTCATCAACGCTTGTCAGCGCCGACAACTGTCGGCGCTGACCAATTTCAGCAAAATCCTTGGTTTTGATTGGCTGAGATGCTCTGGTCACTGACTGTTACTATGGTGATTCAAGTTGTCAGCGCCGACAAACGTTGATGAAACACCCCCCAGAAGTTCACTTTTTGGCAATGATTCAAGAAGTAGGCACCTATGTGCAAGCAAACTTGCTGCGAGAAGGAAATAGTAAGGACATTAAAGATGTATCACAATTTCAGATTCAGATTCAGATTCAGATCGTTTATTGTCATGCACTACGGCATAAAAATCTTTGCAACAGTCTCCATTAAAAATTTCACATGTAAAGGAAAATAAATATGTGACCCGCTACAACAAAAAGGTCCTAAAGTCGCGCACTGTCGAAGTCGTGAAAATCGAGTTTGAAGTCAGAGCATTAAAATTGGTCAAAACTTACGATTTTCTGATTTTGATATATCATTGGAGTCTAACATGTCTTCTATCATCTGTCAAAATTTAGAAGCAAAATGATCAAAGGAAAGATAAAAAAATAGCGTTTTTCTGAGCCATGTTTTTTGGCGTTTCAACGAAGCAGAAACTGGTTCGAAAATTTGGATTGAGCGCCACAGATAGGTTCCGCCCCTAACAACGACCAAAGTGATCTCATTGGTCAGTGTGCTGCTTGCTGCTAACCGAAGCGTGAAGCTCGCACACTGCCCAGTCGACTGGTGCACGTGCGGGCGGGGTGCGCTATGCTCAGCCGCTTCTCACATCCTGGTCACTGATTGGTTGATGAGGAGACCGCCGACGCTGATGTGCTTGAATGAACTCTTCGGGGGTTGCTAGGGCTTACCTTCTATTGTCCAGAGGTGAAAACTGACTTGCGTGTCCCTTGATCGTGATTGCGTCGAAAGGAAGACTTTTAGGGCGCTTTTCTTGAAACAGTGCTTTTCCAGACGTCTCGACATGCTCTCTTTTAAACATCGATATCTCCGCTGCCGATTATTTTTATAAAATGTGTTATATATCAATTTAAAGCAGAAAGATTAGGGGATTATATCATGCAATTTTCAAATAATCGACCTCGCCCGACTTTAGGATCATTTTGTTGTAGCGGGTCACATAATCATGTATACATAACTGAAGGTCAAGTAACATAACACTAAACAAAGTACAGCAAGTACACGTATTGTAATAATCAAAATATTGCATTTGGTCCCTGCACATGTACATGACTTGTCTTATTACACGCAAAAAGCATGCATGGCTCGTGACCCTACCCACCCAACACTCAAAAACAATACATGCAAACCCACACCCACCCACCCACGCACACACACACACACAAGCACACACACACAGACACACCCACGCCTCATACACGCCCACATCACAAGTGTACAGCTGAACCAAAGGGCTACTATAGTAGCTCCGCGGCTGTACATACCCCTACACATATCCACACCCACAGTGTGGGGCTGCACACCCGAAACACTGACCCATATCCACCCACTGCAAAAGCATACCACATACACATACCCAAACAGACGACATTTAGACACACACTTACACACCCTATCAAAGTTCCTGTTTCCATGTCCCGAAACATGTGCGCACATATGTCTGCATCAATTGAAAGAAAATGCACAGTACACGTACATGTACAGGGATGTTATTCAAACAATACATGTCTATATACATTGATAAATGAAATAAAGAAAATACACGTACAGTTTACATAACATGTACAGTATGTACATGTACAGTATGTCCAGTAAATGTACAGTATGTCCAGTAAATCCATAACTATTGCCAAAATTGGGATATAAAGTACATTATAAACATACAAACCAGTACTTTTACATCACCAAAAAATTAACAGATTATTATACCCCTATATTCCAATATGTAAATATCATCCACTAAAAAACTAAATACATCGTACATGTATGTGTGTGTTTTTGTTTTGTGCCCGTGTGTGTGTGTGTGTGTGTGCATGATGTGTGTGAGTGTGTGTATAAAACATGCATAGGGTAGAAATACATATAACACATATACTTTCCTATATACTGATATACAGTCAAATATCCTGAGAAATCCAATCCTGTCATGTTACAACACACAAACCAAACTTATACATCACCAGAAAATGCCAAATTATTACACCCCTGTATCCAGAATACAAAACTTGTCCACTTAGGAAACTACATAGTGTACATTGTACACCGTTGTATTGTCCGGCATTTCAATAAAAACAGGGTATCTATGTATACTACATGTATATATCCTATATCCTCAAAAAAGATAATGGTACAAAACTTGGGATACATGGATAAATAGTGATATTTACATGTATGTATATGTTCATGTGTCCACAGTGGTACAGTAGAGTTCAGCACACTCATCTAAACACAGCTCCTCTACCATCAATACATAATATATGGTATGCAATACACACAATGTAGCTTCTAGCAGTGTGATACAAATAAAGAGTAACAGAACGTGTAATAATTGTATTCTCATATACCGCCTTAAATTATTCAAACCAATATTTTGTGTGTCAATAAGTATGGGGGCATCTATATGTGTGTGTGTGTGTGCATGTGTGTGTATGAAAATCTGTTATGGGTTTGTATACAACTGTACGTGTTGTGTGTATTGTATATGCTCACGTGTGTATGTCGTGTCTATATGTAAAAATACTATCACTATACAATGTTACAGAAATTGAAAAAGTAATATCATCATCCTGCTACTTTATATAAGCCTCAATTTATCTCCAAATGATTGCCGTATATTGCCAGAATAAATCCACACATGGGCGCATTACCCTTCAACTGTACGATGAAGAGTCAGACATTGTTTACATGACAGACATTATCCACCTTCACCTGATAAAATTCATGCTGCAAAGTCTATTGGTTGTTAGAGTTGATTGCAACAGGGAGTTCTTAAAGGGTGTGTACAGTTCTGGTTGAGGTTAGGATTTAGCTTTTAATGTTTTGCGAGATATTCAGAAACCACTCTATGAGATGTCAAAGAGCATGTGATTCTAAGGGGTATCAAAAGTTTATTTGATGAAAATTGGTTTTGAAATGGCTGAGATATCCCAAAACAACGTGAAACAAAGAGATCCTAAGAAAAGGCCTGACCCGTTGCCTTTTATTATCATTTTTTTTTTTTTTTTATATCTCAGCCATTTGAAAACCAATTTTCATCAAATAAATGTTGAATCCTTCTTAGAATTACATGCTCTTTCATATTTCATAAGCAGGTTTCTCATTATCTCACTTAGGAATGTTGAAAACATGAATCCCCACCTCAACCAGTACTGTACAGTCCCTTTAAGAATAGTGTCTGCCTATATTGATGAAAGCAGATTATAAATAAGTGTTTCATGCTTTCTTATTTTTGATTTACATATTTCACATTTTTCCCACTTTTTGTGATTGCATGAAGACAACTCAGTCATCGCCAAATGGACTTCATCTCTTTGCGTCTGTGTATCGCAAACTAAGCTCTCTGCCGGATCATGGCGATTTCTCTTTTTCTGGCCTGGAGGTCAGACTAGTGTCACTGGACAAGCCATTAGCTAGCCCCGTCGGATCAGTCATGGCTGTTGCCAAGATTGTACCAGACTACCAGAACTACAGGTGAGCCATGACTTAAAACTCTTCCAGCCACTTTGTATAGTTCTTTGGTTAATGAATTTTAGAGAGCTATTTAATCACTTCTAGGTGGATTGAATATGAGTGCGGTAATTTCTACACCCATACAGGGTATATTTGTTAGTTTCATGTGTATGCTGCAATATGTTGTACAAAAAAGAATATATGCTGAATTCATAGCGCTCAATTTGATTTCACAATATCGCCAAAGAAGGCAGATCATTTTACTGGAGATCCAGAAAAAGTCAATATCATGGTAATTAAAAAAAAAAAAAGAAGAAGCCTTTCTTTTTTTTCATTTCCTTGATATTGACTCTGTATACATTTGCTACAAACACTGTGCCTTTAAAGATCAATGCATTCTTACAAAATATATCATGTGATTTCAAGTCTATCACAAAGGAGATGCAAGTATCAGTGATGATTTAGAAATGTGCATTCGTCATCCGCCACATTTCAAAATAGGTGCTGTAGGATATCAACCATGGACAGATTTGTCCGTGGTTTCCGTAGACCCTTGAAGGAATTTAGACCGTTGACCTTTCCATCTGGGCGTGGCCCTCTTTTCTCAGGGATGCATTCAGAGACCACACTGAGATGCTCAGTCTCCAGCCTGTAGCGGTAGAGTGCCCGGTTCCCCATATCTCCTCCTTTCTGACGTCAAAAAGGGGAAAACATCAGGGCTATGCACAGGTGAGAGAACAGGATATATCTTCAAACATATATGTTTCATCTCTTGTATATAGTATAGTTTGGGGGGGGGGTTTCACACACTTCACATAAGGATCTGGGAGAAAACTCAGTGAAATGGGCAGCTAAGTGCTAGCCTGAAATGGACAACAAATTTTGACCCCCTTGTGGTTCACCTTTAAAACCCAATGGATGTAAGCAGATAGGATTAAACAGCCCAGTATGATGTCATTACACAGAAAAAGGACATGTTTAGGTGTGATTTTTTTTTAATGAGAGTGTGAAACATTTCAATTCAATTTATTTCACAAACCATTCACATGTAACACAAACCCCTTGTGGGGACAAGTACAATGTTTTGTATGATTACAAATAATTGAACTAGGTTGATGTTTAATGACATGCACTGAGAAATCCATGCATGATTAGTCTCAAGCAAAGGGAAATATGAATATTAGAATGAGCAACTACTAGATTCATGGATAGATGCAACTTCCCTCTAAGATTGTATAAGGATCATAAAGGAGTCATTCATATTGATGTTTTGATGAGATTTGTCAAAGCTTTGAGAAACAGAGATTTGCATCATGTGACCATCTTCCACTGAACGCCTTCCACAGCTCTGGTTGTCAGACGCTTCAGATAGCATCCATCCGTCTTGGAATCATTCGTTTGTCTTCAGCGACACGAGGGAGGTGGCGTCCATGTTTGTCAGCACTGCTGCAGTTGTCATAGAACTGTATGACACAAATTCTGGTGAGTGGACACAGAGAGAGAGAGAGAAGGATGTTGATTTGGGGAAAAGATAGGACAGATGATGTTTAGAAATGAGTATATTGGAATAAATATTATTTGGTAATAGAACATAAAAGATGTAGATAATGGATAGGGATGTATGGGAATTGATGATATGTAAATCATATGTGGTGAAGATATGTGGAAGTGGATTGCAAACTTGTGCAGAGATGGCTGGATAATAAGTATTCAGTATAAACAAGTGTCCACTTTTGTCCATGGTGTAGTTTAAAGGAGAGGAATAACTGGGGAAGGAATGTAAAGATTGTATTAAAAATTTGAATTTGAAGAAATGGCCAATATCATTCTCTTTTAATCATTTCTAAAAATGTGTGTTTAATAATATCTATCTATCTATCTATCTATATTGTCCTCATTGCATTGGTTACCTGTTGAATCTCGCATTGTATTTAAACTATTACTATTTGTTTTTTATTGCATACATGGATCTGCCCCAGAGTACAATGTTGATTTACTGACATTTTATAATCCTTCCAGATGTTTAAGGTCATCTGATTGTAGATTGCTTGTTGTTCCAAAAACGAAGAAATCATGGGGGGATCGGTCGTTTGCACGTGCTGGACCTTACCTATTAGTGGAGCGGCATAGCCGAAAAATTGTGCATTTTGTGATAAAAGCACCAAATTTCGTACACAGGTTGACAATCACGTTCAGATCAAATTTAGATATTGGGCCATCGTAAATAGCGCCCTCAACGTCCGTGGCAGCCATTTTTCAAAATGGCTGCCATAAATGCCATGTTTTCGTAAAATTTACTAATTTTAGGAGAGAAAAGTCAATAAGATTTGGGTTACAAATGGGAAATTACATTCAAAATAAATCTAGATATCGGGCCATCGGAAATAGCGCCCTCAACGGCAATGGCAGCCATATTTTCAAAATGGCCGCCATAAATGCCATTTCTTCAAAATATTTGCTAACTTCAGAAGGGAAAGCCAGTAAGATTTTGCAAACAAGTGGGAAATTACATTCAAAATGAATCTAAATATTTGGTCATTGTGAATTGCGCCCTCAACGGCCATGACAGCCATTTTTCAAAATGGCTGTCTAATGTGCCACTTCTTCGATGATTTTGCAAATTTCAGAAGGGAAAAGTTAATAACATTTTTCCCATAAATGTTAATTTCATTCAAAATGAATCTAGATATTAGGCCATCGGAAATTGCGCCCTCAACGGCCATGATAGCCTCTTTTTCAAAATGGCTGCCACAAATGCCATTTTTTGTTAAAAAATGCAAATTTCAGAAGGGAAAGCCAATGGTCTTTTTTTAAAACAAGCTGGAAATTACATCCAAAATAAATCCAGATATTTGGCAATTGAAAATTGCGCTCTCAATGGCTACGGCAGCCATTTTTTTTTTTCAAATGGGCACCATATTTGCCATTTTTTTTTCAAATGGGCACCATATTTGCCATTTTTTCATTAAAAACAAATGCTTATTTCAAAAGGAAAAAATGAAAAAAAAAATGAAATTTTGGTTATAAATGGGAAATGATATTTAAAATAAATATCGATATTGGGCCATCGGAAATTGTGCCCTCCACGGTCATGACAGCCATTTTTCAAAATGGCTGCCATAAATGCTATATTTTTGAAAAGATTTACTAAAATCAGAAGGGAAAGTAAACGAGATTTTGCAATCAGGTGGGAAAGTACATTCAAAAGTAAATTTATTGGGCCATTGCAAATTGCCCCCTCAATGGCCATTTCAGCCATTTTTCAAAATGACCCCCATGAATGTCTTTTTTCTTTCCACAAAGGTGGAAAATTACATTCAAACTGAATTTGATAATAGGCCATCCAAAAGTGCACCCTCAACAGCCATAGCAGCCAAGTTTTAAAACAGCTGCCAAGGATGCCCCCCCCCCCCCTTGTTTTGCTTTGTTTTTTGCAAAAAGAAATTGCTGATGTCAGAAGGAAAAGTCAATAAGACTTTGCAAACAAGTTGAAAATTATGCTCAAGAAATTAATCTAAGTGTAAAGTCTTCTTAGAAGGCGCCCTCAAGGGCCATGCTGACCGCCATGGATGTCTGCTTCTTTCTTTTTTCTTTTCTTTTCTGGAAAGATTTGCTAATTTCAGAGAGAAAACCAGTGAAATTTGTACATACCTTTATGTTTAAAATCATATTCAAAAGAAAATAATATATGAGATCATTACAAATGGCACCATCAAGGTCCATGGCAGCCATTTTCTAAATGGCCACTATAGATGCTATTTATTTCTTGAAAATATGATAATGCCACAAGAAGACAATATAATTTCTTGTGCAAATTGACAAAAGACATTCAAATAAATTCAAGTTTGAATTTGAAGTTAAATTTAAAATGAAGATATTGAGCCACCATTTAAACATCGTCCCAACGGCTATGGCAGCTCTTTGGCAAAATGGCTTCCACACACTTCTTATTTTTATTTGCTTATTCCAGAAGGAGAAAGCAATAGAATACTGCTAAACAGCCATTGTATCTAATGCAATCTGGTGTTCAAAGAAATGTAAATTAAAAAAAAAAAAGGTTTCATTGATGGGTTAGTTCTAAATTCATGTTTTCAGTTTAGTCCTAATTGCAGTATTTCGTGTGTGGCGGCTAACAATATGGATATCAAAGGTATATGTTTTATGGAAACATAGCAAGTAGATTAACTTTTTTTCGTGAAATGAAAGGCCATTTTTTTCGTATCTGTTTTAAGAATATTTAGGCAGTT
The DNA here is from genome assembly GCF_964275005.1 of Diadema setosum. Classification (NCBI taxonomy): domain Eukaryota; kingdom Metazoa; phylum Echinodermata; class Echinoidea; order Diadematoida; family Diadematidae; genus Diadema; species Diadema setosum. The sequence goes on along the minus strand of NC_092692.1, from coordinate 12,417,934 downwards.
ACATTTTAGAATAGATACACGTCATATATCCCATATATTCAATGAAATGGTGTTACTGTCAAAGTTAACACATGGCGCCATTATCCCTGGATATTCATATTACGCTTTTTCGGAAATCTTTTATGTTTGCCACCTAAAATATGCATTCATCATTGGTGAGATATAATTGTTAAGCATTTGCCTTGTTTATTTCAAATGTTCCTCAAATGATTTCCGTAACACCATATTTCAGATTATATAATGTCTCTGTGAGTATTCTACTGTCCTCTCCTTCTGAATTAAAGCAAATTTTCAAGACAAAAAAAAAAGAAGTGCGTATTGTAGCCATTTTGACAAATAGCTGAAATAGCCATTGAGAACACAGTTTATGATGGTCCAATGTCCAAACTTCTTTATATGTATTGTCAACTTCCGCCAAAAAAAAAAAAAAATGTTTACTGTCTTCTTCCGGCATTAGGACATCTTCATTAAAGAAGAATGGCATCTATGACAGCCATTTTGGAAAATGACTGCAATTACCGTTATAAGCATTTTTTTTTCTTCTTCAAAATTTGCGAAGGAACAATTTCTAGAGTTAATGCAATCTAGATATATTGTTTGATTTTAAACATGATTTTCAATTTATGTACACATTTGTTGACTTTTCTTTCTGAAATTACCATTTTTAAAACAAAATGATTATGACTATGGCAGCCATTTTGGCATATGGCGGCCATGGCCGTTGAGGGCAGTATTATAATAATCTAATACAAATATTTATTTCAAACATAATTTTCAAATTGTGTGCGAAATCTTATTGACTTTTCCTTTTGTGAAATCAGGAAATAAAAGAAAATGGAATCCATTGTGGCCATTTTGAAAATGGCTGCAATGGTCATTGAGGGCGCTATTTACATTAATGTAATACATAGGCGCAAGATATATTTCAAACGAAATTTTTGAATTGAGTGCAAAATTTCACTGTCTTTTCCTTCTGGAATTAGTAAATTCGGAGAAAAAGGTGGTATTTATGGCGCTGAGGGCGCAATTTGCGATGGCCCAACATCTGAATATATTTTGAATTTTATTTTCAACTCGTTTGCAAAATCTTGTTGATTTTCCCTTCTGAAATTTGTTGGTTTGGTTTGGTTTGGTTTTATTTTCCGTCATAAAAAGCATACAAATGAAATATCTTTACAAATATACAGAGTTTACAGAAATGCAATGTTATACAAACTATACAAACAAGAGAAAATTAATATCATTAAACGGTACGAGTATGAGTTTACAGACAGCGAACCGAAACAATAATAACAGAGACAAAGTGATAGATGAGATAGTGGAAAACGGCTGGAAAACCCATATTCAGCGACACTGTTATAGAGTCACTGGTCTTCCATGGGGACCAGAAGAAGAAGAAGAAAAAGAAGAAGAAGAAAAAAAAATATATAGAAAAAAAAAGTGGGGGGAAAGAAGGTAATATCGTCTTGTAATAACCATAATGATATTCAATATCATCTTCTCATTCAAATTAAAAATCGATATACAAATCAAAATAATCATTAATTATACATACTTCATACATGACAAAATCTTTGAATTGTTCATAAAATAGACACCACTGAGTCTTATTCAGTCTAATTGTTTAACAATAATCGCTTAAATGTTACAATTGTTGGGCAGTTACGAATACAAATGGGAAGACTATTATGCAACTTTATACCTCTATAAAAGAATGTGCGTTTACAACTATTTGTTCGAGGTTTTGGTAAAGGAAGATTGTTGTATCGAAAATGATAGGGTTTTTCAACATATGATATATTTTTTTGCACATTTGTACATTTTTATTAAAAAATGGCATTTATGGCGGCCATTTTGAAAAATGGCTGCTATGGCCGTTTAGGGCGCTATTTTCGATGGCCCAATATCTTAAATTATTTTACATTTTATTTTTCACTTGTTTGCAAAATCTTACTGATTTTCCTTTCTGAACTTTGTAATTTTTTTGCGAAAAATGGCATTTATGGCGGCCATTTTGAAAAATGTCTGCCATGACCGTTGAGGGCGTAATTTACGGTGGCCCAATATCTAAACTTATTTTGAATGTTATTTCCCACTCGTTTGCAAAATCTTATTGATTTTCCCTTTTGAAATTTGTAAATTTTTACGAAAAATGGCATTTATGGCGGCCATTTTAAAAAATGGCTGCCATGGCCGTTGAGGGCGCTATTTTCGATGGCCCAATATCTGAATTTATTTCTAATGTAATTGTCAACATTTGTGCGAAATTTGGTGCTTTTATCATAAAATGCACAATTCCTCTAATTTTTCAAGCTATGCCGCTCCACTATATGGAATCAGTTGCCTCAAGCTATCCGTCACATTTCGAATGTTGACTCCTTTAAAGTTGCCCTCAAGACTCATTTGTTCATGACCGTTTTCCAGTAGAATTGTATATTATGATGTATATTTTTCATTATCATTATTGTGTCATTCATTTTCATGTGCATGTTTGTGTAAGGATTTTTGTATTTCATGACTTACTTCTTCTACTGCTCCTTGAGCGCGTTAACTATGTGGAACTGGCGCATTATAAGTACCCTGTATTATTATTATTATTATTATCATATATATATATTCCCTTATAGAAATGAAATGTGATGGCATAACCAGTGCAAATTTTGTTTGTTTTGATATGTTACCATATATTTCCTTTTTCATTGTAGACCTAAATTATTGCTTTGCCACCAAACCTGTATTCATTCATAGGCAAATTGTACTGATTTTTTTTTTTCACATTTACTACACTGTACTTATGCCAATAAAGCCAGTTTTTATATCCATCATATGCCATAATTGAGGTTTATTCTTATCTCTCTCTCTTTCCCCCGTGTAGCCTTTGATGGTAAAGCCTGGTCCCCACACCATCCACTCGGCTTTGCTGTGGTGTTGCTGGACAACAGAGTGTACAATGCCCTGACGGATGAGAGAGGCAGAAATGGTGTGAGGGTCATCCACTTACCCATACAGGTGAGAGAATGAAGACCAGTTGTGTGTGGGTTATTGGGACTTGTATAAATTCTTTAATAGTTCAATTACAAGTAGGTCATCTTATGATCTGAAGGTCTGACATAGACTCCTGAAATATTCAGATAGAGTGGAGGTACCATATACCAAAAAGTATTTTTGCAAAGATTTGCTTTGATTAACCCGTTGAAGATGAGTCCCGAGTATACTCGGGCAGGTGTCTACATGAAATGTGTGTTGTAGCAAAATCAGCCCATCCTCAACAGGTTTGGGGGGGGGGTGGAGAGAAATGATGAGACATTGAATAAAGTAATTACAGGCAAGATTTAACAAGATTTTTTTCCAGTCTCATATGTCAATATTTTCCTTGACTGATAATGAAAATTTGTTTCTCTTTAATATATTTTGTAACCGACTGAGAATTAACCTTAATGTGTTGTAGTTTGTGCAATCAACAATTCAAAAATGAGTATTTGATACTCTTGTGTAAAATACTATTAGTGGGGCAAATCTATATTGTGGCTGTACAGAAGATTGCAGTTCAGTATTGTATGAAAAGAGAATGTGATGACAATACCTTTGGCAACATAAATATATAATATTGGATGCACTTGAGTGGTATATCAGATATATTGCATTCATCAACATGAATATTGCACAAGTCGAAGACGAGTGCAGTATTCATGTTGATGAATGCAATATATCTGATATACCACTCAAGTGCATCCAATATCATTATTATTATACATACTAACCACTTTGCAACTGATTGACAAATTGCCCTACATCGACGTACATTGTAAATAAGCACTGAATTGATCAGTGTTTTAGTAGTTTTTATCATGGCTACTACTAAAACACTGATCAATTCAGTGCTTATTTACGTCGATGTAGGGCAATTTGTCAATCAGTTGCCATGAAAACATCTCGACGGAAGAATTTCATGAATTTGAATACAAACCACTTTCCACGACAATACCACATTAAATTTCCCCCAAAAAAAATGAAAAAGGGTTTTACTCACCATTATCCAATAGACGGTTCTAACGTTAGACAACTGCCTGATTCAACATGAAAGTGATCAAAATGTCCACGGCACTTCCTTCTCTGTCAAATATGCTCTAAAAACATCTAGAGCACTTTTTGTTGTCTTTCGTATGTTCAGAATGTTTTCAAATTCGTCAGAGTCTAGAGTCGCGAACCTTTTTGTGGAGGCCGCCATTGTTGTTTACAAAATCTAACCTTTCAACTTGTATACGGACGTACAGTACAGTACAGTGCAGAGCATATCAGCGAGCGACTGCCGCAGACAGCACAGACGATTTACGTGTACTCCTATGGCATTTCTCAACCTCATCGCGCATTTCTCAACCTCATCGCGCATTTCTAACCTCATCGTGCAATGCCACTGCACTTTGCTTTCTTTGCAAGCGATACTGCGCATGCGTATAAAGAAACATTTGAGTGCGTTATTGACAGCAGAGTACAATATTGGAAATGATATTGTACTCTTTTTCTCCATTGATACGGGTAATGTAAAATGCGTAGGATAGGTATTATGCTAACAATATTGCATGTCATTAAGCAAACCCCTTGCAGGAATATTGATACATGGTTTTATTGTATCGAAAAAGTGGCTTGTATGTATAATAACATATCATACTGGACAATTATACGACACAAATGCTGACATGCACACACAATGACAATGTAGTATGCAAGACAGTCCTCAAGTCATGTTTAATTGCAGAATAGTGGCAAAGGAATTCTGGACAGATGAGCTCAATTGTCTGTTGGATTTTGTAATGTTTCATAATGCTGAACTGCTTTTCTTGAATACGAAATATTGCCATGTTCTCTACTTCCCCCCTTTCACAGGCCTCTAGGCTCCCGTGTCATTCCAAGCAGACTCCAACTCTCTCCCTGGTGCTCAGGCTTCTTACAGCTAAGGTAAGCTAGGAAGTAAGAAGTATGAGAGCAAATAGCACACACACTTAATACACACAACCACCTAGACACAGACAACACATACACCCAAAGCACACTTACTCTATAAGCTGTCATTTGCATGTACAGATATTTTTGCCACTGAGGAGGTTGCAGACTTTTTCTAGAGGCTATGTTATCGCGAAGTGACACCAAGGCTATCATAAGTGCACTATTACCCTAGTGTCTGGGGACATTCAGTGTGCGCATTGCTAGATTTGTGGTCCAACATTTATTCACAAAATTTGAACAAATTGAATCCTCACAAAAATACTGGCTTATACAGTACGTGCTATATGGTATCTGGAACAAATTCTGCTGTATGCTGTAGGGGAATGAATAGTGATGATATAATTGAATGAATGAAGAAATATATACAGTATGCAGGGGTAGAGAAATGTGAATATGAAAAGTTGCGCATGATTGAATTAGCATGTGCTTTGCTACATTAATTTACAGTGTAGTGTAATCCTCTCTATTGCACATGAGGTCCTCTTCATGTTTTTGATAGTTTTGATAAGAAAACAATAAGTTTTACCTGTACGTATCATCAGCTTTGTGACTATGTTACAATATAAAATGCTGTCAAACATTTTCTTGGTCTCCAAATCATCAGGTCCCAGACTCTCAGGCAACAGTGTCCCACCTGGAGAACCTGCCCACACTGGATGGGTTTGTGTCACCGGAGCCAGAACTTCCGGCCCTACCCCCAGTGGTGCCCACTGAGGAGGGTTTGAAGCGAGGGCCTTCCCCTACAACACCACCAACCACTCCGCCGCCCATACCTCTCCATGCTCCAGTCATTCCTACTGCAAGGAGGATACAGGTAAGTGATGTGATTCTTTTATTGATGTGTCAGAGGGGTTGGGCAATTATCCCAATTATGTTGGTTGATAAGCATGTGCGCGCCTGTAAAAATGGCTGCGACTGGCTGGAATGCTCCCCAGGGAGTGGAGAATGAGCACTGTTAGTGCTGGTTGATAATGTATCCAGTGACTGGGGTAATAATAGTCTGTAAAGCGCATTGAAACCCTGAAGTGTGTGAAATGCGCTATATAAAAACCAGCTATTATTATTATTATTATTATCCCCTGGGCAATTACCCTGGACCCTTCCCCTGACCCAATCCCTAATCCTAATTCTGAACCTACTATAATCCTAACCCTAACCCAAACTCTAACCCTAAACCTAAGCCTAACCCTAATCTTTACTCTTGGGGGGGGGGGGGGGGGTTAATTACCCTGATACAATGTCAAAGGGAAATTTTTTTCTGTCTCTCTATGATCACACATTGATGATCTGCATGTTTTAAAGGAGTCTCCCTGGCTGGATAAGACCTTGAGATTTCAGTTGAGAGATTCCTGGATCAAGTCTACAGGCAGCAGTGTGCATTCCTCTCAGCAGGGCACTTTGTTCTTGTTCTGTATTCCTCTAGAGGGAACTTGAAACTGTTGGTCCTGTTGTAGCTTAGTTATAACAATTTAAATGCTCCCTTACCGACCATGAAAGATAAATCCAAACATACATTGAAAGTTTATTTCTGACCCGAAAATTTGATTTTTAACACAAAGAATACTTGAAAATGTGTTTTCCCTTACTAACCTTTACTACCTTGCAATCAAATGTTAATAGTTCAATAAATTGTGGTTTGAATTATGAAAGCTCTCATTGAATTGCTCTCACTCTTTAAGTGCCCACTATATGTTCATATATCTTCGAGGGCGCCTGTAGAATCATGGTGATCGTGTTATCACATGTGTGTGTAGAGATATGTATTCCAGAATTTGGTGTATGAAAGTGTGTCTCGTACAGCGTGTTGATGTTTTAGAATCTAGCTTTTCCACAATGTAAATCCCATTTACCTGTTTGAGTATTGAATTGAGACATTGCGGTGCTATCGATTGTGATGTGGCTCACTTGGTAGCATGTCTGCCTTACAATCAGGTTGTTCATGCTTGAATCTTAGTGACTCTATCTACTAAGCAATGCTTTATATGTAATATGTAATTATATCGTCCTCACTAGTAAAAAGCAAAACACTCTGCCCCTCACTTCCACTTTACAAAGAGCGGGATGAAAACCCAGGGAAGTGGCCCACCCTCCACATGCCACACACCAGAAAATGTGGGAATGATGTCGTATGTGCACTCTTGTGGTTTACCTCACTTGTAAAGCGATAGTCAGTAAACAGTATCAACATAGTGTGTTGTGCCATTGGAGAAGAAAAGGATATTTTTCATCATTTTGTTTTTGTTGTTACTATTCACACTATTATGGTTTACAGGTCTATGACATCATATTTCCATAAGCCTTTTGTGATTTTTTTTTCAAAATAGTTGGTAATAGGTAATTGCATAAACACCACTTATTAACATATCGTCCTGAAAAAAAAAAAAATGTTGCAGAAGTAAGGTACACTCTACAATACAACATGTACCCACTCACTTTTGTTTTCCTTGGTCATTAGAGATGATGCACAAATGCATCATTTCAAAAGAGGAAATATTAATGTGTATGTTTGACATTGACAATAGAAATAATGAAGATGTATGAAGTGGTAATGTATTTTGTGTGTTGTTTGTTGGTTTTGGGGGTGTTTTGTTTTGTTGAATGATATGAAAAGCATTCAAATGTAATATTTTTCTGCAGATATATTTATTACATCAATGTGAAATTATTGTTCTCCTCAAGCTCATGTTCTACATACTGAGTTCTGCTTTTATAAGAGATCATTGGCAAGTAGCCAGACAAAGAGCCAAAATGCAGTGCTGAATATATCAACATTTAGAGACATATTACAGGCAATATTTGTTAGCTAGCTCTGATCAGTACCTACTTTTTATCAGTGGAAATTTTAGCACAAGTATTTATTTTTATTTATTTATTTATTTATTTTTTGCGCTTGGCTGTGTAAGGGGAAGTTTTTGTGTTTTTAATCTATTGGCAAAATCATATATTTCAATAACATTACATGTAACAGGCAAGAAATTTGAGTGCCTTTATTCTTTCTGTTTTTTGTGTTGTGTGAAATGTGCAAAAAAAAAAAATCCATCCAAGAAAAATGTCTGCTTTTATAGTAATCAGCCCCTTTAACTTAAAAAGAGGAGTACCCAGAGTAGGAACTTGATGAACTTTGATTTTTTTTTTTTCCAGACCTGTTTTTGGAATGTTTGGTTCTGCTGTTGAGCAGGTTTCATGCTGTTATTTTATTTTTGCACAACTTGAATATTTGATTTTTTTTTTTTTTTTTTTTTTTTTTGGGGAGGGGGGGGATCTTAATACTTGTAATTTGTTGTGATAATTCAAAAGGTGTTTATGACATAACGAATAAGCCAGTTCGGGGTTAGCTCATGTACAGATGGGTTCAAATGACCTTTCTTCTTTCTCAATTGATTAGGCACTCCATTAGTCTTCAAGCAGCTGAATGCATTAGCTTGCCCAACGTAACAATTCATGGAATTCATCAGTCATGTTCAAAGAAAGGATTTACTCATGTAGACCAGGTGATCAGAATGATCCATCAATTGACACTTCGGAAAATATCCATTTATTTTGTATTGAATGTAATGACAATCTTCTTCTGTTGATATTGCCAAATACTGCTTTTGCTGCCAGGTGGATGTGATGGCAAGCACCACTTTAATACAAGGATTACTTGAATAATCATTGCATCACAAATGCTTATCTCAGTGAATTTAAAAACTGACATGCTATGCTGGTACAAATGACCTTATTCTGCTCATGCTCAAAGTGGAACCCCGAACTGGCTTATTAAAAGTAAAACTGTAAAGCATGTTTGTCAAAAAAAAGTAGATACCTCTTTGAAAAAGACTTTTTTTATGTTTTTGTCTCCGTCACTGAATTAAAACAAGGAAAATGTAGTTTACCACACACGTACTAGTAATTCTTTTATACCTTTGCAAATTGAACATACATTGACAGTTGTACACATTGTTTAGAATTTTTTCATGGTGATTTGATCAGAAATCTGAAAGCACAGGATGGTACTCTTTCGTAAATAATTTTGTAGCAAAAATGGACTCAAGACTGACTTCATCAACCAGCTACACTGAAACTTTCTCTCTATAACTGAAAAATATTCTGTATGGCATTGTCATGACTTCCATCTCAATCAGCTTCAATCTTTATTTTTTTTAATAGAGTAGTTTCCATAATCACCCACATAAACATATATCTATATGTTTAATCATATGAGCAGAACACATCAGCATTTGCCAGCGATTATCATAGGCTCTGATTGCAGGCCCAAAAGTAGGTAAAAGAAGAAACCAATAATTGATGAAATATTATGCCATAGCTGATGATGACGTATAAGCACACTCATGAAAAGATTGTAACTGTGATTTGTAAAATCAGTGCAAAGGCCAGGATGTGAGGATATGAAGATCAATACCACAGCCTTCTCTATTCACAGAAAGCACCTGCTCAGAGATTTACAAAGATTGGGAGCTTTCATTTACTTTTAGGGGTGGCTAGGCTGTGTTCATCCAATGATAACTTATCCTCAACTTTTGCAATAAATCAAAAAGCTTGGCTTCTAGTTCATCATTCTTTTACTGTACCAAGGAGCTTTTTGTAATAAAAAAAAATCAAGGATTTAGAATACTATTTTACTGATTCACAAGGTAGGTGGCAACTTATTCACTATACTCGGCAGATTTGTTCCTTATAAGTGGAAAATGAGCAAAGATTGGTACAATGTGAGACCACACCCCTGTAAGAATAATGGAGTAGTCCTGCTTGCTTGGTTGCCTGGGTAGTGTATAAACAGCATGGTGTATTTGCTGCTGTGGTGTATCCACTCAGAGTGCAAAAGGGGCACTGAGCCTCGATCTTTCTTTCTTTCTCTCTCCCTTTATCTTTCTTCCCTACTCTTTTTTTTTTTTTTGAACCTAGTCTATCACCACACTAAAACACTCTATGTGGGCCAAGGGTGTTTGTCGAGTGTGTGTGCTGAAGCTACTAGATCTCTGGGCTTAGTTTTATTCAGCATGTCGTAGCAGGGACTATTGAAAACCATACTCTTGTACTCAACTTAATACTCACTATCAAGCTTCAAGCAGAGACTTTGTCAGAAGCTGCCATGCTGCTTATATATTGACAAGCTGTAGATAATACGTTCTATAAACTGGCTCTGCATTTGTTTCGAGAGTATGAGCGGAGGGGCATATTACAGACCATTTACAGCAGATTTGGAAGTGAGTACTGTGTGCAATTTAATAGTAGTAATGGGAACGTACACTATGTAGATGCCACACTTGTCTTGCAGGGAAGTGTATGAGCATTATTTAGTCCATGCATGATTTGGTGTTTTCTGTGAGTATAGTTTAATGGGAGTTGTTAGTTTTTATTCTGAAGATGGACTCTTTATACTGATTGAATGTGTGTAATGGTGCACATACACAATACAGTGTACATGTAGTACATAAGCTACATTTTCAGTGTTTATTATTTTCCTTTAGTCATAACACTACTAACAGTCTGAATTTGTCATGTCTTATGAAGAGCCAATACATTTTTATAATTTTATCAAACTAGCACTTTATTGTATACTGTGTATGACCAGGGTTTAATGATTATCAACAATTTCTATATCAATATGTATCCCTTCTCATACATTGTATTTGTGACAGATGTCTTCAGGCTGTTTCTTATATTTTCATGTAATAAAAACAGAAAGTTCTGTTCAAGCTTTTTGTATTGTTGATCCAAGCCAAATGTGTAATTAACAATGAGGGAAATATTGCACAAGATTTGTTGCATCTCTAGAAGATATTGAGTAACTGATTCCTTATTGGTTTATGATCACATAGTTGAAATTGTTTGAGGATTCATTTGGAAACTCGTCTAGACCATAAATTACAGTACATAGTATCCTGAAATGCACATTGTACAAGCAATGCTGCATATACATGTACACTGTACGTGGCAATGGCTTGATTTATAGATTTTGACATTAAGATAGACATTTTCTTTTTGACAATACAATGTACCATGGATTTGGCACACACAAAAATATATTTTTTATATGGGTTATGAAGCAGACAAGCTCAAATATAACTGTGATGTGGTATCACCATCATTGCTCTTGTTTCATGTATATTCTATATCACAATGCAATATAGACGGTCTATATTGTAAAGACTGTGTAGAGAGAGTAGCATTACTGGTGGTGCAACTGTGATTGACAGTACACCCATATTTAAGCTATAGGGTAGCAGATAATGATAACATTTAAAAAATGAAGCAATTTTCTTTTTAATGTATGCTATAAAAGTAACATTTTATGTACACTATGTGGACAACTGCTGAGCAGTAATCATGTGAAAGTTTCTTTGTTTTTATGACATTATGAAAACTAAAATGGTATCTAACTTGTTTGTACCTGTAGTGTATGAGCATTTTATGGTTTGACGGTAATGTAGTAGAAGTGCTCACATGTTGCAAAGTTCTGCTTCATTTAGAGGATTGTAAAAGTTTGGGCCCATTTCATAAAGTGCTTTGCAACAATTGTAAAATACAAAATTGCAGCTAAAAGTTTGTCAGCAACCAATTACTGTATTGTAAAAGTGGAAATTCTTTTTTTTTTTTTGTTATTTCACACAAGAAACTAGCACTAAAGTAAAAGCATGCCGCCCCTTTTTTTTTTCTTTTTTCTTTTTTTGCTTGTAATATATAACCTCTGGGAATCTACACCCTACAAATACAAGCAATGCTTTTGTGTAGATTCCTCATATTTCACATGTTTAGTTGACTTAAATGCTGTATTTGACAAGTCACCCATACAAAAACTCTGTTTTATGTTTTTATTCTGTGTAATTCATATAATGTGAAGTTCATCTTACCTATTAAACAGAGCACAAAAATTACTCACATTCATGAATATTTTGCTTTGACAGTATCTGAGAGTTGAGTTATTACATTGGCAAGGACAGTTCATATAACATGCTATAATTGCAAACTTCTTGGCAAAAGAAGTCTCGTGATACAGTCTTTTTATCCATCAAATGCATGCTGCTTTGCTACAAACTTTTTAGAAATAGACCACGCATTACAAACAGCTCCTAGAAAAAAAAAAAAAAAATGAGCTGAGCATTCCCGCCCAAGTCAAATATATTTGACTCGGGCAGGGATGCTCAGCTCATTTTTGTTTTTTATACATAATGACCAAACTTGATGCCAAGAATCAGGATGTTGTCACCACTTACTGCAACTTCATATATGGACATGCAAATGAATAGTAAATATATATGTATTTGTGTATGTATGTACATATGTATCTGTTGTTGTGTTGTTGGTTTTTTTTTTATGATTTTCTTTATTTGTCTGTTTGTTGTGCATGGTTTTCACCCAGCCTCTAGATGATGGCGGCCTGCCTCCCAGGGATGCCATCCAGAACCTACTGGAGTCTGACCCACGGGACAGGCTGGTGCAGCCGTCGAACAGGAGCGCCCCCTCCACCAAGGGACTGATACCGACCCGGATGCCACCGTCACCACCTGCTGCAGCTACACCCCCGTAAGTTGCAAATCGCACCATCCCCCGCCCCGTCCCCCCCCCCCCCAAAAAAAAAACAAAAACCCAACAACAACAACACACACACAACAAAATAAAACAAAACAAAACAAAAACCAACACACACACACACACACACACAATAATAACTAGAGAAGCACTCTGAGCAGCTAATTTCCACCAATGATCCTGTTCTTCCAGAGATTAGTGATTTCCACCCATATATTGCATGCTAAAAATCATCCAAATCCTAAACATCAAAGGCTTTTGTTACGTCATATTAAGCTTTCATGTTATTTTTTTGTTATGTTATTGTATCTTACCCTATGGAATTTCATGTTATTATGTTATCATATTCACATGTATGTTGTTAATAAACTCAACTCAACTCAACTCAAGCTACGTGGCGCACCTCGCAGAGGAACACGCACTTTAGTGCACGTATGAAAACCTCAAAAATACGCAGCTTGAACTCCCGCGGTAGGGTCAAGTTCATTGACCCTATACCTGCCAAAATATCGAAAATCCTTCATAAAATCCTTAAAAGTTTCCGGATTACTGCCAAAATTTAATCATCTGTTCCTTGTGTCATTCTCAACCTTTCCTGCGAGTTTCATCCAAATCCGTTTGCAACTTTTTGAGTTATTTTGCACACGGACAAACAAACAAACAAACGGTAACGAAAACATAACCTCTTCCCTTGGCGGAGGTAATAATTAGGGAAAAAAAAAAATCAAATAACCGTAAAAGATGAACAAACAAAACAATGGAGAGCTCTGTGTCTATAAATAATACAGTGTAGTTGATGGAGTTGTCATCTGGAATAGAATGATGTACGACTCTCATGATAATTTCATTGACCGGTGCTTTGTTACCTTGAGTACCTTCATGAATGAAATTAAAATAGATGATTGTTTTTAGTGTGTCAAAGGTTGGCCGGAGCAAAATTTATATGTGACTTCATTAAGTGCCTGAATTTTCATCATAGTTTTCTTTTAGTTTTCAAGGATGGCCACCCAATACCAGACAAGTTCTGTACAAGACCAAGATTGAATAAGTTGTCAGTAAAGTGTAAATTGATATAGATCACATAATTTGAATAATTTGAACCTAAATCCAAGTTATCTAACCCCAACTAAACCCCAGCCCTTTGGTCATAGAGTTAGTTGTCATTTTCCCCATTTTCCTTCAAATAGTTAGTAAATTTACCTCACAGTTTTCATGCTTTATCTGTGCATTTGAACACACAAAACAGCAAATGCATGTTTCTTCTGGATCGGCTTTTGAAAGGTGATTTGCTCATCACAAGTAAAAATCTTAACAGCTCTGAATCCCTTGACCCATTTCAGAGCCAAACCGCCGTCGCGCAGTGCACCCCACAATGACCAGACACTGATGAACCTCATTGACTCGCAGCAGCGTGAGATCGACAGCTACCGCCAGGCCATGAAGCGCATGGGGGAGGAGGTGGTGCAGCTGCAGGACGCCCTCGCTCGGCTCGAGGCAGACAACTCGCTGCTGCGCCAGCAGGCCAACATGTACGAGGACACGACGCGCGCCATGGTGACGGACGCCAAGCTGGAAGGCATGAGCAAGGCGGAGATGCTGGAGAAATATGGTATGGGGGCGGGGCCTTGGGGTCCTCCATTGACACATTCAGTACTTCACAAATATATGATAAATTAGAGGACAAGTTCACCCAAATATATGTGTGGATTGGCTGAATGCAGCAATATCAGTAGAACACATCAGTGAAAGTTTGAGGAAAATCGGACAGTCCATTCAAAAGTTACGAATTTTTAAAGTTTCACAGTGCTGCCATCGCTGGATGAGAAGACTACTACAGTTTGTGATGTCACATATGTAGAACAATATAAAAAAAGATAGAAAGAGAACTCTACAAGATTCCTTTTTTTTTAATGAAAAGTACACATTCCCACAACTTGTTATTGACATGTGTTAAGGGTAAAATTAATCCCCTGCCTTTTGAAGGAGCAAGTCAAGTGTTGTTTTATTATGCTAGAAAAGTGAAAATATGTTGAATTTTCTTTATATCATTCTTTCTGTAACACATATATTTTGTAGAACTTGTCTTTTGAACATTGTCAAAGCAGTTTTTGTGGTGCGAATAGATTAAGGTGACATATTATGTTGCATTGGAGCAAATTTTATTTATTAGGTGCCCAATAGAATGGTGATATTTGACATAAATTCATTCATTTTACTGCAAGCACATTTTCTTTTACTCTCTCTGTCCAACACCTTGTATAGTAGGATTGTACAAGTGTATCAAAGTCATTCACAGACATAGAATGATGTTGACTGCAAGTTATTCACGATTTTTGGAGTGTACATCTTCTTCCACACCCGACTGTCGAAAGCTGGAAATGAGCTGCACCTTATGATAGATATTTGACTTGAACTTTGACAACACACACTGTTTGAAAGATATGTGAACAGCTAATAAGTGTGAGACTTCACAAATATACAAGTGTATATACACTGTATATCTCATTGGGTTTTTCTGTTTCTTGTTTTTCAGTGACCTTGAAAAGAGCTTTGTCAAAGCAGGTGTCCGAAGCTGCAAACTACAGGGAAAAACTTCTCCACGCACAGAATGAACTCATAAAGGTAACTTGAATTTTACCATTTTGCCTTGATCTAGATAGGGTAATAATAATAGCAGGGCCCTCTGGTAGAGCAGTGGTAACACTGAAGAGGCTACCCTGGGTAAATAAGACCTTATTTATTCTGTTGGAGTTAATGTTGGAAGTGATGATGCATATTCGTGTTTGAAGAGTTTATTTGTGTATGTTGTAAGCAGTTGATGAGAGGACACCATTGAATATTGTTGATGTTTATTTTGTATGTAGCAAATACTTTTGTACAGGGTACATGTTTTTGATATACAAATAAAGAGTTTTATCGCAAAAGGAGCTCACTCCTTTCTTGTTTAGATATTTGTGATTAAAGCTGCTAAAAAGCAAAGAAAATGATAGAAAAACTACAGGATATTTTTAATCATAACTTTTAGAATATTACTTGTTATGTCACAACTGAGGTATGACTGGAATGGTTTAATTTTGCTCTATTTTCTGATGGACTTACTTTTGAAATGTTTAAAAATGGCGCTTAGCTCATTTTGCAATAAAACTCTTCAAACGTAAATGTTGTGTTTTGTGTTTAAGAAGGAATGTTCGCATTTCAATTGTGAATATATAAGATCCGTGTCTCTTATTAAAAACAAGGGAAAATGATCAGTATCCAAGGTGTGAAACTTTTGTTTATTGTGACAAGTATGCATTTCAAACAAATGCATGTTGACACACAAAAACAAATAGAACTAAACCTAACAAACCAATCAAAACTATTACCTTGGTATGTGTAATGTGTACAAATAAGTGATGAGTCCATATCTGTTGCCATGGTAGCATAACGATCGGGAGAAGCAGTACCTGGAGCAGCAGGAGGCGGCGGCCTCACAGTCTCGGCTACTGCAGGAGCGGCAGGACAAGGTGAAAAAACTAGAGAGGACGTGTAGGGAGCAGGAGAAGGCGCTGGAGAAGATGGAGAGAGCCCTCAAGAGCAGGCAGACCAAACAATCTGTCTCCTTTAAAGAAGGTCAGAATCCAATGCGGGGAGATTTAGGAGATATATTGTCTGATTTTCCTCAAATTTCACCAATGTTTTCTCCTAATATTTCTAAATTCAGTGAATCCACACATATAGTATATTTGGGATAAAGTCCCCTTTAACCTGCTCAGGGCCACTGCCTTTATATCATGCCAACAATGAACCTATGTAGTACAGTGAACCCCCGCTATAACAAGCTCGCTTTTTAACGAGGAACCGCTTTTAACAAGGTGATCACGTCAGGCTTATTTTTCGTTGCGTGTAAACCTATAGCAGAACAGATCAGTTACATTGGTTATAATGAAATTCCGGTTAAACGAGGACATTTTTTGTGCATCATGACAAAGAAAAACGTATTAGCAATTTGATTGGATGCCACAAGGTTCCATTTCTTGACCTGACGCGACAAATGAAACATTTGAAAACCGAATGCATGCCATCTTTGTGTGTACATCTTTCCTGTTCTGCAGAGTCTGTACTGAACACAGAATGTCTTTGAACATACTGGTAATCATTAATTTTTTTATTTTGTTATTATTATTTTTTTTTTGAGATGCGCATACTCTATACGTCTATAGTCTAAATTTTCACGAATCAGGAATTCCCGACGATTTCGCGAGTGGTTAAATTCACGATCGTGGATTCCTGTACTGAACGGAGAGGGTATACATGCGTATGTCACATTTACATCGGGATCAGAGTCAATATTTTTGCGTGTCTTTAGCACCTGACTCACGAAATTCGCGAAAATAAAAACCTCGCAAAATATTCGGTGTATACAGTACTTGATATTAGCTCAAACCACTCCTAACCTGAAAAAAATAATACTCATTCAAAAAACTAGTTGCAGAACAGGGAATAATATGTTTTTGTTTGCCTTGTGCAGCTCATCATATCCTTTGAACCATTTTAGTTCTGACTTCCAGTTGTTTTGCTGGTTAGAAAACATTGCCATGTAGGCCTACATGCACTATGTAAAAGATTACAGCTGAAATAATTCATGAAATCATCATGATCCTGCTGGGCGTCAACAGCGTACAATAAGTTGAATAATGCATGGTACTCTGCTTGTGCTGATGTTCAGAAAAATTAACAAACACAAGTGTTTGATACAATCTGATTTTGTTCATTATCATTTTACACTGTAGTTTACAAATGAATATTTTAATTTCTTCAGAATGGTCCGATACTATGAGAAAGAGATAGGTGTAAAAAGGATCAAGAATTCAACGTTGTCATGTACCTTTCAAGGATGCATCTCAAAAGAATAATTCATGAAATCATCGCAATCCCGCTTTGTACGAACAGCATGAAATACCTGTAAAATAGTAAAAGATTACAGCTGAAATAATTCATGAAAGCATCACGATCTCGTTGGAGGCCAACAGCATAAAATAAGTTGAATAATGCATGTTGATATACTTGCCTCTCCTGGTGAAATATCATGAGAGTTTACAGTCGAAATAAGTCATGAAATCGTCACAATCCCGCTGGGTGGCAAAAGCATGATATAAGTTGAATAATGCATATTGATATACTTGCACCCATGTTCAGAAAAAAAAGAAACATGTAATACTATCTGATTTTGTTCTTTGACATTTTATATTGTATTTCACAAATGGAAATGTTCATTCTTTCAGAATGGTTCAATACATGAAGAAGAGATATAGGTATAGAGAGGATCACAAATTTGACCCTGCTGTGCACTTTTCAAGATTGCATCATATCATACCAATTTTATATCAAGATTATGTTTTGGCATCAGACAAGTATGCATCAATTATAGCATCAGCTCAAAATGGAATATCTTTGGTAGTGACCTGTGGAAGTGTTCTTTGAAGTTGTTTTGTGTACATTTTCTTTGATAGCTCAAGTATCTTTCAGTCAACTTTATGTATCTAAAATCCACCTCATTGATCCAGTGTATGTTGCAACACCACCAACTTTTAAGCTTTAAAATGGATGTATTCATCATCATCATCATCACCACCACCATCATCATCGTTATTGTCATCATTGTGATTGTCTTTATTTTCATCATTCCAGATTCGAGAGATGCTGAGTTGCTGGGTGTTGAAAATGCTAAATTAAAGGCAGAGATTGAGCATCTCAGGGCAACTTCAGCCCAGAAGGTGGGTCAAAATTTTGTTAATTCTTTGTCCTTTTCCATTAATCATCTCTTCAAAATACGTTTTTCAAAACTTTCTTAATGACAATTTTCATGTGATTTTCTACCTGCCCTTGCTGAATAGAATTCATATTATGTCAAATGTTATTCTATCCTCCCTTTGTATTGGAGAAGCAGTCACTTTGCAATTTTAATATTTGCCTAATTTATTAAATTCTAAATGACATTTACCAGTTAAGTGTGTAAATTAAATCAGTTCGACTGGACTTACTTGTGAAAATCTCACATGGATGAGTCAGGAAACTGTTCTCTCCATGATTTTCACAAGTAAGTCCAGTTGAACAAACTTGATTTCAAATCAAGTTAGTTCAACTGGACTTACTTGTGACACGCCTTTAGCATACTACCTAGAAGAATCAAAATCTACATCGATATAGTTACCAGTTAAGCAAAGACATTAGTGTTATCCTTTTGTCGAGCAGTTTAAGTCACTATATGTGTGCATATGAATTGAACAGAAATATGTGTTATTGTTGTTGTTGTTTTTTTTTATATATCTCGTGTTCAGGGTGATTCAGCTTATGAAGCTGAAAAGATGCGGTTGCAGTTCATGTTGGAGAAAGCAGAGGGGAGAGTTTCATCCTTGGAACAAGAGGTAAAATATGAAAATATAAATAGCTAAACTAAGTTTCCTAAACCATATGTATGTTTACATTTATCTGTTTGTGCCTTTAAAACCATCCACTTTGACACTTGTTCTATTCATCTAGTTGACTTTACTTCTAACAATCAGATACACGATAAACTGGACGTCCCATCGGAATAATGCCTGAAGTACTCGTACATTTTGTGTTGGGTTATTTCACAAGTTTTGTGAGTCAACAAATATCAAAATTATCAGCACACCAAAATATTACCTACCCTTAACATCGGGGCAATGTGCATCATTGTCAAGGTGGGAAATTGCTAACTTGCCTCTTGACAAGAGATTGTATTTCTTCCACAGCTGTGGATCCCGATCAGAAACTCAACCGCATGTGGATTGCGTTACAAATCTCCAGTTGTTAAACACATGGTGTATCACATAGTGAATTGTAAATCCCATAAGATTGTACCTCAGATACTTGACTATAAACCATTATATACACAACAAACCATAAATGTTGTTGGATAATAGTTTGTGAGACAGACAGAGGGTTGATTTTTAACCTGTCTTTTCCCCTTATTTTTGTGACTTAGCTGCTTGAGAAAGCCAAGGAATGGGGGAAAGAGAAGGCAAACATCTCACTACGGACAAACGACCACCAGAGGCAACATTCATTACCACCACTGCCTTACTATGACAGGGGAAAATCAATACAGGTGGGCTCATTTTTTTATCAATGCTTTTTCGCTTCTTTCCCACAGTAAGTGAGCTATGCAGCTTAAGATTGATAATCAGTTGCATCTGTTAAAAGAGAAACATGTAAATATGGCTGCCAGTGTGTAAAGTCAAAATTTGTGATGTTTTTTAGGAGTAAAGTGAAAATTGACAAAGAACTCTTTAATGCTATAAATCTGAGAAAAGTCAGCTGTATTGATGCTGAACCAAAGCTCAAGTCAGTCCTAGGGGATTGAGATGATGTCATCAGTTCTCATAATCGTGAATTTATACAAAGACATCCATTGTGTATGAGAGTATTGTTAATCCTCCAACTCTTACTTGGATTTATTTAACTCCATGTACTGCTGGTAGGTAAAGTTTAAATTCTCAAAATTCTGAATGTAAGGGCAGGGTACTAGCAGTCGTCTTGCCATGATGTTGACTTTGGTGAAGTAAAGTATAATATCATGAGATCACATGTGGTATGGATAAACTCATTTAACATAATTTGAATATGATGTCTTATATTGGTTGACCTCTCCTTTGACCCTTTTCACCTCCCAGGATTTTGACGATCGCTATGGCAACAGGTCCTATGGAAGCAGAAGACCCAGACTTGGGTACAGCACACCCACCAGGCTGAGTCCACTCTACTGAAAGCAGTCACAGCACCAAATCCTAAAGCTTCAGTCTTTCCTCAAGAAATTAGGGACTTACGAGGAGGGGTCAGTCTCTAGCTGTGAAGTTCCGCACTGATTTGAATGAGGCTGACAGAACCTGCGTGTGTCAAAACTTTTGAGTTTCCCTCATGCTGCAGGGGGCTCCCTAAAAACACTTAATGAATATTATTTTCCAACAAGGGATGTAGGTACAGTCAGACTGGCAAAAGATCAAGAAGTTTAAGATCTCGAGGTCTTTGCAATCTTTTGTTGTCTGGTCATACTGTCAGCCGAACTTCTCGATCTTTAGATCCAAGAAGTTCATGTCATTAGTGCACATGCATGCACAAGGTAGAAGAAAGAGTGCGCCATCTAATGACTAGTGATTGTTACATAACAATGAGCACCTGTACAACACAAAAGTCGTGCACTTCTGAGGCACGGCCCGAAAACAGGTGGTGGACTGGTCACATGACAAAGATCGAAAAGTTTAAGTTTCTCGCAGTCACACTGGCAAAAGATTGAGAAGTTTGGTGGGGATGAGGGAAAAATCCCTAGTTAGAGTTGGAAGTTTTGCTGAAGTTTGCAGTCACACTGGCAAAACTTCGAAATCTTAAAGATCGTGATCTTAAACTTCTGGATCTTTTGTCACTCTGATCGCGCCTTTAGATGTGGGAATTTTTGCCTCTCGACATGATGTGATGCATGTAACACAAAAACGTCCTTTTCATAGCTCTTTGAGATCACTGTGATGTTGATTTGCGACTTCTAGCAGTCCCAATGTCTGTGGTGTGTTTTCATTCTGGTAGCGTGCGACAGAATGAACTTCCACATGTACTGGGCGGTCAGGAGATGGATGAAGATTTGCACTGACCAGAGGAGAGACGGACCCTGCCTGGATGAGCGACCATTTCTAGTTTTATAAACTAGACTCAACATCTTAATAGTCCAAAGTGCATACAATAATTAATGAAAGGTGTATTCACTTCATAACAAACACAACTGCTATCGCCAACTCTTTAACTTCAGCAACTACAACTCCTTTTTTGTAGGATACGTGGGTATGGATTGATTGATACATTTCAAATATAATTCCTTGCTGGACATGAATGTGATAAATGTGGTAAAGTCCATCTATTTTTAAATGAAAACTACTAGTGCAACATTGAAGTGTACCAGCATATCTTTTGAAGTGGCACCTCCTTCAAAGTGTTCAGGGATTGTTGTTGCCAAGTCTTCTGACATTGTTAGTGACTACATGATACAAAGTGTGATTATGATAATGATAATAATGATGATAATAATAATAGTAATAATAATAGTAATAATAATAATAATGATAATAATAATAATAATAATAATAATAATAATAATAATAATAATAATAATAATAATAATAATAATAATAATAATAATAATAATAATAATAATAATAATAATAATAATAATAATAATAATAATAATAATAATAAATACAATAATAATAGTGGCTACTTGTATAGTGCACAGGTCCACTTTTCAGTGCTCATGGGGCTTCAAAAGTGAAAAGATATATATACATGCATATATACATGTTCAAATATGTCAACAAAGAAGAAAATGGCAAAAAAAACCCCAAAAAACAAATATATACCAAATAAAGAATACAACATATACCAATTAAAGATACAATATTGTTCGAACATTAATGACATACAGCAATTACAGTCCTCAGTGTGAGAAAGTTTGGATATGAATGACTCTGGAGATGATACAAATATATTGTACATTATATAAAGTGAAAAGATATAAGGGAATACCTGATAAAAAATCTTTTTTTCATCAGTTGCAATGGAACAAAGCCCTTTTATGTTTTCTAGTTATTTGGCTACTAATGCTACAAAATACCTGATGGAATAAACAAAATGTTCAAGTCTTGAGGACCTCTACACCAAGTTTGTGCTTAAGTTATCATATAAACATTTGTGGCGATGAGTATACATGTATGAAATGTACTCGCACACTTCTGCAACAACTCTTATGGTTAACTTGTGTCATGAATATCATAGAAGTGTGGTCCATTGCAGGGGCGGATCCAGGAATTCTGTAAAGGGGGGGCGTGACTAATATTTCTGGTGCCACTTCCGGGTTTCATTTCATTTTTTTCTTTTTATTTCTTTTGTTTTTAACGAAAAATAAATGGGGGGGGGGGCGTGTGCCGGTTGCGCCCCCCTCTGGATCCGCCACTGCATTGTTCTCTGGAAAGACCTGATGAACCACACAATGCATAGGTGGCATTAATCTTCGCAGCATCTGATGACAGATTATCTTTTCATTTGAATATCTCTCTCACTTTTGATGCAAGTCATTCTGATTTTTGAAAAGCCACTGTGATATGATGCACGTCTGACAGCAACCTCAGTAGATACACATCTCAAACATTCCACTCAAGGCATTCATGTGTTGCAGCAACAACTCTTCCACAAATATGGTGCTGCTCAACTATTTCAGCCACTTTATCATCATGTTGAGCTGCCACCATGCACGTTTGTTGCTGTTGTTGTTGTTGACAAATGTGACAATATAAATGGACCCTGTTGGGTCGTTTTGTGTACAAAATTTGTTAGTATTTTAGCACAATATACAAGCTTATATTTCTATTCAGAACAACTCAGCAGTGAATTGTAAATGGATGGTGTAGGTGGTTATTTGGAGACTGCAACCTAAAAGTCCTCCATGGCATTGAGTGTTTTGCTTTGACTGAGCTGGTTCTATACACCTCACAGAATCATTGGCCAATGTAAACGAATGAAACAATGTCTGTATCGTATATTGTGAGTAAGTGTGCATTCGGTGGAGAGTTAGGGAAGCTATCAGAAGAGTGCAAAATTCCAAAACTTTTATTTTTCCTGCTTTCATATTCATGTGACTACAAAGAGAAAGCATTATTCAACACATTTCTGTGTGAGGCGTTGGACAAAGAATCTTTTTTTTTTTTTCATGCAAACGAACTGTGACAATTTTATGATTGATGTCATTCTTGGTTGGATGTTTATGAACAAAGGCTTTTGTACCACAAATCCATACTTCAGTTAATTTTCCCAGCCAACATGTCTTTGAGCAAATCTTTCTTAATGATTGTGTGAAATTCTTTGTGGTGTTTATGATCAAGTAAACAAAAGATGAATTTGCATGATCAACCATTTTGAACATTGTCTAGGTGTACATCCTTAAATAATGCATTTTAATCAAAAATGCCCTCAGACATTACTGCTAATGTACATTTTAAACCATCATAATTACACATACCGTGTACATTGTACATACATATGTGATAAAGCAAAGTGAGTCACCTCCCCTACCCCCCCCCCCCCCCCCCAAAAAAAAAAGGGGGGGGGGAGAATAGACATTGGTGTTCTACTAGGCTTTTACTCAGAGTTTGTGTGATAATACATGGCTTTAAGCCAAGAAGAGACTCTGTATTCATGGAAGAGAACATTTCTCAAAAAGAATCTGATAGCTGTTGTTCAGTACCTCAAGTTGTAGACCAAACAATATTCAATTAATGACGACTGCTTGTTTCAATTTATCAGTAGCAAAATACACAAAAGATGGTGTGCATTTGAATACCACTTGCATTGTGTACACATGCAAAAAAAAAAAATTATAAAAAAGAGTGAATGTTCTATTTTATATTTAGTGTAATTCATTTTGTTTATGACAATGCTTGACTAGTCATTCACAATACTACAGAACTCACACTTGGTTTTATCAAAAATCTTTCTTGATGGATGATGCTACTTTCCAAGACACTGCAGGAGGCAGTTAGTAACGATTGTGTTTTAACAGTTCTCTGAGGCAGAAATTTAGATCCATTCCATGGTGTGCTATTTTTGTAAGCGTTTGTTTATGTTAAAGAAACAGAAGGTATGTTTCTTTTCACGGCTGGAAGACTACTTGTTTAGAGCTAGGATATTCTCAGTGTCTTTATATATGGAATTATCTCACATAACAATGCTTTTGTCCTTAAAGGGATGAGACAGTTCTGGTTGAGACCTGGCTTCAGGTTCCCAACTTAAAATATGAAAGAGCACGTAATTCCAAGGGGAATTCAATGTTTATTCAATGAAAATTGGTTTTGAAATGTCTTTTGAAAAGGTGGGACCCAGCTTTTATTAGGATTGCTTTGTTTTACTTTATTTTTGGATATGATTTCTCAGCCATTTCAAAACCCATTTTCATTGAATAAACTTTGAATTCCTCTTGGAAGGGTATGCTCTGTAGCATTTTGTAAATGGTTTCTTAGTATAAAAAGTTAAAAGCTCAATTTTCATCTCCACCAGTACTATACCATCCCTTTAATGAGAAAGAATTTATAATGAGATGCAATTTATTACTCATTAATCATTTAACATTTTTATGGTTAATGTCTGCCACACCCAATGTAATTTAATGTGCTGTTTGTGATGTTAGTGACAATATTGATGCATCTTATGCTGATTACAGTCAGCCATTGTTATGCAGATAGTATTTTTGCATACAAATCTATAGGACTGAAGCAAAAGAGTTTAGTGCTATTATTTCTCTCTGTCAATACTCATCAGTACTTCACACCAGGTGATATTTCCAAGACTCATATTCAATCAGCATTTGGACTTGTGCTCATCAGATAATACATGTATGTGTGCAGAAGTTAGTCAAATAGTGTGTCCATATCCATCCTTACCTGTTTCTTCCAGTTTTTACATCTCAATGAAATTGATGACTACTGAAAGAAAAAGATGTATACATATTTTGTTTTGGAAGAAAAGATTAGGAGCAGTCTATTCATCTAGGATGGATTTGCTTCCGCATTGTAAGGGAAGTTTTCTTGCAGACACCACCAGCAATAAATCTCAGGATTTCAATGCAGCAAGTGTTAGAAAGCTGTAAATATTAAGGTACAATGTAGAGTGTTCATGCACAAAGACTTGTTGATACCTGAGATTTTGTTGCATAACCCAGGTACATATTTTTTATTCTTTATCAGCAATCCTTCACTTTGCTATTTAGAATCTTTCGTCAAGATTCACCAGGATGGGATGAAATCATAACATGCAGGGGATTAAAGGGAATTATCAGAATGGCAAAAATGCGATGAACATCAGTAACTTCTTTGATACACTGAAGTCACTAGGATGTTGTTGTTTTACCTTCTTTTTCAGTCATCTGTGACCATGATCGTGTAAAACTCCTGATCTTGCCAATTTATGCTGTAGCATTTTGATTGAAATTTGTATCAGTTGTACAGAAATGTATAGGTATTTAATATATGAGCATAAATTATAGCACAATTATGAAAATCATGAAGATATGCTTGTTGTTCTTGTTTAGAATACTTTGACTTTCTTATGACACAAGGATATTTAAAGGGGTACTGTATCAGTGTGTCTTGCGATGGAATCCTGATGGAATACATTTTCAAAAGACTCTGCATTTAAGAAGTTTGTGTTACAGCATACATTGCTCATCCACAACCACAACATTGCATTTTATCAGTATGTCATTTGCACATGTTTCCAATGTACCTATCCACTCGTGGAAGCCTTTTACTTACCAATTACCATCATATCTCATCTACCAACTTTTTGATATCTTCACTATTCACAGTATAAATATGACAAATCTTGGCTTCATTCTGATGTCACTTCAGATTTTGGTTTATGATAGAGTTTCATGGAATATTGTGGCAATAATTTCACAAACACTGTGATTTTATGCCTAAGGAAAAATATTATTTCTGTTTCATTTCAACTCATAAGTACCAGAAATTATATGTGTAGTGTGTTCTTTCCTCACAGACTTATGTTTGAAAGAGAGAGAGAAGAAAATTTTCCAACATTTGTGTGCCATCCCATTGGAGACATTTTGGGCAATAATACCATTACCCTTAGAAATTAACCA
Source organism: Diadema setosum (assembly GCF_964275005.1). Lineage (NCBI taxonomy): Eukaryota > Metazoa > Echinodermata > Echinoidea > Diadematoida > Diadematidae > Diadema > Diadema setosum. Next base: position 12,391,701 of record NC_092692.1, on the reverse strand, counting down.
ATTATGTTTTTTTTTCTCTGTGTCTTTTTTTTTTTAAGTGTAAAACTTCAATATCCCATTATTTTCTTTCTGTGTGTGTGTTTTGTTTTGTTTTGTTGTTTTTTTTTTATTTCAATGATGCTTCTTTTGGTCTCTTTGTCTACTTTTACTCTATCAATCAATAGGCAGCTTTGAACACAGAGCATCACATGTTCCTCTTTATAATAGTGTCATTCTACAAATCTTTGACGAGATGTCATGTGACTTGTTAATATGTGAAGATAAACCTTCTACTGTTGATTCCAGGAGATCACCACAAGAAAAATATGATAATTATATACGCTGTAATGTGTAAAATGTCCCTTTGCTTCTTTGAATGTAAGAGTGTATGTTGTGCATGTCTTTGATCGCATATGTTCAAAGTTACCAATCAAAAGAGGGGGAGGGAGAGAGAGAATGGGGGTGGGGAGAGAAAAATTGGGAGGGGAGAAGTGGAAATAAGGGGAAGTGTAGGGAGAGAAAGAGGGGAGAGATAGATGCAGGGAGGATGACAGTTACTTTACCTGATATAAACCGTTCACTTCCGTTGTAACGAGCACGGTTACATTGAAAGTTCTTGTCAAAAGGCAGTAAAAATTAAGGGCCCAAAGTTATCATCTATACTTATATCTTTAAATACTTTACGGTTCAGATGTAACAAAATTTTGATACATAACGATATTATAGTGATATTAATTATACCGAAAGAAAACCGCCGATTCCGAGGACTTAGTTTTAACGAGAGTGCACTCTGTGTGTATGTGTGTGTGTGTTTGTGTGTGTGCGTGTGTGTGTGGGTGCGTGAATATGTATATATCTATATATTTATATATATATCTATATATATATATATATATATATATATATATATATGAAGAGTTTGTTCGCAAACACCGATAAGTCCATATTTGCCAAATGGAGATATTTGTGATTAAAGGTCAAGAAAAATAAAAAAAATAATAAGAAATTTTTTGCTTCTTTTGACCGTAACTTCAAAGATGTACCTTTATATATAGTGACCAATATATTTTAAAAGGTATTATTCTGTACTTTATGACAGAGACCGTACTTCAAAATCTTAAAAAATGGACTTATCAGTTTTTGCGAACAAACTCTTCACAAATATATATATATATATATATATATATATATATATATATATATATATATATATATATATATACATGTATATATTATGTGTGTGTGCACGTGTGTGCGTGCGTGCGTTGGTATGTATGTGTGTATCATGGCAGCAACCCGTCAAAGTGAAACAAAGATTAAGATTCATTAGATTTTTCTGATATCGACCAAACTGTTTTCATAAATTCAGAAAGTTGATATTTTATTGGCCGATTGAACAGAGGCTACTGTATATTGATTCATCTGTTTTAGTTTGAATAAAACATAGAATGGCAATCGACGTTAATTCTTTGTTGAAATCTGTGATTTTTGTACTTGAATGAGAACAGAAGACTTTACAAAAGCATGCATCAGGATTTTTAGAATTCGATGGCATTTGGATAAAACATTCATATTTTTTCCTTTATTTTTTACCAAAGACTATTCGACAAAGAAATACAACAAATAGGCCTACTGACTGAAAAAAAAAAAATAATTCGGAGACACGGAATGACATACATGAGTGTTTCATATGCTTAAAAGTACATTTATAGGCAAAGAAGGCAAGAGTGGAATCGATTTGGGAATCATAATACATGTAGTTCATCAGACATTTTAAGTTTTCTTACAGTTGTCCAGTTGATAGACGGGAACTATAGTTTTGATTCTAAAGAAATCAAACCTAGAATTACTCTTTAAAGCATGGAGAAATGTATCCTTAGGCAATTCAATTTAATTAAATTCATTTTTACAAATCTGATAACATTGTACATCAAAGTATGTAACCTAGAGGCATATGAAAACGTACAAAGCAGAGGCTTTAAGTTAAAAATATTTTAAAAATGGAGAAATTAACAATAGGCTAGAACTACCCCTTCAAAGAATTATTTAATGAAATTATTGAATGCAAGCACATGCAAAAATTTACTTTGAATAGACTAAAATGCGCCATGTCTGTCTCTATTACATGTGTGTAATATACATGCATTTTTCTTTTTTAAGGTTTCTTTAGATTAAAGGTTAACCATTAGCTCATTATGACCAATTAGCACAAAGACAATATTTTAGATTATTATGCGGTTGATGGTAAACTATCTTTATTGTCTTGCTATTGTCACTAACCTCTAACACGATATTATACATTCAACATGATGACACAGCTGGTATACTTCATGTAATATTGACAATGAAAAACCCGAAATTATCTTATCGCACGATTTTCCCTTTAGATTATTTGTTTCTCATTCCACTTTGTTTGGACAAGCTGTGAAGACATTGCTTTGGATAACTCGGTTACTTCAAGGGTGTAATGCAAATCCCCCCCCCCCCCCTGCGTTCCACTGCACAGTATTTATACAGACAGATTTGAAATACTGCGATGTCCACGTCAAAATAAAGTTTATGTGATGAAAATTGGTTTTGAAATGGCTGAGATATCCAAAACAAAGCGATCCTAATAAAAGGTGGGACTCACCTTTTAGAAGAATCCTTTTGTTTTACTTTTTTGATATCTCGGCCATTTCAGGACTGATTTTCATAAAATAATCTTTGAATTCTTCTTAGAATATGCTCTTTAATTTTTCGTAAGTGGTTTCTTGTTGAGTATCTCGCAAAAAGTTAAAAGCTCAATCCTTATCCGCATCAATACTATATACCATCCGTTTATGTGATGTTGACTGGAACAAAATATAAATCTTACAGCAGAAATCGTGTCCGAGTATGATTAAAACTGGACTTTTGATGGATGTATACTATATATACTTTGGTGGATATTTTTTAGGTAACTTATCTGGAGAGTTAACTGATCATGATTATATTGAACAGTGTTACATGGGCGGACTCGAATCATAAAACGATCACACTGGATCGTGCCATTCATCTTAACATAATGTACAGTTTATTAAAACAAATCGTGACAATATTTACAAGGTTTAACCAAAGTCAAAAGCTCGCGATACCAAGAAAGCATTTAAGAAGCCAAGATTCAACGTGAGATTATGATATCACATGCCAGAACACAAATTGGGTTTGAAAAGAAAAATTGTTGTTACTATATTCTGTCTGTCTCACAACTCCCTATAACCGTGAACGGGACCGTGGCTTGATCCGGTCTCACTTCCAAAATTTCTATTTCTCACGATACTTCTTACACTTTCTCACTCGCTTATCCTTTGCCAACCTCTAAACTCAGTGGCGTATCTGGGGGGGGGGGGGGCAAGGGGCACGTGCCCCGGGCGCCACTCCTTGGGGGCGCCACAAACGAAAAAACGAAAAAAAAAAAAACGGAAAAAAAAAACGAAGAAGAAGAAGAAGAAAAAAAAAAAACCCCTGGATAATAAAGGAAATTTCTTCAATTGTATTTCGTACTTGTATGGGTAGGAATGTTACTTCTGTATATGACATAATGAGGTCCTAAATACGTCTCTTATTCTGTATGTGTGTATGCCCCTCCCGAGTCCCCCTAAAAAAATAAATAATAGAGGAGAAAAATGAAAGGGATTCAGATCACTCCATAGGGTCACGTAATATACGCTCGCGATTATTCAGCAGTTTGCTTCCGAAATGGCGTCTACATCTGCCCATGGTGCATACTACTCAAAATCGAGAGAGTATGATGTAAAGCCCTTTCGACGCACTCTTTTTCTATTTTGCTTTCGACATACAAAATAGAAAATTGAAAAGTGTCTCCGGTTTTGTATTTTTGCTCTTTCTATTAAAAAACACATATGGAAAATTGCTTTTTGAACCATCACAGGTTTTCGGAAGGGCTGAGCCGGGATTTCTAAAAACGTCTCGCCGGGATTTGTAAAAATGCCGGGAAATGTAAAAACGTCTAGACGCGGGAAATGTACAAACGTCTCGCCAGGAAAATTTAATGTAAAAACGCTACCGGGAAATGTAAAGATCATGTAACGGTATTGCTTACTGCATCGTATGGTGTAACAGATGAACTTGATGTCTAACAAAAGGACTCATGAACCTATCAGGGCTTACCCTGTAAACCCCATTACGGATTTTCGCCAAACATTGCAGACAACATATTTATGGTGATTTATGATCTAATTGATTAGATGAGTCCCCCACCCCCCCCCCCCCCCACCGCCGAAGGAGGGGGGGGGGGGGGTTGAAGAAATTTTCCACATTTTCAGCATCTTCTTGCAAAACCTACGACGGATTTTCATCAAACTTAGCAGGTATTATAGCATGCATCGTTACGGCAATGAATGAGCCACCCACCCCCACCCTCCGATGGGGGGGGGGGGGGGGGTAATTGAAGCCTCCGAGTCCCTGAAATAAAATAAAAACATGTTCTAGAAAAACTCCTAAAATCACAATTTCCCATTCGTTTTTTATCCCAAACTTTCCAATAATTATTTAGAAGATGTATTTTCAGAAAACATGAAAAACTCATGATAGACTAGGTTAACCTGTTTCAACTATTTTGAGTCCTCACACAAAACCAGTGAGTGCGACTCTTTGTTGGTTAGTGAAGCACGGTCACTACAAAATGTAATCAAAGATCCTATGTGTTCTTGTTTATCTTTGGGAGCAGTGATTTCAACAACAAAAAATCGAGATATATCACATTAAGATGCATAATAATGTGTAGGTCTGTTGTATCACAAAACGTCATACCAAGTAAAATTTTTGCAATAAAGCATAAAATATAAGGAGATAACAGTATTTTTCTCTATATATAAACCATAACTGTAGATGGTTTAGTCTGGAAACATTCTTATTGTAACTATTGTTCACATTTTGTGTATTTAACAATACTTATCATCGATTATTTATGGATTAAAAATTTTACAGTGGTTGTTTCTATTCCTAACCCACAATTTATAATTATTTCAAAGCACTAATGCTGGGTTTTAGTTTCATCTGCAAATGATAAATTATGCTTTTATAAGGCCCTATTATGTGAAAAGAGAGTGAGAAAATTTTCATGTAATGAATTTTGAGTAATTAAGTTGCACATTCTTCTCATTCTTCTTCTTCTGGTTAAGTCTGCCTCCTTCAATAAGCTGACGATTCTTGTAGACAGTATGCGGGACCCGTTTGGAATTTCAACATCTTGGTGTTAGGGCCTATTATAGTACGTTGGACCTGGCATAATTATTATGAATTTGTCCTTATATCTCGACTATGTAATAATGATTGTAACAAGTAAGATTCTCAGACAGTAATGGCCCTACATGATTATGCTGTCTGATGGCCATCTATTTTATCTAATCACCTTTTTAAAGTTTTAATTGTGTGGAATAAACAATGTCACAAAGGGGAAGGTGTGTTGATAAGTAGGACATAGCTGAGGCTTGCCTGTATAACTAGGACTAGTCAAGTCTAAACTAGGTTTTACCTATAGACCTAGTAACTTTAGTAATACTGCATCCATCGTCTATAAACTATTATAATCCTTCATGCAAAAGTTTCACGTATTATAGTCACTTGAGTGTAGGCCTGTATTTCAGAGAAAATGTTCTTTAATTGTCATCTAAGAATGTGCACAATTTCTGTTTTCATCAATTCTACAACTTTTTGGCCATAGTAAGTGAAATAATAAGTAGGGGCCTAATTCACAAAAAAGATGAATGTTTGATTTCCAAAGTGTATTAAAGATATAGGCCTTGGTGAATATATACATAATTGATTGACCAAAATGTCTTGCCATTTTCTTAATGAAAAATAACGTCTTTCATTTTCAGTGGGATATGATATAAAAAGCGAATTTTTGATCTAGTAGTTTTCAATGTTCACATTTAGAACCAATCTTTTGAAAGTAAGAGCGCTGAATGTGATTTTAGAAATTGTAGGATCTATAGGATCTTTGACGTATTAAATCATGGAGCTACCTACTTTTGCTACATAATTTATGATGTAATTTATCATCCGCCAGCGTGTAACGTACCGATTCTTCGATCGGATCGGTTTTTGTTGTATCGATTGACCAGCAACGCAGCTGGATCGATCTCAATAATTGGTGAAAATGGCGACCGCAGCAGCAGCGCTACTCGACGAGTTGATGGGCAAAAATCGTAATGCCCTGCCAGATGAAAAGTTTTCGGGAATAAAATGGAATGATGCCGAGGTAAGCAATCTTTACAGCACGTATTGATATATTTGTTACTGATCATTTTTGCAGAGGTGGAGCTACAGGTGCGCCAACTTGTTCTGCTTTTCGCCTTTGAGCTGCCATCCGCCTCCGGCCCGTGTACTCACACAGTCATTGGTCACAAACAGGACTTGTAGAGCATGCACAGAGCAACGCTTGCCGCATGGCGCGGCGTGAAAAGATTTTGTTGCTCCTATCACGCTGCCGCTAGCTAGCGGCTACGCACGCACTAACGTTACGACTAGCTTTCTACTACTACTGGGCAATTCCGCGGTTAGTAACGTTACATTTGAACAAATTTAGATATTTGTTTTTACCACTAAATTACCATTTATTCACTTCAAGTCAAAATTATGTCAAAAACATGTTCATCTTTCCCAGGTTTATGATACAGAAAAGAATGCACACAATCCAAGAAATATTAGAATTGCTATAGCAACTTAAAGGGCTGGTTAGTAACGTTACGAAAAAAGGACATGACAAAAAAATCAATGTCTTGTAACAAAAAGTGTGTAAAAATTCAAGTTACTTCAAACAAAGTGTTGCATTAATTTCAATTATTGCATCATGACAAATGTTCATGCAAATTTTTTTAGCAGTTCGACAAATTATTTTTTAGCTAGACCCCCAAAAGCATGGTTAGTAACGTTACGGTTAGTAACGTTACATTTGTCCGGAGTAATTCCGCAGGTCATTTCACCCTTTTGTAATTGACAAAATGTCACATGACTTCTGGAGTATTTAAATGTATTCATCTTTTACCCTTTAGCAAAACTTTGAGGAAAAAATTTCAAAGGAACCCACTGTAATTTGCATTTAAGTGAATTTCAGCATCCCCAGTCCCACATGTACATTTTAAATGATGGTTTTAGATCTCACAAAATCAATGAATACGAAAAATAAAATCTACTGAATTTGAAAGACCCTAATGATTGGATGAACATCCATGGCATTAGTTGATACCTAGATTAAAGGGTAAGATAAAGAGGCACATTTCTTTTATCCATGTCATGTCCACCTAACTGCGGAATTGCCCTACTACGTATTAAATGTAATGCAATGCAGGCGTTGGTCATAGACACTAGGGAGCTTTAGATTTTAGACGCGCGGACGTTCAAAGGAAAAAAAAAATGTTCTGAGCGTGCGCAGTAGCGCGCGTAAAGTCAATCTATTTTTAGCTTGCGTCGCCTGAGTTTTTCACTACGCGTACTGGGCTATTTTCACGTCCGCACAGTTTGCGACGTAGAGAGCTTCTTGCCTTCATGCACTGATCATGGGGGCGCGATTTTATTTTTTATACGTTGCGTCCCAGCGTAATCTGAAGCTACTTTTCCACATGACGCGGGGAGAGGAGAACGTCCAGCGCAAGCGTCAGCTCAAACGTCCGCGCGTCAAAATCTAAAGCTCCCTACTCTATTGATATCTAGACAGTGTGGAGTGCGTGCAGGTCGGGTGTTGGTGAATGTTACTTGTTTAGAATCTAGATTCTAGATCATGTAAACCATCTAGTCTTCGGTAAATTTACTAAATAGTGTGCCGTTGCGTAACGGGGCATAAAAAATTTAAAAGTAAAACGTCTGCAGCATCTGCATGCAGTTAGATGCAGGTCTGAGTGTTGACCGAAAGATCGGTCTGTATCTGGTCGTCGGGGAAATGTTCCGAGGAGACTGCGACACTGCGTCTGGCTTCACGGATCCACTCCTATACAGACTGAAGTCATTGATGCCGGCTCCTGTGTGGATGCGCTGCCAGCGGTCGCGCACAGATCAAACGTTACGATCACTGACGATAGAGTTCTAAACCAAATTTCTAACAGCTTTATGACATTCAAACAAGTTATACTTTGACATGACATGACACATTATGCAGCAATACTTGGGGTGAATTTCTCACATTGTGCAATCGAAATACAGTAACTAATGGTTAGGTTGTAACGCAGAATCGCTAGCTGTAAGTCGCCATTTTGAATCTGTTAGCCAATCACATGCGAGGTACGTGTTTTAATTAAAAAAAATACGTAGAAACTACCTCGCATGTGATTGGCTAACGGATTCATATGTTTCTGTAGTTTGAACATGACGACGTGACGGGCTGGTTGATGTGTTTTTTACGTTGAAAATTCTACCAAAATGTTGGATTATTCATTAATCTGGTGAGTGTAGTGCATTCTTGAAATGTTGATTTTGTTATACAAGCTTAAATTTGCTGACCTAGGGCCGTGAATCAGACGCAATCGAGAAGGGTGAGGTACCTCACCCAATTTTCCATAGAGACAGTGGTTAAGACCATCCACACAGCGATGTGTACTATTAACTTCCGTCTGTCTAAGGAGGAGAGTGATAACGTCAAAAAAAAAATAAAAGACTCCTCCGGACAGACCGATCTTTCTGTCTAGTCTGAGTGTTGACTTGAATTCTAAGTTGTAAACATTTTAGAGTTCTGCTTGCCCTGATTTGGCATAGACATGTACTTTTGAATATGTGCAGCTTTTGAAGTATGAACTAAGAGACCAAGGAAGTACTACATGTCATACACTTGAGCATCATTTTCAAAGACATTGATTTATGAGCAATGGTTTATTTGCTTTCAGGTGTGCAAGCACTACTTGGTGGATTTCTGTCCCAACGAATTATTTGTAAATACTCGGTCAGATTTAGGTGAGTGTGGCATCTCTTCTCCCTGCTGTGATCACCATCTTGAAACATCTTCTGACATTGTAAACAAACTTGTAATCAATGGTCAAAACAGAGACAACCTTATCTTGAGAATATATGTTAGAAGCAATCAGTAGTGTATAACATGATGGCTGCTACAGGCACAGCATTCCACAGACTAGCTTTGTTTGAGGACATTAACCGTCTCTTTATATGCGATTGTAAATGGCTAGAATCACCTATTGTAGGTTCACAAGAGCTGTAATGATTTTGAACTGTGCAGAAGTTGTGTTTACTGACATTCTTTCCTTGATGACTTGGTCTTCATTGTGTAAGATCTAATTCTTGCTTTCAGGACAGAGATGTATGTACAATACATGCAGAAAGTTACAAACCCCAAGCTACAACTATTTGAGCTGTCTCTGGTACCACTAGATAACTGCAAGATGCAGTTGTATTGAAACCCTAAAACTAAACAGAAAGTCAAAAGTAATTCTTTATTAAAGCTAAATAAGCCAGTTGTGTACGTATAATGTACAATAAATGTGTTTGTGACCCCAGGCATACTATACTGTATACCCGCAATCATGTAGAGTTTGTGTGTTTTGCTGTGGTAGTTGACAACCCTCATTACCTCAAGTAAGCAATTGAAATAACGATATCAATGCTTTGTCTTGATTTTCAGGTCAATGTGAAAAGATCCATGATGATCATCTCAAGAAAGAGTAAGATAAACACAATGCCCTTAGAAATAAGAGAAAATAGATAGAAATGAAGATATGAATGAAATCTATTTTGTTTTTATTTGGAATATAAATCTAAAAAATCTACTAGATTCTAAAGCTGTAGATGTTATGTGAGAAAAAGATGGAAGTTATGATAAAAAGCCCTTAGAGATATGCTTTGAATTTATGTGGTGCAATGCATTTGAATAAAACTTACTACCCACATCTATGTATAAAGATGATAAACTTCTTTGTAAAGACCTTTACTCAGTTGAAAAGTACGAGAAGAGAAAATGTGGGTCAGCTTAAAGGTAGGGAATCCCATTTGCATGCCTTAAATGAAGAGTTGTATAAACACAGTGGTATGTTGAAGAGAGTATCATTTCAGAAACTCCCATAAAGTATTGAAAGTGGAAGGTAACATTTAGTACATTTTTATTGACCGTTAGATTTTGAATTGAATTCTTTACGGGGCTCACCGTAAACTCCAGTACATTACTAGGCTACCTTTGCAGACCCATGCACTGCATGTGTGTCCTCCATGTATATTTTGTGAATAAAGTTCATCAAAACTTACAAACATTTCTATATACATTCTTGCCACACACTCTATATGTTATTACATCAGCTCTTATACTTTTAGATTTGTATTTATAGATAAAAAAATACAGAAGACTGCAACAAAAAGGCTTAAGTGTGGCTGACACACAGAACTACTGAGTAGTTGAGTTTTGTGCATTATTCAAATTGTAGACAACTGTTGACTTCCAAATTTCTAAGCAGTGGCCTAAACAAGTCCCATGAGGTTCATATTTAATGTTTTGCTGCATTTTGGGAGTTCTGTAAAAGGTATCCCTACCTTTAACATTCCTGTGACATTAGCACAAAAGTACTTACACGTGTACAGATAATCATACAAGAATACAGTGTAATCATGTTTTAACAACCTTGTACATGAATGACTTTGTAATGAAAATAATCATTCTCATCGTTTGTACAAAGGCAAATATCCTTCATAGTACATTGAAGCTTCTTTTATTTATTTATTTATTTTTTCAATTTGAATGGTTGCAAACCAGTTTTGTCACCAGCTGTCTCAGAACCAAAGCTGTACTATAAATGTAGTTACAAGGCTAACTGCATGTAACTCTATTGTGCCCATGAAATTGGAAAAGCCATGTTAAATCTCAGTCATATTTCTTTTCTTCTTGATTAAGGTACAAAGAGAGCAGTCGGTTCCAGAGAATGGGCTATGAAGAGGGCTTCATGCAGTACTTGCAGCAGATCATGAGTGATGTCGAGAAACGCATCAAGAGAGGTCACTCCAGACTGGCTCTCAACAGCAACAGACCCAACGTAAGCAAGTTCGAAAATTTGTATGAATGTGTCTTGAGTGCCATTTTGTGTGTCACTGGAGATTGGGTTCTTACCGGTATTTCCAAGTTACGTTTGCCACATCAGTTTGCTGAACAGCATTCACCAAGACAGGACTGTTGTTTATATCACCATGCACTCTTTGTCAATTATTGCCTCTGCCAAGGGGGTTATATTTTTTTACCCGTGTTTGTTTGTTTGTTTGCTTGTTTGTTTGCCTGTCTGTTTACAAAGTCATTCCAAAAGTTGTGAATGGCTTTGAATGAAACTTACAGAAAAAGTTTAGAGAGACACAAGAAATGAATGATTAAATTTTGGTAATGATATGGGAATTTTAATGAATTTTTGAAGGACTATTTTTTTTCTTTTGGCATATAGGGTCAATAAACTTGGGAGTTCAAGCTGTGCAGTATAAGTGAGGTTTGCATATGTGTACTAAAGCGCATGCCCTGCATGAGGCACCATGCAGCAGGAAGCTGATGAGTTAAACACAAGACTTCTTTATCATTGGAAATATTGGGCGATTTTTCAGCATGCGTACATATGGGTGAAAATGAGCTGCTTGGCAGAGGTCTGCGCTCTCCGAGTGCTTTTCTAGTGTAGCATTATTATCATCATCATCGTCGTCATGCTAAGATTCTTTGCTCTTTCCAACCCCAGCTCACTGCACCGAGCCGAGGCGGAGAGGAGGAACAGATCCGCATCCTGACGGAGAGAATCAAGAGCCTGCTGGAACAGGTGGAAGAGTTGGGCTGTGAGGGGCGGGTGGAGGAGGCCGAGAACATGATGAAGATGTGCGACAAACTCACCCAGGAGAGGAATGAATTGCAGGCTGTAAGTGCATACTAGACGGGGATGCTATTCCATACACTACGAGTTGACCCAAATACTGAGTAGATGAGATAGCATCAGATGTGTATACCTTTGAATATTCCATTGACATCAGACATTCAAAATAGGAAGCTATGGAAGTTTGAATATGGCATTTGTGTTCTCACGAAATGTTGATGTCGGTCGTGATTAAAAATGCAAATCAGATTGGATGATTATCCCGATGCCATGCAGCTCTTATGGAATTTTTATTTCGAAACACAAGAAAAGTCATTTTTCCCTTGGATTTAGCAATTGATGTGACACTGATCCCAGGAAAGTCATCTTTGCTTAGTTATTACAACTCACAATACTGTGATAAGAGAGATATGATTTTATAATAAATATGTGAATACAAATTGCAAAGTAATAATCAATTTTACAGAATTTACTATCGATCAGAATCACCTGTCATTCTTGATCAAATGCAAGGTTTGATGCAAAGTTGAAGTGTTGTCAGGGCTCGACACTAACGGTGGCCCGGTGGCCCGGGGCCACCAAAATTGAAAGTCGGGCCACCAAATTTCAAAAAAGGGCGAATTTGGTGGCCCGCCTCGGGCCACCAAATTTTTTTGAAAAGTACGTCAATTAATTCGAAACTTTTTGCGCCGGAAATTAGCAGTTATATTTGTTTAAAGGATGGATGAAAAGGACTGAATGAGTGCCTGAGAGTGAGTGTTGCGAGTTTGTTGAGGTTTATTTACGAGTAGATGTATGTCCAACTTCCAATTCTTACTATGACTGGATAAAACTTAGATATTTGACTCATTAAAAAAAAAAACACCAGACTTTTAATGTTTTTTATTGTGTTTTTTTTCGGGGCCACCAAATTTTTCTCTCGGGCCACCAAAAATTTGAAATTGAGGATTTTGGTGGCCCCATCGGGCCACCAAACAAAAAAGTTAGTGTCGAGCCCTGGTTGTTAATTCATTGTAAGGGATTGATGGTGTAACAAAGATCCTCATTTATCCAGTTTTGCATAAGTTGGGCCAGAATGTCCAGAATATTTGCCTGCCGGCTGTCCTATTAGGATTTAGAAAAGGAAAGAACTGACGGTGTGGTTGACATTGTATCTGCAGGCATCCGAGGAGGCGTTAGATACAATCCTATCTCAGGAAAAGCAGATGGAGGTTTGTGAAGTCTGCGGTGCCTTTCTCATAGTGGGCGACTCCCAGACCAGGGTGGACGACCATTTGATGGGCAAACAGCACATGGGGTTTGCCAAGATCAAGTCAACTATAGAGGAGATCAAGGTAAGACCTTGCTTTACGTTTACGCTCAAGTCATACTTGTTTAGTGCTACATTGTTTTCTGTTAAAGGTACTGGTTACCATTGAGAGCAGTGATTTTAAAAATGTTTGAGTTATCACGTTAAATGCATATTTGTAGGTCAGTTGTAACAAAAAACATCCTGCCATATAAAAAATTTCACAATAAAGCCTAAAATATAAGGAGATATCAGTATTTTTCTCATAAACCTTAACTGTAGAGAATATATTCTAGAAACATTTTTTTTTCACATTTTGTATATTTAGCAATACTTAATATTGATTATACTGATTGACACTTTTATATTGGGCGTTTCTATCCCAAACTCACATTTTAGAACTATTTTTAAGCCCTAAAGCTAGGTTTTTGTTTCATCTGCAAATGGTAAATAATGCCGTTAATGTTGTTGTTTTTAGATCAAATAATTTCACAATGATAAATTGTTATACTCTCATGCTAATGAAACATGATTGTATCTGAACAGTTAATGCAAGAAATACATGCAGTCATGAATCCTCCAGACAATTTGTGCAGGAAAGGTATTTCCTGAATATCATATGACATTTTGTATTTGAGAATTTGATTTGTTATTCATGCAATTTGGAAAACAACAATTGCATGATATACCCTATATTTTTGTGGACTTCATTTGTTGCAATGAAGAGCACCTTCATGTATCTATATTTCATTTTTCTGAATTTCCTATTTTGATTTTGTCTTCATTTGACTCAGAACAAGAAAAACAAGGAAATCTTGGACCGGGAAGAGAAAATCAGAAAAGAAAGGGAAGACAGGGAGAAAGAAAGGGAAAAGGAAAGAGAAGAAAGAAGACGTCGGGAAAGAGAGAAGGAAAAAGAAAGGGAAAGAGAGAGGGAAGAGAGACGAAAGGAAAGGGACCGACAGAGAGAAAAGGAGAGGTCTCGAAGGAGGTCTCGTTCCAGATCTAGGGATCGTAGGAGAAGTCGTTCTCGTGATCGTCGTCGCAGCAGGTCCCGGGAACGCCGTCGTAGCAGGTCTCGGGATCGCAAGCGCAGCCGGTCGCGGGATCGCAGGCGCAGCCGTTCCAAAGACCGCAGGCGCAGCAGGTCTCGCGACCGCAGGAGGAGCCGGTCCCGCGACAGGAGGCACAGCCGCGACCGCGATGACCGCCGAAGAGACCGGAGTCGCTCCAGAGATCGCAAGCATGACCGCAAGAAGGAGAGCTCTCACGACAAGCACAGATCCAGTGAATCAAAAGAGAAGAGCGAGAGGAGGTCAAGGGAGCGGTCACGTGACCGGTCACATGACCGGTCACATGACAAAAATCATGATGATGAGAGGGACAGGTAAGATAATCTACTTTTTTAAAGAATATTTTCTGTATAATAGTAATGAAGCATAACATGGAATAGTATGTGGTGTGGAAATATGAACATGAAAACAGACAAAAGAATTTTTTCATTATGCTGTACACACAATTTCAAGTTAGCAGTAACTGATATGTGGACAAGAGGCAAAATGAAGAACATGCAGATTTTCTCTGACTTGACTAAATGCACAAACTTAGTCACATGAAAATTTACCCTTTTACATCCTGTTGCATCTCTAAAAATGATAACACGAGATTTAAAAAGCTGTCTGAAGCAAATTGATTAAGAACCCAATCAATTTGAGCATGTAACCCTGCCTATTATCGTACATCTCAACAACAACAACAAATGTGTGCCAGTTTGTAAATGGGATGTTTCCGAACATGCAAGGAGAAAACACTCCTGTACATGCACAATTCAAAAGGGAAAACCTGATTATACATGTGCAGCATTAATAAGATTTTTGTACATTCTTTTACGGCAAGTCTTTGTTCCATGCCTTTTACACTCCCCCCCCCCCCCCCTATTTCAAATAGAAGACGCAGTCATAGCAAGGAGAAGTCTGATCGGGGAAAAAGAAGTAACAGTGAGAAGGCCAGGTCAAGGTCAAGGTCGAGATCGAGGTCAAAGTCTCAGTCCCGGGAAAAGTCGGAACATAATCATAGAGATGATGACGCAGTCACCGGCGATGAAAAGCCTGCTCACCAGGATGAAGAGGGTAAGGTTTTAATGTTGGAACCTCTGTGTAGAACTGTGGACTGATGGAGTGATTATTGCTCAAGATTTGTATGTTGAATGCATAGTTTCACTACAATAAGTGTGATTGGTTGAATCATTGCAGTCCAGTTGTTGTTGGGTTTTTTTTTGGGGGGGGGATTGATTTTGTTTTGTTTCGCTTTGTTTTGTTTTGATTTTGCCGTTGCTAGCAAGATTTTGAAAGCAAAGAGCACTTTACATTTCAGTGACAGGAAAGTTTGGCTGCAGAAACATCTGTTGTGCGTGTAACAGAAGATAGTAGTATTTGCAAAATGCCCTTTCAGATTTCTAGGAAAAATATATGATGTTACCTTGATGTCCTAGGCAAGGAGTTGAAATACACCAATCATAAAATAAGTCTTTATTTCATTAAATCAGCAGATATTTAACTTGTTCTGATATCATCCCATGACTGTAATTTCTGCGTTCATGACAGACTGGAAAGTTAAGTTGCCTTCTGTGAAATGGGATATTGAGAATGAGGGAAATTTCCAACTCAGTTTGAGTAAGAGCGTTTGGAAGTACCAGTAGGACTTTCCTTGAAAGGTGGCCTTTGCTTGAGTGTTTTTGCTGATAATTTATTTTGAAAAGGCAGTCTTACTGTTTACTTTGTGTGTAGAGAAGTTACTCCTGTCCAAGGCATGACTGTGCTATTGATGCAAATAGGGAAGTTCCTTGAAGTGCAGATTATCCTCCAAGGCATCTGTATTGAATGTACCATGTGCTGATTTGTATTCCAGTTGAAAGAAAAATTAGTTGTTTACAGTCATTTCTTCATTCATTCATCCGTTGACTTATGTTTGCAGAGACCAAGATGGATACTGACGCTCCAAGCCAGCCCAATGAAGACAAAGGTGTGGATCACGATGCCGGAGATAGCCCAGAGAATGAAGATCCAGCCGACGGTATGAAGGAGGAGGAGGAAGAGGAGGCAGATGCCAAGGAAGAAGTGCCGGCGTTTTAAACCCCTCAAGGTGACTCTTGTTACCGCAACAGGTGAGTGACCCCTCCCCCTTTCCTCTGGTCCCAGAACATCATGCCATCAACATTTCTTCAGACCATGAAAAAGCCATACATTGCTGTCATTCCAAACATCCAATTTTTATCTGGGCAGCTTACCCCTGATAATTTTTAGTTTGTCAAAGAGAAGCCCTGAAAAAAAAAAGGAAGAAATACCCCCACTCCCTGATGGAAATAAAAGAAAAACAAACAAGATAGCATACTATCAACCAGTGCATTATCTCATGTCCTGTTATGTACTAATCAACCCAAACTTGACACTTGTCGTTTGATGAGAATGTTGTGTCTTGATATGAGTAATGTTTCTCCAGGTACAGTATGCCCCATAACTGTAGCGCCGCCTCTGACTTGCTCAGAATACAACAACAATCGTTCTTGGATCCTCACACACTTCCCTCCAGCGTAGATCAGAGGTATGTGGAAGTGAGGAGCGTGTTGATCGATGCCCATCATGTGATGGACACTTTCATGCGAGATTTGAAGAAACTGCCATGTCATCCAGCTTGCTTTCTGATTTGAAGCATTGGGTACTAGTATGACGACAATGCTTTGTTTTATTTGAGCAACACAGCATCTTCTGGTGTATCCTACCAGGGAGAGGAGATCAGGATTAATGAAAATTTCTAAAATCCAACTAAAAGACATTTTTATGCCTCCGCCAACGAAGTGGCCGGAGGCATTATGTTTTGATCTATGATTTGGTACAAGCTGAGAGTAGCTTTAATGTTATAGACATTACGACCAAACGCAAAAGCAAAAACAGTGACAAAAATATGAATACAGAATCATTTGTTATAAAATAAGTAAAGAAGTCTCTTTGTGCTTGGAACTTGAAGACTGTTGAATGTCAATAAATGAATATTCACAATGTCAAACACAGAGTTTTTCATCAGTCATAACCATGCCATTTCAGGAAGCAAGATCTCGTGTGATAAGCGTTTTTAGATGATAATGTACTCTAATCCAACGGAAGCTCCCCATCACATGCCTATACCCTCATAGTGCTTGTAGTAGTAATTCATTACAGCCATTAAGATACTCAAATCATGTGAGAGGATATGTCCAATTGTACTGATGTATTGCTGATGTAGAAAAGCATGTCTTCACTTAGCATTCATGTATTTATTGTCTCTAAGGACATGAAGACAGCCAGTGGAAATTCAAGTGCAAATATAGGAAAATTAGATATGGAGCAGAAAATGGGTTCAATGAGTTACATCGTTACCCCAGCAAAATACAATATTTGGTATGGATTTTTTCATTTTTGTGCACATATATTGTAATCATAAAATGATGCACTTATCCTCTGGATTATGTAAACATCCATGTATTTCAAAGTGCCGACAATAACATGTGGAATCGATTGTTGAAGTAATTTGGCAATATCTGAATTTGCCACATTGTATTGAAGTGTACATTTTTATGAAACTGCATATTTTTGTGACTGGATACAATTTTGCAAGAATGTGTTGATAAGAGGGAGATTGAAGGGATAGTGCATGAAGACAGTTTGATCTTAAGTGCAGAGGGATGGTGCAGCATATTTTGGTGGTTGTAAATCAAAACTAATTGAATCTTCTTTGCCCCTTGATGGGAGTTTAATTTAACAACAAAGAAAAAAAAAATCCCATCAGTTTTGATCACTGCATTTGTCTAATTTGCCGGGGGATACTCTCAGCATTTAAAAATGCGAGGACATAATAGTAGCATCTTTGAATTGTTAGAGCTTATATTGTTCTTATCCTGTTTAGTTCTAAAGAGGAAAAATGTTCAGATGAAATAAAAATCAGTTATGTCACAGAAAAACAAACTATGCTCCACCATCCTTAAACAACTAACATGCTTCTTTAAAAAAAAAAAAAAAAAAAATGGGGTAAATGAGAAAATCCCCACAACATTTCCATTCCTTTTCATTTGTCCTGTAGTAATGCATGTGATTTTCTAGAATTGGATACACAGTACTCCCTTCATAAGAGTTTGACCTCAGAGAGAAATGAGAAAAACACCCCTCTTTTTGCAATTTTTGCTTGATTTAAATGCAAATTATCCTGACAATATCAGGCCTAATGTGACTCCTGCCCATAAAGTTCCCCCAACCTCACGTTTTGAAACAGACAGCAAGGGAGTACTGTTTGTATGTAGATAAAAGATATCAAATATTCCATTGCTTACCCTAGTGCTGAGGTATGGCACGAACGGTAATGCCCAAGTACTGTGTAAGCGCTTATATAATGCGAGCCAAGCGCCTGGCTGTAGCGGCGAAGGATTTGCCATGGAGAGTAAAGAGTCAGAGACATCTCAAAGCCGCACTGTGTCATGGCTTGGGTTTTTCCTGCGTGAAGTGATTACCGACAATGGAACATGGTTCTTTTTACATACCTCCACAGGTACCTCTCTACATGTTATGCCAGTCTAGATTGACACATTGTTTGTTGAATCTGTAATGCCCTCTAAATGTGCGTTGGTGTTTTTTTTTGTTTTTTTTTCATTCTTCATGTATCAGTGGGTTTGTTGGAATGCTTTTTATTTCTTTGGGTTTTTTCTTTTCAGAAAACTTTAGAAAGTATTTACAATATTTATCTCTGCATATCAATCTCTTTCCTTTTCCCTGTTTGTAAAGTAATTTCCAACATGTGAATGTTACAGCTATACATGATCAGAACTTGATTAGTTTTATCAGCATGATTTTATAGACCCTTTGTGAGCACTTCTGTATGGCTTGGCTAAACAAATCTTCAATTTCACCATAGCCAATTTTATGGACTTTTCCTCAAAGGATCATAAGGATTTGCCTTCAACAGAAGTGAACAGATAGTTATGCTTGTCTATTTTGATTTCCTTGTACATGTACATCTCCAAATAGGTGGGAAGGTTATCAAGTTCTTATTGTGAATTGAAATCCACCAAAAAAAAAAAAAAAACACAAAAAAATGGTCAGTGAAACTAAGAAAAAAGCATAAAATCACATTTCATTTTTGTTGAAAACATGCGGAAAGTATAACAAAATAATCAAGAACTACAAATGGAAAGCTAGCCATCAAGCACTGACTCTAAGAGAGTAAGCCCATTGTTTTAAAAGTGGATATTGATGTGAACATTACTGTTCTTTACATACTCAAGTTGACTTTATTTTACCATGATTGCCTGTCTCTTTTCATTTCTCCAGCTGTAGATGATGTTGTACACTTCCGTTTGGCAGCCCTGAAGGGAGTAGCAGCGTCAGTTTCTTGGTGGGACTCTGGAGCATCGTTACCTCACATAGGTTAGAAACTTGAATCTCAGAAACTAAGAATAATGGCTTGTCCCAGCTATCAACCTCAGCAGTTGTGTAATGTCATTTGACATTGAGTTGATCGACTGTGATGTGTGTAGATCATATCTGCGTGAATGGAAATCAAGGCTTCGAACTATTGATAGGTTATATATTAATATGTGTGAGCGATTGTGCATCTCTAGAACGTTGTCATCCAACCTGAGACAATGCAAAACAAAGTCGGCCAAAAGTTAAAAACTCTAATCTCTAAAGATAAGTAAAAAAGTTCCCCCCTTTGTAAAAATAATCAACTTTCTTTGCTTCTAGTCAAAGTAGGGCACACACCAGGGTGGGTACTTTTGTGTGGATTGAAACCATTCCTATTTCGATAAGTCTTTTATGAAGAACTTATCATTCTTGTTTTTCTGTTCATAATGCACCCAGAGAAAATCACTTTGATCAGGGTCGAAGAAAAACATTTTGAAATCTCTCTCTACTTGACCTGTGAATATAAGTTTGACAGTGCAATTATGAGTTGTTTTTAGGCCCTATGTAGCTGTTGTATGTTGCTACTTTTGATGATGTTAGCCTCTGCTGTATTTTGTTGTAGTAGTTGGGAAGTACATTTCTGCTGCGTATAGTCCAAATTTAAATGTGACATCCAATAACCTTCAGGAAATACACATCGAAAAGAGCATTTACCCTTTTTTTTTTTTTTTGCGTGAAATATGTGATATCAAGTCTTTTATCTCCTTTTTGAGCAGCAGTTGTGAAAGATGTTTTAATGCAGAGATCAGCGTACCACTTCTACAAACAGGTATGTTTATGAGGAAGGTCATAATGTCCATCTTTGATAGGAACATTGTAGCGAGTTGTATGCATCTTTGAACTTATGTCATACTTTGTTTCTGTCATGATTAGATTTGGTATCGGCAGAACAGTGCGAGACAATCATATGACACATGTAATTTGTATAGAATTTGTTGTGAATCTGTACATCTGAAGGACTTCTTTGAGAAATATGAAGAGGTGTAATTCTTTCTTTTTCTTGGGGGGAATATTGCTTCATGAAGATATGTATGTTGAGTAGTTTGCCTATATCTTTGCCCTGTTTATGTCACTTGAATCCATCTGCCACGTAGTGGTGGGTCATCCCAGCTGATAGATAGTCATCTGTCTATCCCTGCATGATTATTTTGTAGTTTCATTCTTGGAGAACAATATGCAATGTAAAGCAACAACACGTTTTTAATGTATCTACGACCATGCAAAGATGAAATTAGTAGACTTGTGATCCGTAGATTAAGGTAATTGGTTCCAGGCTAAAGGATAGTTTTCTGCAATGTGTTTAGAATACAACAGCTCTCAATCAAATGATGAGATTAAGGCATGATAGTCCAAATAATTCCTTTAATACAAGGGTACATCAGGTAGAAAACAAGGTTGTTATTGTAGAAATCAAGTTTGATATTGTTTAACAAAGTTTGACATTTTTTAAAAAGTTTTATAACTATTCAAACAAATAGCAGAATTCTGTCAAGTGTGGTATAGTCATGAACAGTTACCGGGAAAATGTAAAAGGGGGGAGATCTGATGCAGACATTGAATTTACGAAAAAGGGAATGTTCAATTGTAACTTTTGTTAATGAATTGATAAAGGAGTACTAGACTTACATTATCAGCTGATTGTAGTTAAGTTAAGGTGAAATATTAGCTGGGGTTGCTAGTTTAATGTGCACCAAGAAATGTATGGGTAATGTATATGACCCATCACTATGCTTCCCTAATCAAGTCACAGATATGAGAGCTGAAAAATTAGCAAAATTAGGTGATTTGGCTGAAAATAAGAATATAAAGATCTGTTCTTAATGTGGAAGTTGATGTTTCAAATACCTTCTGTTTTTATTTAGTTGTCAAAAAATGTTTCAGTTTTAAGATTGTGTTTTTCTGGTGGATAGCCCCTTTGCTGAAAGTCTACCAAAATGAGAAATTGATGTTCTGTGACTTTATAATGGTTTCATGGTGATTGGTTACAAGTACATGTGGAGGTGTCCTGTATATGTGGTATGTTTTGCTGCTTTTATTTTTATTTTGTTGACTAATAAGTTGACCAATTTTCATGAAATTAGCACCCGGCAAAAATATTGCTTCCCATAACACAAATGTGTCTTATATTGTATCTAAGGTGGGAAGTTGTCAATTTTTCTCTTGAAAGTGATAATACTTCTTTCTCATTCCATCATTGCGGTTCTTGATCGTGAATTCATCCACAAGTGAAAATGTCTAACAAGTCCAGAGTTGCAAAATATATGGCATGTATAGTACTAGCCACCACTGTGAGGTTTAATGATGCAGAGCTCTGTACTTTACATTTAAATGACTACAAGTCTTGCCTTTTTCATGTTATGTAAGTGTGCATAAAGTGGATAAAAGTTACATGTAGTTGTGCATGGAATTATCTCAGACCAGAAAGCCACAAGAAACTTTCCGTCAAGTTGTATTACGTTACTAGTGTGCATTATTAGCATGATGAGAACAGCATCTGTCAACAATCATCCTCATTTCATCTTAACGTTTCATACCTCCACACGGCCCAAATTATTGAATTGCACATTTTTCATTTTGCCCTGTAGACTATCTTATTTTGTGCATGATAAGTCACTCTGGAGAACTTTCATGCCTCCCTCCCTTTTGAATCCTTTGTCAAAGCCTGTCCCTTGGCTTTCAGACATGTACTCGTCTTCTGTTCCATTTCACATTTTGCTCATCATATTTTCGCTAGATTAGAATATTCAGTCTCCTCCCCTAGCATGTTGGCATTGTAAGCGCAAAGGTGAAGAATTTTCATTTTCGTCTTGTTTGAATGGGTTTCTGACACTTCTAGATGAGGAGAGCTTTGTACATATTGTCATTTTCAGATGACGTTTTGAACTAGATCACATGTGTAAGTGGCCTCAGTTTCATTAATGGGATCAAGTGAGTAAGAAAGTTTGGCAACAAAATAATGCAGTTCTACAGATGATAAGGGCATCAGATCTACCTCCTTTGTGCCATGTTGCATATTCTTGTAAGTAGCAAAATTTGAAAGGAATGTATATAATGTGTGTTCATACATATTCTTTGCTATGTGATGTAGCACACCAAAAAGGTTACAAGCTGGGCTACTTGTAATGCAGAGGTACATGTACAAGAAGATGGGAAAAGGGGAAATGTGGCATCAAAAAAGCAAGTTTAATGGTGATATCGACATAGCCACCTATTTTATCGTTTCAGATGATGCAAAGCATGATTGCTTTGTTGGTTCCTCCGTGATGATGTAAAACTTATGACTGAGAGAGAATTGGATATTCACATCCAAGTTATTGAGCATAAATTTTTGCTCTGTTGTTTTTATACTCTTACCCATGTACTCATTCATTTTTTTTTTTCTTTTCTTGAGCCCAGCTTTCTAGGGGTATGTAAACTGACGTTGAAGGGACAAAGCTTTATTGGGGAAAAATATCAAAACTGCATTTAAGTGTGAATGTTTTACAGAATGCAAGACTGCATATTGCACCAACAGTTCATTTTGTCAGGCACCAAAACTTCCTCAAGCACACACACGCACATAGAGACTTAATCCTCTTTGTTGGCATGTTGCTCCTGTGATTAAGATCCGACTTTGTTCCTAAGGATGCAAGCTTTCCTTTCAGGTACAGTGTATTTGTTAAATTGACATCATGACATTTTCTTTGGAATTCTGATGGCAGATTAGTAAGAACTGGGAAGTCTATGTGTTTTTCTTTTTTTGTGGCCATTATCGAAAGTATCCTACCAAGCACTCTTCGGTTTGGGATTGTTTGATCTTTTCCTTTCCAGATTCTTTGATCTCTATTAAAAGGTATGTCATTGTTACATCAACAGACGTCTCCCTGTGTAGCTGAGTTCTAACCATAAATCATGTTTGTTTTTCATTTTTGAGTGCTCATTACATGCATGACATTGAAACATATCACTTCATGTGATTTGCGTATCATACACTCCAAAGTAGAGATTTGCTTTTAAAAAGAAAAGTCAATCAAATGCTGTAGTGAGGTGTGTTACAGTTTCTAGAGGATAATCTTTGGCAATATATTTGTTTACCCCATCTTCCCTCTTTTGATTTGTATCCTTTAAATTGTCTTCCTGTGTGTCTGATGATTTTGCAGTCCCAAGATGTGTAAAAAACATACGAACTTGAATTTGATGGTAAATATTCAATATGAGAAATTAATCTAAAGTTTCAATACTGAGGTATTGCTGACATCTTCAATAGTAAAATGTCATGTTTTCTCTTTGAAGAAAAAAGGCATATGTGCACATTGCATGTGATTTATTGCATTATTGCTACTGGTATAATTGCCAATGTCACTGTGTTTGCTACAGTGGTTATGTTACAGGCAAATGGACAATAAATAATGTGATTTGTTCCATGGAGAAGTTCAGATTTCCTGTCTCTTCAATAGTGTACTGCATTTAGTTGTTTTTTTGTATTCAATAGAATACTGTAAAGCCACAAATATCCGCGGCATGAAACTTTCCTGAATTGCCGACCACCGAAAAATTTATGAGTATGCTACATGTACTTGTAACATACGGATCTGGTGAATTTTTACATGCATTTGACTTTTGGGAAGCTTCTTTCCTCAAGAAATTTGCAAAGGTCTCATGCTTGCGAAAATTTCTGGTTTTACAGTAAAGTTGTACTTGGATGATAAAGATAAGATTATAAAATGGCCTGTGTATGGGTCTGTACTACTGTATGCATAAATATGTAAAAGTGTGTGTGTGTGTGTGGATGTTCATGGAGTGTATGTAGTACGTGTTAACGTTTTTGTTTGTGTGTAGTTTTTAACATGGACCATGAGTAAAGCAGCAAACCAACGAGCAGAGATGGCTTAAAGGGACTGTACAGTACTGGTTGAGGTGTGGATTCAGGTGTTACGTGTATAACATTCCCAAGTGAGATAATGAGGAACCTCATGAAATATGAAAGAGTGTGTAATTTTAAGAAGGATTTAACGTTTATTTGATGAAAATCGGTGTCAAATGGCTGAGATATCAACAAAAAAAAAAAGTGATAACAATAAAAGGTGAGAGGCCACGTCTTTTATTAGGATCTCTTTGTTTCACCTTGTTTTGGATATCTTAGTCATTTCAAAACTGATTTTCATCAGATAAACTTTTGATTCCCCTTAGAATTGTATGCTTTTTGACATCTCATAGAGTTGTTTCTGAATATTTTGCAAAATGTTAAAAGCTAAATCCTCACCTCAACCAGAACTGTACATTAATCAACACGGACAGCAAAAGTCCACCATCCATGTCAATAAAATTATGTTGTGTCTGTTGTGCTGTGGCTGGCAGTCGAGGAGCAGTGTGGAGAGAGAGTGTAGGGTGTGCAGAATGTGGGATTTCACTGCCATTTAGTTTTACATAATTATAATAATGGGGGCATTGTTACTGCATGAGGAAAAGCCATGTTGGTTATGTTCATTTACCCGATAGCAATTCTGTAACCCATACATAACTGCAAACACATACTCACACACACATATATACACACACACACACACAAACACACAAACTACATACCATGAGGGCATTGTTATTGCATAAGGAAAAGCCACTTGTTACCGGTATGTTCCATCTGTATGTAGCCATATGAACAGATTAACAATTTTGGAACAATGTACTTGCATTCTGTAATCCAATTTATATTACATTCACATGCATGCACCCATAACTGCACACAAACACACACAAACACACACAAACTACATACCACGAGGACAAGGAAAGAATGTTTGTAACCACATTATACAACGAATGTTGCCTATACACATGCATATTTATTCCATTACACATGAAATCACATACAATCGGGTACTGTATCTAGAGTGGTAAAACGGGCACCATCTTCTCGATGCTACCATTTGTGGTCATGATTCTGGAGAAACTTCATCAGATTGATCCACTACTTTATGACCAGAACTGGCAAGACATACCAAGAGATTGTGTGTGTCAACAATTTGGTGACCATGGTACATGTAGCAAAGCAAGTACAGTGAAGGTAATACTTGTACCTACATAGGTGAAATTAGAATGGGTCCTTACTTGTAGTTCTGTATAAGTTACCCCACCTCTTGACCACTTGCACTGTGATCTGTGCCTTGCCTGAAGAGTGAATGTGTGTTTAGAATTACATGTGGGTATTTCCAAGGTAAAGGGGTACATTTCAGGGATGTTGCTTTATTTTCTGTTTCCAATGTGCATTACCCCTAAATACAATATGATCTTTGAGAACACTTTAATGAGAGATTACTTTGCCCAAAAATTGCTTCAAACAAGCAATATGTTAGAATTTATGTGAACGTATGTTACAATGCACCGACATCTTGTATGTACTAACATAATGTAAAATAATAAATGATCTTTGGAAATTTGTTGTTTTGCAACTGGATGGCTTTGTATTTGATAGAAAAGATGATAACAGCCCTCAAAATCTATTGAACACTGTTTTATACCATTTCTAGACTTAGTAGTGAACGTACGTTCTAGGGACTGACGAAAATATGAGTTTTGTCAGTCTGTATTGGGGGTATTGCACATTAGAAACAGAATATAACCTGATATCACTGAAATGTATCCTTTTACATGGAAATGCCCATGTACACTGTAGAACGACTTCCCACTCGATCATATTCTGTGCATCAACAGTTGACGACATTCTTCAATCTTACTACATTTCCTTTTTTTTTTTTAATCTTCTTATATCACGGTTCCCTTTAACTGGTAAGATATGTGGAAGGCAATTGTTTTGGATCCTCAATCCAGGTTGCAAAACTATTGGTATTCCATAGCACAGAAGGAGCAGTGGATGATATTTTGTTTGATGCCAGCTCACATTGTACAAGGAAATTTGGTGCATTACATAATCCACTTGCCTCCGAGTTGTGGCAGGATGCCAAGGAATACATGTTATTCTATTACCCACTGAGCCTCTTGGGTCTTGTAACCAGCTGGTAAAAGAGTGCTCTGGGGGGTATTTCATGAAGGAACTTGTCGAATAAAATATCTAAGGGTTAGTGACAAGTCAATTATATCCGACAAGTTTTGAGAAATTCTTTAGTCTGATTGGCTGATTTCCTCTGAACTTGTCGGACATAATTGACTTGTCAGACATTTTATCCGACAAGTTCCTTCATGAAATGCCCCCCAGAACTCAAGCCAACTGGCTAGTCGTGGGATTTTCATGGTGCGCTTGACTTGGAAATATGAGCCGCGCCCCACTGACTGTCGCTGAAAACTCTCGATCTTACCACATATACACAGGAACTGGAACAGTGTACATGATGAATAACACACAGCTTTTCTGAAAAGCTATATGCAACAAAGTTTTATGACAATCCTTCACATTTAAGCATTCAACAATTCTGAAATTTCTCCATTGCAACATTCAAATTACTACAGCCACACCCCTAAGCAAACCCCAAACCAGTTCAACAAAATTTTTCTAGGCTGATGGTGTCTTTCAGCAGCACCCAGTGTACCGTCAAGTAGAAAATGAAGCACATTGGTGATTTAATATTCCTGACACTGCATTGTAAGACGACACTCGTATTTCCGTGATGAGCCAAAAAATATTTCATCACATTTTCTGCCTTTTCAAGGCTGGCATACCCAACGTATTTTATTAAAGTTGTGTGTTACAATCTCGCACATTTTTAGAGGGGAAGTGAAAGTGCCGTTACATGGCCTTGCTTTTAGACAAAGGGTGCTAGACTGTAACATTTGTATGTAGCTGTTACTAGTGTTGGGGACAAATTCACCACCAGGTGGCTGCCATAGATGGGCGGCAGCTATTAGAGCTTTAAATTGTGAATTCTACTGTCATTCAATTTTTATCTATAAAGTGTATGTGCATACTAGAAATTATAGTCCTACCACAACAGACGTGAAAAGTAGTGTGAACATGTGCACACATCTGCACCAACTGACCCCTGAAATGCTTCAACAAACCTCAGATGAAAAGCTGCAGTGGTTTGAATTTTGGCACCTTGCTTTGGTCAATAAATTCACATCTGACAGAAATATAGATATTTGAACTGCCACAGACAAATTGAAGTTTTGGATGTGACATTAAAACATTTCATGTAATACATCTGTACTTCAACTATCTTGAAACTGTGCTGTAATCCTGAGTGAGTAAGTGGCATTATTACCTGATGCCAAAATTTGGATAATTTGGACATATGCATCTAGGTTTGCTTTGGATAGTCACAAGATTTAAATGCACACACCTACACAGGCAAAACAGTTACTCGAGTGCATGATGTCATAGGGACTCTACTCAATTGCAATTTGTTGTATTGTTTATGTTTTAAATTCTTTTATTCATTTATTTTCATCCAATTGTCTATTTGCATATTTTCTTTTTGCAGGGCATTATTTCTATTGCCCCTAGAACAAAAACAAAATCAAGTTGTTTGTGTCAGTGTTGGTTGCACAAAAACAAATGATTTGAAAAAAAAAAAAAAAAAAAAAAAACGATTTCCTATCCTATATGTTTGTTTGGGGGTTTTTTTAAGCAGTAAAATGATGGAGAAAAGCAAAAAACAAAAACAAACAAACCCCAACAAACAAACAAACAAACAATAATTGCAGTAACATGACTACCCTTTACAGCACCTGCCTGCGTCCGATGCTCAAAATGATAGGAATGTGTCAGCAAGGCAGTGCAGGGAGCAATGTTTTCTCCATCCACATTCAAGGTGTACAGAAGATGCCACTTCTACGAGTGGCAAATATCCTGAACGAGATCCTCCACACCATGCTGTCAGTGATTTCAGGAGTCCCCTTGCAAATGACATGGCTGTTGGCTGTTACTGTATAAGCTTTTATTTTTGCGTACTGATATTTTCACAAATGAGGAGGTCATGGACATTTTCATGAGATGTTGTTTTCCCGACACGAAGCTGTTGTTAATGCACTATTACACCAGCACATGGATGACATTTTCGTTTGCTGTTGAATTCGTGGTCCTACAGTGATTCGCGAAAATAACAACTTATACAGTATCCAATATGGCATTCCATGTTGGCCATGTATAATGG
This sequence comes from Diadema setosum, assembly GCF_964275005.1. Taxonomy (NCBI): domain Eukaryota; kingdom Metazoa; phylum Echinodermata; class Echinoidea; order Diadematoida; family Diadematidae; genus Diadema; species Diadema setosum. The sequence continues at coordinate 12,363,047 of NC_092692.1, read as the reverse complement.
AGCAAACTGACACCCTTTTGCAAATAATTGTAAAGTTACATTCACAGAGCCCTGGTATCTGTTTTGCTTTTGCAATGCAGAAGAACTGAAAACCTCTGCCCAGGCAGCAAGGATTCTGCCAGTAACCAACGGGATCTACATGTAAGCACTTCAGTTCTCCAGGCCATACAATTGTGTATTTCCTGATTGCTCTCCAAGTATCAACAACAAGGGAAACAGAAACAAGTACCTGAAGTCATCAGGTACCAGATTTGAGCATTGTTTAAATCACAGAACCACTGGGTCTAGTCCTGGAAGTCTCTGCTGATACTGCAACTAGTCTTATGTCAGGTCACTGCTGCCCATACACAGGTAGGTGAACTGTGATGATCCTTAAACGGGAAGGCTGATATTCAGACTCCTTGTCATCTCCTTGATCCCACTTTGTCAATTGAGTATTGTAGACATCTCCCGACAGACGGAAGTTGTGTGCTTCCAGAATGATCAGTGACGTTACAGGTACATGACAGCCCTCTATTATTAATCATCAATGCACAGCATTGTAGCGTATCTACTCCTAACGAAAGGGTGGGGTTGGGAAGGGGAATGGGTGGGGAGGCGAGGGGTAGGAGGAGGGGAAGTAGAAGGGGAGGGGAAGGGGGAGGGGAGTAAAAAGGGAAGGAAAGGGGAAATGGAGGGGAGGGAGAGGGAGGGGTGGGGAAGTGTGGGGAAGCGAGGGGTAGGAGGAGGAGATGTAGAGGTGGTGTGGAAGGGGGAGGGGAGCGGAAAGGGAAGGAAAAGGGAAATGGAGGGGAGGGGAGGGGAGGGGAAAGGAAGAGGAATGGAAAGGTGAGAGGGGGAAAGGTGAGAGGGGGAATGGCACCACGGAGGGGATGAAGAGGTAGAGAGGAAGGGGAGGGAAGAGGGAAAGGGGTAAGGGGGAAGGAGAGGTTTTTTAGAGGCCAACATAAATCAGAATCTCTTTTGAAAGTACCACAAAATTTGGGCTGACCATCCTGGTGCTTCCAGCAAGAATTCACAACAATCCTGAGCACAATCGTCATTGGGCACCACAAAAAGATTAAAACGTCACGATCCTATCTCGACTTCTCCACTTGAACATCCCATGCTGTCATCCCATTCCAGGGACGCATAGCTTTAATGAGAGAAGCGGCGGGACTTTCATGATTCCCGCATCTCCAGTGTCTCTAGTCACTTCTTGGAAAGCGCAGTTTGTTGACCGCAGAGATCAAGAGTTGTGGTGTTGGCTGTGGGTTCCACCAAGGGCATTGCTGAGGAATGCCAGATGACCCTTTGGACAGTGGTTAGCAAAGTGTCCTTTCTCTCCGCACTGATGGGGGCAAAAGAAGCACAGAGAAATACGTCTTCAGAATCACATTTAGATGATGTTTAATGGTAGACTCTTTTCTTGCTGCTCTTTTCAAATAATCTGACATATTTTTTTCTTCATCATTGAACTGTCTTCTCAGTATTGCATGTACACAAGGTGAAACCATCAAAATGCTTACATTTCCAATATGCAAATCATCAGAATTGCACACTCACTACAAAACAGTCTCACATACTAGTAACTTGGATAGGATGACAAACATGAAAACCACAATTAAGATGATGCATTCCTTCACAAACAGTTCCTTTCACTCCTTTCACTCAGAGCTAAGAATCACATAAAAGAACCTGACAGGTTTTTATTGGTCTATGTGACAGTCAAGGGAGGCACTGCTATTCAGATGGTCACCTGACTTACCTTGAAACATGTGACATTTTCTAATGACCTCTGACCCCTTCCCATGGGCCTTCGTTGATGATGCTCGGGATTGCTCTGAGAGTTTGTGTCGGCATTGCCTAACACACGGATGCCCTGATTTTGCTGAAGAAGGTAATGGTGAAACAGATATTGCCATGTAGTATAGGTTGCTCCAATATCATACATCAATGTGGGTGCATAACACCCAATAATAACAGAGCTTTCAATGTGGCACTCTAAACTTTGGCACAGTCACAGATCAAAAGAGACGCATCGCACTAAAAACTACCAGACACAAGACACTCCACGGACAAGTTTATCACTGTGAAACATTGGGTTTATATTTATGCAAAAGTATACCTTAATTTGGAACATGTTGTCACACTGCAGAACTTTGCAAGATTGCTACATCATCTACATCATCTCTGTTCACATAATAAAACTTTCCGTTTTAGTCACATTTAACATAACATAGGTATATCAATCAGGGTTCATGTGAATGACTGACAATCATGTCCTAGGTGGCGGACTTTTGGTATGGCAAAAATAAAAGACTCTCTGTGAAACCATCATTCTTTGTTCTCAAGCAAGGACAGGCTTCTGAATTTCTCTCTTTGCATCATCTAGTTTCAAATACACAAATACAGTCTGTTCCTTCATAAGTGATGCAATTATTAGCTTACATAATCATTACTATCATTATCATTACTATTATTATTTATTCAACCAGGTAAAGAATATAGGATACATATCATAAACATTACAAACATGAAACACCTCAACTGGTGTATCTTCTCAGGTAAACTCACCCTTTCGGCAGCTTGCTTTTGGCTGAAGGCTGTCGGCGGGCCAGCGGTCTGGTAGGTCTGTCCAAACTGCCCAGTGTACTTGGGACAGTGGATGGCTTTATGGCCTGGCTCACCACAGCTGTGACAGGTCAGTTTCTTTGACCCCACATCCTTCATGTCACCAGGCATGGGGAGGTCAAAGGTCGGGCTATAAAAGGAGAGAAAGAAGGCAAGAACTTGCTCATACTTAAAAGAACAGAGTGCAGTATCACACATGATATCTCTACTTTTCTATCCCAGGTATAAAAGCAGTTGAAAGAGAAATATCATTGCCTTTTTCATGTCATTGTACTGCTTCAGGAACGAACATTTCTAATATGATGCATTGAAAACCTTTGTACATGTAAATTCCTTCAGTAAAATTTTAGCATACTGGTGTGTAAAGTATGGTGAAAGTAAGTAAACTGAAAATTGTGTGTGCTAGGATGTGTCAGCTTTTGGTGTGTGCTTGTGTATAGTATTAGATGAGCATGTAATTGTGTCAAATATGTGTCATGTGAGAGATTAATTTTGTGTTTAAAAAAATCATTGTGCACTCTAATTAATGGTTCTTGCATGGAGTTATTTTCAATACAATTGTTCAATGACAAATTGCTCTTCCTCAACGTATTAGTAAGCACCGATTATTCACTAAGTATCATTATCTTTTTTTAAAGCATTGACTATTCACATCAAAGGAGGGCAATTTGTCAATCAGTTGCAATAAAAAAAAAGTGAACACAAGAATCATTAATTTCAATACAGACACGGTACCTGCTACTATAAGGGCTAAAACCATCACTGGCTATCAGGCGGAAAAGTACTGTAAAAGTGGAAATTTTCGCGGTGTTGAAAGTTTTGCGCATTTCGCCCAACCAGAAACTAGCGCGAAAATAAACGCACGCGAATATTTCTGCTGCCTGTATGTTCAAGTACTTGATGTCTTGATTCCGCAGAATTAAAAACATGCAAAACTCTTCTTGTCCGGCAGAGTGCGAAAAATTAGTTGCGCGAAAATATCCACTTTCACAGTAGTACATGTGGACTGGTGGATATCACGCCTGTCTAGCAATTAGGAGGTACGTGTATGGTATGCCCACTTTTAAAAAAAATCATGACTAGATGTATTACTCTGAACACCGAATACTGTGCACTCCTGTTATAGTAACAACGTAATTCTCATTACAACAAAATAAAAATTAAAGTCCGAAATTATATTCATATCCTTATACAGTTTACTGTTCGGCTGTAATTACATTCCAGTATAGCAAAAGAAAATTGCCGGTCCTCAGGATTTTATCACAGGAGTTGTCTGTAATTGCCTATTTTATGTAAAATGAAGGCAATTTGTCAATAAGTTGCAATTTGATTGTGGTTTGAATATCATGACAAAAAAAAAATTGAAATATGGTTTCATGCTGACACCCAATAATGGACGGCATGGTGTTAACACTATGGTGGACTGTCTTTCTGCTTTGGTAAATAAGATGTGGCACAATTTTTTTTTCATTTTTTTTTTTTTTTTCTCAGCCATATCTCCAGAGGTTGCATTTCACAAGACTGGCCTAATAATTCAAGCATAATTAGCAAGTCAAAAGAGGAAAACAAAACTGCAGCAGCAGCCCTGCTTCTCACAAATTTCATACTCACTGGACAAATTTACAGCTCTTCCCTTCCAAGCAGAAACCCAGCAAAAAGTTGGGGCAATAGATTCTCCTTACATGGCGATTCTTACAGCTCGGTCCTGCAAAAGGTCATTGAACACAAATGAAGTGACATTAGACAGTGATAAAGAACTTCACTTAAAGAGTATTCATGCTCTACAAGAAGAAGGGTTATTTCACCCAAACTCAAACAAGTCCATTATGCCTTTCTTTGGCAAATGGACGTAAGTGACAAAAATGTGAGTTCCTACGAATGAGAAAAGCATCTACCTGCCGCTAATATTGTTAAATTGACATCAGTACAATTTGAGGTATAGACTTGAACAACTCTTAACCAGTTGAGGATGGTTTTGCTACAACATGCATTTCCCATACACACTTGACCGAGTATACTTGGACTCGTCCTCAATGGGTTAATAGGGTAGGTGTTTCAAATCAAAATTTTCCATCCATGTAGAACATGTAAAAGCCCACTCAAAAAATGCCAACAACTAAGATTTGGATGATTGTTACTTGCTTCCTTTTACCAAAGTAGAACGGGTTTCGGTCACTTACATATACTTCTCCCTCACTGCACTACACTTGATTTAGCTATCCTTACCATGTTTACAGAAGCCTCTGTCATACCAAGGACAGTCTTTCATCTTACTGTCAGGATCAATGTGGAGAAAGGGACAATCTTTGTTGCTGCACATACCTGAAAAAGGATAGAAGATTTAACTCTTCTTAGCAGTCATTGATAAAAACAGTCAAGCAAGGAAAAGAGCAAATTGGAAAAGAATTACACAAATCTCATCCCTTTGACCCTGTATAGATAAATACTGCTTGCATCAAAGATGCATAAAAGTTTCCTCTGCAAGACTGCAACTCTACCAGAATATTTCATTTTTTTTTTATGTCTATCCAGAATAATTCAACATAAATATAAGGTTCACTTGAAAATGTTACAGGCAAAAGGGTAGATCTGCAGCTACATTGTATTCTTATTTCTCATAATCACAGTCTAAATCATGAATACATTTACACATACAACTATCATGCATCATGAAAATATCTAGAGGTTCATTTGCATGGGCATATGAAAAAGCAAGTGATGGTCACAAAGTTCCCAACAACTGAAAGATGGCTTGTTCTGTGCAATTTTACCATCCATATAACAATTTCAGCGTACTTCAATGGAATGGACATCTGTTTGAAAATAATGTCATGTATCATCGCTATCTAAGTTTAAGAATTTATCATCCTCACACTAGATTGTACAATATGATATCACAGCATGGAGCAAGCTACAGCGTTGACCGAAACTAACAACTTATTTGAGTGGGTAAGCAATGTGGGGTCAAAGGGGGCACCTGAAATCAAAATCTTGGTCAGAATTAGGAAGGGAATAGAAGAGACTTACCAAATTTTGCAAAGAAAAAACATTCTGGCATCTTCTGCATGTCAAACTGATGCAAGAATTCACACTCGTCTCCCTTCTTGCACAGACCTCTGAGCCAATGCTTGCACACGACTGCCTTGTCACCTTTGACATGTCGGAACGGGCAGAGGGCAGCCTTCACACAGGAGTGATTTTTGAAGAACTGGCACACTGCAGAGTTAGATTCTGCATGAACAAAGAGGAAAATCACATGCAACTTAAATGAGAAGCCTTGGGACAAGTTGTCTTAATTCCCCAAAATTAATCCCAACAGAAACAAGATGAGTTGGATACTATTTACAATAATATACACACTTAATAATGAAAATATTAGAATATCATGACAATCTCACTTCAATAAAGTCAAAGATTCAGGACATTGATCTAATTTATTTCAATCTACTTCAGATGTCAATTATGTGCATCTGTCATGTCATCCAGACTGAAATAATACATGTAATGCATTGCCTTAAATATACAGTTGTATGATTGTTTGAAAATTGTCATGATCATCAGTGTCTAACGGCGTTAATGGTAATGTAATAGACTCTAGAGGTTTCTAAATCAGAATTGACATCTTGTGGCGTTGTGCTGTCTGCATGGTCTGTGGTGCGACCAGTGTAGTAAATGCTTTTGTTTATCAATTATATAATGGTTATATTAATTTATAAACTTAACATTTACTGTGTCGATTTCTCGGAATCATAGTATGCATTTATCTGTACTGTTATCAATTTTCTAAAGATAATTTGAAAAAAAAAAAAGTTAAAACACTTTAGCCTAGTCCAGACATGGAATGGAAGATAAGCATGCAGCATTGACAACATTGGCAGCAACGCATGGGACTACTACTGGTACGACATGAAGTGGCAACAGTGTAAGGAAACTTACTGTCCATGCCATGGAATGGTAGCGGTAGTGTTCCATGCTGCATTTCCACAGCAGCTTCAATATCGAACTTGATATTTTCGACATTTGCTACGATATTCTGCATTTTTATTAGATGAAGCGTGGCCAGCGGGCCGAAACCTGATGAAACAAGACAATTCGGCACACGCATCCAACAACTGTCGGCTAGCGCCAGCCGTGTTGCCATCCGTTCATTGGTCCGTTAAGGACGTGCGCAGCACGTGCGCGCGGTAGACTGAACGGAGATCATCAGCGTAGAGCCGTAGCAATCACTTCGTCTATCTAACGCAACGTCATTGGGGTCAACTTGATATGAAAACGATTATAAAATTCTAAATATCACTGTATCATACCCAAGGAATCGATTTTCATCAATCTCTTCTTTTAACCACGGTCGCAATCACATGCTAACAGAATGTTAAAAGATAATTCGCAGCATGAAACCATCAGTCAGTCTCCGTACTTCGCCACACACACACCGCACACGCACGCACACACGTACATAACACACACGAAGCTTAGATCTGTGAACCAGTCGTTTTCTTTAAATACTCACAGTGCATTTTTCTTTTTTCATGTCAGGCATACTGGGGTGGCAACGCGGCGGTCTCGTTATGTTCTATCTGTCAACGAGATGGCAACTCGGCTGTCTCTTAATCTTACGATCAGTAGAGTGCATTTCTGTCTGTCATTGTATAGTACGTTTTGATATGTCATTTTAGTACATTTTCATGGCTGTCTCTTATGAAGTACATTTCTATCTGACATTGTAGATGGCAACACGGCTGTCTCTTGAAGTAAAGTGTATTTCTATCTGACACTGTAGATGGCAACACGGCTGTCTCTTATGAAGTAAAGTGCATTTCTATCTGACATGTAGATGGCAACACGGCTGTCTCTTATGAAGTAAAGTGCATTTCTATCTGACATGTAGATGGCAACACGGCTGTCTCTTATGAAGTAAAGTAAATTTCTATCTGTCATATTGTAGATGGCAACACGGCTGTCTCTTATTGAGAACATTTCTATGTGACATTGTAGATGGCAACACGGCTGTCTCTTATGAAGTAAAGTGCATTTCTATCTGACATTGTAGATGGCAACACGGCGGCTGTCTCTTATTGAGAACATTTCTATCTGACATTGTAGATGGCAACACGGCTGTCTCTTATGGAATAAAGTGCATTTCTATAATTGTCATTGAGATGGCAACACGGCTGTCTCTTATGAAGTAAAGTAAATTTCTATCTGTCATTGTAGATGGCAACACGGCTGCCTCTTATTGAGAACATTTCTATCTGACATTGTAGATGGCAACACGGCTGTCTCTTATGGAATTAAGTGCATTTCTATACTAGTATGTGTCATTCAGATGGCAACACGGCTGTCTCTTATGGAATTAAGTGCATTTCTATACTAGTATGTGTCATTCAGATGGCAACACGGCTGTCTCTTATGGAATAAAGTGCATTTTTTCTATACTAGTATGTGTCATTCAGATGGCAACCAGCAGCTGTCTCTTGTGGAATAAAGTGCATTTCCATGTGTGTCATTGAGATGGCAACACGGATGTCTCTTATAAGGTAAAGTGCATTTTCCCATTTTTTTTTTTTTTAGATGTGTAGCTTGATGTAGAGTAGAATAGAGTAGTTAGCAGCTTGGTGGTAGAGTGGAAACTGTAAGCCTTCATCAGTCCTTAACCCTCCCATACTTCGAGGCCGGCCAGGTGACTTGATGGAGCAAGGAGTACCCCAGGACGACCCCACCTTATGCTGTAGCAAAGCCAATTTAGACAATGAATTGAAAAATGATATGCACATTGATGACTTTACATAATACATGTACCTCCGTTTATTTTATATTTGAGAGCATCATTTTATCCGTTTATTTATAAACATTTATAAACATAATTTTGCTTTAAGATGTGTTGCTTTTTGCTATTCTTCGTTAATGGCTATGCTTGATAAGGAGCTTGTAGGCTTGTGGCTACATTCAGCTATATGAAAGCACTGAATTTCTTGATGTGCTTGCAGCCTGTAAAACAACTAATGTTATTCCAAGTTTTTATTTTAAATGTTGTTTATTCCAAATGGATATGTTTATATATTTCATTAATGGCTATGTTTCATACTAAGAGCTTGTATGCTTGTGGCTACATTCAGCAATGTCAAATAACTCTGATTTGAATGATTATGCTTGTGGCATGTGGCAGATATCTCCATGAAATTCAAAAGATCTTTAACTTGAATGTTTCTTTTATTAAAGTTAGTGGCTATGTTCCGTACAAATGGCTTGTGGTTACATCCAGCTATATGAAATCACTCTGATTTGCATTAAATGTGCTTGGCTTGTGAATCAAATCGAATCAGATCTTAAACTTGAATGCAAGTGTCATATATTTTCCACTGTTTATTTGATAAGGGAAAGACTTGCGATTATGTTTTCATTGTAATTTCAATATCCTGCATGTGAACTTGAAACCATACAGCGTTATATACTTTGTCTCATGGCCAATGTTTATCTTAAATCAGTTTTGCTATGGTACTTAGTCTCAACAGTTGTTATTATTCACACCGATGTTGACACTAGGTTGGTGCGGAACACCGTAAGTCTTGAAAAGTCCTCCCTCCCAATTCCCAGAGGCAAGGAGTTGCGATTGCTGGTAGCCTCATCCCGATTTTGGGACTGATTAGAGCTGGTTGTTCCCCAACCGGGTAAGAGGCAGGTTTTTACCGCTCTTACTTCTATTGTTTCTTGATATTATTCTTTTGTCATCACTAACTTTTGTTTGTTTTCTTACTTTCTTAATTATGTTAACCCCCAACCTTCAGCTGTGTTATGCAGCTTTTTATTAATTCTTTTTTTATTATTTATTGTTACACGCTGATTCGTTTCAATATTGTCTCTCTTAGACCGAAGGCTCTCTTGCCTTGCTCTGCTAAGCAAGCCAAGAATAGTTAAGGTTTCTCTGTGTTCCTTATTTTTGAGGCCAGGTGATTGCAGACAGCCTCGAATAGCAAGGAGCTGTGACAGTTGGTGTATAGCAATTATTGTTGAAATGAAACAACTCTACTGTGCAAGGCATGCATGGCAAGAATGGTATGAAGTTTCTCTGTCTTTCTTCCCTATATTGAGGTCAGGTGTATTGATAGCAGACAACCTCATAATAGGCAAGGAGATACAACAGTTAATGTAGAATTGTTGTAATGAAACAAGTTTTTTTTTTTCTGGGGCCACAGCAGGAGCGTTCTCGTCGCGGTCCCTGTCAGTTTTTAAATGAAACTGCGAATCCTGCTAAACTACAAATGGGTTGAATAATCTTGTATTTGAATGCATATGGAAAATACATTGAATGCATTGGGATAGCACCATGACAAAAAGATACTGGATCTGATAGATTTTGCATTTTGTTAGCTCTTTTGAGATTGGGGAACGTATTTTTGACCAGCCTTTTCCTGGTTCAACATAGCTTACAGCTATTGAACAAGGAGATTGCATCAGGAAGTGTGTTCGATGGATCTCCCATTGCCCTGGGAGCATTGACAGCATGAGCAAATCACCACCAGAGACCAACAGGTCTATACTGGCAAATGCGAGTATATTATACTATAGGCAATGCATATTGAACGCAATGAGTTTTTGAATGTAATCGACCAAAATCTCACCGTGCATTGTAAAACAAACAATAGCGGCACCTCTTGATTTTATGTGAGGACTCGGGTCTAATAAGTATTGAAAGGATGAGGCTACTGCTTTGAAAATTAGCATTAATCATGGGCTTAAAGAAACATGCTCAATTGCACCTTTAATCTGATAATCCCTTTATTAAGTTGGTCTGGTGGTTTTACATCCTGTGTGTTGTCCCTTTCATGGCACAGCTAGCTCTGCTTGGTAAAGATTAAGTTCTTTAATAGACCCTATAACTTCAGAGCCTCTTTTCTCCTTTCACGGTGTGCACTTTTCTAGAGTGTCCAAGTGCAACATTTTTAGGGGAACCCAGTTCAATCTGTTCACAGACTATTAGATTTGGTTCTATAAAGTATTTAGAGAGGCTTCATGATAAGGATCCTATTCTTCTTACCACAAATACTATGTCTATTGTCCAAGTCATTAAAGGATCCCTCTTCTGCCTCACTGGGATTACCTCCTCCCACAAACTCAAAAGAACGGGGGCATCCTTTGTTTCATAACTATGCGGCTGTGTTGCCATCTCAATGACACATATGCACTTTACTTCATAAGAGACAGCCGTGTTGCCATCTCAATGACAGATAGAAATTTACTTTTTTTCATAAGAGACAGCCGTGTTGCCATCTACATGTCAGAGAGAAATGCACTTTACTTCATAATAAGAGACAGCCGTGTTGCCATCTACAATGTCAGATAGAAATGCACTTTACTTCATAAGAGACAGCCGTGTTGCCATCTACACTGACAGATAGAAATTTACTTTACTTCATAAGAGACAGCCGTGTTGCCATCTACAATGTCAGATAGAAATGTTCTCAATAAGAGACAGCCGTGTTGCCATCTACAATGCCAGATAGAAATGCACTTTACTTCATAAGAGACAGCCGTGTTGCCATCTACAATGTCAGATAGAAATGTTCTCAATAAGAGACAGCCGTGTTGCCATCTACAATGTCAGATAGAAATGCACTTTTTTTCATAAGAGACAGCCGTGTTGCCATCTACATGTCAGAGAGAAATGCACTTTACTTCATAATAAGAGACAGCCGTGTTGCCATCTACAATGTCAGATAGAAATGCACTTTACTTCATAAGAGACAGCCGTGTTGCCATCTACACTGACAGATAGAAATTTACTTTACTTCATAAGAGACAGCCGTGTTGCCATCTACAATGTCAGATAGAAATGTTCTCAATAAGAGACAGCCGTGTTGCCATCTACAATGCCAGATAGAAATGCACTTTACTTCATAAGAGACAGCCGTGTTGCCATCTACAATGTCAGATAGAAATGTTCTCAATAAGAGACAGCCGTGTTGCCATCTACAATGTCAGATAGAAATGCACTTTTTTTCATAAGAGACAGCCGTGTTGCCATCTACATGTCAGAGAGAAATGCACTTTACTTCATAATAAGAGACAGCCGTGTTGCCATCTACAATGTCAGATAGAAATGCACTTTACTTCATAAGAGACAGCCGTGTTGCCATCTACACTGACAGATAGAAATTTACTTTACTTCATAAGAGACAGCCGTGTTGCCATCTACAATGTCAGATAGAAATGTTCTCAATAAGAGGCAGCCGTGTTGCCATCTACAATGACAGATAGAAATTTACTTTACTTCATAAGAGACAGCCGTGTTGCCATCTACAATGTCAGATAGAAATGCACTTTACTTCATAAGAGACAGCCGTGTTGCCATCTACAATGTCAGATAGAAATGCACTTTACTTCATAAGAGACAGCCGTGTTGCCATCTACAATGTCAGATAGAAATGTTCTCAATAAGAGGCAGCCGTGTTGCCATCTACAATGACAGATAGAAATTTACTTTACTTCATAAGAGACAGCCGTGTTGCCATCTACAATATGACAGATAGAAATTTACTTTACTTCATAAGAGACAGCCGTGTTGCCATCTACATGTCAGATAGAAATGCACTTTACTTCATAAGAGACAGCCGTGTTGCCATCTACATGTCAGATAGAAATGCACTTTACTTCATAAGAGACAGCCGTGTTGCCATCTACAATGTCAGATAGAAATGTTCTCAATAAGAGGCAGCCGTGTTGCCATCTACAATGACAGATAGAAATTTACTTTACTTCATAAGAGACAGCCGTGTTGCCATCTACAATGTCAGATAGAAATGTTCTCAATAAGAGGCAGCCGTGTTGCCATCTACAATGACAGATAGAAATTTACTTTACTTCATAAGAGACAGCCGTGTTGCCATCTCAATGACAATTATAGAAATGCACTTTATTCCATAAGAGACAGCCGTGTTGCCATCTACAATGTCAGATAGAAATGTTCTCAATAAGAGACAGCCGTGTTGCCATCTACAATGTCAGATAGAAATGCACTTTACTTCATAAGAGACAGCCGTGTTGCCATCTACAATGTCAGATAGAAATGTTCTCAATAAGAGACAGCCGTGTTGCCATCTACAATATGACAGATAGAAATTTACTTTACTTCATAAGAGACAGCCGTGTTGCCATCTACATGTCAGATAGAAATGCACTTTACTTCATAAGAGACAGCCGTGTTGCCATCTACATGTCAGATAGAAATGCACTTTACTTCATAAGAGACAGCCGTGTTGCCATCTACAGTGTCAGATAGAAATACACTTTACTTCAAGAGACAGCCGTGTTGCCATCTACAATGTCAGATAGAAATGTACTTCATAAGAGACAGCCATGAAAATGTACTAAAATGACATATCAAAACGTACTATACAATGACAGACAGAAATGCACTCTACTGATCGTAAGATTAAGAGACAGCCGAGTTGCCATCTCGTTGACAGATAGAACATAACGAGACCGCCGCGTTGCCACCCCAGTATGCCTGACATGAAAAAAGAAAAATGCACTGTGAGTATTTAAAGAAAACGACTGGTTCACAGATCTAAGCTTCGTGTGTGTTATGTACGTGTGTGCGTGCGTGTGCGGTGTGTGTGTGGCGAAGTACGGAGACTGACTGATGGTTTCATGCTGCGAATTATCTTTTAACATTCTGTTAGCATGTGATTGCAACGGCGTAGCCAGGATTTCATCTTAGGGGGGGCGGTTAGTCTGCGAGGGAACGAAGCGACCGAGCCCGAGCGAGCGGAGCGAGCGAGGGGGGGGGGGGGAGGGTTTGGGAGGGGGGTGTCCCCCCTCCCACGGTAAGAACTTTTTTTTGCATTTGGATGTTGTAAATGGTGCAATTTGATGCATTTTTTTGCGCGTTTTATCGACGTGAAACAGTCCCACTTGTTTATGGTAGCAGTTTATTTTGATGTAGATTATTATTGAACAATTTGCCTATAAAAGGGTATAATTTAGATACACTTCTTGTATTAATTCTTTTCACTGAATATCATGAACGCGACTGAACCCGAGCGAGCGGAGCGAGCGAGGGGGGAGGGGAGGGTGTGGGAGGGGGGTGTCCCCCCTCCCACGATAAGAACTTTTTGCATTTTGATGTTGCAAATGGTGCAATTTGATGCATGTTTTTGCGCGTTTTATTGACGTGAAACAGTCCCTCTTGTTTAAGGTAGCAGTATATTTTAGTGTAGATTATTATTGAACAATTTGCCTATAAAATGGTATAATTCAAATACACTTCTTGTATTAATTCTTTTCACTGAATATCATGAACGCGACTGAACCCGAGCGAGCGGAGCGAGCGGAGCGAGCGAAGGGGTAGGGGAGGGTGAGAGGGGAACCCCCCTCCCACGGTGAGAACTTTTTACATTTTGATTTTGCAAATGGTGCAATTTGATGCATGTATTTGCGTGTTTTAACGACGTGAAATAGTCCCACTTGTTTAAGATTGCAGTATATTTTAGTGTAGATTATTATTGAACAATTTGCCTATAAAATGGTATAATTCCAGTACACTTCTTGTATTAATTCTTTTCACTGAATATCATGAACGCGACTGAACCCGAGCGAGCGGAGCGAGCGAGGGGGTAGGGGAGGGTGTGGGAGGGGGACCCCCCTCCCACGGTGAGAAGTTTTTACATTTTGGTTTTGCAAATGGTGCAATTTGATCCATGTTTTTGCGTGTTTTAACGACGTGAAACAGTCCCACTTGTTTTAGATTGCAGTATATTTTAGTGTAGATTATTATTAAACAATTTGCCTATAAAATGGTATAATTCCAATACACTTCTTGTATTAATTCTTTTCACTGAATATCATGAACGCGACGGAACCCGAGCGAGCGGAGCCAACGAGGGGGGAGGGGAGGGTGTGGGAGGGGGGTGTCCCCCCTCCCACGGTAAGAACTTTTTGCATTTTGATTTTGCAAATGGTGCAATTTGATGCATGTTTTTGCGCGTTTTATCGACGTGAAACAGTCCCACTTGTTTAAGGTAGCAGTATATTTTAGTGTAGATTATTATTGAACAATTTGCCTATAAAATGGTATAATTTAGATACACTTCTTGTATTAATTCTTTTCACTGTATATCACGAACTCGACTGAACCCGAGCGAGCGGAGCGAGCGAGGGGGTAGGGGAGGGTGTGGGAGGGGGTGTCCCCCCTCCTACGGTGAGAACTTTTTACATTTTGATGTTGCAAATGGTGCAATTTGATGCATGTTTTTGCGTGTTTTAACGAGTTGAAACAGTCCCACTTGTTTAAGGTTGCCGTATATTTTATTGTAGATTATTATTGAACAATTTGCCTATAAAACAGTATAATTAAAACACACTAGTCTTCTTGTATTAATTCTTACACTGAATATCATGAACGCTGTCTGTTCAGCAATCAAACAGAAAAAGCATGCACACGAGGGTGTAGATATAGGGGCATATCCCCTCCCACACGAAGGTGATTTTGCGTTTTCAGACCTGAAATTCAGCGATCTGGTGCAAATTTTTGGTGCAACACTTTTTCATCGAAGTGTTAAAATCACGGAATTTAGCTCTTATTCCGAATGTGCACCATCTGTGCGTATGTATAAAGTCTAGTGAGGTAGAACTTAGGGGAAGGGGGATTCCCCTCCCGCTCGCGGAGCTTTTGCGTTTTTAGAATTGAAATAAAGCGATCTTGGTATAGCCACAGTCTACTTCTTTGCATGGCGGGGGGGGGGGGGGGGGGGACAGGAAGAAGGCGTTGGCGAGTGTTATCTCCACTCTTCCCTTCCGATGGAGCTTGTATCTTTTTAAGGCTGAAATTGAGATATCTCGTATACGCATAATAAGCATATTTGATGGAATCAACATTTGGGTAATCAAAAAAAAAAATGATGGGGGGGGGGGGGGCTGAGGGAGGAAAGGGTCGATTAAAAGGGGAAATTCCCCTTATACATGAGGGAACCTTCAGTTTTCGGAATATTAGTGAAAAGTCTTGTGCACTCAGAATTATTCAGAATTTTTTGTAATCTAAAAAGTGTACTTAGCTAGGGAAAGCGGCAAAGAGGGGGAGGGTTTGGGAGGGGGTATCCCCCTCCCAAGCACGAGAGATTTTGCATATTTTGAATTGAAATTCAACGATCTGGTGCACACTTTGAGTGAAATATTCAAAAAAATATATCTTATTTGATGAAAGGTTGCAAAGGAGACCCGCTTCATGTGCATGCATACAGTATACACGCATTTTTTTTTCCGCCTCCCAACTCCTCGGTCCAAATCTTAGGGGGGGCGACCGCCCCCATCGCCCCCCCCCCTGGCTACGCCAGTGTGTGATTGCGACCGTGGTTGAAAGAAGAGATTGATGAAAATCGATTCCTTGGGTATGATACAGTGATATTTAGAATTTTATAATCGTTTTCATATCAAGTTGACCCCAATGACGTTGCGTTAGATAGACGAAGTGATTGCTACGGCTCGACGCTGATGATCTCCGTTCAGTCTACCGCGCGCACGTGCTGCGCACGTCCTTAACGGACCAATGAACGGATGGCAACACGGCTGGCGCTAGCCGACAGTTTCCACACCAGTCGTCGCTGTTGCTGGAATCAAATCTCATCTCGAAATTCGCGAGACGAGATTGTCCGGCATATAGCATGCGATGCCGCCGCCGCGCCGGTCGGTCAACGTGCAACGCCGTGTGATTACGTGCAAAACCCCGGTTATGTAAGATTTCCGAACCGGAGCAAAGAAAGCAAAGAAAGTGGGAAGAAAATGTGATAACGTCACCATGCAACCGTCCAACTAGCCGAGCAACGAAAAGAATTATGCGGTAGATATTTATGTGATGTGGATATGTGTAATTTAAGAGGGAAACATGTCTTTGCATGTGACTGAAAGATTGTGTTATCCGGAGGAAGATAGCTTTTGCATTGTTCACGTTGGATCATACACTACATACAACTGTACAGTACTACAGTAGTCCCATACAAGCAAAAATTTGCTGTGTGAGTGTATCAAACGAGACTTGCTTGCTCTTGCTTGTTTTGTCGTGGGATACGACTTCTGAACAGGGCAATTGTGCACTTTACGGCCATATATTATCGGTGCGAGATTTTACCCAAATCGAGCAGTGCGTGCGAATTTGAGTACCTAATCAGGCAGCGCGGGTTCAACAGCATGTCTTCCGGCACTGTACGTACTTCCACTAGAATTCTACTGGTATGTGAATGTGATTTCGCATTGCAGTGTGTGTATGTGTCAGTCCGTGATGAAAGCACTTACGGTACGCCACATGATTGCTCCAACGCCCTTCCCTGAGCGGCGTGGTGTGATCGAGTTCAAGCAGACCCTAAACGGGAACGCAATGACTCAAGAGTAGTACACACTGTACTTCTGTAGGCCCTAAACTTCCGTCCTTCAATCATGATTTTAAATGAACAAATTCTGCCATGGCGAAATTATTCTGTGAAATAATGATAAAAAACCCCAAAATCTTATCCCGATTCGTCAGTCTGTTAGTGTTTATTTCATCTAGACCTCTAGCTCTACACAGTTACCGTTTATCGAGCCCGACCAGACGCTGTGTGAAGTGTGTGTACTGCTACCAATGTACGGGCAGTCACTACATGGACACACACACACACGCACAAGCGTCGCCCGCGTGGTTGGTATGTGCAATTTGTGATGGGGTTGAGAGCGGCAGGCATAAAAATATTCACGTAACTGTTGTGGTGAGCTGGCGCAAGCTAGGATGTTGAAAAATGGTATTTATTGTCTCGCAGACTACTGCCAACTTTCTCACACTTTGCGCCATGATCGTGGCAATATTCTGCAATGCAACATTGTATAAATCATAAAATGTACAGCTCGATAATCCTGCAGCGGAGAGCAAAGGCACGCAAAATCACGATCACAGTGTTCGAGGAAGTGTCAGCTCCGCAGAAGCGCAGTGAGTGAGGCGGGCTTTTAGTGACCTTATCACTCGTCTAACGGTGTTCCATACAGCAAGAGAAGCTCACCACCTGCTCAGTGCGTGGTGGTTCATGGGATATCACTTTGGCATACAGCGAATGAGGTACCGATAATATAGGGCCGTAAAGCTAAAGTGCACAATTGCCCTGAACAGGACATGCAATGTATGACTAAAAGATGAGGGAATGTTTATTGCCTTCATCACTGTGTGTGGTACATGAAGTATTGTAATACTTCATAGCCTAACTGTTAGTACTGGTCTAGACTAACTGCTAACTAGTAAACATTATTCTTAATCTTAAGAAGTTAAGTATTGACCGAAAGTCGTGGTCACCGGTCGGGGATACCATACGTTCCGTGGAGACTAGATTCTAGACTCAGATTCTCAGAATTGAAAATAACGGGATTGGAATAGATATCTACAAGAAGATGATGTATCTAGTGACAGAATCAGAAACTGCTGTGCATGTTGATTCACGTTTATATATCCATCAGCTGTATCATGTAACTGTGTATAAAGAAGAAACAGTATTTAAAGGACAAGTCTACCTTCATATATATGTATGGATTGAATGAGTTCAGCAATATTGATTGGTAGAAAACGGTGAAAGTTTTAGGAAAACCGGACAAATTGTTAAAAAGTTATGCATTTTTACATTTCAGTGACGCATCACTGTTTGAAAAGACTACTAAACATTTGTGATGTCACATGCGTAAAGGAAAGAAAATGTATAGAAAATTCGATAATTATTCATTTAAAAAAAAAAAATGAATTCCCTTAACTTGGTACTGGCATATGTTTAAAAGGGTAAATAAAATATTTCCCCTGCCTTCTGAAAGAGACAAGTCAAGTTCTCTTTTGTTAAATGCAAGAAAAGTAAAAATATGTTGAATTGTCTTTGTATTTATTGTTCTAACTGTTACACATGTGACATCACAAACTAGTAGGCTTCTCATCCAGCAGTGGCAGCACTAGAAATTTCAAAAATTCATAACTGTTGAACAGATTGTCCAAATTTCTTCAGGCTTTCAAAGATGTGTTCTACTATTATTGCTGCATTCACTCATGAATCCACACATGTATTATGTTGAACTTGTTCTCTTATATCTTGCAACCTGCCATATATTCATTCATGTTTTTCTATGTAGGCCATGGCAGCAGGCCAGCTCAAGAGCAAGCTGTGCTTGTCATTGATGAAGCATTTATGCAGTTTGAAGCATCAACAGAAGTGGCTGCTTCCTTGTGTATCTCCATGTTTCATTCAGGTAAATCGCACACATATGGTGTAACCTTGTCAGTTGTAGCCTGACTAAAATTGCATGCTTTTTTTTATGATTTAGGAAATCTTTTGCAACTTATTTTTTTCAAGTACAGTAGTACAAACGTACTAATCTGAAAATGATATGCTATCTTAACTGATTTCTTTGGAGAAATGTAGCTGTGCATATACATGCATATATCACTGTGATAGAGAGGATGTATTAAGGATTTCAGCGTGTCTCTTTGTAAATCCACTTTATGATGTGTATTACACATGTACCTCTGTTCCCTGTTCAGTCCTGCTCTTTGCCCACAAACACTTCCAGTATAAAATATTAAACATTTGGAGCACTATGTGGGTAAAGTACCTATCTATGCTACCACAGTCTACAAGAAAAGGCCAGAAGGGGCAAGGCCTAGTCACATACCATGATACCTTGACTGCCAAGGTCAGGACCAACAACAAACAGGCATTTTCTAACTTTCAACAAATCCTTTTGACTTTTCAGGGCATTATACTGTAAAACCAAAGGCCCTTGTACAATAATTTTATCATCAACCCAACCGCTGTTAGCTGGCTATGGCAATTGTGTACAAAACCATTATAGGCTTGCCTAGAAACATTGCATTGGCTACAGTGAATGATACTACACCGGTAGCATTCTCCAAACATTCAAATAATTGTAAATTATACGGATGCATGTTAAAGAGAAGAATGGGCTTGCCAGCATAAATCCTAACATTGCCAAAGATATTCCAAGGTGTCATAACATTTCTCAGAGGCAAGATGTATTCTTTGGAAAGAGTACCGCTCAGTCACAACATACATGTATGTTGTGATATATTCTGTTATTACTATACTGCATGCTTATGTGCACTATTTTAATGGATCTATGTACTTTTGATGTCAGGTTCAGAAAAAGTTGTCCACAACCACTGCTCACAGTCAGAGACACCAACCACACCACCATGAAACCACCACAAGAACTGACCATCACGTAGAGGAGCTGTCAGCGCCTTTAGAACCAACCGACAGTCTCTCTTCCGGGCTCAATGAGCGGGTGGAGAAGGCCATTCAGAGTGCAGTCGACCAGGTTGCACCCTGTCCAATTGAGCCCAAGGATGGGAACAAGGTTGACGAGGAAGTGATCGTCCAGGAGATCAGGTGGCGGGAGCAAAGCGTCGGGCTGTCTGAACTGCCCTCAATCTATATGGAGCTTTCAAAGAGCAGATTAACAGGTTTCTTATTCATTTCATGTTCTCATAAATATCAGTGTGAAGTTTCTCAGTTCCAAGGTTCTTGTGCCTGCTTTGATTTATATTGTCAAAATCATTTGATAAATTGATCAGAAGGAAATTCATGATGCTGCTGTCACAACACAATCTCCAGTATTATGTGCTATCCAGCAGATATTTCTTGAATTACAAACTGTAGGTTGCTGTTGTTTCAGTGTACCAGTGATCAAATGAACTGGAGAGCGTTATCACACCTTGCTGTGCTAGATGCGTGAAGGCATTGTTTGCACTAGCACTACGATATCCTGAATGAAAATGAAGTTTCAACATCAACTGATGTTTTGGTATCAGTGGAACAAAATTAAAAAAAAAAATCTATAAAGTGCCTTTAGCTGGGGGAAAATTGGTCAGTGTGCCTCAAATTCCCCGTGGCTTATATTTGCTTGGTGTTCTTTTTGTAGGTCTTGTGGTGATATCTGCCCTGGCAGGCTATGGCATGGCTCCGGGTGTGTTTGATCCAACCACCTGTGCTCTCATGGGTCTTGGGACGTTCCTTGCCTCCTGCTCAGCCAACACAGTAAATCAGGTGGGTGTGTGTGTACCATCATGAAAGTGAGCAAGAACTTTGTCTCCATTCCAAACCCTATTTTATGGGTACTTTGATAATGTCACACGGACTAGATGTATGTGTTCATACCTTCATACATGTATACATGGAATGTAGATTGATTGATCAGCATGAACATCATATAGTTGCTTGTAATTACTGAGTAGATAGCTCTGATAATTAGAAAAACTTGTGTTTGTGTTAACTTCATAATACAGCTGTATTATGATTCCCATCTTCTATCATGTATCTTCTTTATTTTCCTATTTCTTCTTCTGATTAAGAAAGGTGGTCTGTCTTTAATCTACTTACAGGTAGGTTGTCTGCAATATATTCCAGACAGTCTGTAATGTGCTCACTTGTTTGCAGTGAATATGCTGAGAGAAATAAGATTGGTATAGTTTTTGTTTTACTTGAGGATTGCATCTTTTTTGAACAAGTTCTTCCAAACTTATTTGCATGATGTGTGTGTGTGTGTGTGTGTGTGTTTTTTTAAATCAAATGGAAACTATCAATAACAATCTTTGTTTTGTTTGTTCCCACAGTTTTGTGAGGTGCCATATGATTCACAGATGGCTCGCACTAGGAATCGTGTGCTAGTCAGGGGCTTGATAAGGTATGTATTCTTTCCTGCTCATTTCAGCTCATACAGTAAAGAATACAGGAACCTTTTTGATACTTTTACATTAGTAGAATTCTGATATTTTATCCCCGTTTCACCTTCTACTTTAAAGGCATAATTTACCATTTGCAGAGGAAACAAAAACCCAGCATTAGTGCTTTAGAATAGTTCCAAAATTCGAGTTTGGGATAGAAACAACCACTGTAAAAATTTGAATCCGTATAATCAATGTTGTAAGTATTGTAAGATGCACAAAATGTGAACAATAGTTACAATAAAAATGTTGCCAGACTAAACCATCTACAGTTATGGTTTAATGAGAAAAATACTGAAATCTCCTTATATTTTTGGCTTTATTGCAAAAATTTTATATGCCAGGATGTTTTGTGATACAACAGACCTACACATATGCATCAAATGTGATATCTTGAACATTTTTTAAATTACTGCTCCCAATGGTAAACAGGACCTTTAATTATCTGTGGCCTCTCTTGTGAACAGGTTATTAGTTCTTTGTATTACAATGACCGTATGTATGCCCACTTTAAACTCCGATATATTTCTGTTAATTTGTTCTCATGGAGAAACCTTTTCTGTCCAAAGTAGTTATTTCAGTAGTATTTTCACATTTCCTGTGCCTTATGAAAAGGGAAAATTTCATGACATGGGAGCATTTTCCGTCCAAAGAAAATTAGTGAATGTTTATCCAAATCGTAGCAATTTGCATCATACACATATGGATTGCGTTTCAGATTGAATGTGAATTTGTTAAATGCATAGTTTATTTGAATGGTTGATCAAAATACAATAAAATCCTCATGCATATAAAAATGAATGAATTGAATCAGAGCTTGGAAGAGGCAAAGTTGTTTTAATTGTCTCGTCTCTCCATTTTTTTGGCAGCCCTCTACATGCCATGTCCTTTGCATCATTTGTGGGCGTGTCTGGTGTGGCCATCCTCGGTGGTCTGGTGAATCCCCTGTCTGCGGCCATTGCTGGGTCATCATGGGCCCTCTACGTGCTGGCATACACCCCCTTGAAGAGGTTGAGCATCGTTAACACATGGGTTGGGGCGGTGGTCGGTGCTCTTCCTCCTGCCATCGGCTGGGCAGCCTCCTGCGGAACTCTCGGACCTGGTAAGCTGTTGTGATGACCTTGTAATAATCAGATTCATGAAGAGGCCAGGCAAATATGCAATGCTCAAAAACTGATTCCTAAGGCAATATTCATTTGTCATATACAATGGGGGGAAATGAGGACTGTCTAGTAGCATTACAGCATTAGCCATCTTTCACCAGTTTAGAAAATGTGCAACGATATTGAAGTTCATCTGTTTCTCTGCTCTGTTGTGAAAGTGAATCTTGTCCACCCCATTTTGAATCTTCTAGGTGCCTTACTCATGGCTGGTTACCTCTACTGCTGGCAGTTCCCTCACTTCAACGCCCTCAGCTGGAACCTCCGAAGTGACTACTCCCGTGGCGGTTACTGCATGATGGCCACCACGGATCCGGGCCTGTGCCGGCGGGTGGCGCTGCGCCACTGCGTGGGCATGATTGCGCTCAGCACCCTGGCGCCTGTCTTCGACCTCACCACGTGGACGTTTGCCCTGGACTCCCTGCCCCTGAACCTGTGGCTGACGTACCTTGGGTGGAAGTTCTACAAGAACGCCGACAGCAAGTCTGCCAGGCAGCTCTTCAAGTGCACCCTCCTCCACCTACCTCTGCTCATGCTGTTGCTCCTGATCAGCAAGAAGGACTTGTACGACAAGGACAAGAGGCCGGCCCTCCCGGAGGGAGCGCTGGTGGCAAGCTAATGCCGGTAGCACTTGTAATAGGAATTGCCGAGAAAGGTATCATGGAGAGAATATTAAGCGTGCACAGTGCCAATATTGTGCTAATGTGCCCCAGTGTGGTACGGTGTGACCCGAGGCTTTTTGTGTCCTTGCGGCTTAAGCATGTTTACCTCAGTGATTTAACCAAAATGCTACCACACTTAGGACAAGAAAATCATGGCTCATGTGGGTTCTGCTTTTGTCCACAGGCATGTTGAATTATTTCACATGGAGCCTGCAGTAGTAGAATCGAGACCAGTATATTGGGGCATCATCTCCTCTGCTAAAAGTCATAACCAGATACCATAACAGTGGCAGTAGCCTCTGCCTCTAACTTACACAGAATTGGTATTTTATGGGTGTCACTTGTGTCATGTTGCCATGGCATGTACCCATGTCTTTTCTAATTGCATGCAGTCAGTGGAAGGTCATGCATTTCCCAAGTGGTGCAATAATGGCATCAGCTCTAGGCAAAAGAACCACCAAAATAAGAGATGTGTTAATTTAACTTATAAACTATTGAATCAATGTAAGTGGAGATGCAGCACTCTATTTTAAACCTTTTTTTTTTTTTTTAATGTGTGCCAGAGACTTTGGAGAGTGGGTAGAACGCTATGGGGTTTTCTGTGCCAGTTTGCACTTGAAGCACACAAACGGTTAATATTTGATGGATGGACAGTTTGGAGATAGATGGTGCCTGCCATTTACATGTTCACCACTTATCATCTGCAGTGTTCTGTCAATTACACTGGTTTTGTGATTGATGATTTTTTACAGGCTTTCTGTTCAGCTCTTTACACACTTCATCATGTGAAGTTTTGTTCTGTGGTTGCAGCGAGTGAGACTTACCAGAAGTGATGAATACCTACCAAAGATTATGTCACCAGTATCTCTGTCAGTTATGACAATCATTTCACATTGATTTGTTTTCCTCATATTCTCAAGTATTCAGATTTGTAGCCACTGATATTCCGCCGTTGAAACAAGGATAGTTTTCACACCTTGTGTGTGACTGAGCATATTTTGTCTTATAAGTTGCTATATTGTGTTGTAAGTCACAGTGTTATCATTTCATCCACATTTGACCAATGAATGTTCTCGTTGAAGCCTCAAATAAAGAATATAGCGTAAATTTCATATTTCCAGGTCACATTCACCGAAGATCACTCCAAAAGAATTGTAGTGCACATGTTGGTTTAATCAGCATTTATGTAAGCTTTCACAGTAGAATCAGAATTTGACATTAGAAGCTATGCAAGAATATTGTGCGATTCACATGTACCATCCATTTTGCTTCCCATTCTTTATGATTAGGTACACGTGTCCTCACCTTGCGTAACTACATGTGTGTGCCATGTGATTTTTGATTGTCTACCTCTTCAATCCACCAGTAATTTGTAAATGTTGTTTTATCGATATGCAGTCATGTGAAGATTGTGTGCAGGGAAGATTTTTTTTTAATCAGGCTTTCCAAGACGGGCTCAGATTTTGTCTTTGAACTGTCAATAGTTTACATTTAAGTTGGTGCACTCTTATTATAATTATATTTGATTATATTTTATATGATTATATAATATGATATTCAGGTAAGTGTGCTCTTTCAATTATAGAATGCAAACTCGGTTAAAAAAAAAAAAAACATACTGAGTTGATGAAATACGTAATATAACTTTAATTCCTCATTCCCAGCAGAAGAAATTCCTTTGTTTCATCATTAGCAAAGATTAATCAAGAAGTAGAAATACATACAGTACTCTGACCTGTTCAGGAAAACAGTAACACCTAGATGTCTGTATTCAAGAGTATGTACATGTATAAACGGTACACAATGTTACAATGTTTGCTTGTTTCCCCACCCCTCATCGTGCTTTTCAAGGGTCCTAATTATCAAAACAAGTCGTACAGCCTAAATGGACCTTTTCATGTTCAACCTCCACTTCTCTGGCTGCACAATTTGAAAATTAGAAGAAAATTAGCTACAATATAATTTCTTTCAATGCAGTTGCATGAACTGAACATTTTGATAATTCTGAAAGCTGTGTAGGTTTGGATGAGATACAATTTTATGCAGAGAAGTGCAATATTATGGCATTGAATTATGAGAGGCAGTTGTTCTATACACTTGTCCAAATGTATTGGCATTTTTTTTTTTTAATTCTGAGTTTTAAAACTTTTGTTTATCCTTTTTTCTAGTTGATTTGGCACGAAGTGATGTGACTTATAACATGGTGACATATGTTTGGAAGAGTAGAAGAGAGAAGCTTTTTGCCTGTATGAAAATGAACAAATGTACTGCAGACTGTGGGTACACTGACCATCAAATTTTGATTGCAACAGTGAGAAGCTCAGTGACACTGTTCTTCAGTTAGACTTTCAAAAAAATTTGCCCATGGCAAATATGCATTTAGTAAATGTCCATGCACTGTGACTGAATGTGCATGAACAGGCTGTAGAGAGCCTAGCCATTTGTAGACTTTGTACACAAGAGTTGACAATCACCTGGTTCTCTAATGAGCAGATGAAATCTAGGTGGGCCATCAAAATGAATGAAAGAAAGTGAGAGAAATTCCAGGAATTTCCTGGTAACCTTTTGCTGTGTATGAATTATTTATACATATCTGTGGTTACACAGTCCCTGTAAACTTTTTTCTATGGTGTGTTGTTGTCCACAGTGTTTTTACTCTGAGGGAAAATGGAACATGCACACATTAGTCCTTGACATGAAAATGTTGCTGATTTGTGAACTTTTGTTACACATTTCAGCCCGACTGAATACTACACCTCTTATATTTGTAAATAAGATGAGATATGTTTCATGTGAAGTGAAATCATAACTTAATTGAATAAAAAAAAAAAAATTACAGAAACCAAAAATGTCTTTACTAGTGTGCTGTCCTTTCTATAGCTTTCATGGTGTTTGTGTTGACAATCACTATAAAGAAAACTCAGTTCAAAAACTCTAGCACAACCTCATTGTAATGAGGTCAGTTAAAAGTGTACATGTATAAAACAACAAGGTGTTTTTGCATGTCCCAACTCTATTTTTTTTTTCTTTTTTGTGTGTGCGTGTCTTTGTACCCTGCTGGAGTGAAAAATATTATACAGTGTACACAACAATGATCATGGTCTTTATGTTCTTGTTGTATCAAGGACCCCCCTGTATGTTTTCAAATCGAAGCGCCCAAATTTCTACGAGGCTCCATATACAATTTCTTTCTATTATATACTTCACACCCAACATCCAATACATGTAGTACACAATAGATAACAATTTACGATAACCATTACAGCCTGTTTCTATATTACAGTCAACTTCTTGCAAGGTTCAAGAATTCAGTTTAAAGCAAATTACACTAATGAAGCAAGACTTGCTGAAAGTGTAGCAAACAGTTTCACCAATAAACATTGATGCACAAAAATGTATGGTTTGAGACAAACATTCTTTCATATATATATATATGTTTAATATGTGATTGCATGCAGCCAAATCTCATTTCAATAAATAAATACACATATATTGTAAATATTGCATGGTCTTCTCTTTGACTTATGACAGTACAGTTAGAACACAAACCATATGAAAAGACCACTGGATATGAAAATGAATCTCACATTACAGTTCCAAGCACATACAAAGGGGTGGGGAAGGGACCCAGAAACAAAACATTCACTGTGTTTATGAGAAAAGAATCACTTGGGGGTTGTACAAATGGTACAGCTGTATTGTACATGTACTGTACCTGCACTGAATAAAGATTACACTAATTCATGTTCTACTTCCAACATAATTAGGGAAATTCATGACAAATCAATCACTGTCTCCACAGTAAAATGAGTAGTTTACATGTGTGTGAGGAGAATCTCATTAAGGGTGATTTCATTGATCACGTATGGCGCAAGTCCAATCACTTTCTCGAAATCAACAACACTTGCCATCTTTAAGCCACACACTCAGAGACTGCTGACAGAATCATACCACATTTACAGTGCATGTCACCAATGATCTGTAAATTCTCATTTTGAGGTGATTTACAAAGCTGATACAACTGGCATACTTATCCATAGATGAGAGAACATGCAATAATTGTACAATGTTTAAAACAGTGTGTGACATGTACATACAGTGTACTATAATATTATTGCATGCGGTATGGCTATGCTCTTTGTCACATCAACTGCCTTTAAAACATGAAGGCAATTGTAAACCAAAATGGGACATCAAACTGAAGGGATTAGATCTCCTAGGAAACTAATTTGAATATGGAAGTACTGAATAAATTCACTTTGATATCCCACTACAGTGTACACGTAGTTCAACAGAACAGTAAATGTATGCTGTTAATTTTTTTTTTTTTTAAAGTTCATATACCGATACATAAGTTCACTGAGCAGAGACCAAAACCAATACAGTGCATTCCCATTAAAATGAACATGGTTATAATGAAATTTTTTATTTGAGTAAAATTCAAGGCCAAAAATTATCATCTACATTTATTCATACACTTTATTTGTTTGATGGATAGTTTTATAATAACTTTTTAATATAACAAAAGAAAACTGCCGGTCCCGAGGACTTCATCATATTGGGAGTTGCCTGTTCACTTAAGCTAGGAAGTAATTGCACATATTCGGTTTCATAATTTGTTTGCAATGTGTCATGGGGGGTTCCAAGCAAATGTGAACTTTATCTCCACTTGACTCAGAATATAAATTTCATACAATATATATGACACAGTTAATTATTGTCACATGAAAACCATGAATACTTAACTGATGCTTTAGACAACTTTATCAAAAGGCAAGGAAATTAAGACACTGCATTTTGAGAAAACAGGGAAATTCAAAGAATACCGTGGACACAGATACTTTCTCGCCAGGACACTGTGTAATACACATTGTAATATGGTGAATGTATACCTTAATTACAAGGGACCATTCACACACATTCTCCTGCACCGATATTTTTGAAGGTGCCTTTACTACAGAAAGTAAATTCAGATCATAGAATGACAGAAATTTAATCAAATTTGGACTTCATATAAAAACAAAATCATTTCATGTCTAAGTCTGACATGTGATGTTGGTTGCAACCACATCTACGCAAATTAGCTGTTCCAAAGACATGAGGCCATCAAATCACAACTCTCCCACTGGTTTGCACCCATGGATGAATGTCATAAAAATCATGTTTTGGAGCAATACTTCTGTAGCAACAGGTCTTTTCTCCATGAAGTCATCATTGCTAGGTTGTTAAACTGCAAGAAAAAGTCAATGGAAAGGAAAACAGTGTAGTGCAAATTTTAGTGTATGTCAGTGGGAGATTTGTGAGGCTGTGACATCACATTTTACTTAATTTGCATCCGTGGTTGACACTAATATTTTTGTTTTGTGAAAACAGATAAAACTTTTATTCTGAAGCTCTCTTTTTATGGGTCTGATTGCTGTGAGGGAATGTGATCTACCATGATATGTGACCTATTTCTCTATTTCTCCAGGCCAACTTGAACATGTAGAATTAAACTTCGTATCACATCATAAAAACTTTTGTGAAAAGAAGGGGCGGCTTGCATCAAGAAGAGGGATGATTGCATGCTATTAGAACTCGTGGCCAAGTTTTGTGGCAAGAAAGAGATCTTCATACATCAATCTTACAGCAATGATAAAATTGCCTCATTTACCCTGGGTAACCTCTGAACAGCATTAACACTGTTCTTCATAGGGGGCATTGCCATTTTCAGTGCATGTGCTGTATTGGTACTCTGAATTAAATGAAATGCGATCAATGCTCACATAGTCATCATTAAGGATCAAGGGACTAGTTTAAGATGGTTGAATTTGCACGGTAGATTCAATTTATGGCAAATAAATATGCATGTTAAAGCAGAAATCTAGATAAATTGTATTGGATTTTGTAAGTCTTGAGTTCCAAAACAGAAATTATGCATGAATTATGATGAAGAACATCTATAGTTTCTTGGCAAGATGTCATGAAAGCTGAGGTCATAAAATCCAATACCCTGATATGAGTACACTGCATTCCATAAGCACCAGTTTGCTACTATAGAAAAAAAAAAGAGAGAAGAAGAAAAAGTTATGTTTGCATCCATCATTATCATTTGATTCCCAGATCCATCTTCACAAACATCTTCACATTGTAGTCTTCAATCATGTCAAGAATCTCTTTGAGTTTCTGCTCTTCATTGGGGTAGTACGCTTTCACCTCCTCCGCGTACTTAATCCAGACACAATTGGCACACCCACTCCCACAGCAGGTCTCCGGATCTGGGGGTACCGGAGGTCCACGGGCATCTGATGCCGTAATTAAATGACCCTGGTCTTTACTGCCCAATAGCCCAACGTCCGAATCTGACCTTGCATGTGCTTCAGTAACCACTGCTGCACCATCCGCTGGATTGATTGTGGTTTGTTCTGCATTGTTTAGTGGAGGTGCATTTTTCATCACTGCTTGCTCTACACTGGAGACACTGCCAGGTGGTTGACTGGGTGCACCAGAGTTTGCGCTGCTGGCTCCATCATTTGGATCATCATTTTCCCCATTACTGCTGTTCCCTCCCGTTACTCTCCCTGTTTGCCCATCTCCAGCACGAGAGTGGCATGTCCTTGCAATGTGAGGAGGCAAGCCCCTCATGGAGGAAACCAGTTTTTGAACTGTTGAGACTTGCAGGAATTTCATGCTCCCAACTTCCTGTTGAACTGGACAGTCTCAGGGGAATTGGTACATCTGTCAAAACAAATCATTAAGTTTATAATGTGTCATGATCGATTGCTTCAATCCCATGCAACAATGCAGACATTGCACTTGTGAAGGGATTCATGTTCATATTTTCTCACAAAATTACTCCCCTCCCCCCCCCCAAAAAAAAATGACAAAACAAAGATATGAAAAAAAAAAAGAAATCTACAAAAGCGGTTAATGTAATGACATACCAGTGCAGTGAGACGTGGCATTTGTACACAGCAGTTGAAATGAAGATTACAACCGAGTTGAATGATCTGCACATTGAAAAAAACAAAAATAAATGTACACTACCCCCATCATCACATTTGTCGGGAGTTCCTTTTGTCGGAGTTTAATCATTTACAGATCAAATTACATGCACTCGACTTTCCCCTGCTTTGAAGTAGTCGCATTTTGCAGCGAAATCACAACATTCACTGTGTTAAATCAGTCACTCTGACTGATGCCATTCTTGCATATTTCACATGAGCACAGTAATCTACAACTCATCTAGGTTCTAAATGTCCTGCTGTCAGTGTCAGTGCCGGGCTGAGCTGAGTTCGTTAGTTCGATGTGGACTTACTGTTTTTAACACTCACACAAGATACAAGGTACATCTGAGCTGCTGAGTTAGCTGCGCCCGCTGGTAGTGTGCCGTTGACCGGGCCGGGCGTGCGGGGCGGGCCGGGGAGACTGGCGAGCGGTGGCTGCTCAAGCTCCTTCCTCTGCTCTCTGTATCTGCTCGCTCTCGATCTCCTCAGCTTCAAGTTTCTTGCGCAATGTCAGTAAACCATTGCAAGCTCGACTAAAATGCCGATAAGGCTAAAATAAAAGTAAAATAATTTACACTGTTTATGTATTTGTTTTATATTAATAATTTTTAATAAATTATGAAACTATTTTATAAGTATTTTTAAATGTTTTAAATCTCATTCAGATATCACATGAGATTAATAATTATTGTTAAAGTAAACTCCTTAACGAACGAGCTACACAGATAGCAATATGGCTGCGCCCTGTGCGAACTCCCAATCGTTAGGCAAAAGAGAATTTTACACAATCCCCGGCGACAACCAACGTCGAGGCGGTCGTAGCACAGAATTCAGCGAAGATGAATTTAACAACTTTATGGCTTATCTAGACAGCAACGTCATTGGAAGTGATTCGACGTTTTCCGGTCCATACGGCCGTCGCAAAGGTATGTGTGAAGTTTCGTGCAGATGAAGCACGCGCACGAAGGTAAACAACTGCTTGGTATGATGGTGGTGTGGGCGCGCCGGCGCCCGGCGCCGCGCCGGGCCGAGGCCGCCGGGCGCGGGCCCGGGCCTGGCGCTCGCGCCTGATCATGACCAGGCCATGGGGAACTAACGTTAATTTACATGTAAATTTATGTGCCAAACTGGATCTGCCTCATGTAGGTAGGAGAGTGGATACTGGATCATATCAGCGGCGACTAACCAGGCACTAATTTTTTGAGGCTCTGAAATCTAGAATTCTAGGGGTTGTCTATGTTCAGCTCAGAAGATTAGATTTCGGCCATAAATAATGTAAGGTCTAGCGTACTAGGGGGAGGGGCCTGGGGGGGGGGGGGGGGTCCAGTCATTTACAAATTCCTGAAAATCACGAATTTTGTAAAATTATATCAAATAAATTAATTATTCACTCAGATTTTTTGAAAATAGACTTCCAAGTTAGCATCTCTAAAAAGTTATCCTTAAATACTTTAGTGAGGTGTAAAAATGGAATAATCGACGTCTTTCACATCGTGTCCATGCACCAGAATCACAATTCATACTGGTAAATTACCCACAATTTACCATACACATTATTTGTAGCAAGTGGATGACAATGAGAAAATTGACATGTGTTGGTCAAATTTTATATTGTACTGTAAAAGATTTAAATTGAACATTTCGAACAAATTATGCGATGAAATCTTGTTATGAATCAATGTCTTGTTTGTTTGTTTGTTTGTTTTTATTGTTCCATATTCCACATTTAAACAAATGAATAGATCTAAGTAAACCATAAACATAACAATACCAATGCATTGATGAATTGTCAAGTACAGCATTTAAGACAATTAAACATGTGAAATATGAGGAATCTACATCATTGCTTATACTAGGGTGTAGATTCCCAGATGCTGGTGTGAGATTAATTCTTACTTTGTTTGATATTTACAATTGAAAGGAATGACAATTTATAAATTGGGGAAATATAAACATCGAAGAATAAAAAAAAAAAAAAAAAAAATCAATGTCCGCGGCATAAAACTTCTGGAGAGTTGCATGATCACCCGAGCAAGGTACAAGTCAGATACAGTGTACAATAGCAGAAATACAAAATATGCACCAAGAAGGTCCAGGAGATAATAAGAAATCACGAGCGAGGCACATGTTACATAATCGATAATGACAGAAATACAAAGTATGAACAGAGAATGTCGAGGAGGATTGAAGAATAGTACGAATTCAGGAAAATTCTTCTTCTAAATCTGAGATGAAATGTGAATTTTGTTATGTTTCTACATTTTTGTGTCACATTTTTGCCAATTTCAGCCCCCAATGCTCTGTAAGGCTAATCTATACGAAGCAAGTCCTGTGCATATTGTATGTCAGTACTATGCCGAGATTTGCACGTCCAGAATTATCATGCTGTCCCCTCATACCATACCTGTATATAAAGATCCGCGTAAAGAAATTGTGTATAAATGACTGATGAAATTAAAATCAAAATTACTCAACTGGGTAGGTCAGTAGGGGCACTCATCTGACATTTTGATTAGAGTCTAAAGAACTATCGTCTAGATCTACTTGAAGATTGTACCATGTCAGTTTCACTTACCAGAATTAATTAAAAAAAGAAGTGATGATTGATTATTTTAACACTGTCTGACATCTGTTGCACCCAGACCTAAAAGATCTACTCTACTAATCGCAAGGAAGCTGAACTACTATGGCCATGGTGATAAAAGTTTTATACATCAAAGGACCTGTGTGCTGCAGCAGCAGCTAACAGCTGTGGAATTTTGGTTGCAACCTATATTTGTACTTGTAGAAAGAAAGCTACAGTACCAGTACTACATACTGTGAGCAGCTGAGCAAAGCTACCTTCATTATTAGTGAGCTACATGCACAATTGATAAGTTGGAGCTGGTGAGGTGCCCAATGTCTAGCTTATTCATGACTCTGCTATGTACATCCTATTCCTAGTTGCATAACTCCAGCCTGTTTTGGTGTTCACATCTGGTTTTCCACAAAGTGAAGTTTACTGTCGCAAATGTGTGGTGTGATCAAACCATCATATTCACTTATGAGAATTAAAAGGCAAAGGCTGGATTTTTATGGCCATCTTAATATCATCATAAGCAGGACTGCAAACTCACTCATTTTTTCTACTGGTCCGACCTGTTTGTCAGACCAGTAGGTACTCAGTTTTTCAGTTTTTACTGGTCTATTCCTGAAAAAAGTAACTAGTCCAACAGTGATTTTTACTGGTCAGGGACTGTCAGACTAATGCCAGTATGCAGCATTGTCATAAGTGTCTTGTTTATAATCTTTATGTCTTTAATTGTTTTGCATTCAGCTGCTGTGTATGCTGACTTTAAATGATTGCAGTTGTACTTGTATGCTGCTGTATTTGCTCTAATTCTATGCTGTATTTGTGATTAATTGTTCACTGTTTAGTGCTGAAGGACTTGTTGTAAAGTCACATGATTTCAGCTGCATTTCCAATCCATGTTTGAAATGATATGATAATGAGCCTTCCTTTTAATGCTCTCCAGGCAGCCTTATGTTTTGTTTTGGTTTTTTTTTTTATTTCCATTTGCAATCTAAGACACAAATGATGGGTACTTTCCAATCTAATATGACTGTATTTATTTCTTGTTATCCTACAGTTACATACTGTGACTATACGGCCTCTGGCAAGTAAGTGGAAAAGTTGGTAATTGTTGGCATAACATCATACTTTAATTCATTCTCTTTTTGTGGTAGGTAACCACTTTTTAAAGACTTTATGCACCAGCCAAGTTGACAAAATAGTCTGTCTTCGTAATGAAGTGAAAATATTGCAATGTACAAAAATATCTCTTACATCAAGAGAGCGAGACAAGCGGTCTATCAGTCTTTACCTAGCCCTAAGAAATGCCTTAGTTAAATTGTGTCAAAATTTACTCTCCCTCCAGAATGGAAAAAAAATCCTGGCTCTTGAAAGAGGCAGGCTGGTTACCCTTTCCTCCCCCACATTAGGATGACTTTCTTGATTGTGCTATGAGGCTTCTGAAATATACTGTAATAAATCTCAAGCTAAATGATGATACGAATGCCTCGTAGCATATATCTTCTCACTTGACTTCCCTTAGTTTATTTTGTGAAGATGGAGCTAGAAATGAGCAGTGATTTTTCTCTAATTTTGAAGTTATGTAGTAAAACGTGACAAAAATTATGCCAATGAAATTTGAATGTTTGCCTTGTATAGAAAGGAACTCGATTAGAAAGGTAGAGTAGATAGACTCTTGCTGCTATAAGCATAAAAGAAGACTGGGAGTTCCCGAAGTGTAATTTGTATCTACATTCTGTCTCCAATCAAAACATACAGTTATCAGATGATTAATCCATACACTGCTTAATGCAAATGTAAAATATGTTGTAAACTGAATGATACCAGCAAGTGTTTTACTCCCATTCTTATTCACCTTTTGTTCTCACAGATGTACAATTCCTAGTTCTGCACTATATTGATTCTTATCCTTTGAGATTCCACCAAGACATCTGATCACATCAGTCATCACAACTGATATGTTGGTTTCTTTTTCTTTTCTTTTCTTTTCTTTTTCCTTTTGTTTTTAGGTCCCTTCAGTTTATAGAGGACTTCATCAGGAATGAGGTCCTACCAACCTATGGCAACACGCACACCACTACCTCTGTCACCTCATTACAGACAACTCTTTTCAGACATGAAGCTAGGTAAGCATTTAGATGCACTTGCTCTCTATTATATGAATGTTTCATTCTTTCTCATATAATGCAGATTATTGCTTGAGTGTGGAAGGACTAATGATCATATTTTCGATAGGGGGTTTACAAAAAGAGTTGGTCTTTAAATGCCTTCACTTTAATATCATGGTTTAAGAACAAGATCAAACTTAAGAGTGATATTCCAAACTGTGTGGAAAGTTGATGTAGTGATTTGTACTATGCATATCAGCATAGTAGCATAAATGCCATTGAACAAGACCATTATTTGAACTGAAAGTTTTTAAAAATTAAGTATATTAAAAGCTTTCAAGCTAGAAATCCAATTATTAACAGAAACAGAAACAATTGCGTATTCTTTTTTGTTTTTGTATAGTTGACTGCAATCTCATTGCCCTCAAAGATATTGGTCCTCAAGGTAATTATGTAATAATTTTGCCATTGATGATGAGTGATAAAATGATGAAACTCTGTTGCTTTTTTAATTTTGTTATTCTTTTTTTTTTTTTTACCAGGCTGCGAAGGGAATATTCAATATGGACTCTGTCAAATCTTGTAACAGGAAGTTGAACTTAGGCTTCAAAAATTCTGCCCCATCTTTCTGTTATTGCAGGGACATAGTCCGCAATGCTGTGAATGCCAGTGAGCATGATGCTGTTATCTTCACCGGCACTGGCTGCACGGCCGCAGTCCACAAACTGGTCAATGCTCTCCAGCTGCAAGAACCACCTGTAATTAGAACTCCAATCAAAGTTTTTCATTTGAAAAATATATTTACTAAATGATACAATCTATGCATGTAAGGTAACTGTTATTTTGACATCCTCCTGTTGTAGGTCTCTCCGAGGAAACTGTTTTGTTCTTGTTTCTAATCTAGATTGTGAAATACGAATGATTTCCTGTAGTATTGACACTGCAAGTCTTTACACTGCATTTAGTGAAACTCCCAGATTAAAAAGAAATATCAGATGCAGAGTAACAAAAGATAGTGTTATGTGGTTTTTAATTGCAATGCAAAGCCACAGTTTCTCTCAGTGGCAGTAACTGTTTTTAAAGAACAAAACAACAAAGTCAGCACTTCTATATATGGTTGCAATATCTAGGTATGTAGATTTTCTAGATAAAAGATATTGCTGTGTATATTTTCACATTAACTAAAAAGTGTCACTCTTTAATTTAGATGGATTAAAACTCATTTTGTCAGCTTCATTTTTTTTTCTCACCTTTGACAGGTTGTCTTCGTGGGTCCATATGAGCATCATTCAAACTTGTTACCATGGAGAGAAACAGGTGCCCAGGTGAGTTTTTCCATTGACATGTGCAAAGTTTGAATCTGTCACTTAAAATCTAATCATGTAATATTCGTGTCTACAATGACTTGCTTCCTTAAGTGGTACTTGATCTATATCGTCCTGTGGCATGTGATCATGAACAATGAGCCAAGGTATTAAATATTTTCTTCTTTTTATGTTGAATACCCCAAACAGATAGTGAGGATACCTGAAGATTCAGAAGGCTCAGTTGACTTCAAGACCTTGGAAGCACAGCTTCAAGTGAGTATTATGCCAGTTTTTTCTGCTCATTCTGTTTTTGTGTGCAATCACTCAGTGTTAGAAACTGAAGTTGTGAAAATTTCATAAGACAAGCTGAGCCAAGACAGGCAGAAGTTAGCATTTGTGAACTCTTTTTGTGTGTGTGTGATTTTCCATGGAAAAAAAAAAAGATATGCACATTCTTAAACGAAGCAGCAGGTGGGGCAAAAAAAAATAATAATGTGCATTCATGTAAACTATATTTCAGTCCTGTATAATGTGTGGTAGAAATGTTTATATGAAATAACAGGGCATACTTAGTAATTGCATGCATCCATGATTTCAACTCTCCGTGAATGTTAACATTATCCTCTGGCTGTGAGTCCATAATATCTGGAAGGGACCTGACCAGGAGAAGCTCATCATTTCAGCTGTAGGAAGGCTTCTTAACTCCCAGACCTAATGCTTGCAAGGAAGATACCACCATTGTGGTAGGATTTTTTTATTTTTTCATTTTATTTTTAAATAATATGTCATATTATTCTAGAACTGACATCTTACCAGCGAAACTACCACTGAACAATCATGGTGATCTGACAGTGCTTGCTCAATTTCATTGAGATGTTTTGACTTTTACGCTGCACTCAGAAATGGGCAGTCTGTGGGCGGCAAATGATTGGCTGTTTCTCAGCAGCTTCAAATGTAACGGGCATCCTGGTGGATACAGTTGCCGTGACGACCATCCTCCATCGCCACAAGGCCCTCGCCTTCTGGGATTATGCCACAGCTGGTGAGCGCTGTCATTCTATTTGCATGGTTTTGGTCAGCTAAGCACAATGAGTCAGTGCTATGTGGGAATGACCCCTATCCTGGGCTCATTCAGTTTTGCAAAATATTTCACTGATGAATTGCTATATTGGCAAAAGTCAAATAACATTGACCATTACACATTACAATGTATTTCCTTACTGTTTATTTCAGTGATTTAAAATGTTTCAAGAGAATTTCTTTTGGTGCACACTTATGGCATCTTTTATTACTGTGAGATGGAAAGGTTGTCACCCAATGTTTCTGCATAACTGTGAATACATATATTGCTAAGTGTTTACTCTGAATCATTTACTCAAAGCTAGAAATGCTCAGTAAAAGAGCTCTATGTATTGTTATACATGTATGTGTGGTCTCCTTGGTTAAGATTACTTGTATTTTTTCACTCTGATGTTCAGAATAGGGGACACATCTATATTACATTTCAACTTTTGAGAGATAAGTCAGAATTTTCCCCATTACATGTATGATAATAATTTAAAGCATTCATATCATCCAGATGTAGATATGTAAATGTTAATTAGTCTTTTGAAATATGTATTCCACCAGGTCCCTATGTAAAGGTTGACATGAACCCAGTGGTCTCAGGGTATGTACTGTTCATGTTTCTCCAATGTTTTTTAAAACATGTAGTCCAAATGCTAATGTATAGAAGAGAGATATGATTTTGACAGATAATTTTGAAAAACAGAGAACTCAAAGAACCAGGTATTTATTATGTCTATGCAGGACCCATTTCATAGAGAAAGTAGATGTTTTGAAAAGTAATAAGTAAGTTCAATACAATTGATAACACTATTTCTGATTTTAACTGGCTGCATGTCCAATGTGAACTATGTACTTGTTCATCTAGTATCTAATTCTTTATTTTGTGTGATGGTGTTTGTCTGAACATTCATATTTGATTAATTCTTATGTGTTCATTATATTCCATCTCTTTAGTCTACACAGTAATTCATATTCAGTAATTTTTGGTGTATGAATTAATTTTTCATTCCCAGGCCCATTCAAATGTAATCTTTTCATGAAATCATATGCTCACTTGTTTAATCAGTAATTCATTCAGTATGAAAATCATTAGTATATCACTGAGGAGATATATATTAATTCCCATGTTTTGTAACTGTTTTTGATAGTCATTATTTTCCCTCTGATTGCTTCCAGCTCCTCCCAGTCAGTGGCCCACAAGGATGCCATCTTCCTGTCTCCTCACAAGTTTGTGGGCGGGGTGGAGACACCGGGTATCCTTGTGGCCAAGAAGGCTCTCTTTGTCAATCCTAGACCAACAGGGGGAGGCGGTGGTAGCGTCTTCTTTGTAAGTTTGTGTGGCTCTTTTTAACGTATGGTGTAAAGTTCCTACCCAATCCAGGATGAGTGATGAATATTCCATGTTTGTGGAAAGTAGTATATAAAAACATATGAGTTTTTATGCCTCCGCCACGAAGTGGTGCCGGAGGCATTATGTTTTCGGGTTGTCCGTCCGTCCGTCCGTCCGTCCGTCCGTCCGTCCGTCCGTCCGTCCGTCCGTCCTTCCGTCCGTCCGTCTGTCCGTCCGTCCGTCCTTCCGTCCGTCCGTAATGAATTTTGTGGACAAGGTAACTATCGAAACCTGTTGAGGTATTCTAATGAAACTTGGCATGTATGTGTATTAGGGGGTGAAGTTGTGCCTATCAACTTTTGGGTGCACATGCTCAAGGTCAAAGGTCAAAAGGTCAAGGTCAAATACGTAAAATTTTACTATTTCCACCATATCTATTGAATGCCTGAAGATATTTTCTTGAAACTTAGTGTATACATGTATTACCCAATTAAGATTCTCTGGTGAAAGTTTGGGTCATGAGGTCAAAGGTCGAAAGGTCAGGGTCAAATACATAAAATTTCACTATTTCTACCATATCTATTGAATGCCTGAAGATATTTTCTTGAAACTTAGTGTATACATGTATTACCCAATTAAGATTCTCTGGTGAAAGTTTGGGTCATGAGGTCAAAGGTCAAAGGTCAAAAGGTCAGGGTCAAATACATAAAATTTCACTATTTCCACCATATCTATTGAATGCCTGAAGATATTTTCTTGGAACTTAGTGTATACATGTATTACCCAATTAAGATTCTCTGGTGAAAGTTTGGGTCATGAGGTCAAAGGTCAAAGGTCAAAAGGTCAAGTAGAAATATTAAAACTTCTTTTTTTTTCTCTGTACCTTGGAAAATTGTTCAAGGTATCTTCATGGAACATAGTATATACATGTACGGACTGGAAGTGATTATATAGAGAATGTAGGGTTCATGGGGTCAAAGGTCAGGGGTCAAAGGTCAAGTGCAAGACTTCAAAATTTTACTATTACCCTCATATTTATGCAATGCCAGCAGGGTTATTTTTTTACACTTGGTGTATGCGTGTGTAACCTAATAGAAATTCTCTGGAAAGTTTTTTTCTTCTCTTTTTGCCTCAAAGGTCAAAAGGTCAAAGATCAAGTGAAAGTGCTGAACTAACTTTTTCCTCCATATCTCGGAAGTGGCTCAAGTTACCTTGAAACTTAGTACATATTATGCATGTTCTACCTGAAAGTAATTATCTCATGAATTTTAGGGTCAAGGGCCAGATGAAAATGGTAACAATTTACTATTCAATTCAGAAATTGCACTTTTTCTCCACACCTGTACCTTGAAAATTACTCAATGCCTAAATGTATGAATGGTTCAAAGTCAAGTTAAAGTCCTTAAATCCTTAGATACATGCTCTCCTATTCATCCAATTAAACCTACGTCAAGGAAGGTGAGCATTCAACACATTTGTGACAAACTTGTCATTCCAATATTTTGCCAATTTTGTGAAAATGTAATCACACAGTGTCCACATGTACTATCTAGACCTATTGGGAAAATCATGCATTATGGCGGAGGCATACCAGTCGCCAAAGCGACATTTCTAGTTAGTTAATGGATTTTTCTCATAGATGATTTACAAGTTGTACCCTTAACTGATGTACTCTACTAATATTACTACAGTCACTGAATCCACATATGTATTTAGGGTAAATTCCCCCTTAAATATATCACATCTAAAATTTGGTTTAATCTCTTGTTGTTGTCCATGCACTTGGTGTTAAGTCATATGCAGTATAAATGTTATGATGGCTGTATCAGTAGGATTTTGTGGGGTTTGTAAACACAATTTACGAGTGCATATTTCCATTCATCATCGTGACTTCTGTTGTTTGTTTGATTAGGTGTTCTAGAATGTCCGGTATTCATGCGGGGCACCATTTCATGAAAGTTGTCAGACCTGACAAGTTGTCAGTCTCTGCCAATTTCAGTAAAATCCTTGGCGTCGATTTTTTGAGAAGGTCTGATCACTGACTGTTACTATGGTGACCGTCAGAGACTGACAACTTGTCAGGGCTGACAACTTTCATGAAACATTGCTGAGATATCGTGATGGAAGTAATGTGTCATTCCTCTACAGGTGAGAAGAGAGAGTCACCGATACCTCAAGCAGGTTGAGATGAGAGAAGAAGGAGGGACTCCATCGATGGTTGGAGCAATCAGGGCGGGGCTGGTCTTCCAGCTCAAGGAGGTCAGTCTTCAGTGTGGGTGAATGCAGAGGCTGAATTTAGGGCATTTAGAGTGGTTTACAAATGAGATTGTGGTTTACTCAGTTTGTGAGATGAAGAAATCTAGAAGTGGTAAATTTGAATATACAAAATACATCAGCTCATCGTCAAATATGTACATTACAATGTGCTGTATACAGGGCTCATTTCGCACTGTTTGTGATAACATTGATTTTGTGAATGGTCTTGTATTTGTGAAAATAAACAGCTTGCGAAAATATTCCCTCCAATAATGCAAATGCACTGGATATCGTAATCCGAGAAGGGAAATCACGAAATTTACTCCCGAGAAAGAATGATATACACTGTAGTTGTCAATTGTTAATTCAATCATTTATGAAATTATCTTACAAGTCCCAGTGGGCAAAATTTTAGTAGTGAAATATATGTTGTATACAATTTAATGTGAACTTGGTTTTTCTTGCATCACTTTATAAAGTGGCTTTCCCTTTCTTTAGAGTTAATTTAGACTTTAGTGTGCTATAATGACATTTTCTGAATTCATGTAAATTTCTCATCATTTGATGTTTTTGTTTTGTCTGATGTAAAGCCTTACAATCAGCTTCTGTGTGTTTCTCTTCATAGGAAAGAGTAAAATTGTCTTTATCCTCCTCCTTACAATGTCCTTGTGATTTAGTTTTTTTATTTCAATTTTTTTTTTCTGTCACAAAGGCTATTGGACCAGACATGATCATGAAGAGGGAGCATGAAATCTGCAAGTAAGTAGAAGCAACTTCAATCCACTCAATAAAGAATAATGTTAGGTAAACATTTTGTCTGCATGCAGGGGCGGATCCAGGAATTCCGTAAAGAGGGGGCGCATGCACCCCCCCCCCTCCATTTTTTTACATTTCTTTTGTTTTAACAAAAAAAATAAAGGGGGGGGGGGTGTGTGCCCAGTGTGCTCCCGCCTGGATCCGCCACTGGCATGTCA
Organism: Diadema setosum; assembly: GCF_964275005.1. Classification (NCBI taxonomy): domain Eukaryota; kingdom Metazoa; phylum Echinodermata; class Echinoidea; order Diadematoida; family Diadematidae; genus Diadema; species Diadema setosum. The sequence continues at coordinate 12,321,278 of NC_092692.1, read as the reverse complement.
TTCACAGCATAAGATTTGTCTGCTTTAAGTGCATTCCAAATATGAGTTTCTTATGCTATGTCTGTGCATGGCACCTGTTCAAGTTTGTCAGTGAGTTCTAAACGTAATACCTTATAGATTGCAGGGGAGTCAGCAAAATTGAGTCTCTCAGTAGTGAAAGTCTTGTGCTTCTTGCAGTCTTCCTTGGTGACCTTTGTACCATGCAAGAAAAACAAGCACAATGTATAGAATAATATTCTTTCTCTTTATTCATACAAGATATCCAAAACAGTAGTTTAGAATCATAAGTTGTTGTTGTTGCTGTTTTCAATCATCACAATTCACATTTTTATTGGAAGAGTTTGTAGAAGAGTTATAGAAGAGTTTATAGAAGAGTTTGTTTTTATAAGAAACACAGCTAAATGTTGCATTTTGGGCATTTGTCAAATCTTTTCATGGTGAGCAGAACCTTCAGATTTATCCAAAGCACTTCAGGGACTTTTCAAACTTACAATATGATGAATGCATGGATTTAATGATTCCTAATCGTTTCATGCACAGGTCAATGCTTGGGCGGCTCCGGTCCTCCCCCAACCTGGTCATCCTGGGCCCCACCTCCCAGCCACGCCTACCAATCATCTCCTTCCTCGTCAGGCATCCCCGCACTGGACACTTCCTCCACCACAACTTCACCTGCGCCCTCCTCAATGACCTGTTTGGGATCCAGGCGAGGGGCGGGTGTGCCTGCGCTGGTCCCTACGCCCAGGTGAGAGAGAGAGAGAGATAACACTGTGCACCTCAAGATACTAACATTTACACTTTACATAGTATGTGTGGACATTCTGTACTCTAACACTCTGTTCTGACACTTGTGACTGTTTATTAAAGAGTACATTGTATAGGCATTCATTGTGATCTCATACCAAAGCGTTGCTGCACCTGTAACTAAACAATACTGATTATGTCATTCTCTAACCAGACAATGGACAATACTGTCAAAACACTTTACACCATACATTAAGCCACACTATCCAAGCATCTTACAGTAAATGGGCAACACCATTTACACCATGGCATCCTACACTGACACTTTACACCACACTATACAAAACACCATCTACCTTTCAAACCTCCATAACCATGTCATATTTTAACATCACTATAGGGGTTTGACATCAGCAGATGCCACTTTCACCAGTACTCAAGAAAAGATTGTATCACTTGAACAGTCACATGTCACTGGTAACCTACATTAGCCCCGTACACCGGTGAAGTTCACCAGTAACAACAGCAAAGCAGAGATATGTCAGTAAATGCTTGTGTTATTGAGTTCATGTGCTGTGCTCACAGAATCCTGAAATGGAGATAGAATCTGAAAGGAAAGAAGAAGAAGAAAAATGTTGAAAGCTGTGTAGTACATCAACTGTATCACACACCTCACTCATTGTAAATTTTTATTTTGTATTGTTTCTGTTTATTTTGTAGGATCTCCTATGTATAGATGAACATACAGCTGAGCAGATTGAATCCATGTTGCTGGAAGATAGGTAAGACAGGGGATAATCTGACAAGTTGCAAATAGCTTGGTAATACCATATGCGACATACCAAGTGTATTATTATCTTGAGTATGTTATTTCACGAATTGGGACTTCTAAGACATTGAGTTGCTGAATTGGTGATTGAAAACCACATTGATGGAATGACCAAGAAGTATTACCCCTTTTCAAGAGAGAAGTTAGTAATTTCCAATCTTTGCGACATTTCACAATGCACTTGTGTTACAGGAGGAAATATTTGTAGCATGTCATTGATTTTGCTAATGTCAAGCGACCTATTGATTTCGTGAGAATAAAAACACCACAAAATATGCGGCTAATATGGCAAGATTCAGCTTTGCAATCGTATATCACTTCCTTGATACTCTTTGCTTCACTCCATACTCATCTTTGGAGTAAGATACTGAGTTGTAATCCTCAATCGTCGCAATATCATTTTTAGGCTGTCATCAAAATGTTTGTCGAAAGGATGAGATATTCTCATAAGATATTTTTTTTAATGCACTGATTAATTTTTTCCATCACTGATATTATGTGAACTTCATCGCTTTCTATATTTCAATTTTATTTGTGAAAATATGCTTTGTCTGCTACAGTCGGATTTGATAATATCATGCATGTGGTACTGATGTATTGGTACACTTCAGGTACAAAATATATCTTTTTGGTGTTCTTTTCCTCAATTTATTAAAGACAAAGAGAAGCCACATGGTGAACAGTATAACAGTACAACATAACTAACAAGCAAAGACATTGAAGGAACCAACAACTGAGTATGGATTATTCAAATGGGTGTGGACGCACATGTTACAAAGACTGCACATGTTGATTGATTGTTTATTTTTTTCAATCTTATCTGCAGTCGACTGGACAGGGTTCATCTGAGGAGATATAGCGAGTACTCAGAGAGAGAAATTTTGAGGTGAATATTTTCCTGTTTTGCTTCCATTTTCATGGTATTAGTATTACATTTCTGGATTGGGTACATGTGTGACATGTTTTCTGTTGTAAAGCAAATAACTATTGTTAAGCTTCAGATCATATTTACAGTGTACCATTTGACAAAACTATCTCTACATGGAGATGCTCTATCTAGATGTCATTGTGCAAGAACAGATGGCAGTCCAATGGCTGACACTCAGTCTGTGGCAATACCACCTTAGATCTGCTTGCAGAATTTGTCATGTTCATGGATTGTTTCTGCCAATCACATGACAACACGAACGGTCAGCCCTCCAAACATTTGTCTGACAAGCAAATTGCAGAGTGCTGTAAATCAGTGCTTCAGTAGGCTAAGCTTAGAATAGGAAAACTTAAAAGAAGTCTTGATTTACTATATGCTATTGGTAGTGATGCGAGAGACTTACATATAGCAACTGTATCATGAATGGTGATGCATGCTTATGCAATTATGCCGTATGCTTTATGCAAGAACTTTTGATGCAGTTTGAATGTCTAGTGGAGTTATCTTCCTCTTCTAATCTGTCAGTGGAATGAGATTGGTGTTTCAGCAGTTTAGTTTGTGTTGTGTGCAGGCCTGGGTTTGCCCGCCTCAACATCCCATTCTTCATGAGTAAAGAAGAGAGCAACTTTGTTGTGGATGCAGTTGCCATGGTAGCAGAGCATGGATGGAAACTTCTACCTCAGGTAATGTTGGATTTTCATCTTCAGGTGATATTATTTCAAACAAAGTGTACAACTTTTTGTAGTTGTTCATATCTTTAATATCAGAGTGCAAAACATGTATCAGGATTTGCATGCAGATGTTTTGTGAGGTTTAATGAAGTGAATTTGCCTTTTGTTAAGACTAAAACAGGTGTAATTGGCGGACACTGATTCAGGGAGTTGTTCTTTTTTATTTTTAATGCCGTTCTGAAATAGTTCTCTGTTTTTCTAAAGAAATAAGTGAATGACTGCATTCATGACTTGCAAAATGATGTATTATTTCTGTCTCTTCTGGAATACACCGTCATTGCAGAAGACCATCAGACATACTTTTGATTCATACATTTGAAACATCAAACATCTTATTAACACTGTGTGTGCCATGTTTGCTTGCCCAATGCAGTCTACTGCTCACCGACTTTGCACATATTGCTCATTTACATGACCATGTGTAGGCCAATCCATGCATTGCAATGTGCCACTGTACATTGGAAATGTCGAAGCCATAGTTTTATTATGATATTTACGTCACAGCAAAGCTTGCAAATTTTTCAACAATTTTGCTGTAGTGAATTTCTAGCATAAGTGCTTCTTTAAAAAGTTACATGGCTCTGAAAAGAAAACATATTTACCAAAATTGCTCATGCATTGCCTTCTCAGAATAATGTGGCACACAGGGGGCACACAAAGAGAAAAATAAATATTCCTCTGAGGGAAACTGGCATTGTAGCTTTTAATTGTATCAACTTTCTTCGATTTTTGTGGACATTGTCAGCTTTTCTTCTTGCGTGACAGATGACAGTAAATGTAGATTTCTTTACTCTGTGCATTGCCATACCTTTTTAAGATAGCCATTTCTTGCTGGTTTTTGCTGCTCACAGTACATATTCAACCCAGAGACAGGAGAGTGGAAGCAGCGAAACCACCAGGTGTTTCAAGACCGACGCTGGCTGGGCTCCATTTCCTACTCCTCGGGTCACATGACCTACCCAGCGGTGACAAAGGTCAAAACAAAAGGTCCCCTGCCAGAGAATTACACAGTAAGCGTCATTGAGATAATGACTTCTGTTTGTGTGTGTGTGTGTGTTTTTTTGTTTTTTTGTTTTTTTGTGTTTTTTTTTTTGGGGGGGGGGGTGCTTTCTGTTTCCTTAACGCGACATCAAACATCTCTTCAACTCACTTCAATTATGCTTATGATGACATAAGCTGAAAATTATAGATAGCTGATAAGCTGTTGCCATCCAGGTTGCAACTATACTATACTGTTTTTCCATTTGTTTTCAATATGTCATAGATTAGGGCACAGATCTATGTGGTGACAAATGCAGTTACAAGGAGATTTGTTTATGATGGGATCCTTCTGCTTCTGTAAGATTCCACAGAAAAGCAACAAAATTATCTATGTGGCCAGTGAAATGCTATCCCTTCATCTGCCTATCCCTGAGTTATTGTACAGTAAGAAGGTTAGAGCAGCTTATGTAATATGAACTATTAAACAATCAGCCCTATGTACCTTCGAGAATTGTTGTTACATACTTTTGGATTATCCTGTTATCATATGAATTCTACCATTTGGGTGATATTTGCGTAACTGTTGACTTCTTCTTCTTTTTTTCAAGTTTTTCAACAGCGTGCCTGCTTCTAAAGTCTGTTGTGATCTGTCTTTTGTGTATTCCCTTCCTAGCACTGTTTGGAATTAGCAGCAGACGTATTCAGAAAAGCAGAGAAGGTGAGGTATTTTCCAAGAATATCTTGTTTTTGTGTGTTTGTCCAGTTTTCAAGGACTTGAAAATGAATTCATTCTGAGTTTTTGCTTGTTTGTTTGTGTGGTGTGTGATTTGAGTAATGTTGTAGATCCTTTCCATGTTTGTATTTCCACAGCCTTGCAAAATATTGGTCAAGAGGAATTTGTTTGGACAAGTAGAAATAAGCTTTAAGGAAACTGGGCGTGAAAGGCCATCATTTTTATTATCATCAATTCATTCAAGTCAGTGATTTTTAGCATTAGAAAAGACACACGTTTTTCATTCTCTTCTTTCAGAGTCAAATTCCCCTGCCCGACCAGACCCTCCTTTTTGATGAAGAAGCATCACGCCTGAGATGGTTCATGCTACCGAGTGAGGCCAGTGACATTCTCAAGTCAAAGAACGAGCAGAGAGTTCCAACAGCACCTTTGCCCTTTGAACCCCCCACCTACCCATTGGACCAATCAGAACTGCAGAAAAGGAGGAATGCCTTGAGCAATGTCCAGCCTCCTGTGCAATCCAGCTCAGCCAGGTCTGATATGATTCAGGACGGAGAACCTTTGTGCAATGGCTGCAATGCATTTGACACTGCGGACGGTGGGTTGCAGCAGGAGCAGAACTTGTCCTCCGTTGCCATGGCAGCAGGAAGAGGCATTGGTCCTCGGTTGAGTGGCGAATTAGATGACAGGACTAGAGTTGATGGGAGCAGGAAAAGTAACAACACACAGCTGTTCATCGACAGCGTCAATGAAGGATTTGGTGCCTCAGAGGACTTGTCACCTCAGTCATGTAATCTGTCTGAAAATGGAGGAGAATCGGTGGAGAACTCTACAGTCCCATTGCCATCTAGCAGCACAGAGCTGAGAAGTGTGCAGCAAAGAGATGATTCAAATGTCTCAAGTTGCCATGCAACAAAGAAAGAACAAGCGTTGAACAGTGTTGCAGAGGATAGGTGCGACGAAGATCCTCTTGAAACAACTTCCCCAGAAAGCTGTCCCAAAACATTCTCTGACGGTACCTGCTCTCAAGATATCAGAACACAAGCTATGAGTGTCCTATCACTTGACAAAGAGGGCAGCGCAGTCCCAGAGAGGCATGAGTGTGTGACAAGTGGAACCAAGCAAGAGGAGTTTTCAAAATTTGTTGCAGACTCCAGCAGTACCAATGCTTGCCTGCCATGCCAGAAACAAACTGGTCTGGAGTCAGAGAGCTGTGAACAGAATTTGAGAAGTAATGACCAAAGTAGTCACGATGCATCCAAAAGAGATACACTATGTCAGAAGCAAGATGACATTCAGGCTTCCACAGAGCTTGGGCAGAATGGAAAAGATGTGCAGACTGTGAAATTTAAGGTGCCTCCCAAAAAGATCTTTAAGCCCACACTGCAGGTATGTACATTGTAGGTTTCTATAGCAGTCAAGTTTTCAATTAAATGTTAATTGACAGAGTACAGGGGACCGTTGCATGAAAGTTGTCAGGCCCGACAAGATGTCAGTCTCTGACAGTTACCATAGTAACAGTCAGTGAGCAGAGCTTCACAGCCAATCAAAACCAAGGATTTTACTGAAACTGTCGGAGACTGACAACTTGTCAGGGCTGACAACTTTCATGAAGCAGTCCCCAGAGCTTAACTTTTTTTTTTTCATCATTGACAGTGTGGTGAATGCTATACTTTCACACCTTTCTTTTTCTAGCATTTTAGTTTTCCAAATTTCTTTGAAGTTTATCAATACCAAATTACTTGGGTCTCTAGAATCAGATATCTCATGGTATGATAAACTTCAACCTTGCATTTTGGCATTTTTGTGAACAGAAAGTATACAGGGTCATTTGTTGAAGGGAAAAATGCTGTTCAATTGTTTTTCATTCTCTAGATTCCATTTCACTTTTGCCAGGCTGAAAAAACAAAAGTGCCCCAATACAGTAAAATTGGTGACGACTGCCATTTTGAGGCATAAAATTTTTGTGAATCATCAATGTCAATCAAAGCATCATGGAGACAAACACTTTCAATTTGTGAATCTTGGCTCCTCACAATATTTTGCGAAAGTTTCACGCATGCAAAAATTTCTGGTTTTACAGTAATTGTTTTAATGACATCTACACATTTTGAGAAGTTCTTATTCTCATTGACGTCCCTCCAGTTGTTGGTTTTATTGACAGTATCATCACATTATTTGTGTCTCCATGCCAACAGGCTCTGGAAGAGTACAACATGTTACGTAATGGAGACAGAGTCTTGGTCTGTCTGTCTGGGGGTAAGGACAGTCTCTCCCTTCTCCACACCCTCAGGCAGTACCAGTTTGTCGCCAGAAAGAAGGTCAGAATCTTCTTCAGCTTCCTTTTTAGCTCTCTCCGAATTTACTTTTACTGTCTTGCCCGAATGCTATCATGCTATACAGAATCATTACTTTTTAGGGATATGTTTGCATCGTGGCAGCATTTGTCAAGTGTGAAGTCAGTGTACTTCCCATGTGTTGAATTACCAGTATATATTATGTCATTACAAAGATAGCAAGTTTTATGGTATGGTATCACTCAAAATCATCATTTAGAATTGTTGTTGTTTTTTAAGTTCACTTCATCATGCAAACTTCTTCACCAGACATTTACTACACACTCTATATTGATATATATTCCGTAAGTAGTAATTGAAGTGACATATTTTTAGAATCAGTTTGATGTCAAAGTTGCACTTGTTTAGACAGGGGCCTACTTTTTGTTTGTCTGTCTTAGCTCTGATCATAAAATACTCAAATTAATTTGCGAGTGTGCTGCAATCTCAGTGATAAAAAGAAAAAAAATCACAGAATGAATTATGTGTAAAAGCATTCTAAAAGTATGTGAAATCTTTTTTTTTTTTCTTAAATTGACGGTGAATTTCTTTGATAGTTAGTACAAATTTTGTGTAAGTTCCGTTTGTTGTTTTGTGTCATGACAGGGAATCAACTTTGACCTTGGAGCTGTGACCATTGACCCCCAGACGCCCTCATTTGACCCCAGTCCTCTAAAGGGTTATTTGGCCAAGCTGGGTCTGCCTTACTTCTATGAAGAGCAGTGTAAGATTCATAAAAGCTCATATCATTCCCTTAATAGACTTTGCAGTACTCAGAGGGACTCAAAGACAATATCAACGGCATATCTCTAAATTAATGTGTTACTAGGTTTTGTTGCCAGATTTTCAATGTCCTAACATTGTGTTGCATGGGATGGCTTAAGAATTGATGTTGCAGAACTTTGTTCTTTAACTTATGTTAGATACTTACTCTCAATGAAAAAAAAAAAAAAACGAATAAAAAATTGAGTGACATAAAAGCAGTCATCACCTGTACCTATGGTCTGGGTTAGAATTAGCATGCTATTATGGTCTCTTTCATTTATGATATTTGAGACTGTGTTATGTGAATTTCCTCTGTTTTTCAGATGATTCCTCGGACAAATATGGGAAAAGTAGTGAATTAAGATTACGGGCAACGAGCATGTAGACAAAAGCGTTTAACCGTGGTTATCATTATCATGCAAATATATGACATTGCACCCTCTTCCCTCCTGTAAAACATACCTTATATATCTAACTGGCTCTCAATTATTTTGACTTATACTAGGAAATATTTCCCCCAAAAAGAAAACATAAAAAAATGAAATATGCAAAGTAATGAGGAAAAGGATGGCTTTGACTATTAAAAAAAAAAAAAAAAAAGATTTCAAAAAAGAAGTTTAAAGAAAATGCATGGTTTAAATTTATTCTATTGATTAAAACAAGCACGAATTAGGCATATATACAACATGCGCATGTTACCAAAGATTCCATGATCCCACCAATATGTTATGTGCATTTGCGCAGTCGAAATTTGCATAAATCCATGGAATGAATTTGAGCCACCTTTGTAAATTTGGGCCTCCATTTTTTTCCCCCCACCACCAGGCATCATAGAGCAAGCTGCTAATCTACCAGACGGCTGCGACTCCATCTGTAGCTTCTGCTCCCGCATGAAGCGCGGCCGCCTCTACGCCTGCGCACGCAGGGAGGGTTACAATGTCCTGGCCATGGGCCAACATTTGGATGACTTGGCGGAGAGGTGATACACCATTTGTCTGCTTTTAAGGCTGCAGCAAAAAATCATCAGTATACTTGGTATCCCCAAGACCTTAGCCTTTGTTTGTAAGGTCATTGATAGCAGTTGATTTCTTGCTCTTTTTATTTTGCATTTTATAAAGTGCTTTAAATGTCTTTGGAATATGTTGTTTGAGCGTTTCTGTTCAGATCTGTAGTCGTAAATCTTGTGCATGCTTCTTTTCTTCTTTTTATGCCTCCGCCAACGAAGTGGCCGGAGGCATTATGTTTTCGGGTCGTCCGTCCGTCCGTACGTCCGTACGTCCGTACGTCCGTACGTCCGTCCGTCCCGTTTTGTTTTTGTCGATATCTCAAGAACCGTGTTGTGGTTTTGCATCAAACTTGGTATGAGGGTATATCCTTGGAGGATGATACTTTATGTGGATTTTAGGGTCACAGGGTCAAAGGTCAAAGGTCACAGGTTATTTTGTGAAAAAAAAATTGAAATTTCATGTTTTTCTCCATATCTCGCAAATGGTTCAAGGTATCTTCATGGAACTTAGTATATATGCTTGTACCGATGGGCAGTGATTATCTAGGGAAGTTGGGGGTCATGGGTCAAAGGTCAGGGGTCAAAGGTCAAGTTCAACTCCTCAAAATATAACTACTTTCCTTATATTTATGCAGTGCCTGAAGGATTTTTTTAAAACTTGATGTATGCATGTATAACCCAATATATATTCTGTGGGAAGTTTCTTGCCAAAAGGTCAAAGGTCAAAAGGTCAAAGGTCAAGTGAAAGTGCTAAATTGCACTTTTTCTTCCATATCTCAAAAATAACTCAAGGTATTGTCATGAAACTTACATATTTATGCATGTTCTACCTGACAGTAATTCTCTTTGGAACTGTGGGGTCAAAGGTCAAAGGCCAGGTTTCGATGATACTATTTTACCATTTGATACTGAAATTATACTTTTTCTCAATACCTTGAAAATTACTCAATGCATAAACTTGTAAAAGGGTCAAAAGTCAAGTGAAAATCATCAGTTCCCCCAAATACCTGCACTCTGACGTTTTAATCATTCATCCAATTGAACCTAGTTCTAGGAAAGTGAACATTCAGCACGTTTGTGGCAAACCTGTCATTTTAATATTTTGCCAATTGTGTGAAACTGTCATCACACATTGTCAAGACATTGTACTATAGACCTATTAGGAGAACCATGTATTATGGCGGAGGCATACACCAGTTGCCGTAGCGACATTTCTAGTTTTTCTTTTTTTGTGTGTGTTTTTACCATCACCATAACAAGTCCTTTCAGTATCCCATTGACATGATATTACAATGCTAAATCAAATTGTGGCGGTTTTTTCTTCTACACAGCTTCCTGATGTCAGTATTTCACAACGGACTTCTGAGGACTATGAAAGCCAACTACTCTGTAAAGTACGTTCTCGTTTCTATCGAATGAAACTTTAAGAGTCTTTCGCTGTCAGGATAGCATGAGTCAGCAAATTATTAGAGCATGTTCCAATTTTTTTTACTTTGCTCTTGAATTAATGTGAAGTGTTGAAGCAAAATATTGCTTCTTTCATACCTTGCAATACAAAGTTACAAGGCATGTGTAAGAATGGCAAAAATTAGCATGGAGATAACACAAGGTGTAATCATGTGACTGATAAATTTCTTACCTTTCTCCATTGTGTACAGATAAGTCTGTTAGATACTTTCCACTTAATGATACAGCGATGTACAGTAAGTGCAAGAATACCCTTCCTGCATGTCGTTACAGAAAAATACAGAAAACATCGAATCAGCTGCTACCTTTGAAAGTAGCACTACTACTCGCTTATGCAACAGTGCCGTACGTGGCACCATTGGCATTGTCTGCGACATGTAAACTTAGGTTCATTCACCACTGTTATGTTGGCCCTCCTTATCTTGCTTTGAAACGGTGCATCATAATTTTGGTATATGGTGTACTGTGTATACATGTACTTATGGTGATGGTTGGAATCCTGTGGAGTTGTTTTTATGTTGCTTCTGTTTGCTGCCCTCTGTTTTTCAACAGAGAAGGCGACCTGAGAGTGATACGACCCTTTGTCTACGTCAGGGAGAAAGACTTGCGAGACTTTGCAGAACAGGTGAGATCAATTTTCCTGTGCGCCGAGTGCTTGTTCTATTCTTCCAAGCACTTTCTAGTGCATCAATTTTCTTTTCCATGGTAAAATAATTTGCCGAGTGTTGGATGTATAGCTCACTTGGAATGTATAAAGCATCCTGCAGAAGAATTAGGATATTGCAATCATTGCTGGGCATGTGTGTACCTATCGCCATTGGCTTTGTGCTTCTTCTGCACACAGTAACTGCACAGAATGTCCCGTCCTAGGGACAGATTTCAGCATTAGATTACTGTTAACCCCCTGAAGACCAGGATATAAGGATCACATTGGCATCTTGTAGAAGTGAATAGTGCTAGTAGATATTAAAGAGTTAAAGTAACATTAACATTCACCTGTTTCTCTAGGGCTCAAGACAGTCAGTTTAAAATGCTGTGTACTCTTTATATGCTATGATATATATTTAGTGAGTGTAATCTGGTCTTCCTGACATTTTCTGAGTGGTTTGATTCACAAGACTCGTGGAGTACAGCAATGGGCAGAATTAATATACCTGTGCATTTTGCATTTGTGTTGGGTCGGACTTTATATTTTCGCATGATTAAAATTCTTAAATATCACCCCGACTCACAAAAAAATCACAAAATTGAAGACCTCGCAAAATATGTTGGGTATTTAGTATACAAAGTCATTTGTTTTTATGTCAGTGATTTTATCACTGCATGCTCATTGCAGTTGCTGATGGTCTTTATTTCTGGAAGCAGAGATAATGAATGCTGATTTTAAAGATTGCTACAATGTAGTTTCAGCCCCTCTTGAATCATAACTTTCTTTTCAGGCCAAACTTCCAGTCATCCCAGAAAATTGTCCTGCCTGTTTCGAGGCGCCAAAGGTAAGTACATGTAGCTTTTTATTGGTATGCCTTTGTTTGAAAAAGGGGAAAGTTGTTGACTACAGACCGTGTATGCAAAGTCCACCCTGAAGCACTTTGTGTGAATGGAAGCAAAAACATGAGAGGAACAAGACAGTGAAAGTTTGAGCAAATTATGATGAAAACTATTGTACAGATATTTATGTGTGGTTGTTTTTTTTTCTAATTGTGATCCATCAAGAAAAAATTAATAACGCTGTAATGTACCATGTGAGCTCGCCTTCCATTTGCCTTTTGCATGAAAATTTAGTAAAAGTTCTTTTTTTTTTGTCATTGATGGAATAAATATATTTTTAGCATGCAGGGGTTGTAGAGAAAAATATTTACAGGGTTGTACCAAGGGTGTGTGTTCAATTAGAATTTTGCTTGATGGGAAAATTAGAATTTATAATTCTATGGTACAAAGCAAGGGGGGGGGGGGGCTTGTATGTGACAAGCTTGCCAATTTGCATTGGATTGATCGCAACATACTTTTCTTACTTTTCATCAGAATTTGTTCAAACTGTCTCTGTCCTGTTCTACAAATCTTTCTGTTTCTGTTCCCACAAACTAATTTTCAAGTTGGATTTTCCCTTTGAAAACAACCACAACTAATTCTGTCCTCTCCCAACAGGAGCGTCACCGAGTGAAGCAGCTGTTGGCTGGACAGGAGCTTCTCTTCCCACGCCTCTACCCAAGCCTGCAGGCAGCCATGAAGCCCCTCATGGCCAAGAGTAAGACCGGCATGGAATCCAGCCTCTACAAACAGGGCCACAGCAAGGTGCAGCAAGCCGAGGATGAAGAAGATGTGATGTTCTGAAAGAACCGATTCAGAAAAAAGGAAGTCACAGTTGTATGGCTGATTCACAATTGGAATCTTGCTTGAATAAGCAGCAACGTGGCAAGACACAGGGCACATATCGTCGGTTGAGAATGAGAAGGGCATTAAATAGTCTTGAACACTATGGCTTTAGTGGCAACTTAACGCCTGTCTCTTTCTCACCCGACAATATCAAGATAATGAAGGTGTATTGTTATTTCAGTGACAACTGTAGGAACAAACTGGATGGAAAATCCTTAGCCGTGGACTTGACTTGAATGAGCTGCTCTGAGCTGCACTGTTGAAAAATGCAGTAGGGTGGGGAGAAAGAAAGAAATGCCATGCCATTCAAGAAAACACAGTCATCACAGGGTGCTGGATAAGTATTGTTTTTTTCTTTCTCTGCCTGTAGTCTGGTCCGAACAAGCAACAATAATTGTGGGTGATACACGCAGTTGTGTGGGAGATATGATGTTCTAAAATAAAAATAAGTACAGATTAAAGGATGGGAATATCATCAGCCTACAATCAGACAGATATCTTCTCCTTCATATTACACCACGTGCCCTGGTTGATACTGTTTGCGGACTATAGGTATAGTCACCTGGGGCAGCCAACAAGGGGTTATTTAGTCCCATCCATTTTCCTTTGTGTACTTTGGGTGCACCATGTTATGGGGTTTGCATCCTACTCTTTGCAGGGGGTGAGGCAAGATCTTTGACATGCATGGGTAGTGACTGTCTTGCACACATGGGACAGCCATTTTATGTCATATCTGAGGGACAAATCAAAGAGTGATATGTGACATGATTCAGATAATCAATGTTACATATCATGGCAATTGCATCCACTATGGTCCAAATTCACAAATTGAAGGTGGTACACTCTTTTTCCATGGTTTAAACCTTGGACAAAGACCGTAGTTTTGTACGGGGCGCCAAGTGTCGCATGGTCATTTTGTCGACGAAATGACTGATTTCGTAACGAAATAGGCTATGCGACACTTGGCGCCCCACGCAAAACTACTGTCTTTATCCATGGTTTAAACCATGGACAAAAATTGTACCACCTTCTTGAATTCGGGCCTACGAGTCTGGACATTTATGACTATAGGCAGTAGCTGGGCGTTCATTGTCGTAAGGCCTTAGTGTTGACATGCAGGCATGTACCTGCATTTACTCATTTGCAAATTTGAGATAGGCATGTATGACTATGCTTAGAGATTTGGGCCAAGTAACTCGGAATAACATTGTACACAATGTACATTTTGAGAAGGTGATCGCTATTGGGTGAGTGTATTCTTGGCAAGATAATGTTTATTTGTTGAACAAGTATTATATCGATTAAGCATCATTTCTAACAAAGTGCACATCTGGAATTCACTTTGTGCATTTCTTTCTTGTTTTGGTATGTCAAAATGTTGATGTTCCATGCAGACACTGATATACACGTACATATGCACACACACACATATACACAGACACATACTGTATAAGCTGTTATTTTAGCATACAGCTTCATGTATTTTCGCTGATGAGGTCACAGATATTTTCGCAAGATGTTTTTACGAAGTGACACTGAGGCTATTGTAAATGTGCTATTACCCTAGCCAATGGTGACATTTTCGCATGTTGTTAAATTCACAGTCCAACTGTGATTTGCGAAATATGCGAAATTAAACCCTCGCAAAAATGACAGCTTATACAGTCCATGTATGTATACACATACCAACATACATATTATTTCAAATAAAACCGGCCAATGTACAAAATATCAAATATAATAAATGTAAGATCATTTATTTCCCAGATTATCTATTTCCAATCGGTGTTCATTACAGTAATATTAGCTTGCTGTCACACAATATACACATGTAGTTCACATGTACAGGAGCCATCCAAAACCAACAGCAAAATCATATAATCATATCATAATCACTCACCAAAATCTCACTGGTCGACTGTTTATACTCACTATTACACTGTCAAAGGCAATGTTTCACATGAATTATTCATATATGCCTATCTTTGTATATTATGTACTTCAGAAACTGTTGACTTGTGACATGAGATTTGTGAGAAAATCACTCCTTATGTTGGCAAACTCTTGTTATGGCAAAGGAAATGCACCATGATTTTCACTTTTGACCTATCTACACATGCCTTGACCTGATTTCTTTAAGTACTTCGAGGGTATGTTGAGCCCTTGTAATGCTCTCTCTCACAGTCACAAGTGGGTTGAAAGAATTTTAAAAACCCACTCTTTTATGGAGTGTACCAGCGTGAAAGAATAAAAAAGCAGACTCCAAATGTATCGTACCGAACAATCTTTGAAACAAACAATCTCTAAAACAAACATTCTTCAAAGACTTTCTGACATCTTAGGATTCCTGATTTGAGTTGACACTCTCAATCATGCACAAGCTGGACTTCATTTAGAATTTAGTTGGTATGGCCTGTCTGACATACTTTGTGTATATTAAAAAAAAAAAAAAAAAAAGCAAAACACAAAAATCTCCATCTATAATGACAGTTTGTCTCACTGTTCAGGGTGTCTTCCATTCCCATTCCGTAGAATGTTGGTGGATTATTGGTTAGATGATCAAAAGTGACCACGATATTACAGTTTTTGCCCCTGGCAAAACTTTCTGATCATTCAGTGGGCAAAAATAATTTCCTAATCACGGAGATCTTTCCGTTCTTCTCAGGACATGGGGAGATACATTTTATTTGCAGTTTTCATGAAGCCCCCTGTAGAATCTGGGGAACTACAGCAGGCTGCATTGCATGTATCCAGCAGCCTCCCCCTAAACACTCAAATCTGTGACTCCTATCACTGATCGTGATATCATTCATGATTTGTATATCCTGTCTTTATGTCTCTAAATCTTCATTTCAAAACCCATCACAATATCATGCCAATGGGACTAAGCAATCTGTGATGCCTTTTAGACCACTTGCAAAAATAGCCGTCTTCTGCTACAGCTGCCTGATGGCACAAAGACCAACAGTAACACATCAGTTGCAAATAGCTGATACATGACGTTGAGCTCCACATGTTTGTTTGGTAAATGAAACACCCTCTGAGGATATTTGTCTCTTTCTATAGTATTAAATTTTTTATCCCTACATGTAGCTGCAACAAGTAGAAAAATCTACACATCATTTTTATTTTTTTTTTTTTTTTGTGCAATTTGGCAGCACCTTTCAAAGACATTTTCCACCAATATTTATTTATATCTATTAAAAAAAAACCCACCTGAAATGGCACATTTTCATTTGGTTGTGATTACAAGTGTACTTCCACCTGTAAAAGTTTAAACAAGGTAAATAAAATAACTTCCTAAATAAAATATAACAGTATGATTTGTAA
Source organism: Diadema setosum (assembly GCF_964275005.1). Lineage (NCBI taxonomy): Eukaryota > Metazoa > Echinodermata > Echinoidea > Diadematoida > Diadematidae > Diadema > Diadema setosum. The sequence continues at coordinate 12,305,055 of NC_092692.1, read as the reverse complement.
TCCGAGAGAAGACCAGTAGGAACTAAAAGCCTTTGAAGTAAAATGAAAGTGTGTTTACTCACATGTTACACTGGGAAAAAAAAAAAAAAATCTAAAATAGTTGGGACTTAAAATTATGCAGCTTATGCATAATACACTAAAAGAGGTCCAATTTGGGAAAAAACAAAAAACAAAACAAAATACACACACAGTGCAATATGGCACCTCTGCCAATATCGTTCATACCCAAGTTAAGATAAAGTGCTCTATCTATCAAAAGATTGGCATGTTACAATGATCAACAATTTGAATCTTTTTAAAAAATACTATTAAAAAAATCAACCTTGTGATGAAAGTAGATAAGTGAGGGGTAACATACAGTGTACACAGAGATATTTAATTTGAAGAGAGCTACATAGACAACATGGAGCATTAACAGAGTGCTGCTGTATATAAGCTAGTGCTCGCTTTGGTGTATACACGTGTATAAACGATCAACCCAGCATCAAACCTCACAAGGTACTTCACACTCCTTTTTCTATGACCCATTGTAATTTCCATTTTTAGATGGTGTTTGGTGTATGCAATTATAGCTTAGAGTCAGAATCCAAAGAACTGCAAGTCAAGTAGTGAGAAATAACAACATAGTATTATTATAGCCATCCCCTCTTGATTCTGTAAATGCTTATACCGTATGAAATCAAAGTGTGTGATTACGCCCATAAAGTACATGGTAACCATGACTGAATAAAAAAAGTTTAATAGTGATATTATCATTCACAGGGGTTGTCATTTGAAGCTACTGAGATTCCACTTCTTCCAGAAACTCTTGTTTGACACTTTGTAACCGAGTGTAACCACCTTCACGTATGTCGGTGCAAGGGAAGTCAATACGAAAGGCATCATGTATGCTAAGACGCTCACTATTATCATCGGTTATTTCTGTACACTGTATGCTGCATATGCTACATATTTAGCGAGTCCAATTCTTCGCGAATCGGGACTTCGCGACAATTTCACAAGTGGTTAAATTCACAATTGTGGAGCAGGGTACGCTGAATGGAGAATGTGTGTGCACGTCACATTCATGTCGGGATCCTAGTTAATATTTTAGTGTGTTTTTAAACTCGCGATTTGAACCCGACTCTGGAAGTAAAAAACCTCATGAAATATTCTGTGTAGACCTATACAGTATCTCATGATGGCACTGTTTTTTTAACAATCAATGCAACATAAAAGAACTATCGGTACTGGAGACTATGGAATACTGTAAAATAATACAATGGATGTTGTAAATTCATAATAAAGATAACGTAAACGTAAGTTTGCACTGGATTAGGCTTCAAGCATTGATATGAAAGAAGGAAAAAAAAAAATAACACGTCATACTAGCCCATAACGTCATTGTCTTCTTGATCTAACTCGCAATTATCTTTATATAAAATATTAAAACAATGTCACGAAGATGTGTACTTCTTTCATCTGTTGGTATACACTGGAGTATTCTGTTTTTCTTCTTCACCTTAATGTTATGATTTATACTAAGTACTATGCATTCTCCTTATCACATCAAAAATATAATCCTGTCGTGATGTAATTAACACAATTGTATAATCCTCATCTTTGCCCATACAAGTACTTACAAGTAATCTCTTAAAGGCCACTTAAAGGAAGCATCAGACTGGAATAATCCACAAAAAGTAATCGGGGGAGGTTTTACAAATTCAACATCTATACTTTTGGCAAGGGATATCTTTGCCATGCTGCAATTAACAGGGGACAAAGGAACAAACTTCATTTGGCCCATATACAGGCTCATCTAAGCTCACATTACAAATACGAGATATCTCTGGATGTTCAAAAAAACATGTACAGGATATTTAATTCCCATAAAGGACAAATGACATAAAGGACTAAAAATATAAATCTCACATTCATGATAACTATCTCACCTTCACAATGCTTTTACACAGTACCTGTAAATATCTATTTCTTTATCCTAAGATTTGAAAAAAAAACAAAACATTACTTGTGTTCACGATGTGGCAACAGCATAAAACATAAAAGTGGGAACATATGACTATATTTTCAACAATGGCATGTTGGCATACACTAAAATGGGGAAAATTTTTCTCATACGCCTCCCGTGTCTATTCTATGGATCAATTCTTGGTCTTTTTTTCTTTCCTCTTCCTAAAACAGAGCGTTTTTGTGTCTCATTTTTCTTCAGATTATTTCTGCCTCCTTCAGACTTGGAAGATTTTTTTCAGACATTGTACATTATACTGTATTATTTATATGCATTTAGATCTAATGATATCTTATTGTAAGAGAAATAATAATGTATCAATCTATAGTAACAGTAAAGCTTAGCTTGCAAAATGGCTCACAGTTAAATACATTTTGTTCCATTATCTTTCTTTCACGGAGTTGGGGATGTGATAACATTTAATTGGGATTGAAAAAAAAAAATACCAATGCATCTTAAAGCAGCATATCTCATTTGTCTGATGAAGGCATGTGTGCTGATAATGGAGAATATAATTATATACAACATTATCATTCCACCGTTTTGTGTAGTTTTGGCCTACATACCACATGGGTATTAGAAATTTGTCTGACAGGAACCACATTTCACAGAAAAGGGGGCAAAACCTAGGTGAACCAACATTTGAAGGCCTGTTTACTTCCAGTATGCTTGTCACACAATTGCACCAGATTATTCCTTCTCATTTCATCAGCTAACTCTTCCAGCAGAAGGCAATTGTTAAAAATAATAATAATAATAATAATGATAAAGAATACGGATAATTGGATATACATATAGCAAACCATTTAAGATCAACACATTACCGCATTATGGGCATAACAACTTACAAAAACGATCAATCATTATATTCTGTGATATGAATATATATTGTGACATCATATAGCAAAATAGAAGACACAAAATAATGTCACACCCACACAGAGCACCTTGCTTGGAGTATACAAAGCACTAAGAGAAGTGGAGGCAACATGAAGTGGCAATAGGTCATCTCTTAATATATTCTATATCATTCTATGGACCAATAACAATATCTCTATTTTCAGATGAGAGACAAAAGGGCACAAGTTCCACATCTTAATGTGTAGAGAGGGAACAACTATTTGGCTCTACAAATCTGCCTGCAGGAGAGACACTGGCATTCCTGGTCTACTTCTACTGTGGAGAGACTAAATGGAGAAACAAAATACTTCAATCATGATATTCTTTACCTGAAATTTAGTTGTGAAAGAGTTAACAGGAGTATACAAAACTGATGACACCTCATTGTGTAGGCATATAATGGACACAGTCACTGTTACAGCCCGATAAAATCAAAAGTTACTAAATATTGGTTATGTGATGTTGATTTGGTAATTTCGTTTACATTCTTCGTCTTTATTTCCGAAGACTCTAAGCTTTCCAGTGACATACAATTTAATAAAAACCTACCCTAGAAATGGTGAGAAAGCTGACAACCACATGAAACAGAGTGGAAGAAAAAAATCAGCATTGAAGCTCAGATACAGTCAAGAGTGAAGGAAATTAGGCCTTTTATGCAGAATGGGTCCATTTCAAAATGCCTACTTAATGAAATTAAGAGCCTAGACTTTCGAACATCCTGATATAAATCAGTATTTAGACAGAAATTGGGAACGATACTGAACATATTTACTTTTTTTTTTTTTTAAAGAAGATCAGATTCCATGAGTTGTTGATGTTTTTGCTATTCATAATCACCTCATTTCACTGTTTTCTCTGGTTCATTGTCTGAGATTTATCAGGGTAACACGGTTAACTGGTCGAATGCATCATGGATCCCACTCCTGGATCTCCCCTAAGGCTAGTGGCCATGTTTGGCAAGACTGTCCAATATTCACATAAAGAATTTTACTTGATACTGGCAACCGATACACAGCAGACATCGATGACATCAACAGAGTACTGTCTCTCCATGCTGAGAGCAAAAAAAAAAAAAAAAAAAAAAAACATTTCTGGAGGATATTTAACTGTCTTTAATTTCTGTATCTTAAGCATCCACGTCATCTACATGTGGCCCCTGTGTTCATTACAATACATGTGGCTATATTGTATTGTGCTCATGGTTCAAAAGTTGCGTATTCATCAGTTAGTAACTTACGATTTTAAAATAATAAAGTGGTTCTGAAAGTGTTTCACACTTTCTTGCTATACTTAGCATATGACGGATAGTACGTTTAGATTCTGTGAGGTGCTAGGTGATGAGACAGGTACAGTTAAGCTTGTCACAAGCTGCGTAAGAAGTATTTCATATATAATTATATATATACGTATATATTAACCTAATTATCTACCTCTCTGTTGGGGGAAAGCAAGAACCACTGTTATCTGAGCGACTGCGAGTAAAGTACTTGGCTAATTCTCTCTACCCTCTCGGCGTTGTTGTTGCTGTTGTTGCTGTTCTCGTGAGGATCTCCGCCTATGGCGCCCTCTGCGGGCTGCGCGGGGGCAGCCTCTTCCATCGGCGCTTCGTCCTCTTTCGTCTTGTCCAGGGCAAGCTGGATGCACTTGACGTTGGCGACTCCCTGATGAGAAAGAGAGGGAGAGAGAGAGAGAGAGAGATGCATGCATGTAGTCACTAGTTTTATCAGCAGCTGTGTGTAAGATGCTGTTGGGATGCTGTGGCATGGTGGATAATACTCTCAACTTTCAATCAAAGGTCTAAAGTTTCTTATCCACCATGTCGCTCTCAACCAAGGTGTGTAAATGGGTACCTGTAAGCAGTAGGGTAATAATAATGGCAGGGTCTGCTGGTAGAGCAGGTACAACACTGAAGAGGCTACCCTGGATAAAGAAGACCATATTTATCATCATCATCATCATCATCACCATCATCATCATCACCATCATCACCATCACATCATCACCAACGCCATCGCAGTCACCGTCACCACCAGGCGCCATCGCCATCACCATCGCCACCATCACTGCCGTCACCTCAACCATCACCATCACCATCACCATCACCATCACCACCACCACACCACCATCACCATCACAATCACCATCACCATCACCACCACCACCACCACCACCACCACCACCACCATCACTATCATTAACATCATCTCCACCATCGCCATCGCCATCACCATCACCATCACCATCACCAGCACCATCACCATCATCATCATTATAATTACTGCCCACAGCTGTGCAGGGAAGCTACTCAACTGCTACTCTCACAGTGACCAACCCACCTGCATAAAGATCTTCTTGATGGCGTGGTCGTTGCTCATGGCGATGACGTACTCCTCCTCAATGCCCCACTCCCGAACCAGGTTCTCCACCATCAGGAAGAGCTCCATGAGGGCGCGGTGGGCGGCGGCCAGGCTCTGGGGGGCGGAATCGGCGCTCAGCCGGTTGTTCATGGAGTCCAGGAGCAGCCAGAGGGGTTTGAGGCGGGTGAGGTCCACCGGTGGGCGGGGCTTGGTCTGCGACTGGGCAACAGGGGTCTCTGAGGAGCCACTCTTCGTCTCTGGTCCACTGCTGCTGTTGTCATCCTGTGGGGATGTTTTGGTGGCAGCCACATCGTCACTCATATCGCCTGCTGGTTGGGCAGTGGTCTCTCTCCCAGGTGGTCTGTGCAGGAGAGGTGGAAGAACACACACATAGATTAATCACACCTCCCTTTCTTGGATCTCAGATTCTTCCTCTTTCTTCCAGCAGTCTTCTGGGTAGGAGGCTCCAATGTACTTGGCTGTTTTCGGCAAGTTATATGTAGTGGACCGCAAGGCGTACTATTAACCAGAAGTACATTGTACTCTTATAAATGCACAACCTTCATGAAACTGAGCACAGATGTAATCTTATGAATGCACATCCCTCGTGGCACTGAGCCCAAGATGGACTTTTTCTCCCATGAAATATCTGCACACTGAGCCAAACATAAATTATATCCATCCACAAACATAACCCAAACCCTAATCGTAATCCTCACATCAAACTAAACCTAAAACTTTACCACAACCCTAACCCTAACCATAAGTCCTTGGAGAAAATAAGACCGGAGCAATTGTGTCACAGGAGCAAATGTTGTATCACCTTCCTTTGGTAAATACCATTCCAGTCAATCTTTTCTACTACAGAGCCTGATTTCATCTTTAAAAAAAAAACATTGTTGTCAGTTGCTAGTAGGGTTCAGCTGGTCAAATCTTGTGTCAAACTCTGATTAGTCAATGGAGGATTGGGAAGGGTCTAATCATTGGTCAATACGAAATTTAATAAAGTGATGCATCAGGACATATCATTTTATGTCATACTGACGCTCAATGATCATAAACAGCAGCTTTTGTACGACTTGACATCAGGATGGTCTCTAAAGCTATGCCTGGGAGATCTCTGGCTATTTCTCATCACCGCCTCACCTGGGCATGCTGGTGAGGATGCGCAGGAGGAGCTGTACGGCCTTCAGCCGACTCTGGCCGATCTGCTTCCTGGCCACCTGGACCACCCACTCCCAGAGCTGCTGGAGGGGTACCTGGCGGGCCAGCTGGGGGCTGGACAGCACCGTGTTTAGGATCACGTACCCAGTTTCAAACCTGTTGGTGGTTGATGATGATGATAGCAAGTGAGGGTGATGGTAAGTCAATGTTTTATAATGATACATGATTTAAAAAAAAATAATAATAATAAAAAATTCAATTTACATTGGAACATATAATCAGTGTAGGTTTATTGTGAGCACCCACTGCACATGTGTACTAATTTTATAAAGACAATGAAATCTCTGGTTGTACTTTCATGTGAGGCACTGTAACCATGTCTCTGTTCAACTGTTGGACACTGAATAACATTCCTAACCCTACATGCTCTCATGCTCATCCACATGATTTCATAATGATATTTGTACACTCACCGATTCCCCCACGACAAAATTTACGGCTGTGAGTTGTCAATGGCACTGTGAGTTGTCTTGCCTACTCCAATGTCTTAGATTGATATTTAGGAGGGCAAACTGATTCGGCAAGCGACTTACCTGCCCAGCTTGTTGCCCGTGATGGTCAGCTTGTAGCCCCAGTCAGTATTGTTGCTGTCCGACTGGAACTTGTAGTGCAGTGTGTCACCTGACATGAAACAAAGACACAAACAAGCAAAAAAAAAAAAATAATAACTTAACATCACATCATCTTATTCATACCATTACACAGCCACTAATGCACTGCTTTCAGATTTACACTTCGTCTGTTGAGAATGAGAAGGGCGTTAAGTGGTCGTGAACACTATGGGTTTAGTGGCAACTTAACGCCCTTATCATTCTCAGCCGACGACTTATCCATTGATTTTGCATGTTTGCAACAAGCATAGAAACTTCAGGTATTGTAGGACATGTAAAGAGATAATATGGAGGGGAAAAATGAATAAAGACAAACTTAATCGTGCTAGTAGAAGTATGGCATAAAGAGATATGGGCTTGCACTGAATACCGGGTATATCAAAGTCGGCCCAGTTGGGGTGGAGTCCACTGAAGGAGTGGACATCGTGCTTGAAGGCTGCATCAGACGCTAGCGTCAAGACATCGCAGCCACTCTCCGTGCAGCAGCGGTCGTCAAACTTGATGCTGAGGTGCGTCGCTCCGGGCAGCGTCACATTCCCCTGTTTGCAGTCAATGGCAGTACAGGAAAGACAGTGAAAAGAAAAACAACTTTACAAAATCTTGACAACAAGGAACATAAAGATATGCTTTTCCAAAGTCTTCCTTTTCATAACATTAATTTTATTCAAATCACTTTGACAGCCTGAGTACGAAAAATACTGCAAGAAAAGCTTCAAGTATCGGACAACATCATTAACCACACTCCATATCATCACTTCCAAAGGAGGGTATTGCTTTGAAATATCTTTCCAGTTGCATGATGCAATGGTACTTAGCACTGAAAGTGAGTGGAAGAAAGCATATGACACCATTTCACTCTGCTATGCAAGTATCGTCATTGAACTCATCAAACCTCTTTTAATCGACACCAAGAGAGAGATGAAAAGCCTCATTCAACTGACCTGTATGGAGGTGTTGTTGTCATAGTTGTGCTTGGATTCTATCGTCTTGGGCATGATGATGGTCTCCTGCATGAAGGAACAGGCCGCTAGACACAGGGGGGCCAACAGCCCATCCTCACAGTGATTTACAACGTTGTCCACAACCTGGCCAGACGGGAGAAGGATGGGAGATAACGGGATAAACTAGTCATGAATGCCAGGACGTGACTCTACAATTCATGGTGAATGTGAGAGTTATCAAGCGGTATGTGGGTCCCTGCTGTGTGGCGCTTTGCTTTTTATTTGGAAAGATGGATGGACAGATTAATAGATGGATGAATAATCAATGGATGGATGGATAGATGAATGATGGATGGATGGATGGATGGGTGGGTGGATGGACAGATGGATAGATGGATGGATTATCAATGAATGGATGGATGAGGGGATGGATAGATGAATGGATAGATGTGTGGATAGACGGATAGATGAATGGATGGATGACTGGATAGATGGGTGGATGCATGAATGAATGGATGGATGGACAGATGGGTGGATGGATAGATGGAAAAATGAATGGATAGATGTGTGGATAGATGGATGGATAGATGGATGGATGAATGGATGGATGACTGGGAATGATCGGATGAATGGACTATTGGATAGATAGATGGATGAATGAATGAATGGATGATTGGATAGATGGATGGATAGATAGATGGATAATCAATGGGTGGATAGACGGATGGCTGACTAGATAGATAGATAGATAGATAGATGGATGGATGGATTGATGGATGAATGAATTGACTGCTTGCTGTGGTTGTTACTGTACCTTGAGGAAGACCTCCTTCTCCTCCACCCTCTGTAGGAGGTCCAGGATACTGACCAGCTGTGAGTGTTCTTTACACCCACAGGTGGCCGTACTGATCACGTGCTCCCCGTCGGCTGGCCAGTCGGCCAAGAGAGCGGCCAGAACCTGTCTTGCGCACATCACGGTCAGGGCATTGTTGATCTGGTCAGAGAAGGGGCAGGAAAGAAGGGAGAGAGAAAAATATAAATGTGATATATACCTTTAATACATGAATAAAAACAGCATGCAGCAATAGTCTTTGTAATTTTTCATACATCCTGCACTTGCCTCCTCTCCACTAAATCAATATTTTTGTCACGTGAAATGAACTGATGGCATTGTGAGAGATTCAAAATGCCAAACAATACCAGGTGAAAGGCTTTGTTTCTTATACAACTGACATGACCAGTAAACGTACACATGCATCCAAAGAAATAATACGGTGACTGAACAGACGTTTGTTTGTTTGTTTGTTTGTTTGTTTATTTCATTTAAATCTGAGAAGATGGCTAGATAGCCCATATTCAGCTGCAATAGCTGGTCTTCCATGGGGTCCAGTTGGATGTAAGGCGGGACCACTTCACCTCGCTAAACACCCTGCTCTTGGCGATGAATAAATTAAGCATGAGTTGTGACTCTCTCATACACGGGGACATCCAATTTAAGTCCTATCCGAGGGACAGAGTGTTTCGCCTCTTACTAGAGGGGACGGTATGATTACACACAACATTATTGCTCAGTGGGATCAGGAAATCGAACCGGGGTTCTTTGGATCGTGAGGCAGACATGCTACTGACGGAGGTAACTCACCGTGTGGAGGTAGTTCCTGGAGGCACTCTTCCCGTGTTTCTCCAGCTCCTTCTTCAGCAGCTCTCCACTCTTGGCTCTCTGATGCTTCCTGTAGCTCTGTGACGGGAGAAACAGCATTTAAAATCAAACAGAAGCCACTAACCCTAACTGTGCTTTTGTTCACTGTTTGGTACGCACACTGGGGTGCTTTCCCCGCTGATTGGCATGGATGTCTGAAAACTCATCTGAATTGTCAATGAAGAGATATTACCACATCCCCCCATCACCCAAACGTGTTACCATGGCATTCCTGATGGTCTGAGGTACAGTGCTCCACCCCAGCGTGCTTGCTAACTTTAAATACAATGAGGTCAACTTTGGCAAGATTACTGAATGCCGATGAAAAAGCTAGGCAGGTTAAGCTACAGGTAAATGCCTAAGCACATATAAGGGCTAGCATATTTGCAAGTTGCTACTTGTCAGTAAATATTACACAGTCAAATAGAAGGAAAGACTGTCTAAAACAAAACGATAAACTCTCTAGAGCTCTGACATAATTTGATATTCAGTTGAACTAAGTTTCTTTATTACTATATGTATACAACAACAACGAAGGCTTTTGAAACCGCAAAGCTGTAGAAAATAAAAGGTAAATCAAAGGGAGACTTCTGCCTCATGTGTTCAGTAGTTTCTGAAAACATTATATCTCTGCCCTCCCCTCCAAAAAAAAAAAAAAAAAAAAAGAAATGTGTTTCCACATGCTTGTGTGTGCATTCGTCTGTGTGTGTGCCTGTCTTCTTGTTACATACAAGTGCATTAATGTGTCCATGTTAATGTCCGTATGCAAGGGGTACTGAATGTTCTTACCTCCCTAAGTTCAGCCTCACTGTTGGCTACTAGTATCGGGGCGTGTTGGCTCAATTCAGGTACAGCATAGTTGTCATCCTGCTCCCTGGATTCACATACAAAAAAAAAGAAAACAGAAAATGAAACATCTTGTTACATTTTCTCTTTCCCAACATATTTCAATCTGTGAATGAACAGCTTCCAGCATCCACACATCAGAAATCACTGGGAGACAAGAGAGCTATCACAGGGGGATACTTGGGGCATGTTTTAAATATACATAATTTGATGAATATGTTTTCCAAGATCAGAGGCTTTTACAATCCCTTCTCAGGACATAACTAGATCTTTTGATTCGTTTGGGAGGTCCCCACAGACTCTGGAAAACTTGGCAGCTCTGTGAATGGAGTGAACGTTGTCACTCCCGCCCTGGCAGACACAAAATTGGACTGAGTGCGACAGAGGATAGGGCTCAATTTGTGGTCACTATCTGCACTGAAATACTGACTCCATACAACAAACCTGCAGGGCTATGTTTCATAAAAAAGATGAAATCAAACATAAGTCTGAGAATCAAACGTAAGTCAGGCATCAGCCAATCAGAATCGAGTATTCACAGACTTATGATTGATTTTCTGACTTTATGTTTCATCTCAGCTTTTATGCAACAAGGCCAAGGTGGCCTTTGGCTACATTATACATGTGATCACTATGCGAAGAGTCTTCAACACATTAAAGGACAAGTTCACCTTCATTAACATAAGGACTGAGAGAATGTAGCAATATTAGTAGAACATACATGTATCATTGAAAGTTTGACGAAAATCATACAATCCGTTCAAAAGTTATGAATTTTTGAAGTTTTTGTGCAGTCACCGCTGGATGAGAAGACTACTGCAGTGTATGATGTCACACGCGTACAACAATATAAGGAAAATATAAAGAGAACTTCACAAAATTTCATCTTTTGAAAAAAGTACACATTCCCTTGACTTGTTACTGACATATGTTATGGGTAATATTATTCCCATTGCCTTTAGAAAGAGGCAAGTCAAGTGCTCTTTTATTATGCGAGAAAAAGTGAAAATATGTTGAATTTTCTTTACATATTCTTTATACTGTTGTGCTCATATGACATCACGAGCCTTAGTAGTTTCCTCATCCAGGGTTCCAACACAAAAATTTTAAAAATTCATAACTTTTGCATCGATTGTCCAATTTTCCTCAAACTTTCACTGATGTGTTCTACTAATATTGCTGCATTCTCTCAATCCTTATGTTTATGAAGGTGAACTTGTCCTTTAATACAGTTTTGTTTTGAGCTTTTGTTTTACTGTACTGTATGTTTGTTTTTTGAGGGAAAATGTGAGTGTGGTTACATTAGAGAGGTGGCTGCTTTAAGTGGATTGCCTGTGCATGTAAGCACAATAGTGAAACATAAGAAAATACCCTCCTTGAGTGGTCCAATGTCTGGCAGATGAAACTCAATGCCAAGAAATGCTACTCAATGAGAATCCACAGAGGGAAACGGCCCATCACTGACACTTATATCATGGGGGAAGAGGATATTGCCTCTGTTTCAACCCTAACTTATCTTGGGATTGAACTCCATGACAAGCTAAGCTGGAAACCTCACATTGAAGCTGTAGCATCTAAAGCTGGGAAAACCCTTGGATTCTTGCGAAGAAACCTTGGGAAATGTTCTACCGTCATCAAGAAATTAGCCTACATAACCCTAATATGATCACAGTTAGAGTACACATCAACAGTATGGGATCCCTACAAGCAAAACCAAAGAGACCTGCTGGAGAAAATTCAAAGAAGAGCCGTTCGCTTTGTATGTGGGAACTACCAGAGAGAGGCCAGTGTCACGGCTATGAGGGAAAGTATCTGTCTCCCTACCCTAGAAGACAGAAGAAAACAAGCTTGACTTACCACCTTCTACAAGGCAATAAACAACCAAATTGCAGCACCCATACCACATTACCTAAAACAGAGACAAAGAACAACACGAAGCAGCCAACATCAACGTTTTATGAGAACCGGCTCTACCTTGGATGCCTACAAATACAGTTTTTTCCCAAGGACAATCAGAGACTGGGATAGGCTTCCTCAACACATCATTGAACTGCCCTCTATTGAGCAGTTCAAGAGAGCCATAGAAGCCAACTAAGCACGGCAGAGATATGTTTTTACTTGCACAGTGAGCACCTGTACAGTGTACATTTGAAAGAGCACAAAGCACAAATGACATCCACTGTCAGAAACATCACACCACAAACCCTCATCCAGTTGCTGAACAGGCTTTGATGAGAAACACCGTACAAGTAGAAATAAGTTTGTGTATACACAAACAGTTTACACATACACCTACAGCTATACAGATGAACAACAAAGCACCCAGCCCAACCACACAGTGCATCGCATTACCTGGGCGGGGAAGCCACAGGTGTGTAGGTGACGGCACCAGCATCCATGGACTTGTATTCCGCCGCCTCTCGCCCCTCCCCCGACGGCTTGGGCTCCCAACGTTTGGCCAGCTGCTTGATCTCGTCCCCGACGATTAGCTCCTCCCCTTGGAAACTGTTTTGGGGAAGAATTTTTTTTTGGTCATTATTTGTTTAGACAAAAATACACATAGGGGCCCGTTGCATAAAACTCCAACCGGATTTTTTTCCGGTTGAAATCACAAAATTCCGGTTGAAAGCTCCCAACCAGAGTTTTTATGCAACGGATGTTACATTCTTAGATTAGAACCTTAAAAAATTCAGGTTGGGCAAATCCCAACCTGAATTTTTTAAGGTTGCTAAAAAAGTTTTATGCAACGGGACCCAGGAGTTTATGTTGCTTAGATGGGGAAAAGCGCGTTACTTGCATTTGTGTGATGAATTTAATACAGAATTAGTGGCAACTGAAAAGGATAAGCCTGTATCTAAGAAATTAGGCTAAATCAATACACATACAAAACAGCCTCTTTACATGGACAGGTATACTGTAAAACATGATATATTCGCGGCATGAAATTTTTGCAAAATTGCCACTAGCATTCTCATGCATATAGTGTAGACAAGAATTTTCGTGTGCACTTTAGTTTTGCGAATCTTGGAGCTCGCGAAAATCACACGAACATTCCTCATTTTACAGTGTTTACTAATTATGGGATAATTATAAGTGGGAAAGAAATGCTTGCTTGGTTATACAACTGTTCGAAACGTCAATCAATATTTCACTCGTGCATGACTGTTTTGGGCTCTTTGCCTGCAATACCTGCATAAGCACCAATGTCTCTCTTAGTCTGGCAAAAAGGTCTAATATACAGCCGGTAATGTAATGTACACCGGTGTAATGTAATCTAATGTAATCTAATGTACACCGGTGTACATCACACACTTTATTGCAGATTTACATTGTAATTGCATTTCAATGACTGGCCTCAATATCCAAATTGAAGACAAACTTTCATTGCAGCTTTTCCATGCTTTTCCAAAATCGCCCTCTCATGACGTTCATTCTGACCACTATTCATGCTATGTGCATTGTTCATCATATCCGTCTCATCTTTATAATTTATTTTTCAATGACGCTTTTTTCATCCTGGTATGGAGTTAATTGCAAGAGTAAACACGCAAATTGACAAGCAGAAACACAGGATATTGATATGCAAATATCACATTGGTCTTGAGGGTGCTGTTCGTTATTCCGAAGGTTCGCAATTCCGAGGTTCGTTATTCCGAAGGTTCGTTAATCCGTAACACGCAAATTCCCTATACCTAAAGGTTCGGTAATCCGAAAATGAAAAAAGGATTTGTTAATTCGAACATTTGTGGCGTTATTCCGAAGGTTCGTTAATCCAAAAATGAAATTCGGAATAATGAACCTTCGGAATAACGAATCTTCGGACTAAAGAGCCTTCGGAATAACGAACCTTCGGAATAACGAATCTTCGGACTAAAGAGCCTTCGGAATAACGAACCTTCAGAACAACGAGCTGTAACCGGTCTTGATACAAGTAATCAAGTTGTAGCATTATCACATAAGGTTACGGAAAAGCAACCTACACAAAGTGATCATGTCAAATATTTTTTGTTGTCATCATAATTCAGGACAACAGCATCTCCTAAACAACAGCAAAAAATGTCTACAATTAGCGTTAAGTCAAAGACGATGACTCTCAACATTTTTCTACAAAGTCTCTAGCTCACTACATGTATAAAGTTGGTTGCTATCGGTCAAGTCCTTACCATTTCTGCACCTCCTCTACAAGGTCCTTGATGTTCTGTCCACATTTTTCATACATGGCCCTTAGAATGGACATTGGAGCCAAAATGGCCTCATGGGTTACCTGCATACACGTACCAAGAAAAAAATAATAATCAAAACAATAATATATATGTGTATTCGTTAGTGCATGTGTGTGTATACTCTACATATATACTAACCTTGGCACATATATATATACTATATATCAAGAGTTATTCATTTATTGAAAGGTATTCATTGGATAACATCCATTGCAGCCCACAGGCAGTAATAAAGTGATAGGTCCTATAACTAATAGATGGCGATAATTGGAGATACACATAGGGGTTTGGCAGATGTCAAAATTTGTAGCCATGAGCCATCTCGCTGATAGCATGTCATGAAAGTACCACCACATAAAACTTCTGCTGAAATCATAACTTTGTGAAACAATTTCTCTTCTGAGAATAAAGCAACGCCTACAATATTCAAATTCACGAAATTCTTCCATCGAGACGGTTTTCATTGCAACTAAATGACAAATTGCCCTACGCCAACGTATTTACGTTGATGAAGGGCAATTTGTCAATCAGTTGCAACTCCTACAACAGCTTTTGAGAAACACGAGAAAGTTTAATGATATGCACAAAGAAGAAGAAGAAGAAGAAGAAGAAGAAGAAGAAGGAGAAGAAGAAGAAGAAGAAGAAGAAGAAGAAGAAGAAGAAGAAGAAGAAGAAGGAGAAGAAGAAGGAGAAGAAGAAGAAGAAGAAGAAGAAGAAGGAGAAGAAGAAGGAGAAGAAGAAGAAGAAGAAGAAGAAGGAGAAGAAGAAGAAGAAGAAGAAGAAGAAGAAGAAGAAGAAGAAGAAGAAGAAGAAGAAGCATAGACTAAAATGTGGGTGTGTCATGGTTGGCAGGGAACAAAAAGGGGGTTATTGAAAGGGGAAGGGTACAAACTAACCTGGAGACACGCCTTGGCCTTGTCATCTAGTCCTCCCATGGGGTCCATGGGGCCAGATGCCCCCATGGCCTCGGCGCTACTCCCGACTCCTCCGCCCCCGCTCCCCATATCGTCCATGAACATGTACTGGGGCAGGGAGTCGGCCGTCAGGTAGGAGTGGCCGCTCTCGCTGTCGCCCGAATCGCTGCTGAAGTCTTCGCTGTCCATGAGGGCGTCGTTCAGGAAAATATCCTCACTCTCCTCGCTGTCGGGGCGTGCCACAAATAAAGCATAGTACTTTGATTAATTTGATACTTATTTTTTGTGTGTTTAATCAGTAACAATGTTAGGAGCTCTGTTACATCACAGCGCAGTAGAGTATATTTACATAGTAGCTGCGCTATATAAATTTGTCTAATCATTATTAGCAGCATTATTATTTTGCCAAGCCTCACATTGAATTCTGCAGTATGAAGTGTCATCAATTTTCCTCCCCTCCCCTACCCTCCCCCCCCCCCCCCTTTTATGGAGGAAGACTCTTCACACTGAACAAATGCTGCTCTATATCAAAGGGTCTGTGACTTCACGCATGCTGACTCTAGCTCTCTTCAAGTTTAACAGGCAAACTTTATACATGAGAGCTATCACAAACAAGGCAATAATCTGTAAAAAAAAAACACACATCCCTGGTAATCCAAATCATTTACATTTACATCATTGCAAATGCCTGGTTATGCACACTCAAAGTATTCTGATCTTCATCACATACTACCATGTCTATCTCTGTAGAATATCAGCAGAAGCTTTGCAGGAAGGAGGCAAATTTGTGTATGTGTCGAACCATGAAACTGTCAAAATAGTATTATCTCGATGCTAGTACAACCCTGTAGCTTGACAAACCTGGAGTCGCCGTTGTCCGAGCTGTATCTCAGCGACATCTTGGAAGGGATGGGCTCCTTATACTCCGGTCCCACCAGCGTGCTCACCCCCAGGGGTACGGAGGGGAGCTGGGTGGAGCTGCCCGATTTGGCTCTCCCCCTCGTGTACAACTTGATGGACAGGATCTGGGCAGGAGGCGGGAGAGGAGGTGGAAGGTGGGAAGATAATGGATGTGAAGAATATTATGGCGATTATTCGGAGTGGTATAGAGGAAATATTTTCATTTTTGAGGGAGTATACATTCATCTTATTCACACATTCCAAACTTGCAAACCTTTAAGCTTAATTCACAGAAATACTGAAAAAGTAGGAGAAAATGTTGCAACTATAGGATTATCACCAATTTCCCATACATCCGTACTAGCAGGTGTTCACTAAAAACAGGCACACAAGGATGACTACATCTTCTTTATGCCTGAAAAAAGGGAAAAATATTCCTTTCAAATAGATGTGATTGTTGTAATTTCTACAGGGGTCACCCACCTCCAAGTCCTTGAGAAGCCACCTCTTGCTGAGCCTGGTCGGCTGGCCTGCGAGGTGGACCAACAGGGGAGGTAGGTCGCTGTTTAGCAGCTGAGCATAGTTGACCTGCACGAGAGGCAAGGATCCATGTCAAATGTCTTCACTCATCAAGAAAAATCTGCACACCCGACGGCAACATTCCCTCTGAGAAGTCCACGCGAATAATCATGGCTGCTAGGATGTTATACGATCTTATAAAACTTCACGAATGTAATCTGTAATCTGATTGGTTCAGATCGGGTCACATGACATTCAATGCACTGCACTAGAGCATGCAGTTGTATTGGACAGAGTGCAGGAAATGCACTATACCAAGGGCCCTGTACTGCTGCGAGTGCAGTATAGTACATTTACAATACAATTCAATTCTCAACATGTTATTTCTTTGTTAGGTGATCCGAGTATCCTCTCGGATCACCTTCTGTTTCTGTACGGATTCTTTCTTCTTCTTCTTTTTCTTATTTCTCCCCCAAAATTGTGCATCGATTAGCTCAGAAAGTCCTCTTCCTATCAATTTCAAACTTATACCATATATGTATCGTCTCCCAAAGACGGCAATCGAACTAAAATCAAAGTGATCAGTCGACCGTGACGTCACTATGACGTCATTATATGAAAACACATTCTCAATCATATCTCTTTAATGGAATGGAATTTTTCAATGAAATTTACGTCCCATATATTTCAAGTCAAGGGCATTCTACTCATATTCTCAAAATTCATCTATAACTTAAAACGTGCGCGTACGCGCGCGTTGAAATATTTGTATGCTCAAATCGAGCTCAAATTTTTTTTGCACACGTTTCAGACCATTTAGAGCATTTTTTGAAAAATTGAAAAAAAATTGCGGACGCGTACGCGCGCGCGCATATACGAACGCACAGCTCATATGCAATAGAAATTTCCCGTTTTTTCACACTTATCGGCTGCCTGAAATGTCAAGGAATATGTCTACCAAGTTTCAAGTCAATCCGACTCAATATGACGTCATACGGGCCCGTCAAAGTTGAAATTCCGCGCGCGCGTCAATGGCGATATACAGTGCAACAATGCCAAAAAACCGCTAATTTTAAATCCGATTTTACTCGTCAGGATGGACGGTGACCCCCAATTTTCTTTACATATTCTGAAAGCTGATGAGTTGTATATGTTATTTCATGGGTTGGCGATGCTGGAAAAATGATTAAAAGATATCAAATTTCTTAATAAAATAAAAAGAGTAAATTTTCAAAATGACGTCATCAAATTACAAGTTCACTAGAGCGTATCTCACTTATCCTTTGCCCATTTTCACCCAGATTTCGATATGTTGTAGCTTATTAAATGTTCTTTCATTAATGTAAAAACAACATTTTGATTGGATGACGTTATCGCCTCGTAAAAATGGATTGAAAGTTTCTTGTAAGATTTGACCAGTTTACGTGTTATCTCTATGGGAGAGCAGTTTTTCTGGCAGTGAAAATTGACATGACTCTCTTTTTCGAGCACTAGCTCACTTATGCTTCGGTGAATTTCTCCCAGATTTTAGTATGTTGTAGCTGAGACTTTGGGCTATCGTAAGTATGCCCTCCATTTCTTCATACAATGTCGGCATCACGTCGAAAAACTTGGTTGAAAATGGCACGAGGCTTCGATGCAGCGTCATTTTGCTTAATACACAGGGCCTATGGAGAATGAAATAGGTCATTGCGTAGCGCATTCGACTCGTAATCCTAAGGTCCCTGGTTCGAGGCTCACCCCTGCCAATATTTTTTTTAAATCTTTTTTAACACTTTTTTCTTCTTTTTCTTTAGTTAATCTTAATCTCCCTTTCCTTACTTTATCTTTTTCTGATTTTTTGCTGCTTCTCCTTCAAATTTCTATAAAATAACATAATTTTTGCTTTATTTTTCTTTCTTTCTACTACTTTCTGTGCAATAGATGAACAACAACAATGGCTATCAATCCCATATTTTGCACATGTTTAGTACATGTCACGTACATTATTTCATAATATAACAACTACTTGATCAGACACCATCTTGGGTATGTAAATTAGGGTCAAAGGTCATAAATGTTTCATCCTGTATCTTGGTGAATACATGTCCTATCTTTCCCATATTTTGCACACGCAAAGACCATGTTACAAGAATCATTTCATAAAATAATTACTTTTTGCTTAGACGCCATCTTGGGTGTGCAAAGTGAGGTCAAAAGTCAAATATACTTCATTCTGTATTTCCGTTAGTGTATACGGAATTCGGTACCAAAGATGGCAGGTCTCACTCCCTTTTCTAAATGAGAATCCAAACATCACACGGCCAATGTCCCGTCAACACAGATGAAACCTGTATGGTCATGAATATTGATGGCAGACCTGACTCCCTTTTCAAAATCAGTATCCAAACATCACACAGCCAATATCCCTAAACACACATGAAACCTGTATAGTCATGCCTATATTGGGATCAAAACTCAAATCATTGATTTTCAAAAGATCGGATCACCTAATTTGTCAGTCTTGACAAATTCCGGGTCTAGTTTTGTTTTGTTTTTGTTTGTGTTTTGAGGAGTATAGCTCAGTTTGGAGGGGGAAGTTGTGTAAAAAAAAAAAAAAAAGAGAGAGGAAAAAAGAGCAGTGCACATTCGCTTTTGCATTCACAGGTCGAAATAATGCACTCTGTGCTCGATATACTGCACTGGGTCCTGCAGACCTTGTGCGGTATATCCAGGGGCTCTTCTTGGCTCTTTGTGTATTATTTGACCCTGAATGCACTCGCTAGGGTGCATTATCTGTATACTGTATCATCTCCGCATTAATTGCTGCAATGCATGCATGAACATAAGCACAGAGAGAGAGCTCAGCATATGGCATCTAAATGCATGCATCTGCCTTGACGGAAGTGAATGTTTGGAAAGGTTTATCTAATGATAGGTGGGCATACCTTGAGACTGGCCAACATCGCCTTGAGGACAAGATAAAGGACCCAGAGATTCTCCACTGTTAGTGAGGCACCTGTTTCAGAGAGAGAAAGAGGAAAGCATTTGAGGTGATGCTGACTTTCTCAATTCAAAGTCATTATCACAAGATTTCTCCCTTCTTGCAATACTTAAATGACAGTAGAAAACAGTGAAGTGCGTTTATCTGGTACTTCATGCACAGCAAAGGGTCACTTTTTGAAGTACTGTACAAAAACAATGAATTTTTAACCTGCAAAAGAAGATTCAAGATGGTTCCTGCAAGAATGCATCTCTCAAGAAATTTTCTTTAATAAGGCAGTGATTTGATATGCAAACCATTTCACATTTTACGACCATAGCAGCCAAGTGTCATATAGGTGGCAATGGACCATTAACTTAGTTACGCTAACCACGGATGCATTTTCTGCAGAAATAGGTAAGACACATGCTAAAGGCATGCAAGAGTGCAGCAATGAGTAGAGAGCAAATAATTTTCCTGCAGTTCGGCTGCGGTTTGTCTGCAAATTGCTATTTTGTTGCAAATGCTGCATCTTCTACACTTCTAGGTGATGTGCGACAGCACTTGAGAAGACAGCTGCAAGTCTCTTGCAGACATGTAAGGGTCTGGAAGACAGCCTACCGTCCTTGAGTTGTAACATGATGAGTCTGGCGATGGACGTGAAGGCTGTGAATCGCTCCCCGTCCAGGACCTGGCCTCCTGAACCCCGCAGCTGCAACTGATACTCGGGCACCTGGAGTGACATTTGAAAGCATAGAAGATCTGATTAGATCCCGTAATTGGGCGTTTGTTAGTCATGCTGCCATTAACATCACTTGTAGATCATCACACTCTGGCATGAGTTATCTTTCACAGTATAGGGAAAAATATCTCGTCTAGATTTCACCTACCAGTACATGATATATCAAGCCCTTGTAGCACAGTAAAGCAAACGTGAAATGGATGAAAGTAATACAAACATGTTAATATCTTCTAATGAATTCATTGACATGAAAACGACAATGCCAGCTCTCTTGCAGCCAAAGTGCACTATATCCACATTAAGGACAGAAAGCTGTAGTGTTTGCATGTCCACAAAATACAAAAGACAAGCATCACTCCTTTATCCTTATGTGCTGTGCCAGATATTTTTTCTGTCATAATGTAGGGTGTACCTGGTCGATATGAGTGAAAATCAAATAATCTCATTTAGAGGAGTTTAATCATTGTCAATATTGCTAACAATTTCATCAGCATGACACTCAGTCTTGCGCAGGATATGAAAATGGATCTTATCAAGCACAGCTGCAGGGATTCCTAACAAACCACTCCCCAACCCCACCATTCGCCACTATACTCATCACCATCAACCCCCTCCCCCAGATCCAAGCAGAGAAACTCTTCACACTGAACATACTCCTCATCTAATTTGGTATGATGTAAGCTTCTGGTCAGCTTGGTTACTCTCTCATACATGTCAGCAGGGAAACTTTGCTTCAGTTTTTGTTTTTCCCCCAAGATGGAATACGACACTCACATGCTTCATCTTGCGTGTCTTGATGTCCACCACGCAGACTCGCCCCTTTTCAAAGAAGTGCTTCAGGACCAGGACTGGGTTCAGCTCCCGATTGGCATCCTGGTACCATGCTGTGCTTCCGTGGCCCAGGACCTGCCAATGCAACAAACAAAAGTCATTAGTGCCAGAAATGACAAGCAACAGCATTCACTCTATAAGTGACACAAAGTGTGAGAGAACACAAGTTACATGAAGAGTGCTCTGAAATCTTGGGTCAGTGTGTCACCATCCACCTCATGACGTTCCATCATTCTTGGACTTCCAAACCTTGGCATCGTCAACTAACATGTGCCATCATAAGGCGCATTCATCACAAACAATCATACACAATGGAAGAATCAAACAGCAGATTCTTGTTTATATCTCTTTAAGATCTATAATGTTTGTTTTATGTTATAAGTGCTGTCTGGGGCAAATTATTTGTATAGGGCCCCATTTCTCTCTCTCTCTCTTCTTTCGATCTTTAAAATAACAACAACAACAACAGATTGAAGTTTATGATGTGGGTATGCAAGAGTGACTCAGCATAAGAATCATCTATCATTGTGCCAGCACAATGGAGCTGCATATGGACTGTTTACATCTGTCAAAATGAATCTGACATTTGTGATATAGTATATTTTGTTTTGGTGTCAATAGAGGGAGCTGGTGAGATGTAGACAAATATTTTGGAATAATAATTTAAATATGATTTGAATAGTATGTGACAGGAATGTATGGTTAGGGTGTGAGTGTGAAGTGAGTGAGCAGTGAGAGTGAACAGTTGCATTTGAGGCTTGCTGGCGAGAAGGTGCGCAGACGGGTTGACAAGCCAAGAACAGGGCCTGAGCATCATTGCATTTAATTCGGCTGCGTCGCTTGGTGCATTCCCCGTAGACACCGCTGGCCGTCACTCAAAAAAGGAAAAGGGACCGAGAAGCTGTAAGTTTTGCAGAATTTCATACTGTTACTTCATTTAGCACCCGGTAGGAAAGAAGTTTTTTTTTTTTTTTTTAATCGATTAGAAGAGTAGCCAAGAAATGGTAATGTTAAAGAGTATAAAACAAATACACCACGTGAGGTTCTCGAAATATAGCTTGAAATGATGTTTGTTTTTGTGTACGTAATGAGCCAAAATATTTAAGCCAGAGAGAGAACTGGTCTGGTAGTGAGAGGGTTAGGTTGTTTGCATTACCTCAAAAGTGAGATTGTTTGAGTAAAAGAAATAGCAATTAGATTTTAATCCTGAACGATGAGTTTTGTTGTTGGTGTAATTGCTACGACATTTTTTTTGATAATTGTAATAATTATGATATTAGGAATATTATTGATTTGTGTTGATACACATATCTACGCCAAGGACGATATGTATGAGGATCGATAAAGCGTAGCTGTGAATCGATTCAGACATAGAAATTAATGGTAAGAGAAAGTATGTCTTCTCTGAAATTCGGATATGAATGTTAGAACGACGAGAGATACAGTGTAAAGAGCATATATGCAAAGTTAGTAGAAGCAGCTAGAAAAGAGTGAGCTTTTACGGGAGAGATTGGTATTGTTTGGTAGAGTAATTCTATCGCTGGATAGTGATAACTGTCCCATTAATAGTGTGAATTTTAACTACTCGCAGAGGTTCAATAAGATGAATATTGCTATGCTTATGCATTTTGTAGTATGGCAATTTATTGCAACAGAACCGAAATGTGCCATAAGCTGTTGTATTCTTTTGTAAGAAAGGTCAAAATGAACATGAAAGAAGAAAGTGATGTGTTAATAAGCTGAGAATGTTCGGATACACTTGTACCTTAACACAGCTCTGCAATGGTGAGCACAAATGTTATATTATAGGAGCTGAGGATTAATAGTTGGGTAGAAATTTATTTTGACAAGGGATTTGTTATATTTCTAGCCATCCGTATCCAGGCACTGAGTATCCGGACTTGTCCGAGGACGTATCCGGAGGCGGATACCGCCCAGTCTTTGAGTCGTCGAGTAATCCCACGTCCAGCTGTGGACACAACCAGGCAGACACACGCGAACCGGACAATACCCACGCCAATCGACCGTGTGTATCCGGCCACGCCGTGCTGCCACGCCCGTATGCACTTCACGCCGCGACGGACTGCAGGAACAGGCGTCAGCCACCTCGCGTGAACCGCGTATCCGACGCCAGGATCCGGCTTCGCCTGAGCAACACTGTACAGTCATCGCACGGTTATCGACAACGTGAAAGTGCCTTAGATATGTAGGGACTTTATTCATAGGGTTTTTTTTTCATACGTAGAAATGCACGTGCTCATATAGGGGCTTATTCGAAATGAGGATACCATAAAACCATTTATTTATATACCTATAGTTTTGTCTTGCATTTTTCTTCCCGAAAACATTTTTCTTTCGGTGACTTTGTATTGACATTCGGGAGACAACATCCCACATTGCACCGACTTTGTTTAAATAAAAGAGTCGGATGACACAATTGATTTGAAACGATAATTTGCTGTGTTCAGTTTATTATTGCGGTCGTCTTCCGAGAAACCCTTTGACAACATCCAGGAAAATTCTAAGCAATATGCCTAAATTCAGGAAAACCCTAACACCAACATTCATCTTTCAAATGATTGGTTTTGCAAATTCAGATGAAGATCTGCATGACACTGAAAGTTCTTCATCTCATTATGTACTCTGTTTTATTTTTATTTTTTTAATGTACTGGAAATGCTTTATTAAACACTGATGATACAACAACAACAACAACAACAACAACATCTACAACAACAAAATGTACTCTGTTTGTTTGTTTGTTGTTTTTGATGTCTGAACTCACATCCTCTTTGAATGAAGTTCACACTTCACTAATGGGTAGTAAAAACTGGTTACTTACTTCAGGGAATCCTGCCACAACAAAGAGGGCAAAAACGGACCGAAGTGAGGAGTCTTCAGGCAGCCTCTCGATGCTGTGGCTGATCTGCTGAGCAATGCTGGACTTCCAGTCTGGATGGCGGCATAGCTTCTGAAGCATTGTGGGTAGCAGCGCTGCCCACTCCAGTCGACTCCTGCAAGAACAACAGCAAAACAACACTACATAAAACTGCCTATTTAAGATTCCAATCATTTTGATAACTGCCGACCTTTCAACTTACCACATCGTTCTATTTTCCTTTTGTACACACGTGGGTCTGGGTAAAATTCCTTTACAGAATCTAATTGTATTTTCAGGAGTTGCTTTTATATGGTTCTGTCATATTCCACGCTTCCACTTGTAAATGGACTGAATGCTTTGGTTCTGTTACTCATTTAAAAATATGCCTTTTGGTATTAACCTATCCATGTATTACTGCATTTATTTTATTCTTTTGAAAACTATTTTCTACATTTGGATGAGATTTTAATGATTTTCGTGTTTTTGCTGAGTACAAATAAGATTGTTTTTGTTGTGAAATATGAAAAATGAATTCAAATCATTTCAGTTCGATTCAATCTAAATCTGGCAAGCTAGACATGAGCTTGTTATGTCTCAAAAAGATACAGTAAAGTAGCTGGTATGAGGACTGAAACCAGGAGACTGTCACGAATACAGTGCAAATACACACAAGACTACATGATTGATTTGGATTCTGTATTACTGGTATGCACCTCCCTTTCATTTCATCTTGTTATGCGGGCAGATATTCTGTATGTATGTATGTATGTATGTATGTATGTATGTATGTATGTATGTATGTGTGTATGTGTACATGTGTGTGTGAATAAAGGCAGAGATCTGTGTTTTCTACATCTCCTCAAAGTTGGGTGCCAAACTCACTTCTCCAGACAGGAAGCACCGAACGAGAAAAGGAACTGGATCGTCCCAGTCCCATCCAGTGGTGCCTCCGTCACTGTGGTTCCTCCCACCGACGCAGTCGCCCCTGTCACCTCCTCATCTTCTGCTGACCCACAATCCTGGGAATCCGACGCTCCCCCGCTCCCTTCCTCGGCACCCTTCCCTGTAGCTCCTTCCTTCTCTTTTGCCTCTCCATCCGTCCTCTCGGTCTCTCCTACGTTTCCAGAATTGGCATCTCCCTGGTTACCATTATTCTCTTTGTTCATAGTACTGTTACTTTCTGACTGTTCCTCTTTGCTTTCGGCCGAGGTTTCCTTGGTGGGGCCTTCTGCCCTATCTTCCCACGAATCTGGTGGCTCCGGCGTGGAGCGTGGAGTTACTGACTTCAGAGCCAGGTCAGATACCTGGAATATCAAGAATATCATTTACAAGAATATGAGTAATGCTCAAATCAGATATCCCAAAACACCGGGAACAATTACAAGTATAATGATATGATAATACACTGAACATTATTGTTTATTTGTTTATATGCTAATCATCTGAGCCTTTCCCACACTTCTGGTCCAGAACATTTGTCACATACCACCAATGTAAACTGGGTTAAATGAGCCACACATTGAATGTCTGACAACTGCATGATATTGTGATCATATCACAAACATCAGTCAAGAAACAACATTTAGTTCCATGCTAATATCTCCTCATAAAACCACCAACAATTCTACAGGCACATCTACTAAAATTACAACATCTTTGAAAGAACACACACACCACATACACACACTGTCACAAAGGCAAACAAACACAGGATGAGAGATTGAAATCATATCAGCATAGGTAGATTCAATCCTGAACACACACAAAAAAAAACAGTGTGTCACACAACAAAACTGCTTTCCTGCCCAAAGAAACCCCACAAAATGTAGCTAAAATCATGCAGCTGTATCAAAGGCTGTGAATCAAAGATAAATTCATCTAACCCTGAACATTTCATATCACCACTTTCCATACCATCTGCATACGACATAAAGCACCACAATCTTCTATCAGTTATGTCCTTTCATTTGTCCCAGTACTCAATGAAACACCCAAGAAATGCTGCCATGTATATATTTGGATTACAGTGTACATTGTACCTCTGGTTCTATGCTGGGTAGTAGCTGGCCAAGCAGGCCCATGGAGAGATGTTGGGTGGGGACGTAGTGACCGCTCCCTTTCCTGAATTCAAACACAGAGCAAAATAGAGACAATGTAGCAATGAAATGATGAGTAATATCCCCTATGTAGCAGACTCAAAGCAACGCTGGAATTTATCAGAAGACAACAGCAAAGGCTTAAAGGAGACAAACATTCAAGTCTCTAAATAAATAAAGTACACTCTTTTGAGTTTGTCATATCTATCTACTTGGTATCTTTCATTTAGCTTTAATAGTCAAATGACAATTACGATATAGGTTGTACCTACTTGTGTCTCCACACATTTACAAGTCATTCTTTCATACAAAACAAACATGGGTGCTTCTCACTGGTTGAGGTAAACACAGCTTTACAAGGGCAGCAGAATACAGCACAAAATTCAATTCAATTCAATTCAATTGCTATTTCAATATTGTTATTTTTATAGCTATTGCTATGAAAGCAAAAGCTCTTTCAAATTTTGTTCTCTCAGTGATCATTGGCAGGGAATGTCTTTCCAGACTTGAGGCTGGACTCATCGTAGAAATAGAAGTACGAAGGAAGGCAATGGGGAACAAGGAACTGATCTAACCCACACAGACATGGAAGACAAGGGGGGGGGGGGGGATGGGAAGGAGATTAAGGGAGAGAAGATCTTTTGGGGGGAGATGAAGAGATGGGTGGGGGAAGGGGGAAAGGGGGAGGAGGGGGAAGGGGGTCGGGACAGTGAGGGACAAAGACTATCTTTTGCAAGGATGAGCGAGTGTGAGAGCTGGTCCCATAGTCCTCACTTGTGTGAAGGAGGGGAAAGAGGAAAGAGGATGAGGGAAACAGAGCTAGAAATCATTTAAACCAAGCAATGGACATGAGGGAGAGAATGGGAAGAAGAAGAAGAAGGGGGTAGGAGGAAGAAGACCTTGGGGAAAAGAAGGGGCAGGCAGGGGTGAGTTGGGTGACATTAAAGGACAAGTTCACCTTCATTAACATAAGGATTGAGAGAATGTAGCAATATTAGTAGAACACATCATTGAAAGTTTGAGGAAAATCGGACAATCCGTTCAAAAGTTATGAATTTTTGAAGTTTTTGTGCAGTCACCATTGGATGAGAAGACTACTGCAGTGTATGATGTCACATGCGTACAACAATATAAGGAAAATATATAGAGAATTTCACAAAATGTAATCTTTTGAAAAAAGTACACATTCCCTTGACTCGTTACTGACATATGTTATGGGTAATATTATTCCCATTGCCTTTAGAAAGAGGCAAGTCCAGTGCTCTTTTATTATGCGAAAAATGTGAAAATATGTTGAATTGTCTTTACATTTTCTTTATACTGTTGTACTCATATGACATCACGAGCCTTAGTAGTCTCCTCATCCAGTGGTTCCAACACAAAAGTTTTTAAAATTCATAACTTTTGCATCGATTGTCCAATTTTCCTCAAACTTTCACTGATGTGTTCTACTGATATTGCTGCATTCTCTTAATCCTTATGTTAATGAAGGTGAACTTGTCCTTTAAATCTGGCGGGAGGACAAGGAAGCATGAGAACTGGTCCTGGACCCTGTTGCTAGAAACTTTGCGTTTAAACGCAACTTGCAACTGATTGTCACTGGCCAATCAAAATCATTGTTGCATGCATGTCTTCTTAATAGGGCAGACCCTGAGCCAATCAGAATGGTTGTTTCAAAATTAGCAATTATTTGCAATTGATTGCAACTTTCTTGCAACGGGGCCCTGGAGAGATAACTCACTGTGCGATGGTGAAGAGTAGCGGCAGGAACTTGTGAATGTTGAGCAGCTCCATGGCAGTCTGGAAGGAGGGGTCACCTCGACTCTGTCAGAACAAAACGAACAATGAGACATTTGTGGCGGTGAATTACTTTTTACTCTCGCTCCATCTCTCTTTGCAATCAATTACCAAGACTAATACCCATCTATCCTATTTTGGGTACATCACTTGAATGTCATTCCTTCGTGTCAGCACTGTTTAATAAGCGCTTTAGCAATGTTATGATATCTTTAGATAGGTACTCTTGAAGTATCATTTGTATGTTGCATCATACCCATGTTTTACACTCCAATCCTCAGCCCAAACCCATTTTGTACAAATACTCTAAATCAAAACATACAAGACTTTTTTTTTCCCCCTTGGTGGAGCACAGTAAGTCATCAGTTTTACATGAAAATAACTTAGTCCAAGATACAAATGTGGCACAGGGCACGACTCTTCCAAGGGCACAGCATGAACTTACTTCAAGATGTTGGATTAAGACAGCAGCGGGATTCATTTGCACAACTCATTGAACAACAACAACAACCATCGATGTTAAATATACAGAGTGTCTTTGGGCAAGTGGGTTAGGATTAGGTTTTGTACCGCACATTCTCTGAGGGTGTGCATGGTAAGGGGTTCCAATTCTGTCATTTTTGCAGACAAAGTTATCCCTACAAACACTGATCTGTCAGGACACTGAGAAACAACTTTGCAAATATACAGATGAAATTAAACTTTTAAAAAGGAATTGAAAATTACAATAACAATAATGGCTAGTTGAAAAAATTCTTCACACACAAATCTATCATTCCATGGCAGTACCTGCACATGAAAATCTATATCAAGAGAAATTTGCGATAAAGGCAAGCATCATTATGTCTTCCAACACTAAAGTATGGCATCATCCCCAGAGATACAACAAAATATCTACTTTCACACTATCCCATGAGGAGAGAGTGCATGCAGTGTAAAGTCGGGTTTACCTTTCCAGCCGGCAACATGGCCGCCAGCAATCCCAGCATTCTCTCCTGTGACTGCTCGGCAAAGACTCTCTCATGAATGCTCATGGAACCCTCCTCCCCATCTTCAGCTGCTGTTGTCATGGAAACAACACAAGGACAAGGGATGCATTATCACTTTCACCTTGGTCTGCATGATCAATGGTATCTCCTATGTTATTGGCACAAACCTCATCCAATCTCTCAAACTCATCCAACATAGAGGCATGCTCATATTCCTACTAAGCACCCCTGCCTAAAAAAAAATTCTTGTTGCCACTACTTCATACATATCACTTCAAATCATATAGTTTGTTTCTTTTTCTAAGACAAAAACAAACAAACAGACTCATACATATACACACCAATGTACAAAACCTACTTCTTCTTGTCATACATTACATATGTAACACAATGCATTTACACAGTAGCTCACATTTTCAATATTGCTACTTCAATGCAAGTGCTAAAAGTGACATGTACCGCTGTGGCATTAGGGAGGGGGGGGGGGGGGATCAACAACACCCAAAATCACACTTCAACAAGTTTGTCACTTCAAAGAAATACACTGAAAAAAAAAAATCTTGGTCATCACCTATTCAAAAGCCATCAATAAACCATGATATCACTGCTGTATAATGACAGTACCAGTGGTGTTCATCGGTCAAACATGCAGATGGTGAGAATGACATTTTTCCATCATACTCCACTCAATGCAGCAGAATAAGAAATCATTCTAACTCCTCATAGGCATCTACTGATACCACTCCTGTATTTCATAAGTGGGCACTAATGTAAAGTTGTAGGTACAGAGTAATTTCGACCAACATCACACAAAGACAAAGAGCATGAATACACTTCAAATCTCCAAACACAAGCAATGCAGCACTCTACACACATATATGGTACAGCCTGTAGTGTTCACAAGAGAGTATTGACTACAAACACTGGTAGCAGAATGCATGTCATTGTGCAACAAGATTTCTGATGTGAATGGCGCCCTCGCACCAACACTACTCACAGCATGTCAGTTCTAGACTCTCCATGGCCATCTCTACACAGCTCCTCAGCAGTGTCTTGCCCACTTCATACTGGGATTGGGTTAGGCCTCCTGGTGGGGTGATAAAGGAAGCCATGCAACAGACCTTTCAACAGTTTTGTAACGCACACTCTCTGAAGGTGTGCATGGTGAGAGGTTCCATTTCCATCAATTTTTAATGCAACACACAAATTTCATTCTTGCTTGTGCTGAAAAGGACCTATTTATTTCATGTGTCAACCACTATATTCTATTCCCCTTCACAATACAGTCAGGGAGATCCTTTATGCAGAGTGAGAGTGCATGAGGGAAAGAGGTGGTCTTGAACTTTAATAGAGCCTACCTTTGCATCCTTAGTGAAGCCTCATCATATTCCTGAACTTTAGATGTTTAAAGGGTCGTCTATTAGGATCATGGTGCTTGTATGCACATCACGAGTGATTTTTTTTTTCCCCCTTGGTTCAGTCCATATCTACATTGTAATGTGAAATCAGTATCAGCACAATCAACTTTACTAAGTTTAGTGATGCTTACCTCTCGCTAAATACATATCTTCAATCATCACATTAAAGACAATGATAAAAATGATAATTTTCAGTACAAAATGAATTTCTTGCCATGATGTCAGATGATTAGTGGGGCTTCACAAAATCTCCTGGCATATCTGAAAACTAGAAATGTCGCTACAGCGACTGGTTATACCCCCGCCAAACAACATTTCATAAGCTTTGGTCAAAACAACATTTCATAAGCTTTGGTCAAAAAACTGAGGAAGTAGTTAAATCCGCAAGATCTTTCCTTGATCTTCTGCCATTAATATGCCATTACCATGGCAACGTACTTTCGGGTACTGTCGAAAAATGCGTCTTGCACATCTACAACCAAAGGTACACATCTGTACCAAGTTTCATGGAAATTGGGCAAAAACTGAGGAAGTAGTTTGCAACACAAAATTTTCCATCATTTTGGCTCATAATATGTGAGCTGTTACCATGGCAACATATTTTTTGTCACTGTCAAGAAATGTGTCATGCTGACCTATATCCTAAGACAAACATTCAATATGAATTCCATGAGAATTGGAAGAACACTGATGAAGCAGTTTTGCCATGAAGCATTTTGCCCTATATTTTACCAATAACATGCCGTTACAATGGCAACGCACTTTTTGCCACTGCGGAAATATGTGTCTTGCACATTAACATATTCAGATGAACATCTGTACCTAATTTCATAAAAATTGATCAAAAACTGTGGGAGGAGTTCGCGACGCAAGATTTGTACCCATTTTTGCCCATAATATGCCGTTACCATGGCAACGTACTTTTGGGTACTGTCAAAAAATACGTCTTGCACATCTACAACCCAAGGCACACATCTGTGCCAAGTTTTATGGGAATCGGTTGAAAACTGAGGAAGTAGTTCGCGACGCAAGATTTGCAACGGACCGACCGCCCGACCGCCCAACCGACCGCCCGACCACCCAACCGCCCAACCGTCCGCTGATTCCTATATACCCCCTTCAAACTTCGTTTGGCGGGGGTATAAAAAAAAGGTTATATCTGGAGCTGGGTGAATTTGGGATTATTTACCTCTGTCCTGCTGGTCGTAGATAGCTTGGGCCAAGGAGAGAGTGAGAAAGGCAAACTGCAGCCAGGAGTGGAGGTGAGTGTAGTTGTTGAGTTGAGCTGAGTACTGACTTCCTGTGTACACTGGAATACACCATGAATAGAGAGGGGGGAAATGTATATAGATAGATGGAGATCTAAGGTTGAATACTTGTATGCTTGGTTACAGATGTAGGCACAGTATAAACATCTGGAGAAAATACATCTCTTCAGTGGATGAAAATATCTACCAGCAAATTGTGAGTGCAGTCTTTATTATTGCTGCTGCTAAAAGTGTCACTACCCCCATCATCATTATCATAAACATCATCATCATCATCATCATCATCACCACCACCATCAACATCATAACAACTCTCATCATCCCCATCATCATCATCATCATCGTCGTCATCATCATCATCATCATCACAATCATCATCATTTTCATCATCATCATCAACATCAGAAGCAGCAGCAAAGGACACCATCACCATCTTCGCTGCCGCCATCTTCATCACCATCACCGCAGCCATCAAACCAATACTTCAACATGGATACCTACAATATTCACATCACAAAGATTCCACCCATTGCAGGAATATTGTTTTTGAAGCTCTGCTATGTAACAAAGTTGCAAAAACCACCAAAACATAAAAAGAATTATAAAAAATCGAGCAGGGGAAAAAAACCTTGGTAAGCATGAAGGATCAATATAAATACTAATCAATGAAAGCCTACTATGACAACTTTGAATGACAGACTGACAAATACTTTTACCATTTCATGACACATCTCTTCAACATGGTTACCAATAGGTAATATATTCTCATTATCATTGCATGTACGAATGCTGAGAGAAAGACTCACATGAAAGCTATCTTGGTAAGCCTGGTGAGGACGTCTTTCATAAACTCATCATGACAAAAGCAAGGAGAGGAGACTTGCACATTTAGGGACACATCAGCATATAGACCGATCCGACCTCACAGCAAAATCTGCCATTACTGCAGTGTCCCATGCGCACATGCATATGGAAATGTATGATATATCTTGTGACTGGCAAAGTATATTGTGCACAGAGCACATGCACCGATGCTTGGGACACCACAGTAATGGCTGATTTTCTGCCAGGTCAGTTCGGTCTATTTATAGGTATTCAGGGCGTTCCAGGAATGTTAAACAACTACTGTATACTAAGTGCTGGGAGCTCTGGTTGAAATTATGGACTTCAGAGTGGGAGGAATAGCACTATTTTCTGTGGGGTGGAGAACAGGATTTCATTAATGAGAGATATACGGTGAGATACACACAAATACGGTACAATTGAGAGAGAAAATACTTACACACTCTCATCATTATTTCAGTTGTGTCGTGAAATTCATTGTGGCTGCCAAAAAGAAAAGAAAAAAGAATCAAGAAATAGATTAATAGCACTTTAGATAAGTCAGGAAAACATATCAATTGCCAATGTTTGTGTCAACAGTATCTAAATGCTCATCTATATAGAGAGGGCATGCTGTAAGGAGATGAAACAAAAGTAATACAGTTAAACTCGCCTAAGTCGACATCGCATATGTCGAATAATCGCGCAAGTCGATAATTTTAAAAAGTCCCGATTTTTCCCCATTGACTTACGTGTATTAATTCACTCATAAGTCGAATTTTTTAAGTCGAATACTCGTTTAAGTCGATGAAATTCCAAGAACACTTTCACGGAAAAAACCATTGAAATCACTGTGCCTAAGTCGAATAAGATTTTATTGTGTAATAAATCACTGTCAAAATCACGAGACGCCAGTTTTTGTTTACATACAGTATATACCAAAAAAAACTGCGTAAATAAACATTAACGTTTCATTAACGCAAGCGGTTTCACCTGAATCGTTAGTAACGCAAACTAACGATCGGGAAAATTAACGTTTGTAGCAACGATGAGTAACGATCCCTAGCGCAAATTAACGATGTTTCGTTAGGTAACGCAAGAACTCACGCGAGATTTTGGTTTTGTAACGAGACCTGGCGACAGGACGACGTAGCCCCTGCCGAGTGTAGCGATCTATGCCTTATATTTAGCGGAGTCTTTTCGCGAAATCGAATCACGATTTCGCGAATGGTTGATTTGCGACCGGGGTCACCAAAAACGCACGCCGGGCCACCAAAAAAGCCGAATGTTTGCCTTCAGTTTTGGAAATGAAGCGGTAACAATCGGTTCCATAAGATGCTGAATAAATGTCAGATGTTTGCTCTTTAAATTTTGGAAATGAATAACGGTAATATTCGATTTCCGTATAATACTAAAATAAATGTCGGATGTTTGCTTATACTTTTGGAATGTCAGAGATTTGATTTTGCGTTCGGAAATGAATAAGGATAAAAAAAAGTATCCGGAAGATGCTGAAATAAAAGTCGAATGTTTGCTTTGACGTTCGGATATGAAAAATAATGATATTCAACTCCATACGATGATAAAATAAATGCCGGATGTTTACTTTTACGTTCGAAAGTAAATAACAATTACATTCAGCTCCTGAAGATGCTAAAGTAAATGTCGAATTATTCCTTTGACGTTCGGAAATGAATAACAATAATAATCAACTTCGTACGATGATGAAATAAATGTCGGATGTTTACTTTTACGTTCGAAAGTAAATAACATTAACATTCAGCTCCGGAAGATGCTAAAGTAAATGTCGAATTATCCCTTTGACGTTCGGAAATGAAACAATAATAATCAACTTCGTACGACGATGAGATAAATGTCGGGTGTTTGCTTTTACTTTCGAAAGTAAATAGCAATAACATTCGGCTCCAGAAGATGCTAAAATAAATGTCAGATGATTGTTTTTACGTTCGGAAGTGAATAGCAGTAATATTCTTCTCCATACGATGCTAAATAACTGTCGGATGTTTGCTTTTAAATTTCGAAATGAATAACAGTAACGTTTAGCTGCGTTTGATGGCAAAATTAATGTTTTATATTTGCTTTAACGTTCGGAAATGAATAACAATAGTATTCAACTCCGTCCGATGATAAAATGAATGTCTTATGTTTGCTTTTATGTTCGAAAGTAAATAGCAATAACATTCAGCTCCGGAAGATGCAAAAATAAATGTTGAATGTTTGCTCTGGCGTTCGGAAATGAATAACTATAGTATTCAACTCAGTACAATGAGTTCGCTTTTACGTTCGAAAGTAAATAGCATGTAACATTCGACTCCTGAAGATGCCAAAATAAATGTCAGATGATTCATTTCACTTTCGGAAGTGGACAGCAGTAACATTCGGCTCCTTACGATGATAAAATAAATGTCGGGTGTTTGCTTTTGAATTTGGAGATCGAATAACGGTAATATTCTGCTCCGTACGATGCTAAAATAAGTAACAGATTGTTTCTTTTACATTTGGAAATGATTAACGGTATCAATCGGCTCATTTAGATGATGAAATAAAAAGCGGATGTTTGCTTTCACGTTCGGAAATGAATAAGGATGATATTCAGCTCCGTAAGATCCTAGAATGAATGTCGGTTGCTTGTTTTTACATTTGAAAATGATTAACGGCAACATTCGGCTCCGGAAGGTGTTAAAATACTTGTAAATGGTGGATGATTGCTTTTACAATCAGAAATAAATAACGGTAACTTTCGGACCGAACGTAGGACCGATTTAGTTTTGCTTGGTTTTTTTTTTTTTTTTTTTTGTTCGGGCCACCAAAAAATAAAAATCAATCATTTTGGGGCCACCAAAATAAAAGTTATAGTGTGGAGCCCTGGCCTGCATCAATGTGGATAAAGTGTCTTGCTGAAGGGCAAATAACGGGCACACCGCTCCAGCTCTCGGCTCCAGAGTAGACAACATACAATGTACATTATACATATGTACGTGT
This sequence comes from Diadema setosum, assembly GCF_964275005.1. Taxonomy (NCBI): domain Eukaryota; kingdom Metazoa; phylum Echinodermata; class Echinoidea; order Diadematoida; family Diadematidae; genus Diadema; species Diadema setosum. The sequence continues at coordinate 12,269,104 of NC_092692.1, read as the reverse complement.
GGTGTAACTTTAAGTCGATTTTTTTCGACTTACGTACAAGTCGAAACTCGCCTAAGTCGATGTGTTTTGCTCAGTCCCGAGAAGATCGACTTATGCGAGTTTAACTGTACTATTCACAAATTTCTTCACATGACTATTCAGCCATACGTCATTCTTGTGCATGAAAAAGTAGTGAAGTTGACAGTTTAGAAAAGTACACAGTCATTGAAATGGGGATCTACAGCCTGTAAAAATTTTGACAAAGAGTAAAAAATTGATCTGAATGAGTTCTCTGCTATCAGCATGATTGTTCATCAAAGACTGTCCAAGTGAAACAAGACAAATTGCAATAAACACTTATGTATTAAGTCTGTATGTGTGTATCTGTGCACTAGTTTGTCCCTTGCGTTAAGACTGCAGAGTATTCACATCTTGTGTGACTGAAAATTGCAAAAGCCTGAATACAGAGCAATCCATGGTGAAATCTGAACTGGTTAACAGGTATTATGTTATGCACCCACAAATTAAGACATACAGTAAGTTCCTAGATGTGACCTCACCTCGATGGATACTGGCCTGTCTCCAGGCAACCATAGCAGAGGTCAAAGTCCTCGCAGACGTTGCAGTGGTAGCGAGTCCCGACAATCAGTCCATGGCAGCCATCACACTTGTACCTTTAAAGCAAGCCCATGAAAAGAGAGAGGAAATAACACAGCAGAAACATCAAGAGAACCGTGATGGATGGATATATGGAGATTGATAGATTGATTGATAAACATACCAATATAAATAATGTAGATATACATATAGACATGACCAAGCTTGCTTAATAATTAGAATGCTTGGAATTTTTTGGTTTTAGTGAACGCACTGAAATCTTCTATCTTGGATGAATTGACTTTTGGGCGCACCATAGCATTAAAATAATTTACATTTCATGAGAAGCGATATTCATAACAGCAGCTAATGTCTTGACCTAACTGGATGGCATGAGGTCTTGGTAACTTGGTGGTCAAGTCAATGGTCTGGAAACTTACATGAGATGGACAAGGGGATGGTCATCCGTGTGTCCCTCTGGCTTTGCTCCTCCTACATAAAACAAACAAACAAACAAACAAATGGAATGATAATCCAGACATTATTATATAATCTAAAGGTTCATTAATACTGTGTACCAGCTGTAGAGCAAGTATTCATATTGTATCAGCTCAAGACATTTGGCTTTAATTAACATCAGGTGGGTCACCTGGCAGAACACTAACACACTAGTCAGCACAATACACTGCAGTATCAGCAAACATGGGGGGGGGGGATCCAAAAAACTTCTGCAACCTACTGAACAGAAGTGACAGAGCACTTCCACTAAGACTTTGTTTCCCTTATATCCATTATCAAACATTTAACGCACTAAAACGGAGAAAGCGTATTATGACCACACATTCACTGGGTCTGGGGGACTTTTTATTTCTACTTTTTTTTTACAACATAATAATGATACAACACTGCAGACCTCAGGTATACCAATCTTACACCCACAGAAGTGATGTTATGTCGTGAAGACGGTTACCTTGGCAACAGTTGTAGCAGAAGTCAATGTCCTCACAGACCAAACATCTGTATCTCTGGCCGAGGAGCTGCACCTCGCACCCGTCACATTTCACGTCGATGTCCAGCCGGTCGCAGAAGCGCGCCACAAACATGTGCATCGCCTGAAGAGTGGGAGAATGAGAGATGAGAGAAAAGATTCAGATCTTTAGCAAGTAATTCTTAACCCTACCAAAAACCAATGTGTCAAACTTACATTGCTAGTGCACACAATAGTCTTGCCTCTGGGAAGCAGTAAGTTATATTTACCCTCTCCTCCAATAGGCCCTTTAGAGCGGACAGTCCCTCTGATTTTAATGCAAGGATCGTCAAGAAATGATGCACTGGACTACAAAAGACAGTATCTTCCAAACATTATCTATCACAGTCCCACCTGTATTTACCTGTGTATGCTCACTGTTTTCTTACTTGACATACTTGTGTGATCACAGACATTGCAACAAACACACACACACACAAACAAACAAAGATAACAATTATCATAAGCAAGAAGGAGAATGCAGTACAACAAAATACTTTTTGGCAACTTGATGGGTGCTGTTAATCATGTGACACATGATTAACCAATGAATCAGTCATACGATAGAACATGCATTGACGGCGTTTTTCCCCACAATGCATCATGTCAACTGGCCTTCTTTAGCATCATGCTATGCGAAATGTCCCCAAGGTTTTGGATACACCTAAAACGTGACCGAAAACAAGCCACCCTACCCTCCTCTCCTCTTTGTCGGGATTGCGGCTGATGTCGGCGAACCACGCGGTGAAGACGCTGTCCCCCTCAAGCTCCTTCATCCACTTCTCACACTGCCTGTAGGCCACCATCTGCTGGGTGTAGTTCAGCCTGTCATGGGCCGTGCTGTCTCGCAGGGTCACGTTGCCACAGGCTATGGGGAGGTATGGGGGGGGGGGGCAGAGAGATAAGTAGGGAAGGGGAATCCAGGGAGGGGCATGAAATTAAAAAAATATCACAATATCATGTCATTAATTTGCAATCTATAAATCTACATATAGGTGTGAATGTCACCAGCCATATCGTTTTGTTTTGTTTGGGGTTTTTTTTAGGCAGCAAAAAGTTCAGGGTAACAAGAAATAAGATGTTTATGCAGTGAGGAATCAAATATGTCACAATGTGATGTCATTGCATCTAAATCTTAGCTCACACCTCAGATGAGATAAAATGTAAGTTTTGAATGTCGGCTTGCTTACTCCTCGCCGTGTCCATGAGCAGACTGGGAGCGCTGATGCTCGCCACAAACTGCCAGTCGCTGGGGTCCCACAACACGTCCAGGAGCTGCAGCAAGAGGTTCAGGATGCAGCTGAAGGCGGCTTTGCTCTCCCTGTGTGAGTTGCCATGATGGCAAAAAACAAGAAGAAGAGTCTTCAAGTGACTGACAGGTGTGGGACTCCAAACTTACAGGAGATAGGGACAGGGAGAGTACGAATAACCACCAGGTAGGAATAGGGAAGGAGAAGGGGGCACGGAAGAACACTCTCCTTAAAGGTCCTGTTTACCATCGGGAACAGTGATTAAAAAAATTTTAAAGATATCACATTTGATGCATATGTGAAGTTCTGTTGTATCATAACACATCCTTATTAACATATACAATTTTCAATAAAGCCTAAAATATAAGGAGATATCAGTAGTTTTTTTTACTAAGCCATAACTGGAGATGGTTTAGTCTGGAAACATTCTTATTATAACTATTGTTCACATCTTGCGTATTTAACAATACTTACAATCGATTATACAGATTCAAATTTTTACAGTGGTTGTTTCCAACCATAACTCACATTTTAGAACTATTTTAAATCAATAAAGCTGGGTGTTTGTTTCATCTGCAAATGGTAAATTATGCCTTTAAGGTCTAACCCTCTACAAAGACTGCTCTGTTCTGGATTCTATTTCAAAGGAGCAGTTTACATAGAGCAAAAAAAAAAAGATATATTTCAGTTTCAATGGTACAAATTGTAGCAGCTGGGTAACAAATAAAATACTGCCACAGTAACTGGATCTCTCTTTTGAAATATAACCTTAGGCCACTGTGACATGTATGTCCATTGCCATTGCTACTATCTACAATAAAATATATATTGAACATGAACAAATTCTTAATTCCATTCTCTTGTACTCGTAAACTTTCTGCCCAGAACAAGAATGATCAAATATAGCTACCAGCATTTGGTAGCAAAAATCACAGCCACCTACAGTAGCAAAGCGCCTTCCGAGGAAGCTCATGTGTACATGTATCGCACTGACAGCTTATGGGTAAATCAAACAGATTCATATGCTGAAGTGACTAACTAGATTACTCATGAACTGAAGTATTCAGTAATAGTCGTGCACAGGCTAGGTTTTCTCCCATTCATGAATAATTACAAATGCAGATTTCAAATGGTTCCTGCCCTGATTCACTCAGCTTTGGCTCTCTACTCATGACTGTCACTGCTAACAACAAAATGAGGGGGGAAAAAAATGAAGACTATGAGTGGGCGAAAAATGAATTGATGCTCCTCTGATATAAACACTCATTTGGATCACAAAATTACTCACTCTGTTGAAAGGTCGGCATTTTCCGCCCTGACTTCTGTGACGAGCTGCCTGACAAATTGGTAGTAAGCTGAGCGGACCTTGTTCTCCAGCTCCAAGCCACAACCCTCAAGCCTGGAGGCATAGTGCCTAGAAGAGTAAAAAAGATGAACTTACAAAATGTATCCTATTCAACATCGAGCCCATCAAAAGTTATATGCTAAATAGAACGGACACCACATGCACAGACACCACATACACACTCTTACAAAAATGCTCTCCATCTTTGACCCTCTTTTTTGACTAGTCCATCCTCATTCACCTATCTAAAAATTTGTATTTCCCTCATTTACTTGATAAAAACATTATTACCAACCTTATTTCAATATAAGTCAAAACAATCTTCTCGTCAAGTCATCCAAACCTTATCTTAAACCCCCTTTTTTTTTCTTTTTTTGCGAGAGTTTTGGAATGCTACAAGACATTATGCTGAAATTTTATATGACTTTATCTTTCGCATCTTGTGCATATTCAAAGACCTCATTTACGAAAATAAGAAATCTGTTTGCAGCTATGCAGTTTCAAAATAGCCCAGGCTATACAAGGTTAAAGGGATGGTACAGTATTGGTGGAGATGAGAATTGGGCTTCTAACTTTTTGCGAGATACCAAGAAAACACTTATAATATAGTACAGAGCATACCATTTTAAGAGGAATTCAAAGCTTATTTGATGAAATTAGGGTTTGGAATTACTGAAACATCCAAAAGCAAAGTAAAACAAAGCGATCGCAATAAAGTGTGGGTCCCACACTTTATTAGAATTGCCCTTTTTTTGATATCTCAGCCATTTCAAAACCAATTTTCATCAAATAAACATCGAATTCCTCATAGAATTACATGCTCTTTCATATTTCATAAGAGGTTTCTCATTATCTCATCATAAAATGTTAGAAACCTGAAATTAGGTCTCAACCAAAACTATACTATCCCTTTAATGTTATGACATATTGTGGTCAAGTCATACTACTTTTGTACATCTATCCTCAAGCCGATTCAGACAGTCATCTACTGGTTCATTTAGTCATTCCTTTGATTTTCCATTCATTAAACCTGTTAGTTACTCATCAATGATTAAAATACGATTGTACTAATACCTTTCCATTAGTTTATCATCAAATTATTGCCAGGTTTCAAGTGATGCTCAAAATATCAAGACAGAACACACAGCAATATCCCCCTCTTCATTATGGTATGTGTGATCATGACATCGGTGTACCTACATAAGGATCAAAACTAGCACCACACGATATGGCTCGTACGGATGTAAGTGCTTGTCAAAATATCACACTTTTTGACAAGATGCCCTTCAAGACTATCTGTGTGTTAGGCATAACTGCATGCCCGGCTTGGACACCAAACTCACGTTGGGGGCGCCCCGCCTACTTGGCGCTGGAGCAGCATGTCCTTGAGGAAGAGAACGCAGAGGACATGGAAGATGTTTGGGTGGTTGTGGGCCGTCAGGAAATCACTGGCGAGCTGGTAGACTTCGGACACCCTGCGGGCACTCTGAACCCTGGTCTGGAGGATAGCTTGCACCCTTGAGGTAAAAAGATAAACCAAGAAAGAAAGATTATGAAATGACACAGCAGAGGCTTTAATCATCTAAGGACAACCACCTAGAAAGTGTCCTCAATGTTGTGCATAAACATATCTTGAAAGATATTGCTTCTTGATAGAAAAAACAAACAAACATATACACTTACTGTCTCTAGGGTGACAAGACCTCGTATCTAAAAAAAAAAAAAAAAAAAAAAAATCATACATTTTCAGGAAAGGCAAAGAACTTTTTAATTATAGCATCACTTTTGCAAAATAACATCAATGTCAACATCAAATAAAGTAGAAATATTGTTTTGAAATACATTAAATAAGTGTAATGTTTTAAATCTCAAATACGCATTTTTGATATTCAAAATGGAGTTAGAAATATTGTTTTGAAATACATTAAATAAGTGTAATGTTTTAAATCTCAAATAAGCATTTTTGATATTCAAAATGGAGTTAGGTTTTTTGACTATATGCTGGTTGAGACACATGGTCCTATCATCCTATTCATTCCACTGACAATACATTGTAAGTTGACGAAATGCATGAGCTTACCTTTTGTGGTCAAGATGGGGGTTCTTGATGAAATCTAGCACCAGCTTGAACTCTGGGTAGTTGCTAAGAACGGTCTCCTCTTCAACAGGGCCCTGCTTTCAACAAGATATGGACATCTGGTATAAGAATCATACTCTCTAAAAGTGCTCAAAGTCACCTCTAACCAACAGCTACCTCCCTTCATTTCATTCCACTCTTCCTTGCTAACCAAAATGTAAAATAAAACAGTATTTCCACAGCTTTTCTACTTTTGTGTTTTCCATATCAAACGAGATGCATCCCAAATCAAGTAGCAGGTTGGGATGAAAACATATAATCTTTCACTGTCGGCCATATCGGCCATAATTATGCAAGACAGTACACAACACCATCCCTAAAAAAGACCAATATGTAATTTTAGCCTGATTATTACTAACCTGATTAACTTGTCTTATTGAATAGCTGGTCAATAGTTATCTAAACCAGCTGTACAGACTTTTGAGTTAATTTGATGTGTAGAGACACTATTTAGCACAGTCACTGTTGTGACTTCTCCACACGGCAGACCATTCTGGTCGTGCCTGAAAAAACATCAATGAATGACGGCAAACGGACTGGACACAGGACAAAAGACAAATTCTCACCGGAAAGCCCTCGTGGTCAGTAGTGACGCTAGCTGTGGACAGGCTCCTCAGCACGAGGCCTTTGTTTGGCTATTCAAAGGAAATATTGAATAGGGATATTCAGATCAGCATAAACCATTTCTCTATCAAATTGTTTTCCTTCTTCATATCATACTCTAACATTGAAGCCTTGATAATTCCTCATTACACTTGATGAGCATCTTACTACAAGGAGCTGGTGAATTGCAAAGTCGCTTGATAGAGAAAAATGTATCTGCTTACATCCACAAAACAGTAAACATACTGAAATCACCTCAAAAGCTCATCTTTGCAAAGTCACCAACCATAAAATCTGATCAAATTGCGCAAAAGAAAGGACACATCACTTTCCATTGAAACTACTTTCACTGCTGTTTTTATGCAATAACTTTGAGTATTGAGTGCTAGAAACTTACTGAATGTGACTGGACACTGTATAAGTGCATATGATCACTGCCTGCACACATAGACAATGTATTTTTGTGGCTGCTAGGGAAGCAGTGATTGCTTGTAAGCATGTAACAACAGAACCAGTGGCTTTAAGATATCTCTTAAAGACTGGGCAAAAGGGACAAGGAGCTCAAATTGCCACAGCCAGGGAGGGGGCTTGAATCACAGACCTCAGATTGACAATTCATTCCCTTATCCACTGGGCCACAACAGCTCATTAATGAGAGAGGTTCGTACCTTGGATTTCTGCTCGCGTCTGGCCAGAGGTGGAAACTGGAGGAGAAAGAGAGCCTTATCTCTGCACACATTGACTGTCACAAGAAAAGAAAGAAAAGGAATAAAACAGCAGATTCAAATAAACATTCACAAGGGTCACTGCCTCTCAACTTGGTTGCAAAACCTCATATGACACAATGGTAGATGCTCCTAGAATGTCTGTGATTTTGTGTGTATCAAGTTCTCCAGCCAGTCTACCATATGCAAATCTTCTTCATCATTAAATAGATTAAAATGCATGTGAAAGTTCTTGTCTACACTAAACGCATTGAATGTTAGAGGCAACTCACAAAAATTTCATGCCGCGAAGAAGGCCGACAGCTCCAATTTGCGAAAATTTCATGCCGCGAAAATATTGTGTTTTACACTGATCAACTGTTGATAATCTACAATCTTTATATTCACTCACTCACATACAATATGTACATGTGTCATACATCTGAAATTTGTTTTCTCTGACATTATTATGCAAACACAAATACCTAACTATAATTTAATAAGTATAACCAACATAATGAACTTTTGAGCCTTACTTCAAATTCTCAGTTTTGCTCTTCACAGATATTGAAGACCTGTTTTCATGTTTGTATTACATTCTATCTTTACACATGCAATTACAAAAAAGTCCATTTCTACTGCTTTTTATTCATCAAGATATAACAATGAAATAGAGTGCAACAGAAGAAATAATAATTCAAGCATAATATATCAGCAGGAACATATAAGATCTATCCCTGTATTGAAGGCATATTTCTCGAAGCACCTTTCTCTATTCCTACTCTGAAAGTATATACCTCGAGACAGTTCTCTCCATTCCGGTTTTTAAAGGGACTGTACAGTACTGGTTGAGGTAGGGATTCATGTCTTGAACATTCCTAAGTGAGATAATGAAAAGCCTCTTATGAAATATGAAAGAGCATGTAATTCTAAGAAGGATTCAACGTTTATTTGATGAGAATTGGTTTTCAAATGGCTGAGATATCCAAAAAAGTGTTATTAATAAAAGGCGACATGCCCCAACTTTATTAGTATCTCTTTGTTTCACTTTGTTTTTGGATATCTCAGCCATTTCAAAACCGATTTTCATCGAATAAACTTTTGATACCCCTTAGAACTGCATGCCCTTTGACATCTCATAGAGTGGTTTCTGAATATCTCACAAAACGTTAAAAGCTAAATCTTCACCTCGACCAGAACTGTACGCACCCTTTAAGGTACAGTTGTAAATTACTTTGGGTATCTCTATCTATCCCTGTCTTGAAGATTTATTTCTTGACACACCTTTCTCTGTTTCTGCTCTCCAAATATATATCTTGGGGCATCTCTCACTATCCGTAATTTCGAGATTTCTAACTAGGGGTATCTCTCCGTATTTGTGTTCTGAAGGTATTTATCTTAAGGCATCTCTCACTATCAATATTTTGGTGGTATTTGTCTCAGGGCATCTCTTGCTATCCCTGTTATCGAGGTATATTTCTTGAAGCATATCTAATCCCTGTTCTGGAGGGTTATATCATTTGAGTCTCTCTCTCTTACCTGGATGATCCGGATCAAAATTGCCGCTGGGGGTGGGGGAGGAAGCTTTCTTCTTCTCTTCCTCACAGACATACAACTGTCGTAAATTGGCCTTGGGGAGGAAAAAAGAAAGACAGAAAAGTGACATTTATATCGCTAGAACTTTGTAATCAATGACCTCTACATTTGTTTGCTTGTTTGTTTGTTAATTTTTTCTGCATTGTAGATATTATTACAGTACACAAATGATGACATATTGCACATTAAAAGTGACAATGACATATATATGAAGTACATCAATCTAGTAAAATAATTATTGTAAAATAACTGAATAATCAAATTAGAGAACAAATACGATACAGTACTATTAGTAAGCATAATGGTTACACTTTGGGACTTCCACTTTCACATACTGAACAAAACTTCACTTCTCTTGGTAGTCTCTATCACACAGGTAGAGAGGGGAAATGTCAGAAGAAAAATAAAATCAGATCTTCGAAAGGCAGAGCAAAAGAGAAAGGTTTTGAGATAAAGCATATAAATGCTTAATATGTTCTAGGGAACCTATAAAACTTCCTGAGCAGAAATGCATTTTCTCAGTTCAATATTGCTGAAATTGTCACTGTCATCAGCTGCTCCACATGACCCAATCAAAGAGGACCATGTGAAAAATAAAGTAGAAATACCTTCAAGACAAACATATGGACAGACACATGGGATTAGAGAACGAGAGTCTTACCAGAAAAGGTCGCAGTCCCTCAGCCGTGCGGAACGCATACAGTATCTCATCGGTTACTGGGATGGTTTTGATGTTGTCCTCACCACCAACTGTAAAAAAGATAAATAAATAAAAATACAGATAGAATACATATAAAACAGAATACTGGCCCCCTTCAATCTCAATGTATACAATAAATGATAATGATAAATAAATGATACCATGAACAGTATGACTATAAGAAAAGCCTGTGCTGGTACAAGTAGCTGCATTTGGCAAACATTTTCTTGTCAATTTTTTGCTCTTTATTCAACACATCTGTTAGATGATTATTGCTTCTCTAAAGTTTACTACATGAATTTAAGACAAGGAAGCATCAACAGAGGGGTTTATTGTCCAATCATAGTCATACTTGCACCCCTCTCTCTCTCACAAATACACACAAAAAAAATAAAGAATAGATATGGCACATCTGATTGGAGCTATCAAAATGTCACTACTGTTTATAGTTAAGTGATTTGTATGTTTGTTTGCAAATATATATCTGTTTGCAAATACGTTTGTGTGTATCCCTTTCCTGCCTTGGATGGAAAATGATTGGAATGAAAATAGCAAACAATGTAAAGCTTTGACGGTGGTATAATGCTCACCATGAGTGTCAATGAACTCCCTGAGGGAATGAGAATGCCAGAGCAGGGCACCAAAGACAGCCTGGACTGCCCGGGTGATGACCGGTCCACCCATGCTGGGGGTTTGACCCTTGCTACGGCACTCCTCCACGAACCGGAGAGCTGTCTCCCTCACGGCCACATCCTCCTCGTCTTCCTCCTCCTTCTCCTGGTCTTGGTTGTTCCCGGTGGTATCCTTTGCTCCACCGTTCTCCTCCACCTGTGACCCCTCGGCGACGCACTGCAAGAATGCGTGCACCTTGCTTCCAACAGGAACCAGACTCTGTCAAAGATCATGAGGGAGAAATACAAGTGTACATGGTAGTGATAATTTTGTCACGTTTCATTCCTTTTTCTCATTTTTTGTCTACCAATCAGTCAATCTCTTGCTCTCTTCTCACACATGCAAATACATGTCTTCAGGTTTTCATCTCTCCATTAATCTATCTACACTGTATCTCTCCTGTTCTCTCACACAAACATATACACACAATAGGTGCCCTTTGCCCTGTATCATACGATACTCCATTCTCAAAATGTATGCATAACCTGCACATTTTAGCATCCAACAGGACAATGATACATTGTATCACATTGAGCAAATAATTTATAAATACACAATCAAGTCATTCACTTTGATAAAACTCCATATGAATTGAAATATACTAGCATTAATCACTTTTTGTTTATATTCCATCTTCCTTGACTTTGCTTTTGATGAGTGCGAATTTAGCAACAAGACTCCCCCGTGTCCCTAAATTGTACAAGGTACTAATTGTGCTAGGTGAGTGTCAAAGCAAAGTCAAAACAAAACAAACACATAATGCCTCCGGCACCACTTCGTGGCGGAGGCATAAAAAGCACCACAATTTTAGAATAGACTTCGCATTCAAGCGAAGTGTAAAAGGGTCCCAGGGTCACAAAGACAGACTCACCTTAGTCCCCGACAGTGACCGAAGGGGCTTCCCCACACAGTGGCCACCACGGAAGAGGGTCTGGAAGAAGTTTTGGGAGGAGAGGGCCTCCAGTGCCTGGTGCTTCTCTTCTTCACTCTCCCAAAATTCCTCACACATCTGTCTCTCTGTCAAATCAAAACAGAAAAGAAAGAATAATACCAATATGACCAACGACGACAATAATAATGATAATAATAACACCAACAAAAATCATGAGATCCATTTCAAATTATCGTTGAAGACCTATCCTACATTAAATTCATTATTGAATAACAACTTGTAAAAACTGGGATCATGATAACCTCAACATCCACAACTGATTTGAAATAAAAGGCAAGCCATTTTAGAGCTTGATTGATTATCAATTCAAAATTCAGCTCATGTCTATGATCAAGTTGAGAATCAATTACATCATCGATTTGAAATTCAGTTCATCGTCAAATTGAAAGGCAGCATAATGTGTTAAACACAAAGTCAACATGATATCTAACCTATAACCCATCAAAACTTAGATTTATGACTTAGTCAACAATCTATCTGGAATGGCATTCTATAACATGGACAGTCAGTACAAACTAACTTATTCCAAATCTAAACTGTGTCAGGGTCTAAGCTGAGTCCATAATGTGACACTGCAATCCACAAATATGTCCACCCAAAACTCGACTGTATGTATTTACACACTCTCCCCACTTGAAATTCAACTTGAACTCTGATTTTAAAGGTTTAAACAGCTGAAGGGGTTAAAGGCCATGGATTACAAGGTCACTAAAAGCCTCAGCTGGACTACAATGCAACAGGCAGGCAAGACCTTACCAGATTTCAGGGACAGGACCTGGGAACCCAGAGTCCCAATCAGCTTGGCTAGACCCAGCTGGAGATCAAAGAGCCAGGGCAGGGATACATCCGGTTTTCCTTTGGCCACCACCTGAAGAGCAAGAAACAGGTGCAACCATCAATGACCAGTAGCAGGAATGGCACAGGGGACTCACTCATCATTAAAAAGATGAAACAAATGTTAATGATTATAGGCTTTGGTGCATAGATTGATGGCTTTCAATGTGCTTATCATTATGTTTGGTATTCATTGAAAAAGAGACAATATTGATTAAACATTACACACATTCCAAATGCGTTCCAAGAAAATAAAAACATAGCACAGCAAAATGATCACAACTCACTGAGAAGCTGTAGCCCCAGAAATTGTTGCTGCTGTCAGAGTGGAAGAGGAACTGAAGACGATGTCCGCTGTTGAAGGTGACGTTGGTTGGCCACTTCTCGCTGCCCACTTTCTGATCGTACCGCGTCTTGACTCCCTTGGAGTCAGTGAACTCTAGGTAGTCGTACCTGCATGAGACGGTTAAAAACAGGCATGTTCACATGGCCACGCTTTATCTATGAAAGGCATAGTAGTTCCTAACTACCAGTTATGTTTACACGGTGCTTATCATTGATGGTAGGACTCATAGTTAGCTTACAATGAACTATACTGTATCTTAAGCAATGTTTTGAGGGGTTTTCCCAGTATTTTGTGTCTCATAAAAGAACAGTACATGTCAAAATCAATTATGCATTAGCCGCTGTTACGGTACCCTACACCCAAATTTCAGTGACATTTGAAATAGTTAAACTCTTTTGTTGTGTATGGTCATGATGTGGGCAGACATACATTGTAGTAAGCAAAGAAAAAAAGGTAGTTGGAGAACAGTCAAGTATTTTGATTCATTTAATATTGCTCTTAATACATTTTTTCATCTGAGAGTCAAAGCCAGGAAAACTTCTATCAGTTTTTCTCCATACTTCAAATCGATAATATAAAGAAAGAAAAAAACTTGAATACCCATACCTTCTTTCTGTTTCACACTTTGGGTCAAAGGTCACTTCAAAGAGGTCAGCTCCAGGGCAGGTGAATATCTGGGTCACATGTTGGTTGTTGTCATAGTTGTGAGCTGACTCAACGTGCCACCTACGGAGGACCACCACCTCCTCCTTAGCACTCCCTTGGACTGGGGTTCCCTCCTGGATAGGTGTTGGAAAAATATGACAATACACCATTGTAAATCCCAATGCTCCTGAAAGGTGATTACAAGAAATATCATAAGACTGGCACATTGTTCTAAAGTTCCTCGTCGTACACAATCCTCATGCTTTATACAGGGAGAGACAGACATACATACATACATACAGACAGACAGACAGATAGACAGACTTTAACAGTAATTCACAAAGCTATATTTTAAAAATAATGTACGAAAGCCAACCTTTGAAAAGCGGATGTTGAGCTTGATCTGGAGTTCCCTAATCGCCACGGCAACGCTCAGCAGTCTCTGGGCCAGATGCAAGTAGGGAAGGTCCATGTCGGCCAGGAGGGTGATGCATAGAACCTGTGAAAGTAGCCATCAAAACATTTCCTTGGGTCACATTTTCTTTGAAGGGAGATGTTTGTGTCACTTGAACAGGCCACTTACTGTACTTGAAGCATTCATATCTTAGCTTTTTTTTTTCTTTTCTTTTTTTTTTCCCCCAAATGACCTAGTAGCAACCTACTAAAGACATTGTTATTTAATGCATTTTGACAAGACAATTGTTATCCAGTAAGCATTTCTTCAGTTGCTGAGCAAACCTGGGGAAATTTTTTCTGGTTGTCATGAACAACTTTGGACAGAGAGCCATACAGAAATCAGGTATAAGTCAAATTGCCTATTATGAAATTAAATAATCACCACTTCTCTAGCCAATGACTGACTGGTTAAAATCCTAGAGGATGAATGATTTCAATCTTACTAGTCTACCATAGGGGCACTGCAAGAAATACAGAGTGCATGACATGCTACTTCCAAAGGAGTAGATAAATTCTAAAATGTCTGCACCTTTAGTCAACTTAATAAACAAACAGCACTACAGCAAGAGTCCAAAGTCACAATCTTACACGAAGGAAAATCAATGTAACTTAAGAACAAATGAGATATTGGTACACTCACTGGTACTCTGGATTAAGAATCTTCAGTGTCATACATTTATTAGAAAAAGCATTAAACAATGCCAAACTTTCAAGCTTATATTTCTCAATGAAATAACTGAAGATATGACATCTTCCTCTAACAATTCTCCATTCACTCTCTCTCACCTCACAAATTATTCAGTAAGCAGAGGCAAGGAAAGGAAATACTCTCCATCTTGTTGGAAGGTTTGCCGCTAAAAAGAGTTTTGGCAGAGTGAGTCATACTTACCAGCTGCCTGAAGGAGGTGGCGATGAAGGTGTGTGTGAGGTCCTTGATACTACCGCTGGCCCCTCTCTGGTTCTGAAGAAGGCACAGGGCATTGCGAGCCCAGGAACACTGCATGCCGCAATCTGAACAAAAATCAATAGAATGTGGACATAAGCACATAACTGCAAGGTACATCAACAATTTCATAGAGCACATAGTCACAGAAAGTTTTAATAACATTGCTCCCAATAACCAGATAGAGATTCTTGTTTTTTGGGGTTTTTTTTCAAGTGAAGCAGATAGGTACAGACATTCAAAATTAACCACCCTTTGATTGCCCCCCCCCCCTAAAAAAAAAATGCTTTAATGTTAGATAAACAAAGCTATTATGAATCACTGGGTATGACAAAGATTAGAAAATCCCCTTCTGTCAATATTTGGCTTGGGGACAATTGTGCTAGATGGTAATGAAATCATTTGAGCATATACACCAAATAACAAACAAAGCACAGTACTGGTAAAGCAATGATCTCTCTTTTTCTTCAATCTTCTTTTTCTATTTCTGCCCTTCCCTTCTTCTTAGTCTATAACCTAAACAGACCAGTCATATGACTCCCAGCCCCATCCCCACTACCGGAAGAGTCCTCCAAACTCACAGTCCCTTATGACGTCTCCGGCCATGGCCTTGAGCTTGGCGTCTCCCTTGCAGTCCGTGAGACAGTGCTTGGCCCAGCCCAGGAGGCTGGTCTGCAGGGCCCCCAGCAGGCTGCAGACGTGAGAGGGGCCAGAGGGCGTGGCACTCTCTGGACCATCCTCATCCACCAGCTCGGCAAACTCCTTGTAGGAGACTGACAGCAGGGTATCGAAGACCATCAGCACGGAGCCGGCGTTGAACTCCTAACAAATACAGCAAAAGAACATCAGAATGAGACATCGCAGAGATACCAAGTATAGTACTTGACAGCCACAACTAAACAACACTTTAAATGGTGGGGAGAGTGATCATGTGGAAGAAGACAATAATTATGGATAATGGTGATAACCATGGTAATGCCATTAGAGTTGATCAATGATAATAAAACTGTAGGTAATGACAAGTTGATAATGATGTCCATGAAAATTACAAATATGTCTATGAAAATGATGATGACACATGATAATGAAAAGCTATATCATCAATTACAGTAGGCTAGAATGCTGTTCATTATTATTTGACAATTTTATTTCATTCAGTGTACCTTAGAAAATGCCAAATTCTATGCATCAAACAGTGTATATGCCACACAATGAAAATGGATCTTACCATAAGTGGTAAACAACAAATTTTGCTGGGCAAAATCTTGTGACAATCATCTCAAATAAATGAGAACATCATATTAACCAAATTCCTCCTTATAAGACCACTTAGGCTCACCTCCTGAGAGTTTGAAGGCAGTTCCAGCAGGCCGCTTGGGTCGACAGTACTGAAGAAACGACAAAGAGACTGGAACACGAGACCAACCGCTGTGTCCTCACCCGTCTGCATGGTGAACAATGAAAAGAAAGGTCCAAAAGTGAACAAACTACATATGCAATCTGAAATCTCTGATGAGTTCCAAAAGAAGTTCTGGTAAAAACTTTAATGAATATTAACATGTATAATCTACTTCCTTCATCCTACACTCATTAACCCGTTGAAGATGAGTCCCAAGTATCCTTGGGCAGGTGTCTATGGGAAATGCAAAATTAGTCCATCCTCAACGGGTTAAGACTCTCATCTGAACTGTACTTCCACAGAAATAATGAAGCATTTGCAAGTACCAGGGGTAAAGTTAAAAAAGAGATATGCCAATAATGTTATTCTGTTTGTCATCCTTGAAAGATATCCATTTGATTTTATGGTCTCAAAGGCACATGGCGACTTCAACTTTTAATATTCTTCAACATGAATTCCTGATGATATGCAGAATGCTTCTTGTTGAATCACTGAATGGTAAACAGATAATAAGACCAGGTAAACACGGTCTTAACAAGTATGAAATAGCACAGAAAATAGCTCAAAATATACTATTCATGACAAACTGAAATTTGATAATTTTATCACATTTGAGCTTATTCCACTTACAACCATTGAGTTCATCATGTTGAAGAGTTCTTCTCTTCTTGTTTCTTTTCCAGGGAAGAACACAGCAGCACCTTGAAGTGACACGAATAAAAGAAAACTCTAGTTAACATAACTAGCAGTGTAATGAGAATTAAAGCACTCTATCAAATTTACAAAAGGATGCAAAGATGATAATGGCATATAAAGTTTTAGCATAATTTGATTCACAGGCACATAATTCTACAGACAATGGAAAACTAGTGTTTTATTGTAGCTTTCAAGCTTTTGTTACAGCTGCCGATTAAATTATAAACATGACTGTCCAAAATAAAAACATAGAAATATATTGACAAAAATTCCTACCTTTTTTTTTTTTCATTGAGAGTCAAATTGTGACATAACACCTCCGACACAACTAAGTTGTGTTTCTACCTACAGTGAAAAAAATTTGTTGAGATTCTCAAAAAAAAACAATTTTTCCACACTGGGCAGTACTGTAGCTTTGCCCCTGCATGACCAACACAATTTTACAACCCTTCAACGAAAAATAGCAATTGTTTGCAGAACATTGCCATAATGTGGATTAACCCTAACTAGGCCGGGGGGGGGGGGGGGGGGGGGGGGGGCCTCCGAGGCCCCCCCCCCTCGACGTTTCGCGCGATGTATCGCTATCGCCGCGACGTTTCATGACTTTTTTCTTTCGAGTCTCCCGCATCTTTTGACACCAAATTTGCGGTGCCCGGGTGTGCGGTTCCGAAGTTGCGCATAAATATGCATGTGCATGTCAGACCAAAAATTGCTCAAAAACGTGAATTTGTGTACAATTTCAATGCAAACTGTGTTTACAGGCAAATTTCATAAAAGCCTGATTATTTTGGGGTTTTATGGATTAAAATCAATAAATAACACATTTTCTTGTTCAGAACAATGTCGCGGACAAATTTCATCGAAAAAACAATGAAAAACATAAAGTCGAAAAAACAAAGAAATACATAAGAAATTCAAAAAACAATAAAATACTTAAGAAATCTTTTCTGATTGCGCAATTTTTTTCTCTTACATTTGCTAAGGACACTAAAAAGAATATTTACACAAAAAATGTGCCTGTTTTGAGCTTTATTTAGTGATTTATACCAAATTGTCTGATTTCATGCATCATTATGCATAAATTTAATAGCATAATTTAGTGTAAATGATAATTTTTGAACAAATTAACTTCATGGTACTTTAGATTACATCATAGGCAATGCGTGTGCCAATTTTCGTCACGATCGCGCGGTCGACGGCCGAGATCCGGAGGGGCCCCCCCCGGCTCTATCATCTACCTGAATAGCCCGGCCTAGTTAGGGTTAAACATAAACAACAATATCAATTATTAACAGTAATACATAAATATACACGTTTTCGTGTATCACATCTGTTTAAGGCAGTAGGATATAAGGTCTAACAAGGGAATAAATATCTGACTTCAAACATGGTGAATTAAGAAATTTTGACTATAATTTGAATATCAAACCTACCATCCAGGATGCACGTCTGTGCGGCTATTTTGAGCAGCACCTTGGGATCGTCTTGACTCTCCCCCACGTCGTCACTGGCCAGTTTGCACAGGTGGTTGAACAGCTCCCTCGCTTGTCGGTGCTCCCTGACTGCCGGAGAGTCCGCCTCATCCGCCGGCGGAGCGCTTCCTTGCGAAGCCGATGATGTTGACGCAGCATCATTCGCTGGGGTTGCAGACCCCGCCGCCTCCATCACTTTGTTACTCTGCTCACTAAAGCTCTCGGATGGCTGCTGGCCAATCGTTGCTTCAGCCTGGAGATTAGGGAGATCGTCTGCTTGGGTTACTGTCACCTGAAGCTGTGTTTGCTTCTTTACCTTTTCAAGCTTGGCATGATCCTGAAATGACAAGAAAGAATTCTCATCAGTTATCTCCAGCAAATTGAAATCTGTCCAGATGAAAGGTATTCAGTGAGAAATGAATGCAAGTAATCTACATCAGGATATCCTGCTGCTGCTTAGTGGAAGGGACATTAGAAAACACATTCCAGGGCTGCCCAAATTCTCACATCAAAATCATGGAAATTCCAAAAAACAATCAAGAGAGATTTTCATGTGTTACATGCATTTGATAATTCCAAAATCCGGGAGAGTTTTATACTCTCCTGTACAAACACAAAGAGATATTGAACATTTTGAGGGAGCCTGCTGCAAAATGTGGGTGATTTGGCAGCTTTGACATTCACTGGACTGCATTAAGACAAAGCATGGATCCAATGCAATTTCAACCAGACCGTGTAAACTGTTTAACTGTTTCTGACAATTTTAACAGTCACATCATTGTAGAAGGCTTCACGAAAAGATGCTGAAAGGTCCCCTTGCACCATAAACCATACAATTAATGGCCTCAATGGCAAAGATACATGTATATCCTCTGGTCTTAACAGCGACTGGTGTCATCCCATGATGAACCCAACAATTCTGCGCCAGGATACAATCATGTCTGTTCAAGGGGCTGCCAATTTCACAAATCATAATCACGGTCATTCCAAACAGTAATCACGGAGATGCTTGCATGTCATCAGTGTCTTAACAGGCAAAGATAATTCATGTAGCGGAAAGGTTTTCATGTATTCACTTCTAAGGAAATTAGGAGATAATTCAGTTTCAGGGAGCCTAACACTACACCAGTGAGACTCTGCAGCCTCTGGGATCAAGACTCGACTCACCTCCTGGGATTGGTCCCCAGAATGGGGGGCTTCTCTTTCCCTGTGTTTGGCCAGGTTGGGGAGGCTGATGTGAAGGAGGGCCAGACACAGGATCCTGGCATGGATCCATTCAGGAGCACTGAGACGAGAAAGAGAGAGAAAGAAACTTAAGGTGATGTTGATGATTAACTCCTTCTTCCAGTGGCCGTGCCCAGCAATATTGACAAATAAATCTTGATGCTAATGCTAAAGCTGCTGATGTTGATGTTGATATTGCTGTTGGTGTTGGTGTTGGTGTTGATGTCGATGTCGATGTCAATGCTGATAAAATGATGCTGTGATACTGATGTTGATTTTGTTGCTGCTGATACTGTTTTCATCATCATTATCATTGTTATCATGATAATTCTCAGCATTATTATAATCATAAATAATTTATAATTAAGTAGAATGTTCTCCAATGCTGCTTGCTCTAATCATCTTTTCCTATCTTTCTGTCCACCCCCCCCCCCCCCTTCTCTCTTTCAAGATGCAGTGGTCACTGTTGGATACCGAATGTCTGCTAAACAAAGTGGGCTTTGCAACACCCAGAAAGCAACAACTTATCTCAAAGCATCTCAGTTTGTGGGTGCCATTACTGTTGAAATCAAGTACATTGATTCAAATGCTAGACGAAAGAACGCGCTAAACCATTTTTTGCTACCCCCACATTCATTGCCCAAAGTCAGGGGGCTATCTTATCCACAAATCCACTGAGCCCTAAGTTTCTGATCAACTTCTGTGAAAGAAAAGACACCCCTCTCTTACAAGAGTGGAAATTGTAAGCCAGTGGTGAGCAGCACCAATACAAGCACTCACTTCTGTGGGATGGTGTTGTAGAGCTGGCTGATGATGTTGAGGCTCAGATGTTGCATGTCTGGCACCGGGATGCGACTGACACTGCCCTCCTTCCGTTTCTTCATCACTTCCTACATTCAGATGATTTTTTGAGAGAGAGAAATTAAACCATCTCTTCATTGTTTACATCAACCGAATGATATTAACTTCAATGTGCATTACTCTTTTTTATCAAAAATATAATGTGCCCATACACCAATGCAAGTTGGCAGAATGATCCGCCTCTACAGCCGTGTCCCACGCACTTACACTGTACGTGTATGGTAAATGCATGATGGATAAATAGATAACTGGAAATTGCAGTTACATGTATGTCATACACAAATCGATCCTCGGATCAGTCTATAAGAATAACTCTGGTGAGGAAATATATAATATCAGCCATTAACAGCTAGTTTACACACTATAACACTCGTCAATCACCCCTCTTTCTTTTTAGATTGCCAACAAAAAAACCAAAAAAAAAACAATCACACACACACGTTGTGATGATTTGTCCACATATTATTATACAGTGCACTCCTGTTATAACGAACACGGTTATAATGAAATTCCGGATACAACGAAGTAAAAATTCAGGCCACAACATCATCCGCTCTTTGTATCTTTATTGTTTAATTGTTCGGTTATGACAAAATTTTGATATAAAGAAGGGAAACTGCCGGTCCCGAAGACTTTGTTATAACAGGAGTCCACTGTAGTAGGTAATGTCAGAAGATGATACAGCAAGGAAGTTTAGTTAACAGTATTTTCAGAACTCACCAGATCCTGACAGATGCGTACAATGAAGCTGATGACCTGAGTGAACAGAACCACTGTCCGGATGGGGGCGTTGATGTCATACGGTAGAGGGGCCACGCTGGACTGTGATTCAAGATGGCATTATTGAACAGAGAAGACATGTTATCTTCACAATGCCCTCATAATATTTCATAATTATATTATCATGTGGATCCACAGTGAGACAATTCATTCCCTATATTTGTTTTTCTTCCTTTATTCCATCACGCAAATTATTCAAAAAGCTGTACAGACAAGTTTTTCAAATTTACATATTAATGATGATGATGATATAACAAATTTATTAAGTGCCTATTACAAAATGTTTCTCAGCGGTTTACAGATAACAACCCCAAATGAACATTCATAATGACTAGAGAAGCATAAGCTGTCTTGATGCAAGGAATGAAAGGAAATTACACAAATCTTGAAGAGAATCGTATAGAAGTTGACGTGGATTTGTTTTCACACAATCATTCTCCCACTGTCCCACACCCTGCAAAGGAGACATCACCAAAATACTACCTGCAGAAAATGATCAGTGAGTATATCTTCCAATACCAACTGACCAGGCTTTGCAACTGAAGAACTTACTTCTGTTTTTGACAAAATCTTCAGAGACTAATTCTTAATGATATTCCTCATAACATGTATAACTAATCCTGCAAACAATAATAATTCTTTTGCGAAATTGAATATCTTACTAGCAGAATGGACTAAAAGAAAAAAAAAAGAGAATAGGTGTTTCTAAGGCAATGAATTTTGATGTGACTTACGATGTCAACGTTGTCTAGTACTGATGAGCTGCGGGTGAATCCATAGAACTGGACTCCTACTATCCCTATCCTCTCGGCCGATTCCCCTCGCGGGCCCAGGAACTTGATGAGGGCATACTGGCCCACAAAGCACTGGTCCAACAAGACCTCAACCTCATCCCTGGGATTACAGGAGAGAGAGAGAGAGAGAGAGTACCTTTACATTTGAAATATAACAAAACATAACGTAACACAATTCATTTTATTAGCATATTTTCTAATTGTTACAAAGTGCATTACAAACAATAAAAAAACATATCACAAGTACATGTATTTTGACTTACAGTGTATAATACACTGACATTAAAATTATACAGTAAAGCAATGGGAAAAATATTTTCCTGGCCAGAGCAAATGTGACTTGACTAAAACTAATGAGTTTTTGATGATTTCTTGAATGTATTAAATGATCAACAATGCTGGAGATGGTGTGGTTTATTATTCCATAATTTGGGGGCACGTAAGGAAAAAACATGATCACCAGCAGATTTGTGTGTTCTAGGGGTGCGAAGTACTAGGTGCTGTAAAGATGATGGGGGACAAGGAGGTCATATAGTTACGAGTTACAATCAATGACCATTTCTCTGATGTACAAATGGCACATACTCCATGACACATTATCTCACAAGAAAACGTCCTTCATAATACCGATCACTGCATGTGAACATACGATATAAAAGAAAACAGCCTACCTTTTATCCCTTTGTGCACACAACTTACCAAAAGAATTTACAATCATCTGATTACCACATGCATATGTAGGTACCCAAAATGCATGTAATTGTGAATGTGTATCTTAATTTGTAATAATAATCATGATGAAACAGTAACACAAATTCTTACCAGTCATTGTCTAGACTGAAGTAGGCGACTGGATTATCTGGCTTCCCACCTATTGATGCAGCCCTGGGAAGAGGAAAGAAGCAAAAGGCTATTACATGTACTAAAAGAAAAATAATAATGATCACAAATGGTGCAGCGCAATATACATCATGTCATCAAAATATCACAACCGGAGTTCCCTATAATGAGACCGAAGAGAAACATTCTAAACCCATCATTTGACACCTGTATAAAAATCACACTGGAATTTTTCTTTCATTACCGTAAGCCTAAACTTCTTCAACTGTCTGGGGCAGATGGTCAAGGTGGAGGGGAGTGGGGATAAAATCTTTTCCTTTTGACCAAGAGGGAATTAAAACAAGGGGGAATATTGTTGTACTGTAAGTCTTGACCTGTCACAAAACAAGGATCTACTGAAGTCGACAAAAGGAAACTAACCTGAGACCCTGGAACAACCTGTAGTCTGACGAGGACCAAGTGTCGTACTTCTCAAAGATGGATATATGGCGGTCTAGGTCAAATCCTTTCCTGCAATTATAAAATCAATGAATACACAAATATGCATAATATAAAATAATCACTTAATAAGAAATTATGATTGATGGGCAAAACTTCGATAAATACTTTAAAGAATCCTTATGATAAATATGTAAAACAACAGCGAGCTACAAATGTACAATATGAATTAATTAATGATTTAATTCATAAAACACCTGGAGGATACTAATAAGAGATATTCTGTTCTTCCATAACTTAATATGGAGACAATACAGCAATAAAACCAAAACATTATGACATGTGGCATCATTACACTAAACAGGGCAATAAAATCACTGTAGTGTCATAGTCTGCAAATTGGCCAGTTTACCACTGTATTGTAATTTATGCAAATTTTCCCTGAGGACCAAACACCTTCAACCACTCCTCTTCTTCCTAATATTTCAGATGTCAAAATCCACTCTGCATGCATCATTTGCTGCTCCGTGTGCTAATCCAATTCTTAGAAATACATGTAGACTCTACTGGTAAAGTGGAGTGTTGTTGCTTTTATCTCCTCCAAGATATTTCTAATTTTTCTCTGGTTGAAGCATGGGAGATGTGCTGGAATTAAAGAAAAAGATACACCAACTTACGGATCATTGTAGACGAAGATTAGACCACATTTGGCTCCAGTGGCTCCCTTGGCAACCTGGATGTGGAAAGCGAGACAAACACATTGGGAGCTTACATCAGGAAGTGTCATGGCCTCATAGATGGCACAGTGTACCATCAATGAGCGGGTCCAGGGTTCAAAGCCTTGCCACAGCACATGAGCGTGACACTTTGGCTCAAAATCGCAAAGGCAGTTTAAATCAATTCAAGGCCTTGCATTCAATAATGGAGGTCTATCTGTACATGTATGTATTCGCACGCTGTGTCGTGCACATCTACGCAATAGAATTTGTACTATTCATGGATTAGATTTAATCTCTATTTGTACAGTCTGACCTCTGCACAGTATTACACACTCCTTTCCAGGGGGGTACATGTAATTATGTCGGCCCAGTAAAAGGCTCTGTATGTTTGAGTTAGTCTAGGGTCAGTAAAGTGGCACACTGCAAACTAGAACGCTCCCAAGGGAGGGAAGTGAGTGTACTGTAGGTGTAGATTTGATATACATTGTAAGCACTAAAATTCTGTCACATTTCACCGATATTAGGACTTGAACAGGATACATTTTCACTGATCAGTCATTGTGCTCTCTTGGGCTTTGTTTCTGATCCTTTTTTTTTTTCCTTTTATTTACCTTTATTTGAACCTTTGTGATCTGGAAGGGCGTGTCCTTTGTGAAGAACATGTTGACCCTTGATGTAACTGAGGACACGTAGCCTGTGGACACAGAACAACACAGAATTAGGGGAGGTGTCTCCCATTTGGACATTGGTTTTAATGACATCATCAATAACATGATTTCTGAACCTTTCTGTGGTGTTTGCTAGAATCAATCAGGGTTCATACTCTTTTCTCATAAATTAAATTCTATGACTTTCTAGCCAGAATTCCATGACCTTTCCATGACTTTCATACAATTTTTTTTTCTGAAAATTTGATCTCAAATCAAAGCAAAGCAAAGGGCATTCTTTACAAATCTCACAAAAACAACAGATAAACTTGAATCTGTAATTTTTGCAATTCCGTTACTTTCCATGAGCTTTTCATCAAAATATCACTTTTCCATGAATTTCAAGACCTGGAAAAAGCCTAAGCCCATTTCCATAACTTTCCAGGTTTTCCATGACCAGTACGAACCCTGTAAAGATGGAGTTGGGCTTATGATTACACTTTTACCCTAACGGATTGTCTGCTTTTCAGCTATGCATTCTACTAATATTGCTGCATTCCCTCAATTCACATATGTGTTTGGGTTTCGAACTGCTTCAAATGCCCCTCTTACAAATCGTAAGTACTTCAGATCACTACTTGACATTCTTTCAGCAGTCATTCTTACCCGTTGATGACCAGTTTCCCCCGAGGACATTGCTGGGTCCCGTGGTGGAGTCCTTCTGACCCCCATCGCAACCCTCCAGCGTCATGCTGATTTGAGTCCCTATACATCATGATGACAAAAGGGGTAAGTTATTAAGGAAGGATGGAGTGTGGGGGGGGGGGGGTACTGAGACAGTCAGAGATGCAATGGTACAGTATGCTAAGCATAGGGCCTTCAAAGTGTGAAACACAAAATGCAGACCAGTCTGACTTTGTAAAAATAGTAAGCTTTTCTTTGAAAAGATGAGACATGAATAGTCCAGATTTTCCACACTCCTCACTGATTGTCAGAAATCTAAATCTTTGGAAAACCCTCCTACATTTTTTAAGAGAAGATCTCATTTTTCAAGTGCTCTTCTTTTCAATCATTCAATCTTGTTAGTTTAGAGTCTTTTTTCCATCAAGACTGAAAGTGTACACATATTCAATTGTGTTAATCATGTAGAAAGAAACCAATAGTACAACCAATAATAAAGAGTAATGGTAATATTTTGATATGTTGGTGTCTGCTACAACAAAATGCCTCAATTAACAGAGACTCTCCATACATTGCATGTTATGACACACTGCCATTGACAATCAAATAAAGCCAATGAAGGGAAAATTTGTCTCTTCATGCAGCAAAGGTCATAAGTTTCACTTACATGAAACTGCCGGTGAACACAGAAGAATGTTACAACCATCTTCACCACTAAATTTTAGCCCGCTGAGGTGAGCTGATTTTGCTGTTACATGCATTTCCCATAGCCATCTACCCAAGTATTGACCAATTCTGTGACGCGCTATGTGTATTTTTGGCATGGGCAGCGCCATTACGCGGTGTCTCAGCCGACCCCCCCTTCCCACTCCCCACCCCTCTCCCTACATTAGCACGCGCACAGAATGAAAAACTGATGCATGGTTGCTTTAGCCAATGGGCGTCTCGTACTGAGTGCGCGAATGCTTGCTTAGTGCGCGAACCATTGTTACAAGTGCGCGATAAACATGTTGCCCGGGGGGTGGGGGAGAGCAGGGGGGGTCGGCTGAGACACCGCAATTTGAGCTCATGGCTGCGCCCAGTGCCATAAAATGTCTGCTGCCCTCAACGAACCCGAATCGGTCAATACTCGGGACTAGTCTTCAAAAGGTCAATAGGGAAAACAACACGACACCCTGTGTACTTCTGATTGCATTATTTTTCGAAGTGTGTCTGTTTCTCATTTCATTCTGATTCACTCTCGCTTCTAGGTGATATATACAAAACACAGACCTAAACGTTGCCCAGGATGACCACTTACCATGCTTCTTGAGGATGGAATCTCGCACTGTGTTCAGATTCCTCAGCATCTTCACCGCTCCACTTATCTCTCTGTCTTTGTGATCTGTTTGAAGACACCATACACACACATCCATGAGTATCACATAGATAACACAACAAAGCAAATAACTCACAGGTAGCATAGTATGACAGCTTGCATATCTAATTTTATTCTTGCCTGAGGACCACAAGAAGGATCACACAGAACTGTATGTATCATTCTTTGTGCTCGAGTCCTGAAAACAGATTTAACTGAGATGACAGGTCATGTGTTTTATTCTGTTCTTTTCCCCTGTATGTCAAGGAGGATAAAACAAATAGTTGAAGCACACGATACATATATTCAAGTTGTTAAGTATTTAACAGCTTGGCCTACAATTACTTTGTTACATTGACATTTTGAGCTCACTTAGAGTGATAACTTCCCTGCTTAGGACAAATGGTGAAAGGAAACTTTTTCATTTGATGAATAACACGCAGACTCTGTCAGACAATTTTTCTGAATTTGGAAAACTCTCCTACAATCAAACCTTCTATAGTGACAATCAATGTACAAAGATTGCTAGCCAACAGAACTGCTACATCTAATTCCCTTCCAAGAAATTTAACATTCACAGAACCTGTCTACTACTTAGACCATCTATACATTCTGGATACTTAATCACACTCTTGGATCCAAACAGCAGGATTGTGAGGGCAGTGTTGCTCTTACCTAACAGGTCTTTCAGAGCCTTCAAGATGCTTGCCATGTTCCCTCGTGCCAGGGCAAATTCCAGCAGGATTTTCAGTCCCTCTATTTCCATCTCTCCATCATCATTTCTGAGAAAAAACAAAACAAAACAAATATATGCTGAGAAATGTCAACCCACTAACAGAGCATATCAGACTGCTATTTTTTGTTTTCATGAGCATGTATTCTTGTTTCAAATTGTCCGCTACTTCCCCCTGCACATCATAATGCTGAGATCTTGCCATCATAACTTCACAGTTTGTTATTCAATTCAATTCAATCTAATTGCCATACGATGATGAACCCAAATAAAGAAAGACATCCCTTGTTGTTGGGAGGGTATGACAAATCCCTACATTGTTCTGCTCCTTGTTGTAAATTGTACAAGGGGAAAGTCTGGATGACAGACAGGGGAGGATATCTATGTTTGCACATACCAAAAAGAAATCTGGCCAAAATAGGGGGAAAAAACAAAAATGGGCTTTCATGGCCCTGCAATGTTTCACTTGATTTCCTAAAGTCATCTGCAGGCTGATTTGAAACTCAAAACAAGTTATGCAAAGCATCACACAATATGAAGCGGCCTTTTATAACAGCACACTAAAATGTACAACTCTAAAGTTAAGAGCAAACTCCAAATGCATACCTACTGCAGAGCAAGATATCTTCACAGAATGAAACTTTTGTGAATTGGAGCCGACAGCCTTTTTTTCGCAGCGTGAACCTTTCACAAACTGCCACTGACATTCAATGCATACAGTGTATAGACAAGAACTTTCATGTGCATTTTTAATTTTGCATATCTAGCCATCTTTGCTCTCACGAAATTAAAAAGCATGTGAAAATTTATGGTTTCACAGTACCTGGCAATGTTGTGGAGGAACTCTGCCACCTGGTCCAAGACATGGGGGCTGAGGAAGCTGGCCTTGGAGAGCTGCTGCGGCATCAAGGATAGAGGAGGCATGTGGGACAGTGCCATCCTGGAGGGGAAAAGGGACAGGGCACGGGGAAATACAAACTTGAAATGTATCTGTACATGTACCTCTCACACTGAGGATTATATAACTACAATCCACAATGTTCAGAAAAATTGTGTTTTTTATCAGGTATATGTTTGCTTGTTGCTTGTTAATCTCTTCCCTGTTGTCACGTGTATGTATATATCGTGTATATATTTTTATATTTTTATGTTTTTTTTTTAAGTGCCATGAGCGCTGAAAGGTTGACTGTGTACTATATAAATAGCCACTCTTAAAAAACAGGCTTTGATTCTGACCTCTCACTTTTGCCATGTCAAGGCCAAGCTCTCATCGATGACTTGCCATGTTATCATTCTTTTGTTCAAAGCTCAGCTAAATCTGTTCAATTATTCAGAAGTTCATGCCATAGGAGTGTCACTTGGGAACTTTATTTCTTCATAGAGTTGTAAGGGTGATATGAATGCAGCTATGGGTTTGTGTCTCTTTGTTTCACAAACAAATGGCAAAGTATTACATCTGGCACAATATTTGACAGCCCTCACAAAATATAACACACTGACAAAACCAAATAAAGTGAACAAAATAAAATATTTGACGAATGTTGTTTACACATTGGTTTAAACAATTTCATGAATTTAACTTTGAATTAACAATCGCCTTCAGAGCATGCATGCATGTACATAACAATCATCTACGCATTCAAAGATAAATAAACATAGCACATACTTTGTGTGGTTCAAAATGGCACTGCGCAGATGGGGCGCCGTTGGTATGGCAGCCGTTGCCGTGGACGCCAAGACAGAGAAGTACCACATGGCTGACGCATCCTTGACGCTGACCTCCGACTTCTGCACCATTCTATGGGTAGTACAAGTCAACAAAAAACAAAAGTTCTTTAAAAAATACATAAAGCAAGAAGTGTTTTGAAGGATAATTTGTTGCTCATTCTGACAGAAACAAATGTTGCAAAGAGTAATACAAACACTTCAAAGGGCTTGTTTTCCAAGCAAAGGACTGACATTGTCTGTACAATTGACGGGCCACATCTTTCATCAAAGTTAAAGGGACTGTGCAGTACTGGTTGAGGTGAGAATTCAGGTTTATAACATTTTTTGGTGAAATAATCAGAAACCTCTTATGAAATATGAAAGAGCATGTAATTTCAAGAAGGATTCAATGTTTATTTGATGAAAATTGGCCTTGAAATGGCTGAGATATCCAAAAAAGCGATCCTAATAAAATTGACAGGTCATGACTTTTATCAGGATCTCTTTTGTTTTACCTTGTTTTTAGATATCTAAATCATTTCAAAAATCTATTTTCTTCAAATAAACTTTTGGTTTCCCTCAGAATTGAATGCTCTTTCACATTTCATGAGTGGTTTCTCCATATCTCGCAAAACGTTACAAGCTGAATCCTCACCTCACCAGTACTGTACAGTCCCTTTAACTATTGGATAGCAATTATCTCAACAACCAAATCTCAAAATGGTACGAGTGCCTTGGGTGTGTTCCTTTCTAGACTTCACTCCATAGAGATCCCATCTCCTTCTTCATCACAGGATCATAACCATTCTCATCATACTTCAAAACCACTTCATCACTTTTATCTTTCTGCAGCTCATGAGTCACATCCTCAAGAGTTAAACATGTATGTAACAGCCATCATGAGCTTATAATCTATTTAGATACATCATCTGACATAATCACAGACATTCAAGTGACACTGTGACATTCAAAACAGTCAAGTATACGATCTATTCTGGGTATAATTCTGCCATAAATGCTACAAACATAAGCAAAGCAACTCCAGCATTCTTCTTTCTGCACACAGTAAATATAAACATTTCATCCATTAACCAAACATTCAGGATGTGATTTCAACTGGATGAAAGACAAACCTATTTGTCTACTCTTCCTACCTGTAGCCCAAAGCCCTGATGCCGTGTATCCTGACATCACACCCCTCAAATTGGCATCTCTTGATGCTAATCTGGACGTACGGCCGGATCACCCTGGCGTTCTCCAGAAGGGTCACATCTCCAGTGATGTGGCTAGAGGGCGGTAAACCAATGGGACAAAGCATAGCATGGGATATTCATTTCGTGGGATTTCGTTTTTCTTTCCTGTACACTTTTAATAAATGTTCTTAAGATACTTGTGGACATCTACAAGGTTCAGCAAAAATATTTTTTCCTATTTATGCAAATGTTGTCCATTTCATCTGCACAACATATTCATGGTCTACCCTACGTGTGGCATAATTCGCATTGCGAAAATTTTCATCCATTCTGCAAAGTAATGTGATACCAAAAATAAAAACATGCACACATTTGTGACTTTTGTCAACATGAACTCATACTACAGTCAGTAAAAGGCCAAAAGCTGGTAAAGTGACTCAAAATTACAGTACTTACATAAATATGCACTCCCATTATAACACATTATAAGTATGAATCTCAGCAAAAATAACGACAAGATAAATATTTTTTGAAATGAAATGAAGGACAAAGCTTTACCGCTATGCTGCATCTCTACTCTAGTGCATCAGTGGTGAAAGCTTGCTATAAAACATATTGTGCATAAATGTTTTTATATATTTAGCTAGTTTAGACACCATGACAAGTTCCACACATCTAGTCTTTGCCAGAGAAGGAACTTTTATGATCCTTTGCTCATATGCACCACCCTAGAGACATGCAACTGTCCCAGAGAGAAAAAAAAAAAGGGGGGGGGGGGAGACAATACCTTGCTATCCTGACTTCGGTCACCTCCTGGAGGGAAACGGGTGAGTGACCCGTGAGGACGGCCACATGCTGGGGCATGTAGCTCTGGTCGCTACGGGCAACCTGGATGGAGAGGTGCTTCAGGCACACCCCCGGCCGCAGCTTGAAGCGGATCCAGTGGGTGTGGGCGGGGCCATCTGACTGCCAGTGAGTGCTGGGGTCTCCATCCGTTAACCTGTTGACATAACATTAAAAAAAATATACACTAATAAAAACTCTGCAGCGAGACACCGTCATCTTCGATATAGCCTTTAAAGGGGAAAACCCCTCTCCTCTCGTCTCAATGTTGACTTTAACTGGATATTGATGGTTGTGGACTTTGTACCAGTACGCATATTCCACTGATCATTACTTTGAGTTTGGTATTAAAATATGTGCATGTTTGTCATACTATAACCTTCACTGCTATATGGTGAGCCTTTTCCAAAACAACAATAACATTAATTTAGAGGAGGTTTCTAGAAAAAATCTGGAACAATATTTTCAAGTATCATCATCCCCACCATTACATCATTAGCAGAATATTCATCCTTAGCTTTACATATCACATGCCATGAATGCCTGCCTTTGCCAACATGTGCAGCAAATTGTCTGGTCACCACCCATCTAGGGCTTACCTGGATGCATCTTTGGGGTTGGTAGACACCTGCAGACTCTTGAAACACTTGGTGGTCAGCTTTACCTCCCCTCCTCCCACTTCAAAGCTCTCTCTCAAGGCTAAAGCAGACATTTCAAAGTGGATAAAGAGAAAAACGTACATGTATTTATGTTAATCTGAAACACACACAAGCTTAACATTTACTGTACATGCTGAATATTTCGCAAGGTTTTTATTTTCGCAAGTTAGGTGCTATTTGCGAAATAAAAGACACACGAAAATAATGATGCTGATCCCGATATCAATGTGACGCACATATATACATTTCTCCTTTCAGCGCAGTACTCCGAGATCGTGAATTTAATCACTCGCGAAATTGTCAGGAAGTCCCAATTCCCAAAAATTTAGACTCGCTAAATACATGCCATATACAGTATGTATCTTATGTCAGTCTGAAATACACATAAGCTAAACACTTCTGTGTTTAGGAGAGATTCTGACTTTCATTGCAAACGACATACTGTCAAATATTGGTACAATTTCCTTTAACCCCATCGGATGCTGCGAGAGAGTTTCTAGTATCCATGGCAACTGTGATACTGACCGCATCCCACCACTCACCTGACTGCCTCTGTCTTTCCTGGAGGTGCTGGTCCAGCACAGAGAGCCTCATGGTGGTGGTGTGAGTGAAGCCGTCTAGGGATGGGTATGGCAGGGCGCTGCTCGGGGCTCTGTTCCGCAGCAGGTACTGGCAAAGAAGAGTTTCAGAGGTCAGAGGTCAGATATATCATCACAGTGACGTTAACAACAAGCTCCTTATCTCTTGCATTGAGCCAATCTTGATGCCATATTTGCCCATTGATATTCACGTTTTGTCACATTCATTACATGCCCACATAATGCCTTAATTGATGATTAACCAACACTCAGAAATTACAAGCCATAATTCCCCACTGACATTTACTTGGGTCACATGCATGACATGTCCATGTAATGCCTTAATTGATGATTAACCAAGATTCAGATAGTTACAACAAATTTATGATATTTTCATATTTCTAGCATAAAGTAAAAGCACTCCACTTACCTCTCTCAGAAGCAAGGGGGAATAACATTACCCTTAACATATGCCAATAGCAAATCTACGGATTGTACGGAATTTTGTTGAATTTGCTTCATACTTTTTTTTTATATCACTGCCTTTGAATACTGTGACATCACATATTGTTGCAGTCTTCTCATCTAGCGATGACAGAACATGAATTTAACCAAAACAGATTGTCCGATTTTCCTCGGATTTCACAAAAGTGTACTACTAATAATTATGCATTCACTGAATTCACATACAGAAAATGTCAATTTGAGCTAAATTCCCCCTTTAAGAAAACACATAAGTGAAAAGCTGCCAATTCATGGAATAGCATTATTTCGCTTAAGGCTGACAGCATTAAAAACCTGGTCAAATTGTGACAGCTGCATCTGATGAGCCACGATTAAAATGGTGCCACATTTTGCTCACAGCTATCCACTTGACTTCACAATCAAAGATCTGGAGGATACCTTGAGCAGTCTCTGTCCATGCTGCCCAACGCTCTCCCTCTCTGCCGAGAAGACATCGATGAGGCCCGGTGTTAGGGTGCACGCCGTCAGGATCCGTATGGCGTGGGAGAGCTCTCCCCGCAGGTTTGCACCATTGGATGATCGCAGAGCATCCAGCATGGACTCCACATACGCCTGACCCTCTCCGTCTACATCAAACTGGTCAAACGCCTGAGTGGTCAGTAGAATTCAGACAGTGAGTCACAGCCTTGCACACGTGCACAACGACTTGGGCCATGTATCAAATGTAACATAGAGCATGCACACAAGGCTGATGGAGACATTATCAAATGGGGTTATCTACGCAATTCGCAAAGATACACATGCCTGAAATATCTAAAAAACTTTTAAAAATGGGTTTTAAAATGCAGCCAATCAGAAGCAATGAAATGAGCCACATGTGCTCTCTTTATCATCTTTTTTTTTTTAAACTAATATATAGGAGTGCAAAAAGCACGCAGCAAAAAACATTGTACTGCATGTTATCCTGTAGCAGATTACCAATTACTCTGTGCAGCTGTGCACAGCACGAACCCAAACTATTATCTTGATTCACATGGTCGTCTGCAAGGCTGATCAAAGAGCTGCCTAATTGTATCTAGCAAGAATAAGTTTGAGCAGCTGATATCATAGTTTAGAAACCCATTTTATAAAACAAATAATGCACAGTTTAAGTTTGTGATGTTCACGGAGATGCAACATCCTGTCCGGTATTCACACTGTCATGTACTGTATATGCTGTTATTTTTGCGTACAGATATTTTTGCAAATGAGGAGGTCACAAACATTTTCGCAAGATGTTGAATTCACACATTGACACCGCCGCTAATTTAAATGTACTACTACTCTAGCATCTGGAAACATTTCGCAATGTTAAATTTGCTATCCAACTGTGATTTGCGAAAATCGCGAAAATTAAACCCTCGTGAAAATAACAGCTTATACAGTAATATGTACCATCGTAAATACCCTCGAGTGCATGACATCTCCACTATCTTCACAAAATTAAACCTGTGCAATATTCGTATAATTCCAGCAATGCTATTTAAAGCAAGTAGTAAAAGGAAACCAACTTTGAGCTTTAGATACTGACTATTGTGCACTCCTCCCTGCTGACGCCCCTGTTCATGAGGACATCGCAGAACTGGGTGAGGGAAACCGTCTCCTCGTTCCGCTGGAATCGCTCCTCCAGCCACCGCAGCAGGTGACCGTGATGCTGCTGGACAACGGTCTCTGGGATGTCATCCCTTGGAACAAGATAGAATGGAACAAGAAAGACACACAGTGTCGATGGCATAATGTTAAACATACTTTCAGCTCATTAACATCAAAATGCTACAACTGCCATTGAAGGGATGTATATTTCTGCATGGTGGGTGTATAATCCTATACTCCATGACATTGGCAATATAAAGATATTGACTAGCAGGAGAAAAAGGCAGTGATTACAAAACAATGATTGTAGAAATACAAAAAACAAAACAATAATAATTATAAATATTAATGAAGATAATGACGATATAGTTTTCAGCACATGCATAGGTAAGATGACTGAACCACACTAAATGTGCATTATTATCATAATTATCATAGTAATTATGGTGGTAGTAGTAGCAGTAGCAGTAGAAGCAGCAAGATCGATAGCAGTAATAGAAATTATCATCAAAATAATCATCCTCATAATGAATAAAATAGTAACAATCATAAAGAATGTTTGACAAAACTATCAAACTATCAGCTCTTACACAAATCATTCTGCAAAGTTTGATACAAACTTTGGGAAGGAAGAATCAAAGAGGTCAGAATGTACCTGGAAATGGAATGCACCATATACCTGTTCAAAATGCTACTTAACTCTTTATGTGGGCACCACGTTCGCACGCCCGACTCAGTCGTCGGCGTGCCAAGTTTGCATATTCTGCTCAAACACACAAACCCTCCCAAACCGAATGATAAATCACCAAATGCCACAGTACAATGAAAGCATTTCTTGCATTCCCATTCCTGTCACATGTAGCTTGCATTTTATGCAGTGATTGGCTATCAAGCAGTGTTCCCTACGGGATTTTAGAGCAAATTCTGTCAGTATCTGTCACCATTTTGTGTGCAAAAGTCATGCCTCTACAATAATTTACAAAAGTCTTTTGTAGCTACCGGTCATTTGAAAGAAAAACAATCATAGCTTTGTTATACAATTTACATTAAAGCAAAGCTTGGCATTTTCTCTACAACTTTGCTCATTAAATGTCCAGGGTAACAAAAATTTATTAAAGTTACATAGATTTGAAAAACAGAATATTTTCCCAAAGCACGCCTACATTGCTGTCTCAGAATAATGTGGCCCACAGGGGCTTTACACCATGGCACATAAAGAGTTAAAGTAGTGATGCACATAGAGAATTGTCTTTTCTCACACAATTCTATTTCAACAATCTGAGGGTACAAAGTGTAGGTGTTCTGTGAGACTCATGATATCAATATCAACGTGTGTCTCATGATGTTAACAAAGATTTTATCACCATGACACAGCATATTTTATCAGGCTCAGCTGGAGACTACACACACAAAAGTTTGCAACTTAGGGCCTCTGTCTACGCATCTAACAAGACTACACATATGGGAAGCGTCCCTGTGGTAAAGCTGAGTGAAACTATCTGAACTGATGAAGATAACATGTGGCAGATACATAAACCAAGTTTTGTTATTTGTTCACAGGCACAAAAACACATACTGAACAATCACTATCATCTCAGTCAAGGGCGATCATGTATATTTGGTTTCCAGCCCGGTTGTAGATAACTCATCAAGCGCACTTTATCAACAGCAAAAAAATACAAAAATTTAATAATGATAATTTAATGATAATGATAATAATAATAATAATAATAATAATAATAATAAGAAGAAGAAGAAGAAGAAGAAGAAGAAGAATGATAATAACAATAATAATAGTAAGAATAATAAGAATAATAATGATAGCAATAATAACAATTATAATAATTATAAGAAGAAGAATGATAATAATATCAATAATGATAATAATAATGATAATAATAATATCAATAATGATGATAATAATGATAATAATAATAATAATAATAATAGTAGTAATAATAATAATAATAATAATAATAATAATAAATTGAAAAAATATATATAAAAGTAAGAATGCCTGTTTCTGTCATAAAACACATACTGCTCACTTAAAATGAGCATGTAGGCCATCACATTCTGCTATGTGCAACTAGGTCATACTCCCATGACGTTTACAAACACATATCTTTAACTATGTTTGTGTATTTCTGCTGGCACATGAGAGAGCATTTTCTGAAACGCATACCTCAAGCACATTTTACTGACGAGAACGTGAGAAATGCAAGGTCCAAAATGACAGTGCAAAAATTTTAATGTTAAAGATACACAAAGATTCGAATTCAGTGCTTGCACTGGATATTTTCGAGTGCAATATTTGATAGTTGTAGCTATAAATACTCTTTACATCAAAAAGAACTGAGCAGTGGGATGGAAAGGAAACCATGAATCATCGTGGCATCAGAGACACTTTATGCCTGCTATTAATCATGCAGAACTACAAACTGAAGTATACTGCATTCTCACCAAACAACATCAATGCCTGTTTAAAGATACGCACAGATAAGCTCATACATGCACACACGCTCACAAACATAAAATAAGCAATGCGTATATGTGTACCTTATTTTTGAGGCTGCTTCTCGTAGGGTCACATGATCAAAAAGTTGGTTTAAATCGAGGTCACTCAGGTTGTCCAATTCTGCTGCATGCAGAAATGTTATTTCAAAATAAAGACAAAAAAAAGAAAGAAATAAACCACTCGACTTAACACAAAAATGAATTATACCCTTGGAAATCAACGACTCTAAAAAATCTGAGAAAAGTATATCTTCAACTTAAAGTAGTAACAAAGCATTCAGTTTCCCCCACTTCTCATACAATATTTGTTGTTTACAGTCATTCACAGCTTTGAACAGTTTTACAAGACTGATCCTTACCTCTTTTCAAACGACAGTACTTACTGTATGAATGACTGAGCAAAGAACAAACATTCTTATATAAATAGAAATTTCATGCCAAGAACTTGAAATGTATTCAAATTTCTCTGCCACAACAAAAAAGTACCAGTAACTCACTAAAAAATTCATTTTCTTTTACATCGAAATATTTTTGATTTTTGCAAATTATGAAGTGCCTTTCTCACTTTTGTTTTTGTTTTGTTTGTTGTAGTTGTTTTGTTTTGTTTGTTTTGCTCAGATGATTACACAGAGAAAGAGCATAACAGCTTTGCTTCTTTTGCTTTTTTCTATTTTGCAGATACAATATCATTACTGGGATCATCAATTACTAAGTAATGCGACAGGGTGTTCACTAATTTCTCTGTTCAAACGTACAGTACATTACTGTACTAATGATTGATGTATAATGAGTTCACACCATAGCTAATTTCAGTAAACTCATTATGGCTAGAGTTCAACAAGCACATTAAGAATGGTATGTACTGTACATCTCTTTGTACACCAAGACTCACCAGGAGGATGTGCCACTAGCACTGGTTTGTTTTCATCGACCTGCTGATGCAAAAACAAAAAACAAAAAGAAAATAAATAAACAAACATGTTACATTTAAATGTAATAAAAACTTTCAGAGTGCTATGAAATAATACCTCTGCAAGTTTGAGGGGAATTTTCCACCATGAGGTAAAATTATTGGGAATTGTGCAAAGTTTTCTAATCATCTATGTAAAGATTTATCTCACAATTTTTATAACATCTCTATCAAAAAGGCATAATGAACATTATCATATTGCAGGTATTCATTTAAAGGGCAACACTAATAACAGTTTAGCATGTTCCCCATCGCCACACTCTGTAGCATGCGCCAGACATTTTTTTTTTTTTCAGTATTGAGTGCGATCACCGAGTGTCAAATTTGAAAAATGACAACAAATTCAGTCTAATGGTTGCACAGCACTTGTGCAGATTAGAGCATTAATCTAAACATAATGGACATGTACATTTTGTATGCAGCTTGCTGATTTCAAGAGCTCTTTGCCAACGCAATATGTTAAGTTGTCCCACATACACCAATAATGGATTATTGTGTTAAAGGCCCCTATTAACATTGCATCCAGTTCAAAAAACAGAAATTGAGTTTATGACCCTGCACGCTAGTGTCAGAGTCTCTGGTATGGTATAAATTTGATTTTTTTAATTTTTTTTTCTTTTTTTAATAGCTGAGGGCTGAAAATAAGTCCTAAATGCTTCAACGAAAGTACAAATCCATGTGACTATGTCAATTTCCCTTGCCCACTCTCCCTCCCTCTTATAGACAGAAGTGTTAGAATAAACCATTTATCACAGTAGTAAATGGTTTGATATCAGCATTGGGACTGGTATTTGTCTGGAGACCTCTTGATAGCGACAGTACTTCTGTATGCTGGAATGTTTTCTTCTTTTTTCCCCCTGCATCATTACATATCATCACATAGTTCACTAATGACCATTACTTAAATTGAGTTACTCAACCGGTCGCTCAAGAGTAATCTGAAAGTGAAAGCTGTATATGCATCATCAAGCAACATATCACTTAGGTTCTTTTTTCTGAGTATCAAGTTTTAAATCGGATGCCATTACTTAATAAAGACATTAGCATTTGGTGAAATACATTTTCATTTCACGCTCTGGAGCATCGACTTCCGTTGGCAAGTTTTCCCATATACGATAAACTAGAATCCCTTTTACGGGTATGTGAAGTGTGCTGGCTAAACTCCAAAACTATGCATTTTTACAATTCACGAACACAGTACTTATTTCTGTATCTTTGATGACCTCCAACATATACACATGTACACAGTGCAGTTTCACGCCATGTGGCATTGATGTTGACTCAAACAAAAAATAAAACCTGACAAACAGAATCACTGTAAATGTTTCAGCAACATCCATGACATACATTTTGTATGAAAAGAAATGGAATTAGGAATTTTTCTCAAGTTTTCACAGAATAGGGACATTGGCGGTTGTAACTGCACACATATTAAAACCATCACCTAAGAAATCTCTCTTAGTGGAGCTCAGAGGTGAGTACATTTACAAACAAAAACAAACCCACTTAAATAGGATATTGCTTTATTACTTTCACAGTTCAAAAACACAGTAGAAGCCAGCTAACCTTCAAATGCAAACAGCCCGGTAGCGGTCGCGCAGTGTATGTTAACATTTCGTACGCTATATCCTACATGGTGTTATTTGGACATGAAATTATGCTTTAAAAGTTGACTAATTTTTTATTCAAGTGTAGGTTAATTGTTGATAACTTGTGATGGGTGAAATTTGGTTCCTCCAATAGCCCTTTACTGTCAAAACTGATGAATTTTCTTGATTTGGTCAAGTTTAGATTACAGTGTAAATTGCCCTGATATCTCTACACTTTCACTGTGTGAAATTGAAGATTTGGAACCTGTGCGAATGCGCTACCAATCACCCCCTGTACATACACATAGGCATCAAAGACATAACCTCCGGGCACTCTCTCTGTTGTGAATTATGGAAAGAAAATGAAGGAACAAAAATGTCTTTTCAAAACCATGGGAACAGTCTGAATATATATATGTGCAAGTTTAATGTCAGGTATAAATTAGATATTTAAAACATAATGCCAGCCAATGGAGTTTTGCTGGAAATATAGCACTTTAAGTACTAGTAAATGCCTGAATTTGTTTTCTCCCAGCATATGCAAATAGTATGCTGTTCACTAGAGGGCGCTCCCACAGTGGAGACAATAGGCATAGGCATTTTCACATCAGCCCGATAAAAATCCAATCTCGAGATATTTTTCGCGATCACAAATTAGCACGCTATTTCATTTCCTATTCACATCAGCCCAAAAGAGAATTAGCCCGAAAGAGAATTACATGTAGCCCGAAATTTTTTCAAGCTAATTCGACAGCTGAGCATGCCCAAACAGTGTCAGGTATACCAGTAGAGCGCATGCTTTCAAAAAATTACCCGCGTGATCGCCATCTTTGTGACCAGGTTGCCTCAACTGATTGATTGAATACGCTACATGCACGTTTTGTTTCTCGCTGATTTCCTGCTCTAGATTTGTTGTGTTTTGTGTTTTACTGTATTCCTTCATCGGTCATGGAAGTTGACGAAACCCTGCTTAATATCATGATGCATAAGAGAAGATGCCGTGAGGAGAGGAATCGTGAATGATTCTTCGAATTTGTGAAGAGAAGGAACCGTTTATTTCTTCTGCTCACTGCCATGGTGTTCACGTTGTTTCCACGCGAGACATTGCTGTTTTCACGCTAGGCATGATGGGATGCATTGCGCTAATTTCTTCAGCCGATTTCACATTATCAAATAGCGCGCTAGTTCGCAAATTATCCCGCTATTTCAGAAATTTCCTGAGTTGGACTCAAGAAAATTTCTCGATCAGAGCGATAAAATTAGCGCGCTATATTTGTATTCACATTATCAAATAGTGCGCTATTTTGTGTTATAAAATGGGTTCAAGAATGTAGCCAATAGGAAGCGCTGAAATGAGTCACGTGGGCGATGTTTACTTTAGTACCATTGCACTGCAGTACCAGTGCGCACTCAATCAGTTGTTACAAGTACGCCGCGCGCTACTATACGCTCTGTCAATCCTGCAAACAACTTCTAGTTCGGGCCTTTCTTGTGTGCATAACATGTGTGGCATACGTACTCTTTATACGTACAGCGCTTATACATGCGGGATTTCCGAGTGCGACGTGTTTGGGACGCACATCTTCGGACATCTTGATCCACAAAGGTATGTGAAAAATGTTGTTAGTTTTCGACCCATTTTATAAAACAAATGATGCACAGGATTATTTCGTGACGTTAGTGGAGACGCAGCTCACTCTCTGGTATTTACAATGTAGTGCAACATGCACTCGGCTTCGCCTCGTGCATGTTTCACAATTGTAAATACCCTCGAGTGCGCTATGCCTCCACTAACACACTCTATCCTGTGCATCATTTGCATAATCGGGTTAATTTCCCAAGTCAGAAAATAGCGCGCTATTTCGAAACATCGGGCTGATGTGAAAATGCCTAGTATGGCACCCGAGAGTAGCTAACCTTGACAATTCATCACAATAATTACATTGTAGCTAGCTATTTTCAGTTGAACACATTTACATGCCACATGTACCAATGTTGTACGTTTTCACCCAAGGGGTGTAAGTTAATAGTCATATAGTACTGAGCAAGATGTGCATTGGTAGTAACAGGTACTACAAGGTAAATCTATTTGACTTCTTACAATGCCTTTACTTAGAACTTAGATGTTTACACACAGCATAATATAAAACTTTAAATGACAGTGAATACTGGTTGGCCTACACTGTACATCTAGTCTAGGGGGGCCATAGAAGGAGCGTTCACGTCGCGGTCCCTGTCAGGCATCTGTTTACCTGCGAATCCTTCTACCACGCTACACCAACCTACCAATCCTATCACCAAACATGGAGACACGTAATCTGGCTCAAGATGTTGATAGAAGTCAGTGTCGTAAGCATGGGTCCTTTTCAGGACCGGCACTGACAATCATATCTGCCAACATTGAAGGCCTTTCAGGAGCCAAGCAACATCTCCTGGCTGATATCTGTACCAGAAATCAATGTGATGTACTGTGCCTACAAGAGACACATCGAGGAGACACTAACATTCGTCCAAGAATCTCAGGCATGACTCTTGTAGCTGAAAGACCTCATGATAAGTATGGGAGTGCCATCTTCATCCACAGCGGAATAAACATTGACAAATCCACAGTGTCGTATCTCAACAACGTGGAAGTGATGAACATCCAGCTCATGGGAATTTCTCTGACTTCTGTCTACAAGC
Source organism: Diadema setosum (assembly GCF_964275005.1). Lineage (NCBI taxonomy): Eukaryota > Metazoa > Echinodermata > Echinoidea > Diadematoida > Diadematidae > Diadema > Diadema setosum. The sequence goes on along the minus strand of NC_092692.1, from coordinate 12,226,842 downwards.
CACCTAATGAGGAATTTGCCTTACCAGAGATATTCACTGACAACACAGTGAATGTAGTCATAGGGGATTTCAACAGTCACAATGTCCTATGGGGATACTCTGAGACAAACAATGATGGAGAACTAGTCGAGAGTTGGTCTGACGCAAATGAGCTTTCCCTCATCCACGATTCCAAACTACCTAGCTCCTTCAACAGTGGCAGATGGAGGCGTGGCTATAACCCTGACTTGGTGTTCGCTTCGAACAGCATTGCTAACCAGTGTGAGAAAATCGTCCTCGACCCAATCCCTCACTCTCAACACCGTCCCATCGGGATTAAAGTCAGTGCAGTCATAACTCCCCGTCCAGTCCCCTTCAGACGCCGCTTCAACTTGAGGAAGGCAAATTGGGAGAAATTCTCAGAAGAACTGGACACTGCAATCAATGACCTTCCAGCAACCCCAGCCAACTATGATATCTTTGTAGAAAAGGTGAAAAAGTCCTCCAGAAACAACATCCCTAGAGGACGCCGGAAAAACTACATCCCTGGCTTATCAACTGAAGCAAAGCAACTCTACAAGGAGTATATCAATCTCTTCCAGGCAGATCCCTTTGGAGATGATACTTCGGAAGTTGGGGAAAGTCTTATCGATGCAGTGTCGTCAGAGAGGCGAAGGAGCTGGCAAGAATTGATCGAGTCTACCAATATGACTCACAGTAGCAGGAAAGCGTGGAAGACAATTAGGAAGCTGGGAAATGACTACACGAAAGCCCAACCACGCTCTGAAGTCACAGCAGATCAAGTCGCTCATCAACTCCTTTTGAATAGCCGGGGAAACCCAAACCATCATCCTCGGAGAACTAAACTACCAAAGCCATCTGAAGAAAACAAGGAATGTTCTGACCTCACCAGAGCCTTCACAATGAACGAGCTAATTGTTGGCATCAAGATAATGAAAAACAACAAAGCAGCTGGTCTTGATGACATCCTGTGTGAACAAGTTAAACACCTAGGACCAGTGGCTCTCAAGTGGCTTCTAGACCTGTTCAACAGTTGTCTGATAACCAACAAGCTACCTAAGATATGGAGGCGGGCAAAGATTGTGGCTATCCTGAAGCCTGGCAAAGATCCTGCCATCCCGAAGAACTTCCGACCCATCTCCCTGCTCTGTCATACATACAAACTGTTCGAGAGACTACTCCTGAATCGCATGGCACCCATTATTGAACAGCAGCTGATTCCTGAGCAAGCGGGTTTCAGACCTGGAAAGTCCTGCACAAGCCAACTCCTTAACCTAACTCAATTTATTGAGGATGGTTATGAGAAGGGACTCATAACTGGTGCTGTGTTTGTTGACTTGTCTGCAGCTTATGATACAGTCAACCACAGAGTACTTGTGCAGAAGCTGTACAAGATCACACATGATGCCAGCCTGACTTCTCTGATCCAAAACATGCTGGAGAACAGACGCTTCTTTGTTGATCTCAGTGGAGATCGAAGCAGATGGCGCAGACAGAAAAATGGGCTTCCGCAAGGCAGCGTTCTTGCTCCACTCTTGTTCAACATCTACACAAACGATCAACCCATCCACCAGAACACCAGGAGCTTCCTGTATGCAGACAACCTGTGCATAGCCTCTCAGTCCCAGTCATTTCTGGATCTTGAAAGAACGCTAAATGAAGCACTAGAGGGCCTGACCACCTACTATGCTGTAAACCATCTTCGGGCAAACCCAGATAAGACTCAAGTCAGTGCTTTCCATCTCAAGGGTCGTGATGCAAACCGCAAACTGAAGGTCCACTGGTATGGCAAGAGACTAGAATACATAGACAAACCAGTGTATCTAGGAGTCACTCTAGACCGCACTCTCAGTTTCAAGGACCATGTCAGCAAGACAAAGGCAAAGGTGGGAGCCAGGAATAACATCTTGAGAAAGCTGGCAAACTCCAAGTGGGGAACAGACCCAGGAACCATCCGCAGCACTGCCCTTGCCCTGTGTTACTCCGCAGCCGAATATGCATGCCCTGTCTGGGGACGTTCCTCACATGCCAAGAAGCTGGACCCTGTTCTAAATACAGCTTGTAGGGCCATCTCTGGTTGTCTCAAGCCTACCCGAATTGATGACCTCTACCTGCTGTGTGGAATTGCCCCTCCTACAGTCAGAAGAGATGTATCGTCAAGAGTGGAACGTACAAAACAGGAAGACGACAGTCGCCATCCACTTTTCCAGCATGTTCCTCCACAAAAAAGGCTAAAATCCAGGAAGAGTTTTCTACACTCAGTACAACCCCTGTATGGCAATCCCCAGAGCTGCAGGATAGAAGCCTGGTCAAAACATCTACAGGAGAAACCCCATAAACTCTCTTCTGAGCCAAAGGAATCCCTCCCAACAGGTGCCAGTGAGCCATGGCAAAATTGGCGCTGCCTGAATCGCCTTAGAACCGGAGTTGGGAGATGCAAAGCCCTGATGCAGAAATGGGGATACAACCATGATGGATCCACAGAATGCGACTGCGGGGAGGCTCCCCAGACAATGGAACATCTGCTAAACTGCACCCTGCTACCACAACCCTGTACATCACAAGATCTCCACGATTACACCCCATGTGCCAGAGCCTGTGTTCTGCAGTGGCTGGGAAAAGTGTAGCGACACGAGAGAAGATCTGGTCTAGAACTAGGCCTAGATCTATTATAAACCTGTCGATAGTCTCGGCCTATCTAGGATTCTATTTACTGTAAATTTAGGTGCTAGTGTACTTTCGCACCTCCTCGTCAACTGATCTCCAAACATGCACAAACTCACTCTAAATATCCAACAGCCATGAATATTTGCATCTGAGTGATACCCAAGTCCAAAAGAAATGGAATTTTGGCCGCTTTGACACTTTAACACTCCTCGGAATATGTAAATCACAGCTAGTTTGCTCTGCGATAACTGCGTTGCACAGGAGCAGATGGCGCAGCATAGTATACACAACACCTTCACAGCACAGCAGCGAGCACAGTGATTGATCTCAATGTAGCTACATGTATCTCAGTGATCACAGCAAGTTCTTTGATGGCATCTTTAAAGAGATACATGTAAACCTTTTTTTTGTCCGCCTTTCCCTCAGCTTGTACCGAGTATTGCCGTAGCGACTGATTGAGGTTTGGAGTTCCTGTTTGTTTTTTTTTGTTTTTTTTTTGTTTTTTTTTACAGCGGCATCAGCTGATATTATCAATATTTAAACTGATTTGAATGTCAATAAATAAAGATTTTTTTTTGAAGTAAAAATAAAAACAAAAGATAATGGTAGGAAAGAAAGAAGAGAAACTTGCAATATAAAGTAAATAAGGGGAATAACGGATACGGTTGAAAAGAAAAACGGAGAGCAAAGAAGAATTAATGATCAAAAACAACAAAACACTAGGTAGAATACTAGAAAGAGACAAATCAAAACTGGATGACAGCAAAGATGAATAGGAAGGAAAGAAAGAATTATACAGGTTGAAAAGGAAATAAAGAAAAGGATACATCGGAATGATACATAACAAAAAGATATTGGATAGGAAGGAAAGGTATAAAATGGAAGGAAAGAAAGAAAAGGAAGAGAAGAAAATAATTAATGCGTTAGATGGTCTAGATCTAGGCAGAAAGAAAGATTGAGGAAATTGTAAAAGTTAGGCTAGAGGAAATCCACAAAGAAATGATCAATAGGAAGGAAAGGGAAAGTTAGGAATAGCTGAAAATGAAAGAAGAGAAGATAGAAAAGAAAGAGAAAGACATAAGAGGCAGCACACACACACACATGCTCTTGCGTTGTATAGAAGCTATAACCGCTACTGCGAGACTTGGCTGAGGAAAAGGGAAAAACAAATTTTAGCTTTTCAAAGTCACCATAGGAAAAACTGCTGTGATCACTGCATTCAGAACAAATGATCACCCTTTAGGGCCTACTGCATGTGCTGAACATAATCATACTGTGTCGATCACTTGAGTATATACAGAGCATTTCAAGCGATCAAGATTTTCTGACACTTGTTAAAGTGTTAAAACTCAACTTCTACAATCTATTCAACTTTGGAGACTCAGATGCAATTATTTTAGGTTAAAGCATGTTACCCTTGATTCGACCATTTCCATGAATAGACCACTCTCACGAATATAAATTCCCTGAAATTCATGAATAAAAAATGGCGCAAATCAAGTGCAAAATTCAAACTATGCAACTACCTCCACAAGTGTTCCGATGAGCACAACAGTGGGCCACGTCGCCGGACCCCCGAAGTCATTGTCGCAACCCTCCCAGGTCAACTCGCATAAGCATAGTATATTGAGTATCGCACTCTCATAGTGCGATGTATACAGTTTTGTCCGTGCGTGGCACACGCGCTAATCCATTCATAGGCGGCGCAATGGCAGGTACGTCGCAAATTCGATATATGGGGTCGAACAATGAGCACAGGCGTTCAAACGATGATCGCAGCAAAGGCATTTGAATCATCACGATCATGCACGCTATTTTCCTATCGCAATTTAGGCGGTCGAAAAATGGGTAACTTGCGCTTGCTTTACTGACTATGGTGAGTTTGTGCATATTTCAAAATCATTTTGACAAGGGGTGGGAGTACATCCCACTCTAGCGCCATAATTTACCTCAAGTCTGAAGGCTGTTATGCACTTGTCAATGTAATGACTCACCCCACTACCCCCGGACATGGGTGCATCATTTCCTCGTTTGGTCCGTCAAATTTGTGACCCAGGTGTTTGTCATTTTACCAGCTTTGTCCGTCAAATTTTTGACCGAGGGGTGCGTCAAAATCCCATCATTGTCAATCAAAATTTTGACCGAGGGGTGCGTCATGGTACGTCACTTGGCTATGGAAAATAACACGCATTATTTTGAACCGAGGGGTGCCTCATGGTACATCGCTTGGCTATGGAAAACTGCACGCATTTTTGCATGCTACCAGTACCGAATACACGTACCGCGAGAGAAATTACAGTGAGCACTTTCCCGCAGCAAGTGAAAATCAAAGTCGGGAAGCATTTTGGAGTAAGAGGGGAAAATGCTTGCCAGAATCTGGCAAGCAAATAATTTGAACAACTTAGTTCAACCTTTACCGTCGAACACTTAGTGCCTATTGCATATTGCGATGCAACACCAACACACATTGCTATCGAAGAAAGTTCGTTTACATTCCAATACAATGTGCGTCTAAATGATGTTCTGTGGTGACAAAGGCGAATTTTTGACAGTAAAAGAAGCGGCCGCAGAAGAAACTGCCTGCCGCATGCCATTTTCTGCTCGCGGGATAGCCCGACCAGCAGACGCGCGACGCGACGCTGTTAGCTGTGCGAATCTCTACGTACAGCGACTGGGCTGTATGTACTCGCGGGAATGCCGTGGCGTGGTGTGTACCTGCGCTGCAGCAGTATGCATCCACCGGACTAGCAATGGCCGCGCACACACAGCGCATCTGCACACATGTGATTGTCATGTATGGATTGCATGTACAGAATACATACTACTGTACGGAATATCGTAGCAGCAGCGTGATGTACGGTGAATGACGGTACGGTGCTTACAGGGCCATGTTAAGGGAAGCTTGCCGAAACTTTTACAAATTATGTTTACGAACCAAAAAAAAAATGAAATTGCTTGAATAAAACGTATGCAAAAATCGTTTCAGTATTTATGGGGGCGCGTCAAATGTACCGAGGATGTCCGTCAAAAAAGTGACCGAGGTGTGCGTCACTTTCAACGTGTTGTCCGTCAAAAAAGTGACTATGGTGTTCGTCACTTGCAGCGTTTTGTCCGTCAAAAAAGTGACTGTGGTGTCCGTCAAAAACCCTGTGTGGTCAGTCAAAAAATGACCATGACGCACCCATGTCCGTGGGTAGTGGGGTGCATTATTACATTGACAAGTGCATTAAAGCAAGTGGTCCATGATTCGGCAGGGTTCCATGAATCAACCACTCTTACAAATAAAAATTCACTGAAATTCATGAATAAAAAATGGCGCATATCAAGTGCGAAATTCAAACTATGCAACTATCTCCACACGTGTTCCGAAGAGCACAACAGTGGGCCACGTTGCCGGACCCCCGAAATCGTTGTTGAACCCTCCCGGGTCAACTCGCACAAGCAGTTCAACGGGTAAGTAACAGGTAAGTAAAGTTGCATAGCAACACATATAGACTCGTTTCATTCCAAGTTTTAAAGTTACTAGTCCGTTTATCTGCATTGAATCTATACAGCAAGTACACTCACAGCCATGTTTGCAACCGTTTCTGAGATAACTTGAGCGTTTACGCGTTATTTATATTTTGCATGCCACCCGTGCCAGAATTTCCTGCATCACCAAGGTTCGGACGCAACGTGTTGTGAATGCATTGAATCTCTCGCACAGTGTGCGAGTATAAGGATAGTACCGCGCTCTCGTAGTGCGATGTACTACAGTATGTATACGGTTTCGCCCGTGCGTAGCCCGCGCGCTAATACATTCACATAGGCAGGGCGAGCGCACAGCGCGGTACGTCGCGCATGTTGATGCATGGACATATGGGGCCGAACAATGAGTACAGGGGGCCGAACGATGGTTGCAGCGCAAGCGTTCAGATTACGCACACTATTTTGCTTCCGCTGCTTATGATGACGAACATTGGGCCACTTGCTTTACACATAAAAAGGTCTAGATTTTCTAGAAAACCAATTTAATTAGAATACATTTTTCGTCCACGAGTAAAAAATGCGGTAATCGTGTAGAAATGCACACCTACCGTTCGCTTCGCTATTTGTCAATCAAATTTTGTGCAGCTATTGGAGATGCTAAATTGAACCATATCAGAGAGTTTTCATGGAATTAGAAAGCCGTAAAGGTAAGAAAAATGAGAAATCGGAGTTGAAAAGTACGTCGGTCGCGAACATAGTCTCCGACGTAACTAGTGCACCGACTTCGCAGAGAACGATGTCAACGATTATAATCGATTCTGGTAGTCTCTAATTAGCCGCTTACTAACAATATTGAACTCGACTCGTGCAATACGTGTAGCCCCAAGGCCCTACTTTCTTTTTCGTATTTTTTTTTTCTTCTTGTTAGCTCACCCGAGTCGAAGCAGGGAGGCATGGGACCACCTCCCTGGTCGAAGGCTCAAGTGAGCTATTGTGATAGTTCTTTGTTTTCATTGCCACTATCATGATTACCACTATTCAAATTATTGATACGATTATTCATACCAGGGTTAAGACATCGATCATTTCTTTAAAAATTGTGGCAAGTATTGATTTTATCATGAAAAAAGTTGATAATAATTTAGATTAAATTATTTAATTTTAATAGTATTTAAGGGAATAGAATGTGGTTGAAGGAAAAGTGGAAGAAAAAGGTTGGGCTATTAGGGAGAGAGAAAGAGAGAGAAAAGAAGATGAGAAGGAAGTTGAATTCAAAGGGGATTTGTTTCTAGTAATTTTCATCATTCATAGGCCTAATTTAATAAATTAATGAGAATAGTATTACAAAAAGTGTATGTTATACAATCATGTATTAATATTCCGGACTTCTCATAAAGTGCTCATTTTACCTAAAAAAGAAACAGAATATTGAAATTGAAATGGTAATATGTTTTCGATTGATAAGTTCAACTTACAGTAGAAAGTAATTGTTTTTATGATAGTATTTATTTTTCCATTTCATTTTTTTATTATGTATACAAAAACAGCAACCCAGTATTTGCTTTTGTTTTGTAGAAATCCATTTTATTGTGCAATATTCATGATGGATAATTCCCATTTTTTCATATATCTTTTACTGTTTTGTACACATATTATCCGTCCATCATTTAGTCAGCGAAAAATGTTGACAGATATACAGTCACATGCAGGAGAAAATTAACTAAAACGATAAAAGAAACAGACGCATCAAGATCACTTTCTTTTTTCCACATCATACTGTCGAGCCGACGTAATTATTGTGGTTAAACACCAAACAAGCGGCTGTATTACAGACTACAACGATCGATTATTCTCGTTATATCGCTCTTCCACATAATCGATCATCCATCATGCTACGCTGAGACAGTCGTCGATTGGCGTACTTTCGAGTCAAAATTAGCTACTTTTCTTCTGTAATTGACTATGAAATTTCATGAAACCGTCAGATATGGTCCATCTTGACATTTCTGATAGCCACAAGAAGTTTTCATTGACAAATTAAGGAAGGAAATGGTAGGTGTGCATGGTGTGCATTTCTACATGATTACCAAAAATGCAGCATGATTACATATTACGCTCCTTAGCTCCATCTTTCATACACTGTACTGGTAGTATGATCAGACACAAGGGTATCCAAAAATCTATAAAATTGGGGAATACCAGACAGTGTGGAACATCGTTTCACTTTCACTCTGATGAACGACAAAAGCGACTGCCATTTACACTCACTGACTACACTGGCCACCCACCCACGGCCCACTCTACTGCACTGCACATGCATCATCATGCACTGTACACTCACTGTACGAGTAGAATAGGGTAGCCTACCTCGCCAGCTGTCTTGACCTCTAACATGCATACAAAGCAATAATGAATATTTTCTGTAGTCATGATGCAGATTCCTGAGATAACTTACTGTCTCGAAGTCACTGTTTTCTTCATCGCTTTCGCTTCCACTTGCGCTACTACTGGCACTGCTTCCCATGATAATACAACTGATAATATCACTAATCAGTTTATACTTCTTTTTGTAAACAAGGGATTCCGCTAATGTCTTTCCCTTATCTGTTCAGCTACAAGGGCGCAGACATTTTGGGCGATGAAGAAATGGCTGAGGTGAATCAGCAAAATTCTTGGGAGTAAAATGTCACTGAGCGTGATAGCATGCAAAATTTTTTAACTGAAACAATACATTTGAATTTTTTTAGTACATGCTGCATAATTTTTATAAACCGACGGCATCTGAGATTCGGTATTAAAATGCTTTCAAGGCTTTTCTATGCTTATGTCTCTTGCGCGCGCCCCTTCTCACAAATGGAACATCCATACTTGGTAAAACCCGTCTCAGAGCTGAGAGGGCGCTATATACCACACTTTAATTCCCACAAGGCATGGCAGGGGCAAGGTGGTAGTGTCATATCAGATTAACATTTGTCGTAGACTATACCCATAGCTGTTATGTGTACACATTATATGTTTGTGTTATGTGTGGGTATACTAGTACATGATTTCATTTACAATATATAACCTACACTTGTATACTAGTCATGCGTGTAAGAGTGGTGTGTGTGAGAGGGGAGAGGCAGATAGGTCTATATAGAAAGATGAATACAATTAAAAAAGAATACTAGCTATAGTAGTCAAATTGATGAAATTCTTACATTGATTGTGTTGAATTATTGCAACTGATACGGACAAATTGCCCTTCATTGGTGCATCATCGAAGGGCAATTCAGTTCAGTTCAAACAAAATGATAGCAAACATAAACATCACCAGGCATTTACAATAAAATGTATTATTCTTTATTTTTTTTTTTTGCGAGTGAATTCAAAAACCATCATTCTTCTCCCATGTCTTTCTCCCATGTCCTCCTCTAACATTTCTGATGTACTCACACATCCCCTCTTTGATCTTCAGTTTCCTCGATCATAAGTGTGTATAGCTGTCTTGATAAATAAAACATCTGTTTAGTTTTGTTTTGTTTTTGCATTTACTTGTACAATAACAACATTACTGGTTATACTCACCAGTCTAGTTCAGTGGCTGTATTATTTTTTTTTTTTTTGAACAAGCATAATTATTTATCTATCTATATGCATGTATACACACGCACAGGGCTCGACATTAACAGTGACTAGTTAAGCACCATTTTAAACATAAAGTCCTTCACCACGATTAAGCAAAATAAAACCTTTCCAGTGATACCTCACTTATTACATAACAAGAAATATTTTCAAAGTTATGAGTAAAAATACTACAGTTGTTTTTTAATAGTTCATGTTTTTAAATAGCTTTAATTGCAAATACCCCACATTAACATAATTAACAAGAATAGCGTTAAATGTTTTGCAATCAAACTGTTGTTTTGCTGTAGTTAAGTAAATCAATAGTTTATCAAATTTGTATATTCAATGCTTTGTGTGTATAATAAGGCCGCAAATATTAAGCCTAGATTAGTTGGGATCCTCCTATATGGCAGTTTGATTTTTTCCTTGTATCATATCTCTGTATTCTCTTATGATTTCTTTATTTCTCATGTGCAAAGTTAGCCATGATAAATGATGAATCAATGTTATGTTTTCTAAAGTGATTTGATTTGTACCATGCAGAAACAATGAAATGAAATGAAATGAAACGAACTCATATCTCAATATTATATATATATATATATATATATATATATATATATATATATATATATACTTGTGTGTATATATATATATATATATATATATACAACGAACTCATATCTCAATATATATATATATATATATATATATATATATATATATATATAATTTTCTCTACCACTACCCTGTTGAAAACACAGCTCCAATCTATCTACAATCATATGCTTAAAATATAATATTTTGATTTACTTTAATATCATATTTTTTCTTTTCTTTTGTGTTCTTTTTTTTTCTTTTTCTTTTTCTTTTTTTTTGCTGGAAATTGAAATTTAAGTGTAGCAAAGAAAGAGCCCTCTGGAAGATCATTAAAGGACAAGTCCACCTTCATATACGCACATTACATGTGGATTGAGTGAATGCAACAATATTAGAACACATCAGTAAAAGTTTGGGGAGAATCAGACAATCCGTTCCAAGGTTACGAGTTTTTAAAGTACATGTATCTGCGCAATCACAGCTAAATGAGAAGACTACCACAGTGTATGAGTCACACGCGTTCAATGATATAAGGAAAATAAAAAGTGAATTTCACAAACTTTACTTTGTGAAAAAAGTACACATTTCTTCAACTTGTTACTGATGTATGTTAGGGCAATATCATTCCTCCCGTCTTCTGAAAATAGAGAAGTCTAGTGTTCTCTTGTTATGCAAGAAAAGTGAAAATATGTTAATTGTCTTTATACTTTCTTTATAGCGTTGCACACATGTGACATCACAAGCTATAATAGTCTTCTCATCCAGCCATGACTGAGCAAAAACTTCAAAAATGTATAACTTTTGGACGGATTGTCTGATTTTCCTCAAACTCCCACTGACGTGTTCTACTAATATTGCTGCATTTACTCAACAAACATGTCTATGAAGGTGAACTTGTTCTTTAACAAGTTGCTGAAGAGTTGTGGTAGAAATAAATGGACACTTTTCACACTCTCTTTACAGATGAAGTGCCTGGAGAGCTTGACTTATAATGAATTCTTTTTCCCATAGTACCATATGTCCCACAAAAAAATTACAACAGGACGCTCCGCAATGATAACTTTAAAAATAATGAAACAATCCAAGTACAATTTCAGGGCATGAAACTATATCTCATTGCCCACATCTTACAGGAAAACCCCATCCAATTTGCTTCAGTTGTCAAAGAGAAATGAGGAATTTTGTAGAGCATGTCAGGAATCTCTTCCCTCCAAGTTCTGTCTATTGTGTTTACACATTAATATGCAGCTCCAAGAGCGTCCAAGTGCTAAACTTGGAAGAATCAAACTCATGACATGCCTTACAACAATCCACATTTCTCTGTGACCGCTTAACCAAATTGAATGAGGTTTTCTGCAAAACAGAGCTAAGATGTTATATTTCAAGACCCTGAAGTAGCATTTTAACAGTTTAATCATACTGGGTGTTATCAATGTGAAAATCTGATTGTATTTTTTTTTATTTATTTATTTTATTTATTTATTTATTTATTTATTTATTTATTTATTTTTTTTTATTTTTTTTTTTTTGGGGGGGGGGGGAACACTCTGTACACTGTACCTTCCTCTCCATCTCCTGCAGCAATGACACAATACCAACCAACAAACTCCAGGCACAACTACAAACAACACTCTGCATTCATGAAAATTAGTATTTATTTGCCAATGTTACCATACTCAATAAAATTCAAATCATGATACACTTCATTATATGTGTTACAATTTTCGTCTTCCTTTTTTAATTAATTTTACATAGTGATGTTTGTTTCTGTTCTTTTCTTGCAGTCTTGTACAGCAATGTTGTGGTTTATTGAAATTATTCATCAGGCTTGGGACCCAAAAATTCATCCCCCCCCCCCAAAAAAAAAAAGGTGCCCCACATACATGTGTATGTGGAAAATGCTTTCCTTCTGCAAGTATGAGCGTAAGGATACCTACAGCACGTTTTAAGGTTGTTAATAACAATCTAAATGTGTACATGATGATGTGCAAAACAGATGAGTGGTCATGAATTATCCGAAGTATTATTTACACAAGGTAAAGGCATTTTGCAGATTTTCATATGTACAACTTGCATGTACTTAGTTTAGTTGGAACATGCCTTCCCATTTGCATCTTCAAATCCAGACATAAAAAATATTTGAATAAACCAACAAAAAAAAAGACACAAAAAACACAATGAATGGAGATACAGCTAGGTGACATATCATTCATGCATTAAGAGAAATTACATAGAGGAGAGGACTCAATTGCAACAATCCATACCACTCCATACATTGATGAAACGTGTCCAAAGCAGGGACTGGAAAAATGACTGGATGAATTCTGCTATGACAGCATGTATTGACAGACTTGGTTGATTTCAATACCTCCCCATCAACCCCCCCCCCCCCAAAAAAAAAAAAACAACCAAAAAAAAAAAAAAAAAAAAAAAAAACCAATGCAAACATAGTTCCAGTCCCCTTTAATTCAATTCAGCACCATTTCACCTGACCAACGTCTCACTCTGCCCCCTTCAACTGCTAAAGACTTCTGAAAGGGGACACTCCCAAGTTGCATAACACAAATCTCCTTCCATTTCATAGATAAAAGGCCATCAGTGCACTAAATAAATGCTCCAGTGCAGCTTTTAATACATAGTCATATAACCACAAGAACTAAAGAAATAGCGTATATTTCCATAGCAAAGATGATGACAGTTAATCTACAACGTATTACTAGGTGAATATAAGTACACTATGCTTGATACAAAAAAAGAGGAAAGTTCATTGTTACATTCTGCAGAAAATAAAATGCAATTATAGATATATATATATTTATATATGTACAATGCATCTAAATGATCATATATCTCTCCAATAACTGGAAATAGGACTAAAATATCCTAAAACCATACTGAAGCAAAAGAAAAGGAAAAGACATATGCCTAGGATAACAATGAACAACTGAAAACAAAGTAAAAAAAAAGAAATGATCCTTGATTGTTGACGTATCAGAGTGTTACAATTCACAACCACACACAAACATTTACTTACGAAAGCTTAAAAAAAAAAAAAAAGATTCTTCATACAATGCACATGTTGTACGTTTACAATAGAAAGTGGCAAACAGCCTCCTTTCCTTTATCAATATTGGACATGATAACTGTGCCTCGCTGCTCTTTTGCAAATAGCATGCTCACAATGCCTGCCCACATCTAGGAGAGAAGTGCGCAAGAACAGCATGTCATCTTTGCACTTGAAACTGAACCATAACAACATAGGCGTAACAACTTGGTATCGGTTCAGTCATAATGATTCCAGATATCAAATTTCCCACCAGCACATTCCTATCCTCCCCCCCCCCCCCCACCTCCCCACCCCATCCCTGCTGGACATCCCTCCCAACATTTGTTGAGATTCAAGTGGATTGATGATTACAAAAGGCTACTTTCCAGGATGATATTGTCCTGCTGAGAATGGCACAGGACTACCCGGTTTCATTTCTTTGTCCACTTTCTGAGCATAAATTTCCTGGGGTTATACATGTACGTCCATGAGGAAGTTACTGTGGGATATCTGCCCGGCTGAGAATTGCTCAGGGGTAAATGTCCTAAGCATAATGGTCCTGGAGGGTACTATCCTAGTAGATATGCTACGGTGACTGGTCTACAAGGCAATTGCTTTTGTACACATGCGGAGTAAAAATACAAAAAAGAAAAAGGTAATAACACAGGCAATGAATAGCATAGTACCATGCCACTTCTTGATGCACTGATGAAATATATATCTTTAGACCAAAAAACAGGTACCAAAGTTTACACTTATTGGGTAGCTGAGTAACAAGTCTGCCATTTATATTCAACCTGATTCATTCTGTTTCAATGATGTCAGTTTCAATAATTGGGCGAGTTGAAATAAAGAACAACAACAAAACAAAAAACAGAACCAAACTTTTCCAACAGGAACAATTGCCCTCTAGACTGCACTTTAGATTGTAAGGATGGCCAGAATATGACTATAGGAAGGGGGCAAGGGAGGAGGAAAAGGTTAAAATCTTGAATCGATCAAAACTAAACTAGGTAATAGTGATAGGGATGAGGTCAACGTCAAAACACACAAGGCAGAAGAAGGTACAGACGAATCAGCAAAGAAGTTGCTTCACCTTTAACTCTCCTGCAGATAAATCATTAAAGCTGGTGGACGAGGCACATGGACCTAGGTTTGGTTTGCACTCCATGCGCTGGAAGCAGACAATTACCTTTTTACCATCAATAATCCAACATCGGAAACTGAAACTATCCCATGTCCTGTATGCCATCACGCATCGTTTACTGTCTTACTTGGTATATTTGCATTCCCTTTGTTCCCAGAACACAGACATTGGTCATTAACATACACAAGAGATAGCTGCATTGTAGTATTCATTGTGACTGGAATTATGGAAATATCAGCTTTGGAAATAGCTATTTACAACATAAAGAAAACTTTTTTTAAAAAAATTGGACAAAGGAACTAAGCTGAAGTGGCTCAGACGACAAGCTTGGCTTTGATTCAAGCAACAAATTTAAATTAGTTTCACCACACACTTTATAGTGACAACATCTAAAAACTTATCCGAGTCTGAATCTGGCCAAGGTTACATACTCCTCATAACTAACTCCAGGAATATCTCTTACAACCATGTTTCCTGACGTGACATGTCAATCAAAAGGTTTGATTGCTAATATGGAACATCTTCCACACTTAATGGCCTGAATTCACACAGATAGTTTAGAGTTAGTCCATGGTTAATGCTATTTTGTCTGTGTAAATGTTCGTCTACGATCGAGTCCGCCGACAGACATAATCACCTACTTGCATGCTTGCTTTTAGTCCAGGGACTGAATGCAAACTATCGTTCTGATTAAGACTATCTTTGTGAATTCGGGCCAATGCATCAAACACAAAGAAAAAATGCAGCCAAGACTCAATGATATTAACTTCATAAGGACAGTAAGCATTTGGAAAACAATGCAGAGTTTGGGGTAAAAGCATCTGTATATAAAAATTATACACGTATGTATATAATATACTTTTTTTCATGGCAAATGTTAATGATATCGTATCAGTTATCATCCTCTGATGCTATTTGATAAAAGGAGTTTTTAGTAAATTCATAACTCGCTGACATGGCAATAAAATAAAAAGGAATATGGGAGTATTACAATCTTTCTGGAGTTTCTTTGGTTGTTTCTGAGTAAAGAATCTAAGCCCACTACCATGAACAGGTGAGATACATCCCGATTACAGCAAATATTACACATTCCAAATGTGACATTCAGTTGACTTTAAACAGCAGATGGGACACCGTGGTGTGACATTTGCAGTGATATGAGCCTATGCATTATATACATATCATTGTGTATACAAAGTCTATCATTTTCTAGCTTCCTGCATTAAACAGCTTTAGAAATAGAACAGTCATTGTTCCACTTTTTTAAGAGCATGATTTGTTTTCTTATACCACTTTATTTTCTAAGGGCGAAATGGTGCAAGTCGATAACGCAAAATTCTGTATCAAATTTATTGCTTTCGGTACATAATTGGCCAATAATCTAAGAAAGAGCACACCAAAGATAAAGCAAAAATTTAACACTGTTCATGATTGTGATGAGGTTTCTTTACTTAGGTTAGTAAGAAAAGAAAGTAGTGTTCACAGGGCAAAGTTTCAGTGCAGAATTGGAGAAAAGGATCAGGTTTACGTATCTATGAATTGCAAAGCAGTGACCACTCTGTTTACACAGATATCATATAAGCAGTTTGATCTCTAGCTCTGGCTTAAAGGCTGAATGAACCAATAACCTGATATATTCAAAATGTACCATGACACATGTATACTTCCTTCCAAACACCATCACAATTTGAGGTGCTTTGCCTAACATAGCACTAGCGAATGTCAGCAATCCCGGGTCAGATATACATACAGAAATGCAAATAAAATGATCAGGCGCATTAATACAAGGTCAGCTGTCCCAGCATCAGGATCAGAAACATCCCTGACCTGAACATAGTGTCATACTGGTCAACGTCGTGCCTATTGCATTGCTTTCACATTCTTATTAGTCACATGCTCGTATTTATGATCTACAAACCAGTGGTCGGTCATACTGCTCTGTCCAATGAGAAACGGAAGAGTCTATTATTCAACACGACAGTGCAGAAATGTAACTGAAAAGTGGGGGCTTTGCTCACTGACGATCATATGACAGCTCCACCTACGATTTGGGTTTTTTTTTTTCCAATTTTTCCATCGTATTTTCAGCTTCCTGTCACATGGAGCTCTCACTTTCTACGCATCACAGAATTCCCTCATATTCGAGAGGTAAATTGCAGTTAAATCTGGACTATTTCATGTTTACACTGTATCCCTTAATGTTTAACTTGCCCATTTCTAAAAATAGCAATGTTCTTTTTTTTATTTATTTTTTTTTTTTTGCAGATGTCACATGAACTGTCCCTAGAAATTTGAAATGGCTCAAATATCCCATCAGAATCAAAGCTTTGAATAGGGAAAAAAATGAACGAAAGCAGGCAAAGAGGGCAGGTGAAAGATAAATGATGCCATATAATAGGACATTTTATTCATTATGTGCCTGCCAACTCTTCCGCCACCATTTGGACGCACACTTTTTTGAACTCTTACAATCATGGGACAACAGAAAACACCTCAAAACAGGCGAGTAAATCATACAGATTCCAAGCATTCGACTCATTTTATGCTAACAATAAAGCAGGACCCCAAAGTGAGGAGTCTGTTTGACACATCTGCATTTAAATACATAGACCAAGCCTCTGGAAAAATCCCACGTACAATGTGCAGAAGTTTACGAGGATTCTTTGTGATGGGAAGCTTGCATACAAATTTGAATACCAAACAAACAATGTGCATACAAGACCGAGACCTTTCCGCCATTAGCATGATTTGCATATAATCGGGGGGGGGGGGGGGGGGGGAATAAGGCAAACAGGGTGGGGTGACACACCCTGTTGAAGGACATTGGTAGCAATCTGTTACATAATGGGACAACTGAAGAGCCTTGTTCCCATGTTATACCACACGGACAGGAATATTAGATTTTGCTCACAGTGCAGTCACAACTTTTACAGGCCACCAACTACTTCAGGACACCAATTTGGTGTGTAAGGTTGACTTATACCTTGAAGAAGAAAAAAAAATAGATTATATAGATAGATTTATATTTTTAGATTCCATGTCAAGACGACCTTTACTCCTACGATCTCATCCATAACTGTGGAGTCCCAACACTTGCCATGATGAGGAAGAGCATTGTTTACATCACAAGTTTACAGGCATGCATGTCGCGTTTGTATCACGGGGAGCTTTTCACAGTAACCATGGCCATTTTCATGCTTATGCACAGCTGTAGGTGAGCAAAATTAGATTGAGACTACACCAGCTCTTACTCAACTTTCACTTCCCATCTTGTTATAGTTTTGTTCGACCGTACGTTTGTTTCGACCGTACGTCTGTTTCACCGTATCTATCCGGTGAGAGATCAGACCATGTTAAGGTGAGAGGAGGTCATGCTATGAACCGATACTCTCAGCGAGAGTTGTACATGCTGCACACTTCTGCTTGAGACCTCTCAGCACTCTACGAGTCTTTAAATTGGAATTCAAATCTGGTCCTCGGACCAATCAAGCTGTGGCAAATCAGTTTATCCAGGTTATCGGGCGGATGTGCACAGTTTGGCCCTCGTCTGTACATGATACGTGATTAACTTTTCGCAGTTCTGATATAGGCAAAATAGTGCGACTCCAAATCATACATTGAAGAAACAAAACAGCAGCGCTCTTCTCAGAGTTGAAGAAAGACGATAAAAAGAAGGAAACATGACCGTGACCGCATATTTTCCTTATCTTTATCTCCTCCCTTTCATTATGTTTTGCATGAAATTCAGAGAGGGAGCAATTCATCCTTGATTTTGTTCCCTCCCATTTCGCTCTCATTTTTTTTTTTTTTTTTTTTTTTTTGGTGGTGTGTGTTTTGGGGGGTTTTGCTTTCTTTTTAAGACCATAACCGATCTGCGAAGACTCAGCCGCCTTGTCTAGCCTCCCGCCTCCTAGTAGCCCCCGGGGAGTTTGCCCTCGTGTATTGTGATGTAGTTCTTTGGGAAGATGCCGCAACGGATCCCCGCGGGCGTCCGGATCTCGCCCTCCCACCACTCGGCGTGCGGCTGGGAGATCAGGTGGATGATGTCCCCCTTCTTGAATGACAGCTCGTTGTCGACCTCAGAGGTGAAGTCATAGAGAGCCTTGCACTGCAGGGAGGTATAAACAGAAAAAAAGGGGGGAAGGGTCAGTGGGAAGAAGGAAGAGAAGGGGGTACACTGATCTTTTATACATGATGGAAATTGTGATAAAGACACATATCTATAATCAAATATATGCAAATTTACAGATGTAGACGACTGGAAGTGGTGTTCCAATGGCGAATCCAGAGGGGGGGGGGGGGGGGGGCGCACACCGGGCACGCACCCCTCTTTATTTTTTGTTCAAACAAAAGAAATAAGAAGAAAAAAATGGGGTTTGCCTGCGCCATCCACCCCCCTTTAATTCTGTAAAGGCACCTCCCCTTTATGGAATTCCTGGATCTGCCCCTGTGCTCTACGTGGTCTCAGAAGGAGACCTCCATGGTTAATCAGTTCATAGCACTGTATATGGACTACTAACTTGGTGGAGATATTGACCTCTAAATGTACTTTAAAACAAAACAAATCAGTTAACCATCATTGCACTTTAATTGCACTGATCCGACATTGAATCCTGAGCATTACAGTTGAAAGGAGAAACATGATTTCTGATGATTTCTCTCACTGCCAATACCCACACAGAAGGACTATGGTAAATTATCATCCCTGTAGAATCATCATAACAAACATTCTCAAATATGCAGATAGGCACTCACCCCAGTACCCTTCTCTCCAGCATCATGAATGACAATGTTTCAATTACATCATCATACTGAGGATACTGTGAATACTGTAGTAACCTACAAACTTTCCAATGCAATTGTTGTTCATTTTTTTTTCTATTTTCTTTAACATTATCCTGGAGAGAGCAGCAATGCTCTCGGTAGTTTGTAACTAGATATAGCGCTATATAACAAATTATTTATCATTTAGGTTTTACCTTCCAATCTACTTACTTTGCAGATGCTATCGTCCCTGTGCGGCTGGGCTCCTCGCATATTCTGTTGGACAGGCTGAATGAACAAAAGTAATGTTTTAAGACTCTCTGCTGAAATGACAGCCCAAAGGTGCTACAAGATTACTAGCCCTCTTAACCCATTCCAGAAGTCCTGGGCGGACTGGCTGCAGAAATCATCGTCTTTGTCACCATTACATTGGCACCTCTAAACGCCGCTACATATCTTGCTATGGACAAAGATAAGCTGGAACTGGTTGAATCAATAAGATCTATGCAAATTTGCCAATTTGAGAAAGATACAGACACTTTGACAGTGTGAAATATATTGCAAACTGAACATCAGTTGTCAATTGGGCAACTGAGAGTTATTTCGCATTCTGCAGCAGAAGAAAAAAAAAAATAGATATGTACAAAGGGTTAAATCTGCCTTGTACAACACTAACAAAAACAAGGAATTTTAGTTAACCAAAAAAAAGAAATAAAAAACAGTAATAGTAATTTACAAACAGGTTGCAGAACTGAACCGCAAAATGTTGGTTTTTATGACTTCATGGTCAATGGGAGCAGTCAACAGTAATTATCAGGAGAGAAAATGGTGAGGGCATTAGATAGCTAGCTGTGTTGTGACACCTGCCAAGCTATACCACAGGTTGTAAAACCAGTCGGGTACACCAATAGAGCACATGATATGCAACATCAAATTTGTTATTTGTTTTGGTGTTGATCATTGAATATGCTAAAGTGACAATAAATATAAGGTCATGATGTCTCCACAGCCTGATAATTTATGATTGCACAGAGGTTAGGACATTCCACTTTTTATGACCAAATGTCTTTTGTTGCTTTTTTTCCATCCCTCATAAGAATTTGGAGGGTTTTTCTCTTTCAATGCATTTTGTGACTCAAACTTTCCTGGTGCTTGAATGTGACTCATTCTGACTCGACCTTTACTTGTGTTCAAACTCATGCAACTCGTTATCAGCCGCAACTGCACACTGTAATTCAAGGTTTCACTAGAATATTAATGTGTTGGTTCTGAGAGAGGTTGAAATGGGTCACAAATTGTATACGGCACACTATATTCATTCTATTTTTTTTTTTTTTTTTTTTTTTGGGGGGGGGGGGGACCGAATCGGGACTTCAAGATTTAGCAAGTGATTAAATTCACAATTGAGAAGTGAAGTAACGAACAGAAAAATGTATGTGCATGTTGTATTCATGTTGGGATTAGAGTTAATATTTATGCATGGCATTAAATTTGCAAATAGCATCCAACTAGCAAAATTCTAGAAATAAAAACTTCGCGAAATATATGGTGTATACAGTACTCCGCTAATTAGGACTTGAAAGGTAGGTTACCTTCATGCCATTGTCTTTGTGTTGGTGAGCTGCTCCTGGCATATCCTGTCAAAGAAAAGGACCAGAGAAAGATCTTTAAATGGTGGAAAACGTGCACTATATGTCAGAAAATAAAGAATTAAATACATAAATGTCCATGTTTATATTTGTAAATAAATAAATATATATGCAAAGTTGGTGGGGTGACAAGACTTCTTTTCAAATCTCTGAGTTTTTTTTTTTTTTTTTTTTTTGATTAATTGTCAGATAATCAGTTAAGTGACTTCCTGTCCACATCCTACAGGCCTGTCTGTAGCTGTCTTACCCCAAAAATAAAGCCACCACTGAATGTCAAAGGAAAGGCAATCCCATTTGATGCAGTGTTTTGGCTGCCATGTTTTTTGCTCTCCTGAACATTAGACATTTTTGAGATACAAAATTTTATCACCCTAACAGTGATGTTTATAGCACAGGGCTCAGCATTAGTGATTTACCTGGTGTCCCCAGGCCATTAAAAGTTGATGTTCAGCAATCGAATTTTCTTTTGGGGACCTGATAAGGCAGCTAAAATCCAAAATGAGTTCTTACATCTCCTATTACTTTGGGCCACTGCATTTGTCCTTTTGGGTCACCAAAATTTTAAATTCAAAGATTTTAGTGCAAATGGGGCACCAAGGAAGAAAGTTAGTGTCAAGCCCTGATATATACATGTACTTTTTTTTTCATTATTTTTATCACACACATAACATGCCAATCATGTGACAACAGTAAAAATGAAATTGAGAGTCCAGTTTGTAACCAACCAACCGAATGGCTGTATGATTATTTCAACAGTGTGAAGACATTGCTATAACTCTTTCACTTTCAAATAAGGGCAATCTAGTATGAGTTTGCTCTCCAAGGGGTTTCACTTTTTCAATCACTCTAAAACATACACACAAGTTCTTTCAGGGTTTCTCCCACTTACATGCATGCATGCTCGAATTTTAGTGTTACTTTCAAATGTACATCTGTAATACAATGTGAATTCTATCAGTGGATATGCACTCATGTTTCGAAGGAATCCACTTCATAACAAAGAACTAGAAATGTTGCTATTGTAACTGGTACAAACTGCACATTTCCATCTTATGACATTATTTTCCCATACCTGTAAGTCTGTTGCAAATTTTAACAGTATGAAACAAAAATTCAAATGGTTAGTACAAAATTGAAATATGTTTCAAACCCTAGCACAACCCCAAATGTTTTTAGTATTTATATCTTGAACCAGATTTCATTTGAGCATTTTCACTTGACCTTTGACCCTTGTCGACATCTTTCTTCAAATAATCAGTAAAGTTGGTAATATCCGATTTTCATGACGATAATTTGAGCTATTTTCAAAATACAGGGAAAGATAGAGATATTTTAACATTAATCATTCAACTTTGACCCCATGGCCCAAAACTTTTCCTCACAGAATCATGGTGCAAAATATCTAGTTCACTTTAGGGTACTGTACGAGCTGAAATTTTCGCGTACAGATATTTTCGCGAATTGCTACTAGGAGAACATTTTCACGTGTTGTTAATTTCGCGGTTGCGAGGTCTAACTGTACTTATCTATTCGCACGTTGTTATTTTCGCGGTTCAAAGGCGATTCGCGAAATTCGCGAAAATAAAACCACCGCGAAAATTTCAGCTCGTACAGTATGCACTGAGTAATTGTCAAGATATGTAGAAAAAAATATAATTTCAGCATCAAAGAGCAGATTTTTGGATTTTCAACCGACTTTTATTTTATGACCCACTCAACAGAATCACTGCCAGGCAGTACATGAATATTTAGTTTCGTGCAGATAAAATGAGCCATTACCAAGATATATATATATATTTTTTTTTTTGCATTTTCATTTGATCTTTGACCTTTAAACTTTGACCTCATGGCCCAAAACTTGTCGACATCTTTCTTCAAATAATCAGTAAAGTTGGTAATATCCGATTTTCATGACGATAATTTGAGCTATTTTCAAAATACAGGGAAAGATAGAGATATTTTAACATTAATCATTCAACTTTGACCCCATGGCCCAAAACTTTTCCTCACAGAATCATGGTGCAAAATATCTAGTTCACTTTAGGGTACTGTACGAGCTGAAATTTTCGCGTACAGATATTTTCGCGAATTGCTACTAGGAGAACATTTTCACGTGTTGTTAATTTCGCGGTTGCGAGGTCTAACTGTACTTATCTATTCGCACGTTGTTATTTTCGCGGTTCAAAGGCGATTCGCGAAATTCGCGAAAATAAAACCACCGCGAAAATTTCAGCTCGTACAGTATGCACTGAGTAATTGTCAAGATATGTAGAAAAAAATATAATTTCAGCATCAAAGAGCAGATTTTTGGATTTTCAACCGACTTTTATTTTATGACCCACTCAACAGAATCACTGCCAGGCAGTACATGAATATTTAGTTTCGTGCAGATAAAATGAGCCATTACCAAGATATATATATATATATATTTTTTTTTTGCATTTTCATTTGATCTTTGACCTTTAAACTTTGACCTCATGGCCCAAAACTTTCCCTAGAGAATCTTCACCTGGTAATATACACTAACTGAAAATACTTTCAGGCATTGTAGAGACATCCATGGGGAAACTAGTGAAAATTTAAGAATTTAACCTTGAGCTTTGATTTTTTTTTTTTTTTTGACCTTGAGTGTGTGTACCTGTAAGTTGATAGGCTCAAATTTGTAAGTTGATAGGCTCATACATACATTGTACATACATATGCCAAATTTCACTTGCATACCACAAACAGTAGAACCAAGTTCAAGTGCTGTTTACAACATGGTTAATGCTATCATACTCATTCATCAAAAGACATTGTAAACTATTGATCTAACATGCCTACACTGTACACTGATACCAGTCATATCTTAACTGGGAGCATCTACACATAGATATTTCAACAAAAAAAAAAAAAAGATTAAAAACACCAATAAATTAAATTTAAAGTGAATATCAGTCTCTAACAATCTTAACTGAGCCATAACTCAGTACTGAACTAGAGAAAATTCCGGCAAGCTTACCCCTAGGCCGTTGTTGTCGAGTGGAACACAAGGGTCTGTGAGCTTGATCTCCTACAAGTAGGAAAGATGAAACAATATGAAAAAAGTTATCAAGCCTGCCTGTTGATGGTGATTCTCAACAGATTGTATCATTGTCTTCCAGCTGTTATTGATCAAGGGTACAAAAAAAAAAGCATGATGTACCGAGGCCTTGAAATAAATTATCCATGGTACTGTACTGCTGCAGTGTCAACAATAGATATTGAGAGTTGTGGCATGAACACAACTACCAGAATATACAGTCAAGATATAACACGCACAAGAAAGTTAAAGGTCATCCACATTTGTTATCCAACACAGTACAAGTTTTCAAATTTCACGCACCTGCCATCGAGTTATGCCAATACGCTCACAAACCTGCACATTTTCATCCCAAGTTTTCTTGGCGATTGTTTAATCCTCACAAAAAATTGTGGTACATGTACTTTCATTGACAGGCACAACAGGTTTATTTTTGCATTTTATTATGCATTGGCTTATATGGGCACTTCACACTTGCCACTATCAAACCCAAATCAGTTTTTCCAAGTTGATCATTTTCAGTCTGAATGACTTACTGCATATCGGTAGCCATAATTTACTATGCACACACCCACCCATCTACACACACACACACATACACACACACACACACACACACACACACACACACCAACACAGACAAGAGTCAGTAATAACACTGTGATGTACACTAGACAACATTACTTTTTATGCGATAATAAAAAATCTTCATTTTGGTCAAGTTTGGATGGATTATTGAATGCTGATAAAAAAAAAACAACAACTGAAGTACATGTACACTATCAAAGTACACTGTCTGAGCACAAAAAGGGCTATAACTGACAGAATGTTGACAACTTGTATTATGAATTACTTGTATGACCCCCTCTGCCATTGATGAATCCTGCCATGTTTGGTCAAAATCCAGCTGCAAATTGTCAGAGGATGTAAATGTGACAAATGACAGAGAGGCACAATGGGCTACTCAGGATGCACAACGCATGCTGGACACTGGAAGGCGCACATTGGCAAAGATCGCAATCGCAACACTGACCACTGCCTAGTGGGTCAGCTCGTCCAAGGACGTGGGATAGTTAACTCTGTACTGATCTTATCTTTCTACACCTGTTAGTAATACACATGTGACCACATTACTCTGAAAGTATTTTTACATAGGATAAAAAACAACAAATACACTTCAATATGTGAAAAAACAACAAAAAGAGTAAACCTTAGGGCCACATATCGAATGGGTGAAGACATACAAAGTGTAATATTGTCGCAAGCTAGAAGGATCCAATCAAAAACATTCCAGTGATACAATGCCCCGATAAGCCTACAAAACTGTAATAATATGCTTTTAAGTTGTCACATCATTAAAACATTAATGATAATAACAATACTGTAAAACATGATATATTCGCGGCATGAAATTTTCGCGAATTGGAGCCGACAGCCTTTTTCATGGCATGAAATTTTCGCGAATTGCCACTGGCGTTCAATGCATGTAGTGTAGACAAAAACTTTCGCGTGCATTTTAATTTCGCGAATTTTGGCGCTCGCGAAATTCGCGAAATTAAAATGCACGCGAAAATTTCTCGTTTTACAGTACTTCCAATTTGCAATTTGAAATTTGCATTGCATCATTTCCATGAATAAAATGGTCAAGATCCACTCAAGATCCACTCAAGGATGAAAGAATAAAGATAAGATACACAATGGTGAAAGCTTAAATATTATGAAATGTAAGGATTTCAACTCATGAGTTCTTTAGATGTCTCTGCCGATGATGCATATTAGTAATGTACTAGAGTAAGTCACATCAACACATATGTCTTGTAAATACAACTGTACTATTCATGTAGGATATATATAGTTCTATATTGTACACATACGATGTAATAGATGAACGACAAGTATTTATACAGTGTACAGTCATTCATCTTCACCTGGCAAAGACAACATACCCAACCCTGATGCTGAATGGACTGTGTCCCTTGTGGGAATACATGACAGTGTGTCATTTACATTAGAGGGGAAATGCATAGGGCAGGAATGCCCTCAGAATAAGGGGACCTGGAAACGAAATTTGCATGTCAATCATTTTTACGTCTGTGCACAAAAGGCCATTTGTATCAAATGCACTTTGCTGTCTAGAAATAATTAAAAACCTGGGGGTCTGTACCTAATAAACTTTAAAGTACATTTGTGGCATTCATATACCATTAAAGCCAAAATACAGTTCTCATATGTAGGCAAACCTGTCAATTTTTTATCAAATTTGTACACATATGAATATAAAATGTTTAAATAATGCTGTCAAATAATACAACTTCAGTTGTGTAATAATAACAAAAATGAGAACTATTAGCCAAAAAGCTGTGCCAAAAGTAATACAATCTTAGCGCTTACCAGATCATGGCTGCTACAGGATTTTTTTATTTGATTATCAAAAATAATATATCGGGTCATAGCGGTATCCACTGCACGCGAGTCTGCATGCAATTCAATACCACTGCCTGGACACAATTCGATCAACGCATGCTAGCGTCATTCTATATGTACTATACTGAACAGGGTGGGTGCTTCAGGAATAAAAGTTGGCATATCGACTGTCATTATTTTACACTTTTGATCTTGAAATATTGCCAAACAACTCAATGTCTCACAAGTTTGTTATTTTTTATTCATTTATTAATTTTTTACACACACTTTTTTTTTTAAAGGAGAGCTTTACGATATATTGCAAGCAAATTCCAAATTCAGGAAGATGAATTTTGAGCCATTCCGAGTACTAAGTTTTAGCTTTAAACACTTCCTCTTTAATATGTATTTTGGCTCCCTGCTAAACATTGCCTCATAAATTCCTGGTATCCTTACTGCATACACACAGAGCAAAGAGTCTACGAGATTTGAGAACTTGCTACCAAATGATATAGCATGCATGTGCACACAGACTGTACAACCCATCCCATATCCATGCGTATCTGTTAGTTCAGTGTAATGTATGCTTGTATGCAGACTTTGTGCAGCCTGTACTTCATGTGCACATGTACATTGTATAATGTACATTGTATTGTATAAAATTTTTCAGTATGTATCATATGTACATATGATGACATAAATGGTATCCCGGGGTACCAAATAAAAATCAGCCATTTTGTTGAATTATTATAATTTTTTTTTAAGGTTGTACCCTGGGTGCCAAAAAGTGGGAAATCATTTTAGTGCTGGAGCTAAGCGCGCGCTAGCCACTGCACTGCAATACACTGCACTGTACTGAAGCACACGCTATTGCTAGCACAGCGTACCATTCATGCATAGTGTAACATGCAGTGGCATGGGAATGACTATGTACTTGAAGCACACACAGTGCATGCACTTCTCTGCAGCTGTCCTCGAGTAGACGTGAGGTGGCGCTACACAACGTGGTACCCCGTGTGATGCATCATGTGAACATGTGTGCATGCAGCATGCATGCAGTAACTCTCTACCCTTTATTGTAATAAATGGTCTACACTGTACACTGTCTATCAACTATAGTAGGCTAAATGTACTTCTCAAAGATAAAAATTACCAGCATGATACATATTTCATTAATTTGTATAAATTATGCTGTTATATGCTGCACTTATGCATAGCTCCCATATAAACAGCAGACCTGTATGGCAATGTGTGATTTATACCCTTCTTTAATAGTGACCTGGACAATTACTTTGAATACGTGTATAGGCCTCCACACAAGTGAAAGAAAAAGGACGATATTACACGTAGTTTAACTGACAAATAAGATCTATAGATACGTAAATGAATATTCATAAAAAGCATTCCTCTTAGCTTTAAAAACAATAATTTTAAATCATATATAGTACAAAAGACAAATCAATGACGTGTTGGACCACTGATGCAGAGTAAACTGCAGTCCCCCAAATTTTCCTAATGTTAAAGGGGTACAAGTTCAATTCTCTCAGAACAATTTCTAGCTTATTTGACACATCTGATCCATAACAATATCAAATTACTGGTGATCAGGTGGTCATAAAATGTTCTAAGGACTTGGCAAGTCAGTAATGAAACACCACTGTATGTGTTACACAAATAAAACACATGCACATGTATCAATTACATACACACACAAGTACACAAACAAACACATACACATGATCCAGAAAGAAAGAACACTATGTAGTGTGTCAGAGAATTTGACCCATTTACAACATCTTAAACATGCATCTATCGTTGGGCCCTACTGGTGAATTGTTCATATACACTATCCTCCCGAGTGTTGCTTAATTCCTTGGGGGTGAACCCCAAAAAGAAAGAGATAAAAAAGTAAGATATTACTAGTATGCAAGCTCACTACGTTCAAGCCAAGAATGACTTGCTCAGTCACTTATATAGGAAAACAGAACACCAAAACCACAAACACTCAGCAGATACGAACATGTAATAACAAGGAAGTATCTCTCACTCTCATTCCCTCCACTTTCATCACTCGGTACAGAGGTCTGGGGCTAGGCTCGTAATAGAGCTGAGACTCTGTCACCGTTCCAGACACAGTGGAATCGCATGGAATGTCAAACTGCTTGACTGCACTTGCAATGCCCACAGAATGATCAGTATTTCACACGAGGGAGTCGCTGTACCATTGTGTGTCTTTACTGATATGTGCGACATGATATGATACCTGTACGAATGCAGCGTACCTGGGTTTTTGCACTTCGACGGTGTCCACAGAGAACATGTTCTGAAATGAGCCAGCAAACTTCATTGGATGAAAGACGTAATGGAGAGTTTGTATTGTATTTGTGGATATCGCCACACACATCAAACTGAGGCAAAGATAATCACCATGTGTTCATTTTGACTCGTTTGGTGTATAATGTGCGTGTGCATTTCTTATTCCTGTTAACCCTTACTTCGTAAACAGAAGAGTGAACTGAAGCAACATGACAATGCTTTGAAATAACACCATTCTTCAACAGAATGCAACTGTACAAACAGTCCATTAGCTTAAGCTCTACTATTAAGTAATGACATAGGATTGAACCCATTGCAAAACCCTCCAAATCACATCAATGTTCAAATTGACAACCAAGAAAACCACCTCCCTTTTCCTAACCCCCACCCCTTTTTTCGTAACCCCCACCCCCACAAAATGCCTTCAGAATGCATGACATCTATAATCAGAAACTGAGAAAGAATACTGTACTTGAGAAGAGGAACTGGAAGTATATCATACCCACAACAAACAACCAGATGACTGAGTCATTTCAATTATAGTTTTCATTTACACATGATGATTGTCTTGGTCCCATATATTGAAAACTGTGTCTTCTCTTCATAACATTCCATTTTCAATCCACTGATTGACATACATGATGAAGAACATGTATTAGAATTTACTCATTGAGTGGGTTGAATGGGATTAAGCCTGTATTTCTCGTCCAGGAAGTAAGTTTTTAGTGCTAAATCATACTGAGTTTTGATGTTCATAATCAACATTCTGAGACACTCCTCAGATGTATAGATTTACATACCTTGTTATGGTCTGCTTATCTATTTGTATAAAATTGCAGATAAAGAATACAATGGGCGTGGCCGAGAGATCTTCTACACTCATAATGAAACCAGTGTATTACAGTGGGAAGTTTTGAACAATTCCCAAAAGTCCTGCATCATCCAGGAATTGCTACAGAACTCCACCTCAAACAAAACTCAACAGACTTTCAAACACATTGCAAAAATGACTTGACGACCAATTCCTTCTCGCTAAGGATGTGTCGTAACGCATCGCGATACTTTTCAAACCTTGCCATTTGTTCATCATGCATCCTGAATTCCCCATAATCTATTTGGCTTTAGTACTACATAGCCCCTACTTGTACAAGTACTTAAGCATTCAAAGAATGCAAATCTTCTCCAGGAATATAGGGTCACTATTGCACAGAATTGTGCATTTGTCCTGCACATTTCACCAGAACTCATAACTTTTTGAGTTACTTCAGTTTGTTAGGAAACACACAAATAAACAAGCAAATGGCAGAAAACAGTAACCTTCTTGACAATACTTTTCCCTTCCATTTGGTTGATTTCCGAACTAAAGGTGAGGGTGTTTTTTTTTTCTTCCTGTTTTGTTTTGTTTTTTTCCCAGATGGCTTTTGTAAACAGTTTTCAAGGCATGCATTTCTCGTGTTGGGGAGGCTGGTGTGCAGTTGCCATTGTGAAACTGAGCAGCTCTTTGAACGCCCTACAATGCATTTTGGCAATGCTACGATCTACTGAATCCTGTGAAAAAAGGGGGCTGGATTCACTATGGCAAGAATAGCACATGAGTCACTTCATGACTAAGATAAATGTGTTGAAACAGAGCAACGTCAGGTGATAACACACACACACACACACACACAATGCAGAACTTGTGACTGGACACATGTATCACATGTATGTTTCAGTACGATATCTCGTAAGAATGCATAAATTTCATGCACGGATGGTACATTATTGTGCATCATTGTAGTTATATGTATCTTAAATCAAGAACTAGAGCTGCACAAGTTATCAAACTAAACAGAGGGTGTCTTTTAACACGTTGACATTCATGAATTGAATATGATGTGCATCGCAAGACCGACAAAATGTTACCATATCTATTGTGCACCTACTGCATATCAACATTCTATACAATATATATTCTAGCCCAGCACATAGCAATGTGCAATCTGCAACATACTAAGACTACCTCATCTTTGGGAGGATACAACACAAACTCATAAATGCCTGCAATATGCATTGTACTGCTTCCAGGGCAGCTGTTTAATATCAAGATCTGACACACTGCACTGGCCAATTAATCAAGCACTTGTACCCTGGAGTTGGTTGGGTAAGCCATTTGGTTGTTCATTCACTTGTGCAATACTGCATACAGTACTCTCTGGGCAAAAGTCATGGGTTATGTATTTTCAGTCAGTTGTGCATGAAATTCCTCTTCTTTGATGCTGTGCTTATGCGGTAAGTTTATGGTAAAATAGATAATTCTTCACATCTCACATTGATGTCTGGAATGCACACATGTTTAATATTTGTATCAAAGTACAGTATTCTACCAGCATTATTTTACCAGGCCAAATACACACAATTGCTTGTACATGTACAACTGATATACATTGTAACTTGTACACTTACTGTTCTGCAAATATAAAGACTGGGTGAGCAAAGGTTTAAAAGGAACTAGCTGTGCCTGAATAGCTTTGACAGCTGTACAATCATTTATTTATTTCCATGCAGGAGTAAACCAAAGAGCTTAGCTCTTTGAGTAAACAGTATGCTGCTCTTGCACATCAATGCAGAAAAGGAGTTCAACACTTCACTGTGCATACCATGTCCTTTAGAATCAACATGTTGAAGGTGAACTTACATGTACACTGTGCTTCATTAGATGCCAGTGATGGACTGTATACATACTATTATATAGAAATCAAAGAAAGCTATGAAACTTATTTATATTTTCAATAATTCCATAGTAGGTATGGACTTTTTGACTACATGGAAAAAACAACAACAGAAGTAAATCAATATAAACAATACCTGAATAAGACTTCTGAGGAAAATACGTCATAATCTTATCAAACTTCCACATTACATTTACATGAGTACTACAGGTACCACTGTTTTGTATTAAAAAATGACATATAAAAGTTCCACTACTTTCCTACATTTCATTTTTCATTTTCATGTTCATGATCAATAATCATTAATTTGCTTTTGACTGAGTGTATTCTGTTTCACAAAATTCGATTCCAACATGGAGTGGCATCAAGGATCCTGTTTCTTTTAATTTGTGTGATGCAAACTTCCTTCCATTGCTGTACTTGGCCCCCGCCCTCCCCCCACGAAGGTCAAGCAAATTACTTGGAGGTCAACTAACTTGTATCCTAAACTAGTCCCCTTGTCTCTTCCTGCAACATTTTTTTTTTCTCTCATATTTTCACAACTGTAAACATGGAAATATTCTGAGTACATTAATTTGTGCATATTTTGTGCTACTTTTGGCTAGCGCCAATTATAAAACCGAAAAATATCTTCACAATTTTCTCTGCACATTTTGAACAGGTTGACAATTGCACAGCACAAATTCAAGAACCCGCCAAAATGTTTTTGAGCCTCTCAACGCGAAGAATTAATCACGCCAAAATATCAACATTAACAGTAATTGAATTGAATAAAAGGATCAGGCATGTAAGAGAATTAGACAAAGAATATGCAGAGGAGACAGACAGACATACATAAAGATACAATACATAAAGATACAATACATATACTAGTATCATACATATGTACACAATGTACATTTATGTACATACAGTGTACATGCATATAGTGTGTGTGTGTGTGTGTGTGTGTGTGTGAGTGTGTGACTCTGTGTGTTTCTCCCTCATTCATAATCACCCATTTTGACCTTTTGATCTGAACCATCTCATTCCCCAAAACTTTCTTCCTGACCTCTGCCCTTTGACCCTTTAGAGTCTTGGCATTTAGATTCAATAACTGGAAAAAAATTGCTATCACCTTTTATCTTTGTATCTATAGACAATGCTACATGTAGTTTGATCAAGCTCCCTAAAGTATTTCAGGATACATGAATACTGTACTTTCTAACTTTATGACCTTGACCTCTGACCATTTCATAACAAATTTTGTAATTAAGACTGCCTGACGAATGAATTGCTCTACCAGTGCTCATACTTATACCAGATTTCATTGAACTGCATCACTGTAGAATTTTACATAATGCCAAAGTTTTGGCCGTAACCTTCACATCACAAATAAAAACAAAACTTACAACATAGACACACAGATCTGTCAATTCACTGCTCTGGCCAATATTATTTATGATAAATTTTACTAGTTTTCTCATGCTTTTGTGAACACAAATTTCTTAAATTAAACCTGTAGCTTTAACCGCTAACCTTCACTTCTTTTTTTTTGGGGGGGGGGGCTGTAGATCACACAATCCATACACTTTTATGAAGTTTATCATAGTCTTGGATGATTTACTGTGCATGGTACATCACAAGTTCCATTGGAACATTTTCCATGTTCCTAATTAGTGACACAGGAAAATATTACTCTGCAAGGACAGGTGTACAGGTTACCCCAAAACATGTTGCCTCTAGCACCATTACAACATGTGAAGTTACTAAATAAAGCAAAAACAAAGACCTATACTGTCAAAGTTTGCTTCCATATAAGTATGGATTACCTCCTACTCAACATGCAATGCAGGGTGTGCACATGCATGCATACAATGTACATGTGTGTCTGGATATCCTGTAAGCCACATTTCAAGGGGATCTCTGCAGTCGAAGACTAACCACAGGAAATTAACAATAAGGATTTAAAAGTATGCCATTTTTGTGGTGGCCTGTAGCACTGGATGTAGGTATGAAGGTCAGGATCAGTCACTCATTTGTGGAAATGCCATCACTTGGAAATAATACAGAAGAGATCCCTCTGACATAGTTGTCATCTCAGACAAATGTTGGTACACTGTATTCATTGTGACAGAATATCAATGTATACATCATACATTTAGCGATTCTACCTGGTAATTTTGTGCAAACCGGGACTTCCCGACAATTTGCGAGTGGTTAAATTCGCAATAATGGAGTACAGCAATGGACAGAAAAATGCCCTCGTGTAACGACAGCACATGTTGACGAGTGGGGGAGACTGAAATCCATCACAGCAAAGAACATCCCATTTAATAGCTGAACTCCTTTGTGCCTTACTCCATCCGGTTATCAAATGATTTGTAGAATTTTATGATACACCTTGTACATGTATCATTTTATTGTACCTTAAAGACATGGAAATAACTCATCCCTGATCAGTCCAGTGATATTAGTTCAGTTCAGTGGTATTAATTGCATTCACAGTCTACATATAATATACCAAGATATAGCAATGTGTTGATGTCTGATTATCGATGTTAATATGAGATATGTTGAATGATATTTTCTATGTTTTACAATGTTGACAAAATATGATGTTTTTCTGATGTTTTACATGTCATTTGAATGATATGTAGTATACTTTTTGTAGAAAGTAAATAAACAAAACAAATATTCTGACATGGACAATTTACTGTATACGCTGTTATTTTCGCGAGGGTTTAATTTTCGCGAATTTCGCGAATCACAGTTGGATCACGAATTTAACAACACGCGAAAATGTCTCCATGCGCTTTGTTATTAGAGAATTAACGTCTTGCATCAGCATCGACTCGCGAAAACAACATCTCGCGAAAATGTCTATGACCTCGTCATTCGCGAAAATATCTGTACGCGAAATTAACAGCGTATACAGTAAATGATTGAATTGGAATTGGAATAACATACATCATAAACAAATAACAGTAATCTTCAATTCTGCCTTATCGCGTAAAAGTGAAAACGTTTTGCCGCCAGCAGTCGGGTCCGTATGCTGGCCATACGCTACATGCAAATGAATTAGGTGATCTAATGCACCCACATGCGACACACGGAGGTCAAGCAAGGTCACACTTTTTTTTTCACTTGTACACTTTCAGTAATGCAGAGTTACTGTGCAGCAGGCATAGGCAGAGCATATAATGTATATCCAATAATCGCATATATAGCTATTTTTTCCTCTCTTTCTTTTGGTCATGATTAGCAAATATATTGCCACTTCACAATAGAAATGCATGTTCAGACCTTATAAATTGATATTCTTTTCCCAACAGGTAACAATCTTTTAAAAAAAAAATGGTAGTTTGGAGATAGAAGAGTGCATTGTGTTTTTAGTGCATGATATACAATAGAGATCGTGCTATGCACCAGCGTAGCGTTGTCAACACGCTGTTCCAGAAACTGAATAGTACCACCGCCATTTGAGTTTTTACAGTTATATGTAGGCTAGGGAGAATTTGAAAGCAAAGCACATCATCCTGTCACAGCATTTTCTCCTCCTACATGTGTAGGTACATCACGTGCATGTGTACCAGCCTAAGGACACTTAAAGGGAAGATAAACCCCAAGAGCAATGTGGATTGAGTGAAAGCAGCAACATTAGTAGAACACATCAGTGAAAGTTTGAAGAAAATCGGACAATCGATGCAAAAGTTATGAAATTTTAAAGTTTTGGTGTTGGAACCGCTGGACGAGGAGACTACTAGAGGTTATGACGTATGAGTGGATAACAATACCAAGAAAATATAAAGAAAATTCTACAAAAATCCATTTTTCATGAAAATTAAAAATTCCATCAACTTGATATTGACATATGTTAGGGGTAGCAATTATTCCCCCTGCTTTCTGAAAGATGCTGGTCCATTGCTCTTTCATAATTCTAGAAAAGTGAATTTTTGTTGAATTTCCTTTATATTTTTTTTGTATTGTTGTCCACTCATACGTCATATCCTCTAGTAGTCTCCTCATCCAGCAGTTTCAACACCAAAACTTTAAAAATTCATAACTTTGCATTGATTGTCCGATTTTCCTCAAACTTTCACTGATGCGTTCTACTAATGTTGCTGCTTTCACTCAATCCACATTGCTTTTTGGGTTTACCTTCCCTTTAATCTGAGTAGTCAAGAAGCCCATCATACACCAATTTTCCACTTGGAATTTGTTTCATGTGTGCTCTACTGCACACATGAATGCTGACATTATAAGAAATCATGCATACACAACCCAAGCACCAT
Organism: Diadema setosum; assembly: GCF_964275005.1. Taxonomy (NCBI): domain Eukaryota; kingdom Metazoa; phylum Echinodermata; class Echinoidea; order Diadematoida; family Diadematidae; genus Diadema; species Diadema setosum. The sequence continues at coordinate 12,191,130 of NC_092692.1, read as the reverse complement.
ATGTACATCTGCTAGATAGGCCAATGTATTATGAATGATGGGGTGAATATATCACGGAGACCTTTCCAGCATACTAACAGACTTTGAAATGCCACACAATGATGAGAAGGCACAACACAACACTATGTGCACTGCTCTCGACCACTCCTGTACGGCATTTGAATTGTATCATTGCAACAAAGCTGGAAACACACAAACAAAGCCATACACACAAGGACACACACACAGAATACATACAAATCATAAGTCAACTACAGGGAATTATTTTCAAACTCAGTTTTGACTAGTAATTTCAGCTGATGGATAGTTTTTCAAATGGTATCCTGTACACTTCTACATGGTAGAACACTGCTATACAAAAGATAGTTGGAGTTGCAGCAGCATGGCAAATGCAAAGCAAATTGTGATGCGATACCAGGAAAATTACACCATGAACTACTTGTGCTAAAAGTAAGTTTTATGTCGCTCACACCACTTAGACAAGCCAATAATATGAAACCAACATTTCAAGAGGGCATGTACAGCAAGAACTAGAACCTGTACAGCCATATCAGTCTCTACGTCTACAGTACTTGGGTGCTGGGTATGCAAAGTACTTGTAGTTGTCTACGAGGGCAACTTTATTGGATTACATGTAGATGTTTTGGATAGGTAAAGCCCACTTGTCTGCAAAGCCCATCTTTTGAAATTCTGTAGACAGGTTAATAGCTTTGCACAATTCTGCATGTTAACCTTTTGCAATCATCACTTGAATAGGACAGCGACCTTCAATTTACAGAAATTTGATGGCAAAACCATCTTTCCCACTTGTCCCTGGCACAACCTGTACAAACAATATTAGGAGTTCAGACTAAACACCATGGTCAATTGTATTATTCTTGGTTATTTTAAGTACATAATGTTCTTCATATAGATTGTTTTTTGCTTATACAGATGTAGATATCTGAACATCTAGATTTGCTGTACAGTTCTGGCAGTACTGTGATACATGCATGAAGAACTTTTGCCCATGGCTGAGAGCAGTTTTAGTGTGTAATCGGATACAGCTCTGTGAACAGTCTGCACGTTTTGCTGTTTGGGAAATCTGTAAAGAAGTACATGTACAGTAATATCACTATGATAGTTAAATATCAAAGTCATTTGTAGAATAGATAGAGTCCCTACCTGTGTCCTGCTGACGGAGTTCGTTCTGTGATATTCTACCAGGTCATTTAGTGAATTGAATTTGACGACCCACAGGAAGTACTTCCCTGACTGATCTGTCAGGATCTTGAAGTGTTGAATGGCATTCTGAAACCTGCAGTGGTTGAAACAAATAATGATAATAAAAGGACAAACAGAAGGGGGTAAAAAGATATAATGCCAACACTGGGACAGCACAGGGATGAAATTGAGTATTTAATCTGGGTATGGAATATTGTAAAACCGGAAATATTTGCGGCATGAAACTTATGCAAATTGGAGCCAACAGTCTCTTTCGCAGAATGAAACTTTCGCAAAGTGCCAACCATGAAAAACCATAAGTATACTATATACATGTGTACTAGTAATGCAGGGATTCGCTGAACTTTTGCGATCACTTTACATACATGAATCTCGTCTTCACTAGGAATTCGCGAAAGTTTCTTGCACACAAGAAATTCTAGGGAGTGTTTACTCCTTAAAGGGATCGTATAGTTTTGGTTGAGACCTAATTTCAGGTTTCTAACATTTTTTGGTGAGATGATGAGAAACCTCTTATGAAATATGAAAGAGCATGTAATTCTATGTGGAATTCAACGTTTATTTGATGAAAATTGGTTTTGAAATGGCCGAGATATCCAAAAAAGAGCGATTCTAGTAAAGTGTGGGACCCACACTTTATTACGATCGCTTTGTTTTACTTTGTTTTTGGATGTTTCAGTTATTCCAAACCTGATTTTCATCAAATAAACTTTGAATTCCTCTTAAAATGGTATGCTCTGTACTATATCATAAGTGTTTTCTCGGTACCTCGCAAAAAGTTAAAAGCCCAATTCTCATCTCCACCAATACTGCACCATCCCTTTAAGTGACATGCTTACTGAGGGAGCACCAAAGCCAAAGGTGGTCTCGTATACAGAGGACTAGGACAATCACTAACAATGGCAACTTGGGTGGTAAATTTGATGCAGAATTCAACTGATATCATAGACTATTTTGTTTAACTTCAGACCGACTTTGGAGGTACAGTTCGTTCTTCCTAGATTCTTCTGCCTCAAATTCACCACACCAATCCAGGCAATCTTCAGACAAAATGGGGTGTGGGGGCTCTCAAAGTCTTGCGGATGAAAACCACTGCCCTTCCCACACATTTGTCCCTCATTGGCTCAGCTCAAAACATGGCTAAAACAGAACAGAATTTAGATGGAGAAATCAATTTGTAATTACTTTGTAGAGGTGCACAGAAATACTGGTAGAAGTTGTAATGCCACCATGACATACACACTTGCAGGGACCTGTTGTTTTTTGCTGTGGAAGAATTTGTACTATCAAATTCTGAGGTCATGCGTATTCAGTGGCGGATCCAGGGGGAGTGCACTGGGCACGCACCCCCTTATTTTTTTGTTAAAACAAAAGAAATAAAAAGAAAAAATGAGGGGAGGGGTGCATACGCGCCCCCCCCCCCCCCCTTTACGTTTGCAAAGGCGCCCCTCTTTACAGAATTCCTGGATCAGCCCCTGGTATTGGAAGGTGTCACTATCAAGAGCAGCTTTTCTGTGAAACAGGGTCATGAGGTGACCTCCGGCATGAGAAATCAACAGTGCGTGAGAAGCACTTCGTTCCACAAAAATCTGTGAATACTCACTTGACCGAGAGGGAAAAATTTCCTGGGTCGGGGTTACTCTCCGAGTCTCTGATCATGAAGGCACCGTCACGAGGCATGGCCATTAGATGGTCTTCTGCTAGCTTTCGTGTAATCTTTCCAACGTACCATCTACAGAAGATATTGGGGGGGGGGGCACACAGGATAAAAAACATAATGAATTCATGTTGCACTGTGTGAGTAGTATTGGTGTCCCAGTACATGACTATCCATCTGATAATTAATCCATGTGAAAGGATTATAATCATTACATAAATATAGCATAAAACACATGGTGTATGGAATACGATATGAGATGAAGACGAGTTCTTCAAAATGCCCAGAAATGTCCATGCTGGCAGCTGTTGCGTGCTGGATAAAGTAGTAGGCCTACTAGATGTACCCGACTTGATTTGCTAAATTTCTACCCAATCTTTTGCTCTTTTTGTTTTTTCATGGCATTCATGGTGAAAGGCTTATATTGGTACACTTTGCAATGTAGTTTTTATATAATGCTATGCCAAGCTGTGTACCTGCATCAAAGCAAACTTACCCATGGCTCCTTTCTACAGTGACATAATTCTCTGGTATTAAGCCTTGCCTGGCACCCAAATGAGCAAGTAGCCAGTGTTTGTCTTCTCTTCGTATCACCTGCAGAAATGAAAACAATTGAAATTCACAAGAAAATTCTATCATTAACAAAGCAGCCACGTTTCATTTAAGTTTCAACAGGCAGACTTGTATGTTCACAACAGCTGTGGTATTGAGACAAAAGAATTCTAAAACGGTTTAAAAACGAACATGAATTCAAGACATTAAGTGTAAAATACTAAGTACAAGTACATGTATGTATGCATCTCCACTACACTGTACAACATTGACTTTTATCTTTGTATTGGGTAACCACACCTATATTGGCTCATTAAATGGAATTACGATGTATCCTTCAGCAAACAGTCCAGTGTTAGCGATATGCCCTGAAAACCATATCAAATGTAACATTCTATTGTAAAAGTTTTAATGGATGCAGATTTTCATTTCTGCTATCAAGTGTGCATGAAATGAACTGTTCAAATATTCTTATAAAATATAAAAATTGTCACATCAATTGCAAAAAGGCAAGTGGTTAATAGACAAAAGGTCTAGCGTAAACTCCTGATAAGTATAAACATGAATTGAGGAAAAATACGTACTTCCCATACCATATTGCTTTTGGCCCAGTGTATAGTACCAGTACTGTACAGTACAAAATGTCACAGTATCACAAGTGTTTATATTCCTACCATCTCTACAAATGTACATGCCCTCTACAAACGTATATGAATTCCTCATTTTAAAAACCATTTAAACAAAATGTAGTGCACTGTCTAGACAGACTTAAGAGTTCTTCACATGACCAGCAGACTCAGTAATGCAAAATATTGTCAGAGAGGCCAGGTGAAAGATGTTAGCCGCAAGGAACACGCGACAGCCAAAGGCTGCAGAGCAGGCCAGTGGTCATGGTATTGAAACTGAAATAGCCCTGTATACGAAAGTGAAGCTTGTCAAGAATCTATTATCATGATTAACACTTCCACCATAGCATAATGTGACAAAAATAATACATGTCCATCTTTCTAATGTTTCACTATACGCAGTACATGATAAATGAATACTAGGCAAGACTGTCTCCTTATACTCAATTCAAGAGCTGATGGTAAATACTAATTATTCTCAAGGCAATGATACACACAGGTTATTAATAACAGGGATAAGCAAGAGATATCAATACGTAAGGAGAACACTGTAAGCACCACACTTTCATAAAAGTTACTTTGTAGCCCGATGAAAGTCATGTAGAATAGGAAATCTAAACTCATTCATCGGAAAAACTTCCTCACAGTTGTATGTCCCCCCCCCCCCCCCCTTATCTTGCCATACCACTCTACCCTCCCCTAACCTTGTTAGCCTGTATGCATATAGATGCATGCTGTCCCCAACATGCCAAACGCGCGTGCATGCATGCATCCGTGTGTGCTAACACGGGTAGGGTTGTACACATGTACATGTAGAGTGGTACAACAAAATTAGGGGGAGGAACATAAGTCTATCAAAAATGTCATTTCGAAATGGAAAAATCATAAAGGAACCTACTGTAAAATTAGACATTTTTGTGCATATGAAACTTTCACAAATTTCATGAGCCAAAATCCATGAAATTACAGGCAATGCATCCAAAAGTTTTTGTCTAGCAATGCAATGAATGCCAGTGGCCATTTTGACGGTTTTAAGGCGTGAAAAAATGCCGCTGGCCCCAATTTGTGAAAGTTTCATGATGCGAATGTTTTTGGTTTTATAGTAAACTCTCAGAAGAAGGTGGCTCTCCCATACAACACCTGGGTTTGGTGTCTAACTTTAGTCTTTATGTGGACATCAAGAAATTCTGACTTTCGGGTAGCCCGAAAAGACGCCGTGCAAAGCATGGCATACCGCGACTGGGCTGTATATACCGGTAGTTATCCTTCGGGCTTTACATGTACAATTGTACAATGTACTGGTAATCATAAGAAGACATTTGATTTGTATGGATCATTTGTACGGATCATGTCCGGATCATGCGAGTTTACAAACATGCACAGGAGAGATTATGGAATTTGTAGCAAAAATCCTGTGATCTCATTAGCCAAGGGCTGTGTGTTGATTTTTACCGGCCACATACTGCCTCACAGATGACAACAATTGTGAACATACAATTGTATTCAATATCGCGCACTTGTAGCAAAGTAAGAAAGGTTTGTGTACTAAGCAAGCATTTAATATACTGGATGCATAATTTTTGTCTATGGCAAGCCAAAAGAAAATGCAACCAGTAATTTGCCATCAGGTTCCATGCCATGATCAAAAAATGCCTTTTTGCCAGGAAAACTAGCTGTCCCCCATTCTATAAAACATATGACGGACATGTCTTTCTGCACGTCAGAAGGAATAGTGTGCATGCACCATGGTCCTCCAGAGTTTAGCCTTAATCCATTATTCAGCTTTCGCCTCGTGGGTTAAGCATTCCATAATTACCTTTAAGGTGTAGATTCTATGCACACAATTCAAGAACCCAATGACGCACTCAGACCTGCGCATCATTAATGGGACTGGATGACCACTACTGACAATCTCCACTGTGACCACTCTTCCTATACACATGTCCACCTGTTGCTTCGGTGTAATCATATATCTTTTTTTTTTACATTTTACATTTTGGCTTGTAAAAAAAAAAAAGAAGTCTTCATAATCATGTCGTTACAATATTTAGTAACATATATTTAGAGGATCTACATCTAGATAACGTTTCTACAGTACATCACTAGATTAAACACTTCCTCTAATGTTAGAGTCTGTATGTTATAAAGGTGCATGGTCCCGGTAACTTTTAGTCAAATGCGTACGCGGGCGCACGGCGCAAGTTTCCTATAGAGACCTATGCTATTGACTCCTCTTTAGCGCTTATGCTTTGGCCCACTTCCCCAAGTCCGAAGAAGTCCGATCCACTGTAGTCAGTGGTCTGATCACAGTTCGGCTCATGATTCGGCTGAAGGGGATGACAGCTTTAGCAAACTTCTTTTGTGACGTCATAATAACAAGCACATATGCACGCACTCTGGCATTCTCTTACTCTACAGACTGCGCGATGCGCTGAGAAGGCAACATTACTTAGCAACACCTACGCACTTTACTCTTGATGACAGCTCAACTTCGGTAATATTCGTATCAATGCTAACACCAACGGTGATCGGCAGTATCATCAACAGCGCCCTCTACACTACCGGGACTATGCCCCTTTAATGTTAACAGTTACTGTACTTGATAGTGTCAGACTCTTCCTTTCCTGATTTAGCACACAGTTCTGACTACAAGATCTTACAAATGTGAAGTAAAGAAAGGAAAGTTTACTAATCATGTCTATTAAACGTTAAGTATTAACATGTTAGCTCAGTCATACTCGCTCGTGCCGTGGAATGGACGAGTCGAGAACATGAATTACCTTCAGAATAGCATTTTTCTTGAAAGGAAGTTCATCTTCATCGGCAGTGCAAAAGTCATACAATGCTTTGTACTCCATCTTAATGGTGTGTAGTTGTTGTTGTTTTTGGTCAGTGAATGCTCATAATATTTTCAGAGTGCTAACTCCTCTTGTGAGCGCAGTCAGGTCTGCGTGCCAGCAACGACGATCGTGATTGAGAAGCGCTCCTCCTGCACGACACTCTATGCACACTACACACGCCTGTCACCACGTATTATAAACACGACTCCGCACCGCAAATCTGTAACAATTCCCTCAAAATCAGGCTTGTATTCTCACTCAATACGGTTATTCCTGACAAGTCCAGATTCAGTCCTATTTCAGTCACGTCAAATCGGTCGCTAGCCGTAATATCAGTAATCATCCACGACAATCTTCTTGTTTTCTTGTTTGTCTACTTTGAAACAAAACTTCGTATAAGAACACAGTCTGTAGATCACATAGACAACAACGTTCACTACTTGGTGTGTAGAAAAAGATCGGTCACACGCTATTTCCGTATTTGCGGAAATAAGGCGCGCGCGTTTATAAGTTGTCGTTGTAGTTTGATTCCACATGGGTTCGACTAAAAGGTTATCCCCGCGTGTGTGAACATAGAACATGTGCAGCGGGCGCGCATCAAACTGCAGATTTCGACACACGTAACAGTTTGACGGCAACAGATGATGGCGTGTACGTACTCAATATTATTCTACCTTTTGAAGGAAGTGCATAACAAAAAACAATAATAATAATAATAATAATAAATAAAATATTTCTCATTACTTCTTACTTCTTTGACTTCACAACGGAGCTCTCTGTCTCTCTTCCCGAATGATTGGACAAAAAATAAAAATGCGCTGAAATCTAAGTTGTATCCAATTTTCTGATCCATGTCGACGCAGAAAACGTAGTACATGTAGTCTGTTGTATACCTATTTTTTTTTAACAAAGTAAAATTCCACATCATCACTATAAGCAAGTTTAAAGAAATACATAAAGAAATTTCAACGAAAAATAATAAAATTATTTACTGTTTTACCCCCCCCCCAAAAAAAAAAAACACAGTAGTTTTATACCTACACATATGTACTTCTGACGATGATGCCTCATTAGTCTCCCATTGACCTAAACGCTCAACTTTTTCACCGTATTAGTATTTCATATTCGATCTGTGATATGAAATAAAAATAAATCAAATAGAAAAAAAAATAAGTCATCGGCATCAAAAGTTTTGTTTTGTTACAATGAACAGATAAGTAGGCCTAGATTCAAATTTGTTTTTCAGTTCAGTTCAGTTTTATTTAAAACTTTCAATGAAAAAAAAATATAAGCAAGACCAAATTATACAAAAGTGATTACAAATGAAATCGTAGGTAGGTAGTGCATTGTATATAAGCAAACTATGTCATTAAAAAATGTACATTACATTTTCAAAATGTTCTGAGACAGCACAGGATTAGGCTATGCCTTAGTCAAAGCCGGGGTCCCCGTACGGTTCGAGTTGAATATAAATGGTATTGCTTCAAAATCATTACAAATGTATTACATAGATTTGCATATACATATACATATACACACACCGACAATATTTGTAAACAATAACATGAATTCTAAGTATCGGGGCCTACTGATTTCTGAAATATAACGTTAACTTTCTTTTAGATGCTTTTGACCATAAACTCTGTGTTATTCCAATCTGAATATACTATTCAAAATTTTGGGTCAATAAATGGAATTGTGATATGATGGCATAGTTGTGGCACATTATACGAAAGTGAATGACTATTGGGTCACTCTCATGTCATAAGTATAATAATCATTCAAATGAAAATAGTTGATCGTGGAAATATTTTCCTCAAACATAGATATATAAAAACTGAACTTTAAGCATCATAAACATGATACAATTTCGAAAACTTTAGATTATGACACATAATATCAGCAATTGCCTGCAAGTTCTTCCTGATGATGTTAAGATTAATGGCATTAAAAACCCGAGTAGATAGTACTAAGTTTTTAGGACTTTACATCGATAGTGACCTCTCCTGGAAAACTCACTTTTATTTTTTAAGCAAAATTTTGTCACGAAACACAGGAAACCTAAACAAACTGAAACATTTTTTGCTCAACCATATTTTGCAGATTGTATATTCAACCATGATTTCTCCATATCTCAACTATGGAATTCTTGCATGGGGTAACGCATCACAGTATTTTGCTGGATTCGCTTTTTCTTCTTCAAAAGCGAGCGATCAGAATTATTGACAATGTTGGATATTCTCACACAAACGCCTTATTTCAGGAAAATAAAATTTTGAAACTGATAGAGTTATTTGATTATAACTTAGTTATTTTTGCGTATAAATTTTCCTCAAAAGATCTTCCTGATTTTTTTTTTTTTTTTTACAGATGAAGAGTTTGTTTGCAAAAACCGATAAGTCCATATTTGCCAAATGGAGATATTTGCGATTAAAGGTCAAGAAAAATAAAGAAAATAATAAGAAATTTTTTGCTTCTTTTGACCATAACTTCAAAAATATGTCTTTAATGTATATGTAGTGACCAATATATCATTTAAAAGGTATTGTTTTGTACTTTATGACAGAGATCGTACTTCAAAATCTTCACAAATGGACTTATCGGTTTTTGCAAACAAACCCTTCAGATGTTCATAAGAAACAATATTCTGTCCACCACTATCCAACTCGCCAGAGTGATGCTTATCACCTTCCACTCACTCGAACAATTTTCGTTAAAAACACAATTATGTATACAGGTCCAAAATATTAGAATGATCTCCCAACAGAAGTTACAAGCTGTTTGTCATTATCATCCTTCAAGCGTAAACTTAAGACAGCATGTATACAACACACAAGTGCACTAACACTCCTTTTTATCATGCTCATGGATGTATATACTGCTCGGTTGTTGCCATGTATCTGAACAGAGTTGCATGCTCTCTCAAATTCCTGCCAATCGGTGTTTTTCCTTCCTCTTCTAGTAAGACATTCGGTCGCGTCACATAGCGTCATGGTTTCCCCTTCTTTCTTTCTTTCCTTTTTCAAGCCGCATTGCAGCTGACTGGTATATCACATAATAGGAATTGTTGATTCATGTCTTCCATTTCCGACTCTTTCCCCGTGTCAATGGAAGCCGGAATGTTTAAATCCTTATATGTCACATTCACATTATCACTCCCATGTCACAATTGTTATTAGAGCAACTGCTATACTGCAGCAAGTAGTTACTTGTTCTCATTGTATCATACACATAAAATTATGTGAGAAGAATATTCTGTACCCCAAAGTATTAATAGTCATTCTCTTTTGTTTATCCTTTAGTTTGGTCTTTAGATGTACCCGTGCTCCTCATCCTGTTCTTTGATACACTAGGCTTTTGTTGCGACCTACACTCAACAAGCTTTGCTTTTTAGTAGGTTCCATCGTATTTCTCTTTGCATTCTTTTACTTTGATTGAGAATGACGCATCGACCGCTATATGTACTATGTTTGTATTTTTTTTTTCGTATATATCCAAGCTGGACATTCTGTATTATTATATTTTGTTATATTTTATGTATTTTCCATCGAGAAATACGAAAAAAAAAATGAAATTGATATAATATTCGGCTATGTGTGGGCAAGACAGAATATTATTCTTGTATATGGAACAGGAATGCAGAAATAAAATGAAATCAAATAAATGACTGTGATAAATATAGGGACCGTTTTATCTGCAATAAAAGTATCACCTATGCTCCTGACATTATGCCAAAGCAGGCTTTTGCACAATAATTTAAATGTGGAATTACAAAGGTATAAAGAGAAGAATCAAATTATTTCTTAAAAGAATGGTCGTACAGTCTATGAAATATTCCTATATTTTGACCATTTATATATACGACGGCAGTATACTTATGTGCTGATGCGTTCCAGTTCAGTTTGTTAAGGTGCATAGGTGTCACACCCATAAGGATATTATTGTAGTTGCGATAAAATTGTCCAAATGTAAATCTTTACCTTTGATCATTAGATAATTCATTATCAGAATTATTTTGTAGATGAAATTTTACCTTTCATGAATATCATTAAGATACATGCAAGGTGCCATCTGCAAACATCATTGTATGATTATAATCTTAAACATTGCGTATAATTGTTTACATCTACACAAACGTAAAGGCCGTGATGAAAAGGCCTTGGCGCACTCTACATTTCACTTTCATTATTTATCATATCGGATTCCTTAATAATTCACTATTGCAAACAACATACATTAACATAATAGTCTCCGTCCACTTGAAAATATACTTGGTGCCCCCCCCCCCCCCTCACACACACACTTTTACAGTGATCGAATGTCCCACTCTTTTGCATGTAAAGTGGGAGGAAGGTGGCAGCAAAAATATAGATTTTTGTTCTTGTTGTTGCTCTTTTTTTTTTTTTTTTGCTTGCTTGCTTGTCAGATGACTATTCGGCAGAAAATCATACCTTAAAAGTATGAATGCCCTTTTTTGTTTTTGAAATATCTGTGCGAGGGAGCGGAGCGACCGAGCGGGGGGAGGGTGTGGGAAGTGGGTATCCCCCTCCCACACAAGGAAGATTTTGCATTTTCAGACCTGAAATTCAGCGATCTGGTGCACACTTTTATTGAAATTCAGGATTGTTTTCCTTAAAAAAAAAAAAAGTAAGAAAGTGAAGTATTCATATATAATTGAATGACTAAATCGTGGTATTTCAGCTCTTGCTCCGCCTGTGCGACATCAATGTGAAGGCCTACTAAATAGTGGGGCCTACCACCGGCGTAGCCAGGCTTTGATCTTATAGGGGGAGTATAGTTAAATGCGAGGGAGCGAAGCGAGCGAGGGGGGAAGGGTGTGGGAGGGGGTTTCCCCCTCCCACGGTGAGAACTTTTTGCATTTTGATGTTGTAAATGGTGCAATTTGATGCATTTTTTTTTTTTGCGTGTTTTATCGACTTAAAACAGTCCCACATGATTAAGGTAGCAGTTCATTTTGATGTAGATTACTATTGAACAATTTTGCCTATAAAATTGTATGATTTAAACAAACTTCTTGTACTAATTATTACACTGAATATCATGAACACGACCGAGCCCGAGCGAGCGGAGGGAGCGAGGGGGCGGGGGTGTCCCCCTCCCACAGTGAGATTTTTTTTTTTTTTTTGCCTTTTGATGTTGTACATGGTGCAATTGATATGATGCATTTTTTTTTGCGTTGTTTTATCGACTTGAAACAGTCCCACATGTTTAAGGTAGCAGTACATTTTGATGTAGATTATCATTGAACAATTTTGCCTTTATATAAAATTGGATCATTATTGAATAAACTTCTTGTATTAATTATTACACTGAACATCATGAACGCGACGGATCCCGAGCGAGCGGAGGGAGCGAGGGAGCAGGGGTGGGAGGGGGTGTCCCCCCCCCCCCCCCACGTGAGAACTTATTGCATTTTGATGTTGAACATGGTGCAATTTGATGCATGTTTTTTGCTTGTTTTATTGACTTGAAACGGTCCCACTTGTTTAAGGTAGCAATATAATTTAATGACGATTATTATTAAACAATTTGGCTATAAAATGGTATCATATAGATAAACTTCTTGTATTAATTCATACATTGAATATCATGAACGCGACCAAACCTGAGCGAGCGGAGTGAGCGAGGGGGGGGGGGGTTGTGGGAGGGGGATGTTCCCCCTCCCACGGTGAGAACCTTTTGCATCTTGATGTTGTAAATGGTGCAGTTTGATACATGTTTTTGCGTGTTTTATCGACTTGAAACAGTTCCACTTGTTTAAGATATCAAAATATTTTGATGTTGATTATTATTGAACAATTTACCTTAAATGGTACAAATAAACTTCTTGTATTAATTCTTCCACTGAATGTCATGAGAGCCCGAGCGAGCGGAGCGATCGAGGGCGGCGGAGGGGGGGGGGGGGTGGGAGGGGGTGTCCTATGCACGGTGAGAACTTTTTTGCATTTTGATGTTGTTTTGGTGCAATTTTATGCATATTTGCATGTTTTATCGACTTGAAAGAGTCCAACTTGTTTAAAGTAGCAGAATATTTTGATGTAGATTACAATGAACAACAAATTTGCCTATAACATAGTATTTTTCAAATAAACTCATTGTATTAATTTTTGTGATGAATAATTATCATGAATGCTGTCTGTTAAGCAATTCAAACAGAAAAAGCAAGCACAAAAGGGCTTGGGGCTTGGGGGGAAAGTGTAAGGAGGTCGATTTCCCTCCCACTCGACGGACATTTTGCGTTATTAGAATTGAAATAAAGCGATCTAAAGCACACTTTTTGTGGAAAATTCGGAAATTGTCATTCCCTAAAGTGTACTATAAGTCTACAGAAGGGACCAAGCAATGGGAGGGTGGCAAGATACGTCTCCTATATGCGAGGGAGCTTTTTTCAGTTTTTAGAACTGAAATTCAACAATCTGGTGCACACTTTTGTTGGAATATCTGGAAATTTGTCAATCAGAGAAGGTGGGAGGGGATAAGCCCTATTCCCCCTTCCTACACGAAGGAGATTCTGCATTTTCTGATTGCATTTAAACGTTTTGGTGCACATATTTTGTGGCATTATTTGGAAAACTGTCTGTGTTCAAAGTGTAGCCACAGTCTACTTTGTATGCATGGGGGCGGGGAGGGGGAGGGACAGGCGAGCAGGGAGAGGGCGTGGGCCAGTGCTATCACCACCCTTTCCGTACGAGGGAGTTTTTACCTTTTTAAAGTTGAAATTGAGATATCTCGTATACGCATTTTTGATGGAATATTTGGGAAATAAAAAAAAAAAAAAAAAAACTTATCCGTGATGGGGAAGTGAGCGAGGAAAGGATTGATTAAAAGGGGATATTCCCTTGTAACAACGAAGGAACTTTCGAATTTTCGGAATAAAAGTGATACATTTTGTGCACTCAGAATTATTCAGATTTTTTTTTTTTTGCACACTTTGGATCATGCAGTTTTCTATAAAAAACGCAAGAAATTTTTCTTCATTTCGGGAATCATTGGGGATCAAAATGATGTGTTTGCCCCTCCCCCTCCCCCGTCTGCGCCCACCCCCCCCCCCCCCCCCGTCCTCCAGGATCGAGAGGGTGCCTTTGCATTTTTAGAATTCAGATGAAAATATCTCGTAAACACATTTATGAGGTAATCTGGCAAAATTTCAATCACAGAAGTGTATACTGTTTGTTTGTTTTTTCGGGGGGGGGGGGGGGACCCTCCATTAATTGAAAGTGTAGTCTAGATATCTCCTCCCACCCAAGGAACTTTTGCATTTTTTAAACTGAAGTAACAGACCAGGTGCACACTTTAGATGAAACATTTAAAAATCCGTCAATCTAAAGTGTATTAATTAGAAAGGACTGAACGGGGAGGGTATGGGAGGGGGGTAGTCCTATCCCCCTCTTACGCGAGGGAGATTTTGTATTTTCAGAATTGAAATTCAGTCATCTTTGGGTGAAATATCTAGACCGTTTTCTATCAAAAAAGTAAGAACATTTTCCACATCTCGGGAGTTACGAGGAGGAGCAAAATGATATGTTTGTCCCAATACTTTTATGGGGAAACCACCCCCCCCCCCCCATCGACGCCTCTGCATAAATAATGAGGGAGCTTTTGTAAGTGAAAGATCTGCTGCACACTCTTTGATAAATTATTATGAAATATATACGTCAATCTCAAAAGTGTACAAAGTCTATCGAAATTGATCCGGTATAGCGGAGCTTTTGCATGTTTATGATTGCAATTCAACGATCTGGTGCATAGTTCTGGAGGTATTTGGACAATTTTCCATAAAGAAAGTTCGAGATTTGTCCTCATCTCGGGAATTGCTTGGGGGACAAATGATTTGTCTGCCCCCAACACTTTCGTAGGGGCGGGCAAATGCCCCTTTTGCCCCCCTCCCCCCCCCCCCGAAATAGATTCGACGCCCCTGATCATCCCTGGGTATGCCCATAGATTGTATCCAGAGTGAGTCATCAAAGTCATCATCGTTTTTCGGGAATGATTCAGGAAATGGAGGGAGGTTCAATTATGACGGTATATTTGAGTTTTTGTTATTGTTTGTTTGTTAGTTTTCGTACATATTTTGCAGATGGTCCCGAGTTGCTCGCGTCATAGCATGTTTATTTGACGTTGTCAACGTCTGGGCCATACCTTACAGTGTATGTCGATATTATCAATACTTTCTTCGCGAGCGAGCGAAGCGAGCGAGCGCTTGAGAAAATTATGTATACATCCTATATTAGTAAGATAGAATACTGTTCAGCTCTGTTACTTGTCTGAAGGCGGGCGTACGAACGTCATGCACTATATGCCCAAATTGATACAATCACATTTCTGCTTCCTCCATTTTTCCCTCAAATTTCAGGGGGGGGGGGTGATTGTACAGGCCATCCCCCCCCCCCCACTATCCCCCCGGAATTTACGCCCATGCTAACAGCTTTCAATCACGATGCTGACACGAGTTTTTACTTAGGTTGAAAGTATTTCCTCGTAAAGCAAATTAGGCCTATGACTGTCACTTTGATTGATCGCGATGGTTTTCATTACACTTTTTTATGTTTATCATCAAACGTGTCTTCATTAGATGTGATAATGTGTGCATTATTACTTGGATGTATTCTATATTCTATGGTGCTAGTTAAACTTTGAGGTGATTAAAATAAGTTTATGTCTAGATATAAACCATTTTCTTCGCGAGATCACTTCTACTTTATTGATAATCTATGATGTGTATCGTCTATCATATCTCGAGACACATTTCTTCAGTCAAAACTAAACCACGAAGGTGACAGCGGCATTCTTATTAGTGACAAAGATACACAAAGTATATAATTGATAGTGACAGTGGCATAGACGTGTGTGTGTGTGGGGGGGGGGGGGGTGGTTGTGATATCTAGGCCTATGTATATGCGAGTGGCGCTATGATTTATAATGCTGATTGATACATAATTATACACGGCACATGAATAATAGGATACCAGCGATCATTTATACCTATACATAATGAGAAGTCGTGATTTTGCATAAATTTATGTTTCATTTATTCATTAATGTTCGTTAATTCATTTTCATTTTCAACAAAGAATATAGGGCCTACGTGTACAAAACATCTTTATGAAAAATGATAGGCCTACATATTCATATTATTTACACAATCATGTGTTAATGTGTAACGAGCCTATAGGATACAGTTATCAAGATTTTATAGGGTAACCGAAACTGCAGTGTATACTGGTTGATGAATTCAAATGTGATCGAAAGGAGCCGGAAAGCATAAAAAATCCCAAAATTACAGTACACTATAATAGTTACGTTCAGACGGCAGGCCCTAACCTCGAGGTTAAGAAACTTCGAGGTTTAGCTCTTGCCCCCTAACTACGAGTGCGTCTTCACGGTCCCTAACTACAAGCTCTAACCTCGAAGCTTCCTAACTTCGAGGTTAAGGGCTCCCGTCTGAACGTAACTCATGTTACTTATCTGTAATAATTATTGTGTGTCCCGCCAGTACAGCAAAATGGCCCCATCAAAGTCTCCGCAGCTCCTTGTATTACTTCACCTCAGTCTAAATCATTTTTCGACCAAAGAGAATAATAATGCTGTTTTTTGAGTGTCATATAACGCAAAACGTAATATTTCGACAATACAAAACTATATGACAGTTTTGGGAATCATTAATGTCCCTATATATATGTTACAATGGGTATCCCCCAGAAAAGGGGATACCCATCGGGTAACATAATAGGGAAAATTGCGAGTACAGCAAAACTGATCTGAGTTCGTGGTGACGATGAAACTTTGCAACTGATTGATCTCAACTGATTGACAAATTGCCCTTCATCGATCAGTTGTAACATAAACAACTCGACGCACTTCAATCTTATTTGAACGAGAGAACTCATTAATAAATGAAAGTGTCGAAGGGAACCGACTCCAGGAGATAATCAATTTACAAAGTGAAACTTTAGCAGCATTTTAGACTTTTGACACTGTCATCACAATCAAAGCAAAGCCCTAATCATGCAGTAATGTTTCTTTGTTTTTTCTTTGTTAAAATACATTTAGTTACCTCCCCCCCCCCTCCCCGTCGAGGACAAAGACAAGAAAACAACCTTCCTTCAGGTGTTGTGCAGAATATGCTCCAATTGCGAGAGGAAGAGATAAAAATAAATAATTAGCGGTCAATGCCGTCGATCTTTTTACTTCATTATTTTGACGCCATACAGACACTGTTAGTATAACTAATTTGCTTTATTGTTTTATCAAGTCTAATATCGCCATCCTTCATTAATCTCACACATTCGGCACTAAGTGACTGGCCGGTTGTGTTTGATTACTGATTACCTGCGATCTACCAGTACTTGTGATCGAAATTTCTCACGAGGAATATGGAAGCGCAGCAAGAAAATGCAGAGCGGGTTGCAACTCGCGCTGAGAAAAAGGATTAGCGCCAGCTAGCGACATAAAGCGCCGAAAAATGACAGGCCTTCGCACCGGCCTTCGCCTGGATCTGAAGCTCGCACGTGATGCGTGTGTACCACGCACACAGCATGCAAGCAGTGTATGTTCACAAACACACTCCATGCACGAGAAAAAGAGTGGAGCAGCTAGCAGCAGCTGTTACTGAACCTGTTGGAGCGAGATGTCAAAGCCTAGGCCTCGGCGCTAGTAACTGTCAGCTCCCGTTGCGTTGCATGGCAAATAAGACCGTGTGTGCACCCGGTTGTGTACCCGTAACGTTAGTCGGTCGTCAGTACGGTCGCAAAGATCGCAGTCAAGTCACGGGCTACGACTGGGGAGACATACAGTAGATGCTAGCAGCTGTAAGCCACAATTTGATCTGGATTTAGAGCAAGTGAGTGCAGTGTAAGTCTGTCGATTATGTCATGATTTCCTTTTTGGCTACGCACATCTCATGTCAATGTGCGTTATTAATTAAATGTGCACAACATGCAACACACCCAAACAGATTTTACTATAAACCACTGATTTCTTCTTCTTCTTCTTCTGATTAAGTCTGCCTCCTTCAATAGATTGAAGATTCTTGATTTAATATACAATAATGGTAACCACGACGTTATTGATCATGTTGATAATTTAGTACTGGGAAAGACTTCCTTTTGAGACAGCCACCCCGATCACACTAGTACTAAATCAGGTGCAGATCTATACAACTTTACCTAGCCTAACCTTGCTTGCGATACGCACGGATGCACACACTCACTTTTGGGTGGCTGTCTTAAAAGGAACTCTTGCCATTATCTGTTTCAGATTGTGCAGACAGTGTATGCCGAAATCGTTTGCAAAGATTGAGTTGTTTTTAGCAGTGCCAGTGGCATGCAAGTCAACATCAATATAAATAGACTTTCTATCATATTATTGTAGTGGGATTTGGTTTGGGGGGATGGTTGGTTTTAACTTCCCCTCTTATCTACTGTACCTCACGACCTTAACCAGACCCGGACTGTGACTTTAACATGACTAGGGGGTCACCTGACTGACACATCCAGCTCTATATCAGGTGACAATTGACCCCCACGACCTTTACTTGATGCTGATAGACACACGATTTGGGAAAGGAAAGAACTACAAGGCATACACCTGTATAAATCTACCTGAATCCAGTCCATCGTCAGCCTGGCGTAGTCAAGTAAGTATTTTACGCTGTGAAGTGGACACTAACTCCCACTTTATTATCAACACTTTCTGATTCAATCAATTTAACTTTATGTGAGGGATTAGCCCGACCAGATGCCATGTGCGTTATTACAGCGACTGGACTGTGTCTAGGTAGTGAGTGATTAGAATAGATAAGCTACTGTAACATGAAGTATTTTCCATGATTTTGGTACAGTTTGGTTGTGTAGTAGAAGTGAATCTACAGTAGCACTTGAAGGTTCAAGCACCACATTCTACAAGTGTATAGCAAGTCTACTTCTCATCAACCACCTATTTTTACAAATTTAGATCGACCACTCTTGCGCAATGGCTTTCTCACGTAAAATCAAAAGTACATGTGGGACGGGGCGCAATACGCTGGAACATTTGAACATGAATACAAATCAAGAGAAATGAGGGAGATACCTCATGAGTAATAAAGTTTACATGTAATTATTGATAACACGTATTTGCCCATTCCCTGGATTGTGCTTTTCAATGAGAAAATGGGCGGTCGATTAAAATGATGAGCTTGCGCCGGTGTACATTAAAAAATGTCACGTGTCAGTCATGTGTTTGTCGCCGATAATTCCGTGCATATGCTATGAGTCAACATTCTGAGCTGGGGATATGAATCTGTGGTATTTTCTGCCTCAAATGGAATGAAATTAAGGCAAAACTGAGGGATATATTTTCTAATACAAGGTATTTAATCAGAAAGTGGTCAATGAGGGTAGGTCCAACAATACATGGTGCATGGGCTGTTGGACCGGTACCAGTATCAAGGCATGTATATTGAACCACAGTATAGGTCAGACCCTTGTATTAACCAGGGGCAACCAAATTGGGGAATGGCACTTTGGAAAAATTAAAAAGAAAGAAATGAAAAAGAAAAAGGGTATTCTTAACCCCCATGACCTGCAGTCCCCGACCCCCTAACCGCACCAGCGACCCCAACACGTACATGTCACGGTGTCACTGGTCACAGTGCCCGGTTACAGTGCCAGTGCCCTGGTTACAGTGCCCCAGGGTTACCCCCCCCCCCATCCCCTAAGAAAAAAGATCCCTGCCCCCCCCCCCCACAAGAAGCTGATCACCCCTTCCCCACTAACTCCCCCCCCCCCCCAAAGCTGCCCTTCCCAACCCTGTGGGCCTACCTCTACATTTTTCCTGTCTCTTCTACCCTCCATTCTTCAGACCCCCTTATACCTGTCCCCCTTTCCACCCCTCCCCTTTACCTACCTTTACACACACACACACACACACACACACCCAGACATGCACGCACACACACTTTGGCCGAATTTCTCTGGAAACATTCATTCATTAGTGGATTTCCGAATAATTCACAGCTGCAGCAAGGACTGGACCAGAGGCCCTCATCGATAGTCTAAAAGCCAGGCGTGGACTGTGAAGCTAGCTCAGTTTGTCCTGACCGAGAGAGGGGTCTGGAGATTCACACCAAGCACCAGGACACCGTGGTAGAATGGAGAAGGAACCTCTCCTTGCGGGTGCCCGCCAGCATCCTTCGTACAGCGACATAGACGTAAGTGATGATAACATTGTATCTCTGCAATGATGGTTAATTTCACGTCATCCTTGCAGTCTAAACTGAAGCTGAACGAATTAATTGGACTAAAGATTTTCCATTCTCAAAGTTTACAAGATGTGGTCCCCCCCCCCCATCTTCACTTTGTCAGACAAAGAAGAATTGTACTCCAGTGAAAAGTGTTGTGAAATAGGGCAAGATATTGATAAAACTTGTCGTGAAATAGGATGCAGAGTATGAAAGCTCTGACAATTAGAATGATGGAAAGTAATGTATTAAAACATCTTTGGACCATGTGACAACATATCATCCCGATCACTAATGATCAGTATTTCAAAAGTGTTCTGAGTATCTGTCTCATGATCACAAGATCATTTTTTTTTTTTTTTTAACCACACTGAGAGGAGTATTCACTGGTGAAACTGAGAATGATACATGTATGCCATTGAATCAAACAAAACTTGAGAGTAAATCAGCTTGCGTCCAAATGAGCTGGAACACTGAATCTAAATAATCTAGACAGCCAATAATGATGTTCAGTGCTTCTTGGTACCTATATGCATTGTGTCTATGGAGAGTGTGCAGTCAGCCTGCTCTTGTACACAAATGATAAGTAGTGGTAATTTTCTTGCATTGGGACTTATTGATGAGAACTGTATTAAGGCGAAAAAAAAAACAAACAAACAATGAACAAGAACATTTTGTCTGTAATCTATTACTGTGACCAAAAATCTTATTCTCTTTCTGTAGGGGAAACTAAAACCCAAATATCGAATGGATTGAGTGAAAGCAGCAATTTCATTAGAACACATCAGTGAACGTTTAAGGAAAAGTGCACAATCCGTTCAAAAGTTATGAATTTTCAACATTTTTTTAGTCATCATGGTTGGTTAAAGAGACTGCTACTACATTTCATGATGTAATTATGAACAACAATATAAAGAAAAAATCAATATAATGTTTTTTATTTTTCTAGCATAGTGAAAGAGCATTTGACTTTAATACCTATTTCAGAAATCAGGAGGAATGCCTTTAACATGTATACGTCAGTGACAAATCAAAGGAATGTGCACTTCTCATTAAAAAAAAATGACATTTTGTGGAAAGGTGTGATGTGTGTGTTAACTCTGGACAGATTGGTACCTTTTTTGAAGTTTAATCTGTCACAAAATACCTTGATCAGAGGCAGGCTGCAGATCGTTGGTACAATATTGTACTATGACCCCAAACTTGACGTGACCCCTAAAAAGAATACAGTGATCAGCATCATGTAAACAAATATTCAGGGCTAATTCTGCCTGTGCCAGTGTGTGTGGGTGTGGGGAGGGAGATTATGGACACTATGTCGTTCTTACCAATTGATGTCAGATTTGCTTTTCAATCTTGGTGATATTCATTTAATTTTATAATTTTTTTTTTTTGAGATCCAATTTCATTTCATAGTTTTTGGAATAATGTGTGCCTGATCTGAACTTAGAACAACTGTAAAAGAGTTGAAGTAATAGCTACAATGTAGATTGCAGTTTGGTTTGCTCTTTTTTAAATAGATATTGCAGTTCTCTAAATGCATGAACAAGTTGCATGGATGTAATTATTTTGTTCACTTGCAATGAAACAAGATGCATTTTTAACTCACCTGAGCAGAATGTGATCATTCACTATTCATCATCAGTTGTTCTGCATTGTGCCTAAACTTTTTGACATTTTTATCTTCTTCTTGTAAACTGGTTAACACTAGAATGTGTCAGGATTTTAACAGAACTTTGATAGCAAGCATCATCAAACAGGGGAGGGAGGTTTGAGTTTATACTACTACATTATACTGGTAAATATGGTGGTGATGCTGGGGGGGGGGGCTCTAGGGAGGGGCATAACTAATTGGGAGGGTGTTGAAACCTATTAAAAGAAAACTGTACTGACATTTTCTAATTGTCTGATAATTCTAATCTACATTTTTTGATGCCTTCTACTGGAAAGAGAGGATTGTAAAACCCAGGATAAGCCTGTAATGATTTTTTGAAAAAAATGAAAACAAGCAAGCCATGGAACGATCCACACAATTTGGCCTACGTCACAGGTGCTCATGGTGAACAACTCCGACATTAGCAAGACGAACTACATAATGCCAATTTACTGATGAACTCTCACACGAAGTACTGCAAAAGCTGTTATTTAGTATAATTGCAATATGGAGCTATAATAAACATGTTAAACAATATCTATTAATCTTTAAAAGCAATCTCTTTAACAGCTTTTTATTTAGATAAAACTTGTGGGGAAATTCCAGATATGCAAAATGAAATTGGCATCGTTATCCGAACGTGCTGCCCATAGAAGACTGTGTGTAAGTAACGTTACGCATTGATGATCATGATCGAGCGATGGTTCGCCAGTTCAAACTATCTAACGTAGATGAGGGCTGAGTGAATCTAAATCCAAATGTAGATAGACTCTCTTCAACGGCACGCACGATTTACGCTTAGTAAGATGAAAACGGTACCCAGTACACATAGACTCTGAAATACTAGAACTAGGACCAGGACTACTGTGCAGTCAAGGAGTAGGTTCTACGTGGCAGTCCAAGTTTTGATGAGTAGGCCCTACACTCACTCACCGTCGACATTGCAGCTGTAGGCCCTATGTGCACTGCGCTAATAAGGCACAGCGTAACGTTACATACCCCTGCTGCCAGAACTTGAAGAAAGTCCAGACGAAAGTCCAGACTCCAGATCTAGATCTGGACCCTTGTCCTGCAGGCACTGTTGTTCCTGTGCTGGATTTTTCAGGTAAGGTACCGGTATCTGCTTTATGGATTTCCGATGTTTTGTAGTCGAGATAAATCTCATAGTGGTGTTATTTACACCAAGGACTAATGTTAGATCTAACAGTTTGTTTCAGTAGGCCTACTAGGACCCATATCTCGGAAGAGTGGCCTGACCACGCAGATTCTAACACGTAACACAGTGTCGCCGCTTCGCGATCCCAGCGCTGGTGTAACATAGGTATAGTGCTAGCGTATTTCCGTATCCGTGTAGATATCTCAAAATTCACCTTGCCAAATGGCACAAAACTCACAGGAAATACTTTATGATTCATATCCAACAGCTCACGTTAATTGGAAACAAATCACATGTCGGGAAGCGTAAGTGTAGATGTCGACTTTCCTGTCGGCGTCGCTAAAATAATCTGCTCTTTGTCTACGACTAACACGAGTGATTGCGGCCAGGCCCTACCTACCTGCTGCGCACGCACAGACTGAAGTTAGCCATTTAATATCATGAGACGAATCTTTCAAG
Source organism: Diadema setosum (assembly GCF_964275005.1). NCBI lineage: Eukaryota > Metazoa > Echinodermata > Echinoidea > Diadematoida > Diadematidae > Diadema > Diadema setosum. The sequence continues at coordinate 12,167,722 of NC_092692.1, read as the reverse complement.
TAATCTGGGGCAATAAATAAATTTACAAATTATTTGTGGTAAGTTGAATGAAAAATGTAGTTCCTATATCACACAAGTCGCAAAAATCATTACACTTTTGAGTTTAGTTCTCGCGTAAATTCCCCGTTCGCACAGTACTAGTCGGCTAACTTCAGTTCTAGATTGTGCATCTTGCGTTCGCCAAGATCTCTCGCGAAGAGTGAGTTTTTTTTTGAGTGACGACTTGAAAGTCGACGTCAATATTGATACTTCTCGATTACTGATTTCTTTCAAATATAAGAGAATACTTTGAAATATGCTATGAAGTATATCCTGTAATTTTGGTGCGATTTGGTTTAGTGAAATTTGAGATATCTACATGGATAGAACAGTACACAAGCGCCGCCTGCTAGCTAAATTAGGCCTAAGCGTCGTCTGCTACTCGATACGAATTAACGCACGCGTATGCGAGCACTTGTAATCAGTAATAGTGAGAGCACCTGTGACATCATAACATCTGGGCTCGTCAGCTCATTAGCATAATTCTCACCTAAAAAGTTCCATTTTTAACATTAAATTACGGACTTAATCGTTATGAAATTTTGATTCTGTTTGCACCGCTGGGTCTTTTAGAATTAAAAGAACAACATATAAAAAGATAAAAAAAAACGGTAAAATGCCCTTTTAAAGGGGCCTGCAGCAATCCCTGAATCTCAAGTTGTGTGAAATAGTTCACTTCAGGTTGAGGGCCTTCAAAGGCAAAATGTGCTGCTCTGGGGAGTGCTAGACACGCGGGGTCTCTTCTTTTATGTCATAGTGTACTTTACTCCAGATCTTTGTGCATTTATGTGCATGAGATGCATTGACGGGGTGAGTAGATATTGTGTGGTCAATGATTATGCAGCACAATGATAGGAAATCTTGTGAAGATAAACTATAGAATAACATGTATTCATGAATATTGACCACCATGGGAGTCAGATTGCATACACCCGTATGATATGGCCCAAAGTTTTATCACGTCTGTGATGTGACTGTACTCTCACCTGAATGTAGCAGCATTCAACAATGTTATACATATACTTGTGTAATTTATGTACACCAGGGATTTTCTCAAGCTGCCCAGATGGATTTGGAACTGCCTCGATTGAAATTCTATTTGGTATGAAGCCTTAAGTGGCTCTTTCACATGCATACAAATGGTGGCCTTCAGTGCAGATTGCTGTTCTCTGCACATGTGCTTTTAAAACTGACTTTCTTTAGTCTAATAATCTTAGCAGTAGACACATCACTTTCATTCTCTATTGTCCTTGCTTATTGTCATCTTTGCCATTGTTCTACCCCTTCCCTTCCATTTTTGTTGTTTTCTTTCAGCTTCACCACTGCTTTCAGTTTCTTTCTTATTCTTTCTTTTTTTCTTCCATTATGATGCCCTCTTCTATGTTCCTTCTGTTTTCCCTTCCAGTAACATTGTAGGTACTGTGCCATAATCCATCCCATCTTTGGGGTCTGCTCTCTTCTTCCAACTTGTTCTGTCCCTTGCATCTTTTTTCCTCTCTCCTGTGTTTCTTTTTTCTTTTTACTCGTTAACTTTTGCTTCTTCTCCTTGCTTTTTTTCTTCTGTCTCCATTCTTCTTTTAAGCCTGTTTCACTTTATAGTATATTTCTCTTACACTTCTCTTTCTCTTTATTCTTTGGTTAACCAGTAATAAGAAATATGTACAGATACAATATGTAGGTGTGTATTATTAGTAGAATTGCCTTAAAGATGTTTGTCTTGTCATTGGTCCTTTATCTGGTCCCATGGTCCTGTAATTGGTCCCTTTCCCCTACCCCCCCCCCCCCCAACTGGCACCAGTGGACAGACTCATTCACTAAATCTTTCTATCAAGTTACCTTCAATGAACACTAAAGTATAACAAAGATTATACCAGAAGCTTGCCAGATGCCTGCTTACCATAGCAACAACTACTACCGGTACATAAAATGCAAACTGGATGCCAAGTATTGGGAATACATATAGGTGGATTGGATAGACCGTTTCTTGGTTCTCAAAAAAAAAAAATATATATATATATATAGATTTGAATACAGAAAACTACTAGTAGCCTATATTGCAACATTTCTGCAAGGTCCATGTAAGTATAAACCCATTGTACAGTGTAGTTTTATAAACTTGTCTATGGTGTGATTTTAATTTGTGCAAGTATTTCAATTTTTTTATGGAGTGTCGTGATCTTTTTTTTTAATAACTCTGGGTGAAATGTCTATGAAGATTAAGGTGATAAGTTTGAATCATACAAGCTTGCTTTTACGCAGGCCCCATCATATTTTTTCGCATTATGATCTCAGTTTAACTTGCATGTATACAGACCTTGTGTATACCAAGACAAACTTTTGAACATTCTGGTGAAGTTCTATTTTGAATTATGTTCTGTATAGATTTCATATCAATTTACTTTATATTGTGATATATGTGAGAAATATGAAAATAAATTGAAAATTGAAAAAAAAATCATCATTCCCTATAGTGATCAGATTTGCAAAATTGAATACATAAAGGGCAACATACAATATCTACCACTGTGAATTTGTTCACACAAAAAGCTTCACAGAGAACACAATTAATGTGACAAAATTCTTAGGGTCAGTGAGGACAGAAACAAGGCTTGTATTTGAGGAGCAAGTAGGAAGAGAAAATATGGACGGAAATGTATCCAGAATCTGAAAAGAAAAGGGAGGAAAAAAGATATAGGGGAACACACATGAGTATACACAGGCGCGGTGGAGCACCCCAATTATCTCGCAGAAATCCATCGGCAGCCGAGCCTCATTTGCATAAAGTAAACAACATGTACTCGCGTAGTTGAGAAAAAGTAAACAACTTCTCAAGCTAATAACAATTTCAGGAAACCTATTTTCGGATTAAAATTGAGTTAGTTTGAATTTGAAAACATGTCCGAATATGCACATATAACATATTAAAGGATTTGACAATGATAAAATGTGAAATTTTAGCGAAAACCTGGCGAGCAAAATTACCAAAAATATGCCTCGAAAATCATCCTAAAATTCACGAAGTGTGATTGCGGAACAAAAGCGCCATTCAAACAAAGTACACCGAAATTTATTTATCTGCTTGCATTTTAAATTTCATACCATAATATTCCCGGCCACGGTTGTGTCGGAAAAAAACAGAAGGTGATGTCAAAAATGACACGAACGCAAAGCGTACAGGTCGGTCCCATGTATAATTAATCGCGTCACTGTGGCGTTGCATGTCACAGCACACACAACGCATTGCTGCATGCAGCGTGCGCGGCAGCAGCTCAGCAATCACCGCCGTGCGACACTCAGCAAAATTGACTGCGTCACATGCAAACCAACAATGAGCACGAAATCCTGAATCTCACGTACCACGCATGCCCAATATTACGGGAAAAGAAATGACGTCATTTTCAATTGTTTCGCCGACTACAATTTTCTATTCCAAACCCTGTAGAAACAAGTTGATTTCTCAAAAAGTACAGGTGGTACAAAGCGAAAACTTTCACCATATATGGATTGAGGCCTGATGAACTTACGTTGCCAGTTTCGGACACATTGGAGCCCGGCCATAGTCCAGTCGGAAAAAAACAGAGAGCATGTTTTGCGAGAGGTGATTTTCAAAACGCTTTAATATCTCAAGTTCTAGTGCAGCAAATTTCATAATTTTTTCATCAAAAGGAAGGTTTTTAAAAACTTAGATAGTGTGGGAAGTTTGAGTTTACTAGCGGCACGCATAGCGGCACAAGGAGAAGGTAAAGATTTGACTTTTTCATGCACACAGTTTCGGGCAGCCGTGGATGCCCGTTGGAAATTCAAATAGAATGGGGCGATAATGAGATGCAAATTGGGGTGCTCCACCGCACCTGTACAGACACTGACAGTACGAAAAAAGAAAAAAATATATATGCACAGCAAATACTGAGGTACAAATACTATAGATGTAGATCTATTGGGTACTGGGGACTACAGAGCGGACATTTCATTTCAAACAAAGGAAGGAAAGAAGCTCCTTGGGCAGACAAAAAAAATGAGTAGGTTTAGCACAATTGCCAGTAATTGTGTGCTGTATATAAAACTGGTAATCCTGCTCTTAACATAGAAAAAGGAGCTTCTAAATAACCCTGACAGGTAAATGATGTTGAATACACTGAAAAAAAAAACAGTGACTGATTAAATATTCAAAAAGATTTATCAATAGATGTGAAATAGACAACATTATTTCCAGACTTGATGTGAAAAGATGGCAGAGAAGGCTTTGCAACAGCTGAAAAGTTCAAGGAAGCGATGTCATATTACAGAACACTTTCAAACTTCCTGTAGAAAACAAGCCAGCCATTATTTAATAGCCTGGCTTTATAGCTTCATCTTGTTTTATTGTAGTCACATTGTGTCAAGAGCAGACCACTTATGTGTATCAAATGGTCAGTCAACCAAAATTCATATTACAGAATTTTGGAGGAAGGACATGATTGTTTTTTTCACTACCGTACCATGAAGGGTATTGGAAATACCCTTCTCCTATTTCTGGAGGCAAATCGCTCCAAGATCTGATCACATCATCTCCCTATAAATCTGTTGACTTCTTGACTTTGATAGAGAGAGGTTACACTAATCAGAATGATGGGAGTTTTATTAAAGGTCCTGTTTACCTTTGGGAGCAGTGATCTTAAAAATGTTATAGATACCTCATTTGACGCATATGAGTAGGTCTGATGTATCAGAAAATATCCTACCATATAAAATTTTCGCAATAAAGCCCAAAATATAAAGAGATAGATCAGTATTTTTCTCAATAAACCATACCTGTAGATGGTTTAGTCTGGAAACATTTTTATTATAGCTACACTGTTCACAATTTGTTGTTTAACAATACATAACATTGATTACTGTTTCAAATGTTAACATTGGTTGTTTTTATCCCTGACTCGCATTTTAGAACTATTTTGAAGCACTAAAGCTGGGTTTTTGTTTCACTCTGCAAATGGTAGAAATATTGCCTTTAAGGTCAGGCATGAGTAAGGAAGTTGGATAACATTTTCATATTTTGGTCATAACCACAATATACACAAGGAGATGAGGTGATAAAAATCACTGGTCACCTTACAAGGCTGCTGTTTACTCACTGACTAAGAATCTTTACCACTTATCATTAAATTTGAAATTAAATCCTTTACTGTAAAAGTGGAAATTTTCGCGGTGTTGAAATTTTCGCGCATTTCGCGCAACCAGAAACTAGCGCGAAAATAAAAACATGCGAATATTTTTGCTTGCCATACGTTCCTGTGCGTGATGTCTTGATTCCGCGGAATTAAAAACACGCGAAACTCTTCTGACCCGGCCTAGCGCGAAAAATCAGTCGCGCGAAAATATCCACTTTTACAGTAACAGAGATAATTGGAGTCCATCATATCAAATTAATGCAGTGTTGTAATAATCTGCAATAATGACTTTTTAGGGGGATCCAGAGGTTGCAGTTGCTCACATTTCTCTGTTGTAAGCAAAAAGATAAAAAAAAAATAGAAAAAAGATTTGTATTGTGAATAAACCAAGATTTGTGAGTTGTTGAAATCATCGCTCAATTTGTTGTGCGTAGACCTACACATGTGTACAAATGTTGCCAATGTCACTACGTGTGAAAACAAATGTTGCCAATGTCACTACGTGTGAAAACATGGAACATAAAACTTCAAAGTCACAGAACTTTTAGACATTCTGTCCGATATCCATTTACAAATTCCCATCATTCTGTTTACCATAGGTATGGTTTTTATTTTGGTAAAAAAAAAAGAAGAAATCAATCAATCATGAAGTGGCATGGCATTTTTCAAGATATGGTTACATTGCATTTCTGGATACTTATATGCATGTACCATCGTTGTAGTTGTAGTGGAGAAACATGATGTTTCATTTGATGATTTCCTTGTTCCTCTTGTACAGTTTTCCTTTCCATGTAAAATTAAATAAATTTCTGGGCTCTTCTTCAAGGCTAAAACAAATAATATCTCATTCAGATATGTTTAAAAGAGTCTGTCTCATACAATACTTCTCTCCCCCCCCCCACATTTCAAATTTAATCCTGATCAGACATTTTAATGTGGAAAGTGGATGGCAATTCGTTGGGTTTTGTATATTTGCATTCATCTACTGACAATTCTGTAAGGACAAGTTCACCTTCATTAACATAAGGATTGAGAGAATGTAGCAATATTAGTAGAACACATCATTGAAAGTTTGAGGAAAATCGGACAATCCGTTTAAAAGTTATGAATTTTTGAAGTTTTTGTGCAGTTACCGCTGGATGAGAAGACTACTGCAGTGTATGATGTCACATGCGTACAACAATACAAGGAAAATATAAAGAGAATTTCACAAAATTTCATCTTTTGAAAAAAGTACACATTCCCTTGACTCGTTACTGACATATGTTATGGGTTATATTATTCCCATTGCCTTTAGAAAGAGGCAAGTCAAGTGCTCTTTTATTATGCGAAAAAAAGTGAAAATATGTTGAATTTTCTTTACATTTTCTCTATACTGTTGTACTCATATGACATCACGAGCCTTAGTAGTCTCCTCATCCAGCGGTTCCAACACAGAAATTTTCAAAATTCATAACTTCTGCATCGATTGTCCAATTTTCCTCAAACTTTCACTGATGTGTTCTACTAATATTGCTGCCTTCACTCAATCCACATGTATATGAAGGTGAACTTGTCCTTTAAAGAGATAAGTAACATCTATGTGGACACCCTGTTTGCATGACTGAATGCCATGCACAATACAAGGATGATAACCCCAGTGTGCTGGGCTATCGCTGGTTTATCATCAAATGCAAATATTGATGGTTCCATGCAGTGATTATGGTTCTTTCATACATGAGTTTATGTACATTGCAACATTATGTTTTGAACGATTGTATCATTTTTTTTTTTTTTTGTGTGTGTGTGTGTATTGTAATCATGAATTCATTGTGTGCTATGTCAAGGGCAAATGCACTGTTGGGCTGGGAGGAGTGTGGTATCACTATTAATAGAAGAATGTGATAATATCATGAACATGATTGTGTTAATTATAGTAATGATGATGATGTAAATGATATTAACGATGATGATGATGATTAATATTTCAAGTCATACTATTGATTATAATGATTCCGGTAAATGACTTTAGTTTGATAGATCATATTTCTATACTATCAATCTGCATATATAACGTGAAAAACCACTTGTAGTATTTTTGTTGCTGTTGAAGTATGAAACACACATGATCACATTCAAAGCAACAGCTACAATATATTTGAAACATTTCAGAGATGAACCTCTGTGGTGTGCTTGATGGTGGATGCGGTCCTGTAGAAACAGGCCTGGGGGTGTTTTCACAAAGAATTTAAGTCAAACTTTAGAGTTAAATTTGACTTAGAATCATGGTATGTTGTTGGTTTCCCCATTCAGTTTCATCTATTTTTTTTTCAGAATCCATTTTTTATTGTTATCAAACTTTACCCCCCCCCCAAAAAAAAAAATGCTTTGTCCCTTACTTTTAATTTGTTAATTAATCAGAGTTTATAACACCTGTATGCAAAAAATTCTCCGAAGTTGTCATTCTTACATAAAAATGAGAATAAATTATTATTGAAGTCACACACAGCCAACCATAATTCTAAATTCATCTTGTCCTTACATATACATGTATTAAAAATCGTCGGTTGAGAATGATAAGGGCGTTAAGTTGCCACAAAACCCATAGTGTTCAAGATCACTTAACGCCCTTCTCATTCTCAACAGACGAAATCATTGTGAAACACCCCCAGTATCTAAATGCTCTGTTTAAATGAAAAACACATCAATGATTCTGAGAGGCATCTGTGTCCATTTAGAATTTGATTAACTTTAGAATGGCCTGCAGGATGGCACTATTGGCCTAAATGGAATGAAATGCGTGTGTGCATGGATGTTTGGAAGAGTTTATACATACCATTGTATGCCTTTTAGATTTTAGATTTTTTGTCGAGCCCACGTACCAGAGGTGCAGGGAGACTAAGGGATCGCCTGCGGCATCTGTCTGTCCGTCGTCCGTCCGTAATGCTACAAAAACTTGAATTTTATAACAATCTACTGAGGACTTTAATTTTATTCAAACTTGGAGGGAAGAGTGGTTATACAAAGTTATACATTTTACCAAACATGAAGGTCACCTCAAGGTCAAAGGTCACAGGCAGGGGTCAATGAACTTTAGGGTCCAATGTTAAGTTTTTGCGGCGCGTTTCGATTATGGCTTATAACTTTGGATGTATACAATTGTATGTCTGTTTGTTACCAAACTGGGATGGTACAAATTTGTTGATGTCCCTTTGGGATTTGAAAGTCCCCACAATGTCAAAGGTCACAGACAGGGGTCAACAAACTTTTAGGGCCCAATGTTAAGTTTTTACGGCGCGTTTCGATTATGGCTCATAACTTTTGTTGTATCCGTTTGTTACCAAACTTGGATGGTAGATGTCCCTTGGGGATTTGAAGGTCATCACGAGGTCAAAGGTCACAGACAGAGGTCAACAAACTTTTAGGGCTGAATGTTACGTTTTTTATGGCGCGTTTCAATTATGGCTCATAACTTTTGATCCATAGTGATGTCCGTTTGTGACCAAACTTGGCTGGTAAATGTCCCTTGGGGAGTTGAAGGTCACCTCAAGGTCAAAGGTCATAGGCGGGGTCAATGAATTTCCGAGATTTAGAAAAACATAAATTTCTTCTATGCGAATGGGCGAGACACATTTTGGCACTTGCCTTGTGTTGTTGTGTTTGTTTTTGTTTTGCTACTAATGTTTGAAACATGTTTGATGGTACACTGATTGTCATGCCAATGGATACTGATGTGTAAAAAACAATCAATTAAGTCTGTGGAGCCTCAAGTGTGATGGATACAACATAATATTAACAGCTTGGAAACTTGCCATATCAATTATGTAGTGCAACATGTCAGTTCTGAAAGAAAGTTTGGAGTTTTGCCAAGCCTGCTTTTGATGCCTGCTGCAACTTGTATTGGGAAAACCCTGTCAATCTTTAAAGGAACATTCCAGACGATTTTCATAATTTCACATCATGTAGTACATAAATTGACAACTCCATGTATAAATTTCTGGAATTTATTGTGGTTCTTGAACAGAGAAACAATACTCTGAAAAACCTTGAACAAATTACACTGAACAAGGTTGATGACATAGGAGGCTCACATATTTCAGAAATGTAGCAGTGAAATTCCATTACAATACCGCTTGCTTGCAAGTTCACCTGTGTATAATCTATGCATGCCATCTTCTTTTGTTGTGCTTCCTTGAGCCCCAACTCATGCATTCTTATGGTGACTCTGCCATGTCATCATCCTTGTTCATTGCAATTTGTTCTAAATTTTGAAAATATTCTTATTCTTCATCCTAATTATCATAAATTCTGAAACTCTGTCCTCAGTATAACTAATTTTATAGTTGTTCAAATGTAAAAATCTGAAAATCATCCGGAGGTCTCCTTTAAGCTAAACTTGTTCGGAAAGTAAACATTTATTTATAATTTTGTGTGTGTGCTTCCTTCACATTTTGTTTTGATCCCCATAATGGCAAACTCTACTTAATGTCTTATTTGATGACTTTGAAACAAAAAGGAGTAAAGTCAAACAACTAAAGGCTTAAAGGCTATAGGATCGTGATGGTTTAGAGTGCCATCTACAATGTACATTGTACATAACTAGGGCCAATATGATGTGTTCATGGAACAGTAGTACATGTAGGCTGCTTTAGTTAGATTCAAGATGTTAAAGGTAGGGAATCCCATTTGCATGCCCTAAATGAAGAGTTGTATAAATACAGTGGTATGTTGAAGAGAGTATTATTTTAGAAACTCCCATAAAGTACTGAAAGTGGAAGGTAACATTTAGTACATTTTTATTGACCGTTGAATTGAATTTTGAATTTTGAATTTTGAATTGAATTTTTTTCGGGGCTCACCGTAAATTCCAGTACATTACTAGGCTACCTTTGCAGACCCATGCACTGCATGTGTGTCCATCATGTATATTTTGTGAAGAAAGTTCATCAAAACTTACAAACATTTCTATATACATTCTTGCCACACACTCTATATGTTATCACATCAGCTCTTATACTTTTAGATTTGTGTTTATAGATAAAAAAAAAATACAGAAGACTGCAACAAAAAGGCTTAAGTGTGGCTGACACACAGAACTACTGAGTAATTGAGTTTTGTGCATTATTCAAATTGTAGATAACTGTTGACTTCCAAATTTCTCAGCAGTGGCCTATACAAGTCCCCTGAGGTTTTTTTGGGAGGTCTGTAAAAGGTATCCCCTACCTTTAATGCTACGACACACCTTCTCCCTGGTTGCATTGACTGTTCTCCTCTCTGCCAGCGTCATGTTGCAAAGTACACGCATACAAATTAGACTTCATTAAGATGCAGCCTACGTATCTAAAGGAGAATAGTGTGTGATATAGCTCAGATTGTAAGGTCACATCTTGACAAATCAAGATATCACTGTGTCGTGCAGTGAGTGAACAGTACAACCAGGGAGATCACCTCTCTGGTACAACTGTGGCCCAGAACCATTGTGAAAAGTTGGATGATGTGAGATTCATTGTAAACATACAATCTGTATGTTTCACGCAGGTGCAGAAAAGCATTTTTTGCTTAATAGGTACATCATATGATCTAAAGCTGCCTATTGATATCAGTCCCTTGTATCAAATTTAGAAATCAGCTGAATTTTTAGGCTGCCCCCCCCCCCCAAAAAAAAAATGTATCAGTCCCTTTTTGTCAAAGTTTGGCACATCAACTCTTTTTAACTGTCACACAATGTACAGCAATTGTCCCCGCCGAATTAGTTCGAGCAGGGGACTATGAAACGGGCTCTGTACGTGTGTGTGTCCGTGTGTATGTGTGTGTGTGTACAATGTATGTGTGTGTGTGCGTCCGTGTGTGATCAAAATGTTCAATTTGCTACTTCTCTGTCATTTATGAGCCAATTTTGATTCTGTTTGCTTTATATGATAGCACTACATGGGAGCTTTGAAACTCTACACAGAATTTCAGTTGTGACCTTTGACCTTGACCTTTGACGTATATTGTACATTTTGCTACAAAATGCTACTCCTTCGCCATTTCTAACCCGATTTCGATTCCGTTTGCTTTATGTTATGGCACTAGGTGAGGCTTCAAGACTTATACACAGAATTTTAACCTTTGACTTCTTTGACCTTTGACCTTGATTTTTGACCTGTATTGTACATTTTGCTACAAAGTGCTACTCCTTCGCCATTTCTAGCCCGATTTCGATTCTGTTTACTTTATGTGATGGCACTAGGTGAGGGCTTCAAAACTTCTACACAGAATTTTGACCTTTGACTTCTTTGACCTTTGACCTTGATTTTTGACCTATATTATACATTTTGCTACAAAATGCTTCTTCCGGTGGGGACATATGTACGCACCGTGTAATTTCTACCTTTTCCTTGTACGATCACTTAAACTGTAGAATCTATTTGTACGTACATGAAGGATTTAAAATTTTGCCCTTTCAATTAATTTGAATAAAAAGATATTTAGCCAAAATTTGTGTGCAGACCAAATGAAGACTTATGAAATTACATCATCACCTTTGAGATATATCACATTTGTGCGTGTTGTTATGACAGATGTCACTGTTGGTCTTCAAGCAAAGTTTTAGAATTCCATAATATTCTTGTATTGTCATATTTTGGTGAAACATGCACTGTTTTCTAATTGTTTGCTTTGCTGGTGTTCTATTAACTTCAGTCTACGTGGACCTTGATCAGAGTTCAGTTCAAAGCAAAGTTTAGTTCCGAGAATGCTTTGAAGTAACAAAGCTAGTGTCTGTGGGAAAATGTATGTTTGATAGCCAAATGTCATACTCCTATGGCCTGATAAATGGTTGCAGATAAGATGATTGCTCAAGCACTGAAAACACTGACTATGATATGAATACAAATGTATGATAGCAGCTGGGCCAAACTTGTCAGGATTGCTCCTGTGCTGCTATTCCAGTAGAATCGCCAGAGTATCTTGGTACATGTAATGTTTATATTGTGTGAGAATATGCGAACGTGTTTCACGACTTGTGCAGATAAGTCCAGTCGGAAGGTCGCTTCTTGTCCCACGTGCAATTGTGTATATGTCTGTGTGTGTGTGTGTGTGTGTGTGTACATGTGTGCGTGCATGTGGACCTCCGGCCCGCCCCCCAACACTACTACCATCTGCTCAGATTATGAGTGCATGCTACAAACGAGGATCGCTGAACAAATTACATCATTATAGAATGGGTGCTTGCAACAGACATGAGGATCTTAGAAAAATGTATTCAAAACTTTTCAGTTTTGTCCCCATTATTTTTGTCAAGTAGTTTCATCACACTGTACATGCTTGAATGGGGTATCAAGCAAGTCTAACACTGGTGTGAAATAGATTCACCCCCAGGTAGTTTATTTCTGCAAAAGCATGTTGGAGATATCATCGTTCTGGTGGATGTGTACCTCGTATCTTAAGTGGTGTTAACTCTTGTCTCTGTATTGAATCCAAACATGCTCCAGACCAATCACTCCCTTCAGAGAGAGCGGACAGAGTCGGAACCAGATGTCACCACGTATCCTCCACTGGCAGCAGCAATCAGGAGGCGGGCGCCATGGAAACGCAAGGTGAATTTCTCGGCATCCCATCTTTCAAACTTATTCTCTCTTTCTCTCTCCCTTCTCCCTGTCTGTCTTCTTGTTATGTCCTCTTGCCAAACTTGCTTCTGTGAATGTCAAATGTATTTAAGTGTGTTCTATGACAAATATGACTTTGTATGGTAAAAATGCTAACAATATTTGTTATGTTTAGAGGCATATGTATTTACTGGTTTTATTATTCAAAGTAAATGATGATGTAACCATATGCTGGTAATAATATTCATTAAATAATATCAGTAGTCTTAAATGGAAAGCATTTGAAGACGAGTCCCAAGAATACTCGGGCAGGTGTCTTTGGAAAATGCATGAGATAGCAAAATTGAGTCTGATGAAACATAATGGTACCCCTTGTCACTTTTAAACAGCTGAAGATGTTGTATACATGTACCTGGTATTAGTGGTCTGTATCACTGTGCTCACATGTGTACACCTTCATCCTCATGTTTCCACATTTCGCAAGCCATGTGACCTCATTCGGTTCAAATGCGACAGTCCATTTTAGCATGTGGTGTTCTGGGAGATAGGTTGACAACACCCCTGCAGGCACCAAATATTGTGCTAGGATATTAATCCAGAAATATGGTTTGTAAGTTATTATGTGCTGGTTTGTAAAATATTTCTTCATGGACATTTGGTTGATTTTCATTCTGTGAAAGTCACTGATCTGCCATCATGAGTTGCAAAATAGGAGAATTGACTGATATACAAATCATAGTTTATTGAGGAAATAATGAAGTGCACATCTAATGAATGTCATTTGTAAATTTTCTTGTGTTGCAGGTTGGAGCTCAGGGAGAGGAGGTAAAGGCTATGAGTGTTTTATCGACGAAATACGAGGTGAGTAATTATTGCGCAATTAGTAGAGGTCATCTGTCCGTGAAAACCGTAGTGTTTCTCCTAGCTTTAATTTCTTTGCACTTGTGTTGTTGTCTTGTTTTTCCTGTCCTATAAAGTTACCTGCCTGTTTGACCCTTTTTCACCAGCCCCATATATACGGTAGCCCAAACTATAAGGTCTCAAGTTGGCCCATGGGATCAATCAGCTGGATTTGATGTCACACAAGATCAGTCTTATGTATGTGTTTTTGTGGGTTAGTGTACTGCCCCATCTTTAATACCGACCATATGATTGAATTACGTCTGTCTAGATATCAGTCTATTTCGTTCAAGATCAGTGTTCTGATGTGCTATCCAACACCTATAGTAGCATATGTTACGTGTTGGAAGCCTGCTGTCATTGTGCAGTACTGCTTTAAAGGTCCAGTTTACCTTTGGGAGCAGTGATTTAAAAAATTTACAAGATATCACATTTGATGCATATGTGTAGGTCTGTTGTATCACAAAACATCCTGCCATATACATTTTTCGCAATAAAGCCTAAAATATAGGGAGATATCAGTATTTTTCTCAATAAACCATAACTGTAGACGGTTTAGTCTAGAAGCATTCTTATCATAACTATTGTTCACTTTTTGTGTATTTAACAATACTTAACATCGATTAAACGGATTCAAATTTATACAGTGGCTGTTTCTATCCCCAACTCATATTTTAGAATTATTTTAAAGCACTAATGCTGGGTTTTTGTTTCATCTGCAAATGGTAAATTATGCCTTTAATACTGGTGGTGCTTTAGTGATTATCGTTTGCTGTGTGTGAGAAGTGTTGGTTCTTTGAGGGCCTCCATTAAAATGCAATTATTGCATGATGTCCTGATAGAATTATTATTTTATAATCTTTATTATTCATCATTGCCTGCTGAGTTGAATGTTAAAAAACACAGAAATTTCTCCCTTACAGTTCTAACCCCAATCTTCTGACTACAATGTATGTGTTAATGTTGGTAGCCCTGTATTGTGTGTTATTTCTGTTGCCTTTTACTTCCACAAAGAGGTTATGTTTTTGTAGGCATTTGTTTGTTTATTTGTTTGTCTGTTTGCAAAATAACTCAAAAAGATGAACAGATTTGGATAAAACTTATATAAAAAGAGCTGATATTGAAACAAGGAGCAGATGATTGAACTTTGGTAGTGATCTGTGAATCTGATGAATCTTTGAAGGATTTTTCATCTTTTGGCAAATACAAAATGTAGGGCCAATAAACTTGGGAGTATATTGTGCCTATTTGAAGTTTGCATATGCACACTAAAGCTCATGCTCTGCTTGAGGCACCGGACAGCAGAAAGCTGATGAGGTAATTAAACACATGGCTTCTTTATCATTGGCAAATTGGGTGACTTTCAGAGCATGTGTGCATGGGTGGAAATAAGCTGCTTGGTGGAGGTCTGCTCTCTCTGAGTACTTTAATAGTCTCTTAAATGCATTCATATTTCATTTCTTATGCATTGTTTTTTTCCTCATTCAGAGTCTTGACTATGATGAGGTGGAAAATTTCCTCTTTCTGAAGGAAGAAAAGGAGATCAGCTCAAAGGTATGAAGTGCAGATAACTGTTGCTATTAAAGGGTGTGTACAGTTCTGGTTGGGGTGAGGAATTAGCTTTTAACGTTTTGTGAGATATTCAGAAACCACTCTATGAGATGTCAAAGAGCATGCAATTCTAAGGGGTATCAAAAGTTTATTTGATGAAAATCAGTTTGGAGATGGCTGAGATATCTAAAAACAAGGTGAAACAAAGAGATCCTAATAAAAGGCATGGCCTGTCGCCTTTGATTATTATCACTTTTTTGATATCTCAGCCATTTGAAAACCAATTGAAAAACGTTGAATCCTTCTTAAAATTACATGCTCGTTCATATTTTGTAAGAAGTTTCTCATAATCTCACCAAGGAATGTTCAAAGCATGAATCCCCACCACAACCAGTACTGTACACTCTCTTTAAGACTGTGTGAATGTGGGGAAAATGTGTGATGAAATACAAAACATCATGTGTTAATCATTTTGCAATCATGTGAAAGTAACTGGCGGGATTTACAGTCTGTAAAGCTGTTTCACTATGTCCGTGCAAATCCTGTCTTTTTAAAAGATGTTAGAGCAATGTGGTTGTGGCAAACCATGCTCATTGTAAGATGTAGATATTAAGGCAGAAGTATTAATAGAGGATATTTGGAATTTGGACAGCACAACCGAAAGTGAAAGTTCAGAAGAAGTCTTTGAAAGAGGAAGTGTTTTTCCTTTTTTGAGTCTTACCCTTGGTAATCATGAGATAGTGCAAGACTGAAGTGGAGGGCAGCTGAACTCTGCCCACAGATGTTCAAGGTGTACTCACAGTTTCAGAGTGCATTGAGAAATATCTTTTCCTAAGCATCATGTTGGACTGATGGTTTGAGTTATACTGGTGTTGTTTTCATGTGAGTCTGTCAAAGGTAGCGAACGTATTGTATGCGCCATTGTATTTTGCAGGGTTTTTATTTTTGTGAGTTGGGTACTTATTCTCAAATTCAGCAACATGCAAAAATATTATATCTTATCTCAACATGAACATGACATGCACATGTGCATTTCTCTATTCATTACTGCTCTTAACAATCACAAAATTAATCTTGTGAGATTGTGAGGAAGTCCTGATTCAACAAAAATTAGACTCACTAAATATATGGCATATATAGTACACAGTTACATTACCCTCTAAGACACTTTGCTTACCCAGCAATTGGATGCTAACATGTCATCTGTTTGACACCCCCTTTTTGTTATTCTAAGTTTGTATACTGAAAAACGCTCAAGGGTGTCTAAACAGCATACCACCCCAGGGAACAAAACTTGACTGAGTTCACAAAGGGAAGACATGAAAATATTTATGAGCGATTAAGACTTTCCTATATGTCTTGATGCCATATCTATATCAACCGACATCACCAGAAGGGTGTTTGGTTTCAGTTTATGTTTCCACTTCCTGACACATGACATTCTAAAGTCAAATTTACAGAGGGTCAGAAAAAACAAAGCGGAGTAGGTCACATTAAATGCAGTGGGGACTTTTTAGTGGGAATACATTCAATGCAAAGCAATTTAAGCCAGTTTTCAATTAGCTCACATGCACATTTGTACAAATGAACTTTCCTTTTTTTCTCTGTTGGTTAGGCACTTCATTTGTTTTAAAAGTGACATAATGCATTTTTACTTGTCTGACATGACAATTTATGGAATTCATGTTCAAACAAAACTTGCGTAGACCAGGTGACAAGAAACTTATCTGGCTGATGTGGTTGCCAGGATAATGAGGTGTTATGGAGTAAATTGAGATTACAAGAATGACATAATTTCAATCGTATGCATGCAACTTTCATTCCAGAAGAGCCCTTCCCTCTCTTTCGTGGGTAGGCCACATGTGATGTGATGACTGATCATATAATGTCCTTGCAATAATTCTTAGCAAGCTGTATTCAATTCACACTTGTGTGGAAGATTGATGGATACTTCTATGGTCTGATTTCTTGGTTGTCTGTAATCGATTGCCTATAAAATATTATAGCAACCATGATCGGATACGTTCTGAGATTGCAGTACTATTATCTATCTTTTTTGGTTATTTTCGCCATTGCCCTAGTGAAATTGTGTTATTACAGATTACTTCACAGATTTCTTATTTGTATGTGTCCATTTTAGAGCAAGAAATCAACATTTACTGTAGGCATATGGAAACTGTATTACCTTAAGATGCAGGGAACAATGGGTTCTTGATTGTGGAGTGTCAACAAAAATTACACTTTATTAGTGCAAAGGATAAATGGTTATAGTATTCATTCCTTACAATATATGTCGCACCTTAATTAGCACCACATTGTGCTCAAAAATCCTTGCTACATATTATCATATAAAAAAGAGTGTCTCTATCTTAATATTCTAAAGGAGGTTTGATAAGGGATTTACCCTGGCTGTCATATACCCTTCATTGCATAATCACAAAAACATGAATTTTGATGTCTTGGCTTGTGTGCCCGACAACCTTGGGGATGGCTACTTGCTATTAGAGAAGAAAAGTGGTCTCAATATACATGTAGTTTATGCAGAAGAACGCAAGCATGGTTATCAACAGCATACCAGGATGTTTCAGTGAGATTGTTCAGTTAGGTACTCTTGGCATTTGATCTACTTGAAACTTGGATTGATTGTGCAACCAGGATTTAGGGAGTTTGGGATGAGATGTAACAAATGTAGGTGTATGTAATTAAGATCAATGTATACTGTAAAACCAGAATTTGTGTGTGTGCATGAAATTTTTGCAAGTTTTGCAAGAAGCCAATATTTGCAAAAGTAAGATGCACACAATTTTTTTTTTTTTTACACAATACGTTGAATGCTAGTGGCAATTCGCAAATGTTTCATGCTGCGAAAAATGGCCGTTGGCTCCTCTTCCCCAAAGTTTCGTGCCGCGAATGTGTTTTGCAGTATTTGCATTTGGCATGTGATACTGTGTACACTGAATATTTCGCGAGGTTTTTGTTTTCACGAATTTTGCGAGTCAGGTGGTATTTTCGCGAATTTGAAAACACCCAAAAATATTAACTCTGATCCCGACATAAATGTAACATGCATATATACATTTGTCCATTCAGTGCTTCACTCCACCAAGGAGGTTGAAGAGATGGAGTAACAACAGAGTTATTCCCTTTGATCTATGTTCGAAGCCGCCGCTCAGAAATATTTGAAGCATGTGCCAAACAGGATCTGCCGCGCCGATACGAAGACAATTGACCCGTGTCTCATTGCATAATCACCAGCCACTTTCAAAGGAAGATATTTCTTTGTGATGGTAATTACTTTTCGCTATCCCTTCTTATAAGAGGTAGGTAGTACATACGAGGATGCGCGAACAGAACATTGAGGAAAAAATGCTGAAATGAAGATGAAAATTACTCGACTGGGCATACGCGGGCACTAATCTGATATATCTATCAATAAAGAATTATACTTGAAGATTATTACATATTAGTTTCATTTGGGCAAATTAAGTGGAAAAGTGATAAAACCAGCTTTCCAGGATGGTACAGTTTTAAACATTTTCACATAATACAGCTCTGATTTACACTTTTGCGCAAATTTCTGAACGGAATTGACTTTTGTTTTACATGCTTTATTATTAAGTGAAATTTCATTTCATTTAATGAATAAATAAGCAAAATATGGCCAACATTATGATAACGTTCAAAATGAATCTTCAGATTGCTCAGCAAGATGGCGGCTTGGAACATCGATCATCAAAGGCACAAGTGCACCTGTGGAATTCTTTTGTACATCAATAGAAATCTGACAACTGTTTGAATAATTACAGCCAGTTGGATCTCCATGTATAAAACCTCCTTGACTCCACAAGCGTGAATTTAACCACTCGCGAAATCGTAAGGAAGTACCAATTCACAAAAATTTAGACTCGCTAGATATATGGCGTATACAGTACATTTAGCTATTTGGTCCTCTTGTTCTTAAATTTCAGAGTGTGTATGTCCTCCAAAAAGAGTTCTCAAGATGGTTTGTTATGCTGCTAACCGGGGTGATCACTGGCCTCATCGCCGTCTTCATCGACATCACCATCAAGTCGCTGTCCAAATGGAAGTATTCCACCGTCCAGGGGTGTATCCTCTTGTGGTTCCATCAGGGAATTGGTTTCAGGGGTGGGAGGTAATCTCATGCCTGATCCACCAGCTTTTACTCTCTTTTTTTTTAAGCTTCTACCGCCATTGTACATGTAGTCACCAGTAATATCATCACCATCATTTGTTGTCATGTTCATGGCCATCATCTTCATCTTTTACTTTTGCTGTCATCACTGCCACCTTTAGTGAAGGCATCACGATAGTAAATTTACAAAGTCTTATGCATTAGGTGTAGGATGGGGTCTCTCTCACACTTACATGCCTCCAAGCTTTTTCTCTTGCTTCAAAAAAAAAATCAAAAAAGCTTCCCAAACATGGATTTTCAACTATCAAAAAATGTCACATTGTGGTACAATCTATCTTTCTAATCAGAATAAATCAAAGTATTGAGTTTTGTATGCAGTAGATTGCATGATTTACACTTTAAAATGCCAAAGCTGCTTGCTGTGTGAAGGGCGAACCCCTTCTGACACCCTCCACTCACTCTGTTGCTATGATATCTTGAGCAGCCCTGATGTGTCACAATATCTCACACCCAGCTGCTGTTGATTTCATTCATTCATCCACTTTTTTTTTTCCATTCAGAGATGACAAGTTCACGCCTTCCAACTCTCCCTTATTTGGGTGGGGATCCCTGAAAGCTAAAATTTCTCTTCATGTCCTGACAATAGATAGCAGTGATATCATTGCATTCATCATCATCATCATCACCATCATCATCACCACTATCATTGTCATCGTCATCGTCATCATCATCCTCATCATCATCATCATCAGCATCATCATCATCATGGCCAGCCTGTATCATCTGTAGAACCCAAAGTAAAAATTGTTTATAAAATACAATGATCAATAGATGTACATGTACATCTCCCAACTGGTATTTTTAAGTTGTTGTTGTTTTTTGGTCAATATTTAGCATGTTGTTTTTTTTTTCATCAAAAGTATGAAAGTGCACTTTTGTTCAATGAAAAGGATGTTTGATATTTTATTCTGAAACTGTATATGGCACCGTTATCATATATTGATTTCCCATTACTTATACAAAGCATATTGTCTACATAATATTTTCTTTACTGTACATGAATATGTTGAGGTTGGCAGCCGTGTAAATATCTGTGAATATTTTCATCTAATATCTAGTAATAAAAGTAAAATGTGTATCAAACCATGTCTTTCAAAGTGACAATGAATAAGCCCCCTTCTGTAAAGCAAAACTGTATGGAAAGTTAGCTAGCTGTGGTGCCACGTGATTCACTGTACTCTCTCCTAGCTCTCAGTATCTACGTTCAGTGGTTTTCCTTATCGAGATCTATCAGTATTCAGTGGTAAAATGGAGGATGCTTATATGATGAAGCCGTTTGGTGCATGGCTTGGTATTGGCATTGGATTTGTTTTCATCGCCTCATTCCTGGTAGCCGTTGGAGAGGTAGGAGCACTATGTTGTTTTGGGTTTGAGGGTTTTTTTTTTTTTTTTTTTTTTTTTTGAGTAGTTTTACAGCTGTGATGAATGTGTATGCTGCTAATTTCCAGAGTCAATTTCCTGAGCGTTTTAAAGGTCATAGCTCAAAAGTGAAAATCTACCCCAAGTTTTAGTTGACTTCTAGAGTTGATTGAGTGAAACCAAGCAAAAAATGGAAGAAAAAAAAGAAGAGAACACTGACACATTGGTTACAGCCTTGTTGGCATTTTCAGATCTGCTGTGAGCACCTGTGTGATTTTATTTTTCTCTGATTTGGTGCTGTTTGGTTATGCTTTAAATTTTCATTATTAGTGTTTTGTAATGTGCAATGAAATGTGATCTTTTTTTTTTCAGCTCTTTTTTGTCCATTTATGTTCATTCGTTTCCATTAAAGAATTTGAAATACAGTAACCGTTTAATCACTGAATTTGTAATGGATCTGTAAATTGGTAACATTTCATTAGAGATTAAAGTTAATGCCTTCTTTCAAATGGAATCAATTATCTAGATATCTTTTCTGATTTGTGCAGATGTATTGAATTACACCAGTTCTTAATATTCTGTCTACAATATAAGATATCCAGTGAAATTTAGGGTGGCCAGTTCAGCAGACTTTTTTTTTTTTTTTTTGTTTTATTTGGAGGAGAATGGGATCGGGGTGCATAAGATTAGGCTATAACTGTGGATATGTGATCAGCCAGTACATGCTGCATGCCTCTCATTTCAGCCCGTTGCCATGGGAAGCGGTATACCGCAAATCAAGTGTTACCTGAATGGGGTGAAGATACCACACGTGGTCCGAGTGAAGACGCTGGCGTGCAAGGTGATTGGCGTGATCTTTGCTGTGGCGGGAGGACTCACAGTTGGAAAGGTGTGTATTATCTGTCTTGAGGAAGTCGAGGGTTCGTACTCCCCACAAAGGATCATGAGTTCGCCTAAAATTATGTACAGTGGACTCCTGTTATGACAAAGTCCTCGGGACCGGCAGTTTTCTTTCGTTATATTGACATTTCGTTATAACCGAACAAATAAACAATAAAAATACATAGAGTGGACAATGTTGTGGCCTGAATGTTGACTTCGTTGAAACCGGAATTTTGTTGAACCGTGTTCATTGTAATGGGAGTGCACTGTACTTTAAAGACCCGGTAGTGTGGGGATACCACAGTGTGGGGGGGGGGGGGGGGGGCTGGCCCACCTCGCATATATTTGAGAATCCCTGAAAGAATTACGTACAGCTTTATCACTGATCTCTATGTAAGTACACACAAAGCCGTAAAATCTCAACCAGAGTCAACTGTTACTGATGAGCATATGCTTCGAAGCACATTTTCCCTGACTGTTTTTATGGTTTTTTAAATGTGACCCACTACTGTTGGCAGCGCAATGGATCAAGCCACCCATGAGTTTTCTCGCTACTGGGTCTTTAAAAATCTTGTAACCAGTGGACTACGCTCATGGTGTATGCCAAGACTTGGTTTATATGTTATCATAAGAAGTCGATCTCAACCAACATGAAGCATACCAGATCTCATAGCCAGTGGACGACCTTTAATGCGTACCAAAGCCCTTTCTGACCTAATAACAACTAGCAATGTGTTTACCTTTTCAACAGAGAATAAAGCATGGGTTACCTATAGACATACCAATGAAGTGGCATCCTGTAAAACATTAACTTAATGAAAGATGTGGGCATTATTGTTTGAAATATGTGTATGTTTATTTTACCCAAGATTATCCACCAGGTGATCAGAAGGGACATTAAAGGCAGATTCCATGACCTGTAGAATTTTTTTTTTTGTTAAAAATCATGAAAATTGGGTACTATACTTTCCACACTATTCAATATATGCAGTAATATTGTGCTCTTTGAACACCTTAGTTTCTCATATTTTCTCATCGAGGCTGCTATCACTATCAATCACTTGCGTAAAATGGCAGGCTCCTGCATCCCCCCCCCCTTTACCTGAAAATAAGGGTATTGTTCATTTCTTTGATTTCATAGTATTGCGTCCAAATACTTTTAGTAATAAAAGAATGTTGTGATTATAGTACTGTGAATGTACAGTGCAATACTTCTTTTTTTTTTCAATTTTGTTGTTGTCAGATACACGTGTTGTCATTTTTCGTGTATTATCTCTGTGGAAAAATGCAGGAATATGATCAAACTGAAACTGAACTGAAGCTTTATGTCACATGACCATTCAGGAAGGTCCCATGATTCATGCTGGTGCTGTCGTGGCTGCAGGAGTGTCGCAGGGGAGGTCGACGACCTTCAAAAGGGATTTCAAGGTAAGCCATACATATCGCTTTAAAGCCATTAGCACAGCCAGCTGGGATTATCTCAGTTTCAGACATATGGATGATACAAATTATGTCTCTTCACTTGTTTCATATTTTTGTAGTTTGTTGTGAAATATCCTAGAATGTCAAAGTGGAAATATGCATGAATTTTGTGCAACTTGAAACCAGTACACAAGTAAAAGCCCTCAAATCTTTTTACTTGTTATATTTAATACCTATCTCTCATATTTTGATTCCACTGAATTAGAAGCGTGCAAGATCTATGTCACCAGGCTGAGCACCAAAAAAAATACTAGCACGAAAATGTCCATGTTTAGAGTGTGGTCAAACTTGTATGTATACAACGTCTGATTACATGCAAATCTCACTGATCTATTACACTCTGTCACTGTGTTCAGTAATGCATACATAAGAGGTAACAGATTGAGCAGAGCTTTACATGCTTCCAACTTTCATGAATATAAGGCACAAATTCTGCTGGGGCTTATAGCTCTTAATAGTGATACAATGACTTGTTGGAAGTAGTGTGAGGAGGAAAAAAGGTGGAGAAAATGAATGCAAATATCAGAGGCGAGACTATAACAATGTAAAGTGAAAGTTTCCCCAAATGTAACCACCCATCTCAAAACCCACAAAAAGTCACAGATTAGAAATCTCTGTAATAGACCAAAATATGTCATTGGGGTTGACGAACTCAAATTTTTCAAGGTTGTCCTTTCTTGAAGAGTATTTTTTTCTCTGCCTATTGTCACAATTCGGCAACTTAAAACAAAACAGAAATCAAGGTATTCAGCAGTTTTTCTGGACCATATTTGTATCCGACAGATGCTGCTTTCAGTGGAAAATAGAATAGAGTGACCTAATCTTTGAATCCTCCTTTCTCCCTGTTCTATTAAATCGCCTCTCATAACTCTCACTTATTCCAGTTATTTCCTGAGTGGGTCAAGATTGTCGCATTTTAACAAGTAATATTTCACATTAAAGCTTTAATAGAGCATATTCTTTTAAAATATGTACAACAGTGGCAATTCACTTTGGTCGATTTGTTGTTGTTGTGGGTATTCAGTTGGGTGGTCACATACACTGTAGTAGAACACATCGGTGCAGTTTGAGGAAACTTGAATATATCAGAAAACTATAGATGCAGTCTTTTCATCCGGCAATAAGGGACACCAAATCTTGAAAGATACATAACTTTTGAACAGATTGTCCAATTTTCTCAAACTTCATGAATGTGTTCGACTAATATTACTGCATTTATTCAATCCAGAAATATATTTTGGAAACTTCCCCTTGAACTTTGCAGTCATATGCACCAGCCACTCTTTGTACAAAGCACCCCCCCCCCATGTAACTATAATGCTTATGCAATTGTTCTTCTACCTTTGTTTCTCTTGCAAAGCTCTTCCAGTACTTCCGCTCGGACCACGAAAAGCGGGACTTTGTGTCTGGTGGTGCAGCAGCAGGTGTGTCTGCTGCCTTTGGGGCACCAGTAGGGGGCGTCCTGTTCAGTTTGGAGGAGGGAGCAAGCTTTTGGAACCAATCCCTCACCTGGCGCATAGTAAATGCCGAAAAATCTATGCTTTCTCTCAACTTCTTGAAAAGTCTGCTCTTCAATTTGCTGTAGTGCCATGGCACCATGCATTACTTTTGAATACTGTAAAAGGTGTTATTTTCAGGAGGTTTTAATTTTGCTGAAGTTTTCCGAATCACTGTTGGGCCACGAATTCAACAATATGGGAAAAATATCGGCACTTAATCTTTATCGCATTATGTATCTTTGTGCACTCAATCATATACTATGTACATGAACAGTAAATTGGCGGAGTGAATGGACAGGCTTTAGTGCACTTATGAAAGTCTCGGTGTGAAATTGCCAAAACATCATCCTGCGAAAATGTCTGTGACCTCTTCATTAACAGAAATATCTATGCACGAAAATAACAGCTTTTAAAGTACCTGTGACAGATTGTAGTACTAACCGCATGCATTCGGCTGTTTTCATTTCTCTATTACTATGGAAATTGATGCAATGCAGTTTTGCTGCTTTTGACTGAGAATGGAAGTTAACTATGATTTTACCTGATAACATTGATGATTGTTATTGAATTGTGATCATTCACCGTTTAATTTCAACCTTCATAATGGCATAGCTCGTGATCATAGTTTTACTACTACTTTACCTACAACTGCTGACACTAGTACTTTTGCTGTTGCTAACAAGTACCATAAAAATTATTTGTAATGATGATAATGGTAATAATAATGATAGGCAACTTTGTCATTTATCAAAGAGATACACAAGAGATGGCAGTGGATAGTCTGCCAAATTGGGACATTAAAGATGAATCTACACAAGTAATGTGATATTTCTTGTGTGAAGATTGAGAGGTTCAAAGTGACAATGCTTTTACCTTGCAGATTTTATATATGAACTGTGATTGCAAAATTCCAAATCATCTGTTTAACCCTAAATGGGCCGGGCTTTTTTGGCTATGCTCAGACCGGGGGGGGTGGATTCCGCCCCCCCCCCCCCCCCCCCCCCCCGAGATCTCGGCCATCGGTGGTGCGATCGCGATGAAATTTTGCATGCGTGAGACCCGCGTCATAATCTACAAGATTGTGTCATAAGATTTTTTGAAACAATCAATTTCTAATTTTAATTAATTAATTATGCAAATTAAGCTCAAGGTGATATTTTAGCTTAATTAAAAGCATTGAGAGTCTAATTTTTGATCTGTAAATCTGTTTTAGCATATTCAACAATTGTACATCACAAAAACTTCCAAAACTCATTTCAATTCTTATGTATTTTATTGTTTTCAGAATTTCTTATGTATTTCCTTGTTTTTCAACTTTTGTTTTTTCTTTGTTTTTTCATTGGAAATTGTCACTGACCACTTTTCTACCATAATTAGCACAAAATTAATCAATGAAAGTGATTAATTGTAAAAATAATCAGGTTTTTATGCCTTTCATGACAGAGCACTGTTTTCCATAGGAAATGTACACAAAATCACAAAATTGTGCCCGTTTTGGAGTGACATTCCGTTACAAAAATGGGCGTGGCTTCGCAAAAGTATGCGCGGACGTTGCAAATTTGGTCTCAAAAGTTGCGCGAGACTTGAACGAAGAAAGTCAAGAAGTCTTGCGATGAGGCCTTCTCGCGTTACAGAATTATAGCGCGAAACGTCGAGGGGGGCGGATTCCGCCCCCCCCCCCCCCCCCCCGGCCCTTTTAGGGTTAAAGGGAAGGAAAAAAGGCAAGTTCCACGTTGCACATAAGATTTTCTTTTGACAGTGAATCTTTGTTTTGTTTCTATTCTCTAGTTCTTTTGTTCGATGATAAGCACCTTCACGCTCAACGTTGTGATGAGTGCCTACAATGGAGAATCATGGGGTCTATCCAGTCCTGGTCTCATCAACTTTGGGGAATTCCCCGTGCAGGTAAGGTCTAAGTTGCCTGCCTCAGGTCATTAAACTTTTTATTGAAACTAAAACAAATGACAGTGCAGAACAAATTAAAAAAAAACAACAACAACAAATTCTAAATTTATGGTTGCCCAATACCCATTTTTGTCGAGCCCACCGGAGGTGAGGGGAGACTAAGGGATCGCCTGCGGCGTCTGTCCGTCCGTCATCTGTCCGTCGTCCATCCGTCCGTCCGTCTGTCCGTCGTCTGTCCGTAACGCTACCAAAACTTCAATAACTCTTTACTCTGGGCTTTAAATGCAATCAAACTTCGAGGGAAGAGGGGTCATACAAAGTTTCACATTTCACCATACATGAAGGTCACCCCAAGGTCAAAGCTCACAGGCAGGGGTTAATGAACTTTAGGGCCCAATGTTAAGTTTTTATGGCGCATTTCTATTATGGGTCATAACTTTTGATCCAGAATTCCATTTGTGACCAAACTTGGATGGTAGATGTCCCTTGGGGAGTGGATGGTCACCACAAGGTCAATAGTCACAAGCATGGGTCAACAAACTTTTAGAACCCAATGTTAAGTTTTTATGGCAAGTTTCTATTATGGGTCATAACTTTTGATCCATAGGCCCGTTTGTGACCAAACTTGGATGGTAGATGTCCCTTGGGGAGTGGATGATCACCACGAGGTCGAAGGTCACAAGCAGGGGTCAACGAACTTTTAGAGCCCAATGTTAAGTTTTTATGACGGGTTTCTATTATGGGTCATAACTTTTGATCCATAACTCCATTTGTGACTAAACTTGGATGGTAGATGTCCCTTGGGGAGTGGATGGTCACCACAAGGTCAATGGTCACAAGCATGGGTCAACAACTTTTAGAACCCAGTGTTAAGTTTTTATGGCGCGTTTCTATTGTGGGTCATAACTTTTGATCCATAGGTCCGTTTGTGACCAAACTTGGATGGTAGATGTCCCTTGGGGAGTGGATGGTCACCACAAGGTCAAAGGTCACAGGCAAGGGTCAACAAACTTTAAGGGCCCAATGTTAAGTTTTTATGGCACGTTTCTTTTTTGCCATAAATTGTTACCCTTTTATATCTCTTTTTATATGTTATATCTCTTTTTTTTTAATCTGTTATATCTCATTCGCGTACAATTTCTTGTACGCAAATGGGCAAGACACATTATGGCACTTGCCTTGTGTTTTATGCCTCCGCCACGAAGTTTTGCCCTAGGCATTATGTTTTCGGGTTGTCCGTCTGTCCGTCCGTCTGTCCGTAATCAATTTTGTGGACAGTGTATCTAAAAAACTGTTAGAGGTATCATAATGAAACTTGGCATGTATATGTAGGCGAAGTTGTGCCTATCAACTTTTGGGTGCATATGCTCAAGGTCAAAGATCAAAAGGTCAAGGTCAAATGCCCAAAATTTCACTATTTCCCCTATATCTATGCAATGCCTAGAGGTATTTTCTTGAAACTTGTATACATGAACTAGCAAATAAAGATTGCTCAGACAGAGTTTTGGGTCATGAAGTCAAAGGTCAAGGGTCAAAGGTCAAGTGAAAATGTTAAAATTTCACCTTTTTTCTCCTTATCTCAAATATTTCAAGGTATCTTCATGGAACTTAGTATATATGCATGTACTGACTGACAGTGATAATGTAGGGAATTTAAGGGTCATGGGTCAAAGGTCAGGTGTCAAAGGTCAATGTCAACTCATCAGAATGTCATTATTTCCCTCTTATCTGATGCAATGCCTGCAGGATTTTTACTTGAAACTTAGTGTATGCATGTATTACCCAATACAGATTCTCTGGGAAGTTTCTTGCCAAAAGGTCAAAGGTCAAGTGGAAGTGCTAAATCTCACTTCTTCTTTAAACTCATAAAGGGGTCAAAAGTTGGGTACAAATTCTCAAATCCCCAAATACCTGCACTCTTAGACAGTATAATAGTCATATTCATCCAATTAACCCTAACTAGGAATTTAACTTCATGGTACTTTAGATTTATAGGCAGTGTGTGTGCCAATTTTCGTCGCGATCGCACGGTCGACGGCCGAGATCTGGAGGGGGGGCCTGGGAGGCTCCCCCCACCGGCTCTATGATCTACCTAAATAGCCCGGCCTAGTTAGGGTTAAACCTAGTTCAAGGAAAGTGAACATTCAATGCATTTGTAACAAACCTGTCATTTTACTATTTTTTACCAGTTATGTGAAATTGTCATCACACATTTCCAAGACATTGTGCTATAGACCTGTTCGGAGAACCATGCATTATGGCGGAGGCATACCAGTCACCATAGCAACCTTTCTAGTTTTGTCATGATTTGGTGTGCAATCACTAATCATGACCTTGATGAGTAGATCCAACATAAAAGTTTTGTCCATCAAAGTGATTGTGTCATCGAAGTGATCATGCTTTTTCATACATGGGCCCAAAACTTTGGAATAGCCTGCCAAAATCTCTATGACAAGCGTTCTTCTATTGATGGTTTCAAAAAGAATCTCAAGACCTACCTTTTTAATTCAAATTGACAATTGTTTACCTGTATGTATATGTGTATGTATATTGTTTGTTTATTGTTGTTATTATCTTCTGTGATACTCTGTTGTAACATGATACATTTGTGTACTCTGTTCTACAGTGCCATGAGTATCTTTTTAGGTAGAATGAGCATTTTATAAGTGTCTCTCTATTATTATTATTATCATCATTACCTCCGCCAAGGGAGGAGGTTATGTTTTTGTTACCGTTGGTTTGTTTGTTTGTTCGTTAGTTAGTTAGTTTGTCCGTGTGCAAAATAACTAAAAAAGTAGATAACGGATTGGGATGAAACTTGCAGGAAAGGTTGAGAATGACACAAGTAACAAACAATTTTTGGTAGTGATCCGAGAATTTGAGGGGGAATTTATGGAGGATTTTTGATATTTTGGCAGGCAGGTTCAATGAACTTGGGAGTTCAGGCTGCGCGTATTTGAGGTTTGCATGCGCACACTAAAGTGCGTGCTCTAGTTTCTGCTGGGGCGAGACGCGCCGTGCAGCTGAGGGCTTATGACGTAACAAAGGCTTCTATATTGGGAAATCGGGCGACTTTCAGTCGGGCTACAGTACGTATGGGTGGAAATCACTGATAACTCTGTGGCAGAACAGGATCAGTGGTGGAAATGAGCTGCATGCTTGGCAGAGGTCTGCGCTCTCAGAGTGCTTTTCTAGTTATTTATTGTTATGCCTCCGCCACGAAGTGGTGCTAGAGGCATTATGTTTTTGGGTTGTCTGTCCATCCGTACGTACGTCCGTACGTACGTACGTCCGCATTCGTTTACATGATAACTTGAGTAATATTGACTGGAATTTTACCAAACTTGGTCCAAGTATAAAGTATGGGGCAAATTACTTGATTAGATTTTCGGTGAAATCGACGAAAGGCCAAGGTCAAAGGTCAAGGTCAAATAATGAAATTGTATCTGTTTATGTGATAAATCAAG
This sequence comes from Diadema setosum, assembly GCF_964275005.1. Taxonomy (NCBI): domain Eukaryota; kingdom Metazoa; phylum Echinodermata; class Echinoidea; order Diadematoida; family Diadematidae; genus Diadema; species Diadema setosum. Next base: position 12,137,710 of record NC_092692.1, on the reverse strand, counting down.
ACTGGATCAAGCAAATTTCACCATACGTGGTGCAATTATGAACTATGGGACAATTAGTTCAGTAGTTTTTTAGTGAAATTGGCAAGAGGTCAAAGGTCAAAAGGTCAATGTCAAATGCTAAAAATGTTGCTATATCCCCCATTTCTTTGCAATGCCCAAAGGTGTTTTCTTGAAACTTAGTGTAGACATGTACTACTGCGTAATGATTTAGAGAGAGTTTCATGTCATAAGGTAAAAGGTCAAAAGGTCAAAGTTCAGGTGAAACTGTTACAATTTCACTTTTCTCGCAAATGGTTCAATGTATCTTCATGGAAATTTGTACATACGCATTGACTGGCAAGGATTAGCTAGGGAATCTAGGGGTCATGGGTCAATAGTCAGGGTCAAAGGTCAAGGTCAACTCCTTAAAAATTACACTTTTTCTTCATACCTTGAAAATTATTCAATGCATAAACTTATATAATGGTTGGTTAAAAGTCAAGCAAAAATCCTCAATTCCCCAAATTCTTGTAAATGTACCTGTGCTCTTAGACAATTAAAGCAAACCTAGTTCCAGGAAAGTGAACATTCAAGACATTTCTGACAAACCTGTCATTTCAATGTTTTGCCAGTTATGTGAAACTGTCATCACACATTGTGAAGACACTTTACTATACACCTATTTGGTGAATCATGCATTATGGTGGAGGCATACCAGTCACCATAGCGACATTTCTAGTTTTGTCATGAATTGGTGTGCAATCACTAATCATGACCTTGATGAGTAGATCCAACACAAAAGTTTTGTCCATCAAAGTGATTGTGTCTTAAAGTGATTGTGTCATCAAAGTGATCATGCTTTTTATGCCTCCGCCAATGAAGTGGCCGGAGGCATTATGTTTTCGGGTCGTCCGTCTGTCCGTCCGTACGTCCGTCCGTACGTCCGTCCCGTTTTGTTTTTGTCGATATCTCAAGAACCGTGTGGCAGTATTACATCAAACTTGGTATGAGGGTATATCCTGGGGGGATAATACTTTGTTTGGATTTTAGGGTCACGGGGTCAAAGGTCAAAGGTCACAGGTTATTTTGTGAAAAAAAAAGGTTGAAAATTCATGTTTTTCTCCATATCTCGCAAATGGTTCAAGGTATCTTCGTGGAACTTAGTATATATGCTTGTTCCAATGGGCAGTGATTATCTAGGGAAGTTGGGGGTCATGGTTCAAAGGTCAGGGGTCAAAGGTCAAGGTCAACTCCTCAAAATATCACTACTTTCCTTATATTTATGCAATGCCTGAAGGTTTTTTTTTTTTTTTTTTAACTTGATGTATGCATGTATAACTTGATGTATGCATGTATTACCCAATATATATTCTGTGGGAAGTTTCTTGGCTAAAGGTCAAAGGTCAAGTGAAAGTGCTGAATTGCACTTTTTCCTCCATATCTCAAAAGTAACTCAAGGTATCATCATGAAACTTACATATTTATGCATGTTCAACCTAACAGTGATTCTCTTTGGAACTGTGAGGTCAAAGGTCAAAGGCCAGGTTTAGATAATGCTATTTTCCCATTTGATACCGAAATTATACTTTTTCTCAATACCTTGAAAATTACTCAATGCATAAATTTATAAAAGGGTCAAAAGTCAAGCAAAAATCATCAGTTCCCCAAATACCTGCACCGTGACATTTTAATCATTCATCCAATTGAACCTAGTTCCAGGAAAGTGAACATTCACCACATTTGTGGCAAACCTGTCATTTTAATATTTTGCAATTGTGTGAAACTGTCATCACACATTGTCAAGACATTGTATATACTATAGACCTATTAGGAGAACCATGCATTATGGCGGAGGCATATCAGTCGCCGTAGCAATATATCTAGTTCATACATGGGCCCAAAACATTGGAATAGCCCGCCAAAATCTCTATGACAAGCGTCTTCTATTGATGGTTTTAAAAAGAACCTCAAGACCTACCTTTTTAGTTCAAATTGACAATTTATTATTGTTTACCTGTATGTATATGTGCAGGTATATGGTTTGTTTATTGTTCTTATTATCTTCTGTGATACTCTGTTGTAATGTGGTACTTTTGTGTACTCTGTTGTACAGCGCCATGAGTATCTTTTTAGGTAGAATGAGCGCTTTATAAGAGTCTCTCCGTTATTGTCCCCGCCGAATGAGTTCGAGCAGGGGACTATGAAACGGGCTCCATACGTGTGTGTGTCCGTCTGTCCGTGTGTGCGTCCGTGTGTGATCAAAATCTTCAATTTGCTACTTCTCTGTCATTTATGAGCCAATTTTGATTCTGTTTGCTTTATATGATAGCACTACATGGGAGCTTTGAAACTTCTACACAGAATTTCAGTTGTGACCTTTGACCTTGACCTTTGACCTATATTGTACATTTTGCTACAAAATGCTACTCCTTCGCCATTTCTAACCCGATTTCGATTCCATTTGCTTTATGTGATGGCACTAGTTGAGGGCTTCAAAACTTCTACACAGAATTTTGACCTTTGACTTCTTTGACCTTTGACCTTGATTTTTTGACCTGTATTGTACATTTGGCTACAAAATGCTACTTCCAGCGGGGACATATATTACGCACCACGTAATTTCTACTTTTCCTTGTTATTATTATCATCATTATTTATTGTTTGGATATGTTATTGTTTGCTTCCAGAAAGACAAACCAGCATACCAAGTGTGGGAGCTTCCCATCTTCCTGTTGATGGGCGTGGTTGGTGGGTTGCTAGGTGCCCTCTTCAATGCCATCAACTATCGTCTCACTCTCTTCAGGATAAAGTAAGTCACCAAGGAGGACCGTCTCTTCATCTGATGATGCCAATGAATAGAGTGAGATAAGGAGGGTGATGACCTGTGAAGATGTTGCTGCTGTTGCTCGTGAATATTGATGCTGTTGTCAATGATGATGACAACGATGAGGATATTGATAATGAGGATGATGATGGTAATGATGGTGATGATATCGATGATGATATGAGGATGGTAATGATGATGATGATGATGATGATGATGATGATGATGATGATGGTGAGGATGAGGGTGACATGAGATTACAAGATGATGCACATGCATCTTTTCAAGGAAGTAATGCTCCATGTGTGAGCTGACTTTTGTGACTACAATAATGTTTCACATAGCAGTAGAAGTTCCATTTAAAGCAGATTCAAGGCAGACAGAAAGTAAAAACAAAAGAAGAAATTCTGGAACTTACTATGCTTTCATGAAACAACACTGGTCGTAGTCACACATGCACATTCGATTAGTTGATGCTGTCAATCTGGTTTGTACATAGAATTATCATAGCCTATTCTATTTGGCAATAATTCATCCACTGAGACCCCCTTAAAGCTGCACAGCCATCATTGCTGAATTTTTTTAAACTCAAGAAAAATTTACAGGTTTTTCTTCTTCAGTGTGTGTCAAAAGAGGGCATTTAGTGAAGATTTTTAGCAGCATGTGGAAGAAATTAGAAGGCCTTGGCATGACCACCTTAAACCGTCACTGGTATCCATTTCTTATGAAGACATGTGAAAGGTTGAAATTTCACACCTTTCTTCTTGTCAGTATGATTATTATGAGCGTCAACTTTTGTCGATAATTATATAATATGAACTGGCATTGAGGGGGATTTTACATTTATTGCCAAACTAGAATTGCATTGCCCCAAGCCAAAGACAAGGGCAATATGATTCTAGTGAGGGCAATTAATGTTGTATCCCCTGAAAGTAGCCAGTCCAAATTATTATTATGATAACAAAATCAGACATCTAGAGCAAACTTAAAAATATTGACAATTAATGTAGTATCACATCTTGAAATGACATTTCAATGAGGAGAAAAACAGATTGGATTACAGTGCAACTTGTTAGTACTGGATGTGGTATGACTAACCATCTCTTGATAGGCATGCAAACAAAGGCTTCACAAGTGTGCGAACGCTTGCCAAGCATGCAAACTCTTTTGCGTGATAGCATGTTTAGGTGTCCATCCAACTTTTTGCCTGCTTTTACATGCATTTTGCAATTGACTTTTCTGAGTGGGCAGTAACAAAATTATTGACCGGTCAATAATGATGATGGTCAAAACTTCTTCAATAAGGAATTGAAGTTGCCTTGCTCAGATGTTTGACACAGTTAATAATACTCTTTATACATTTATCAAAGCCCACTTGACAAATCTCATAGATTTTCCACTTCAATAACAAAATACCAAACAAGTTCGGCAGATTTTGCTGTCACTTTTCTCCTGTTTGCTCCGTGCGGTAGGTACCTTCAGTACGCCTGGTCCCAGATGCTAGAAGCCATGCTCGTTGCCGCGGTTACCATAACCGTCTGCTTCCTGGTGATATACATCAGCTCTGGGTCAGACTGCAGGCCAATTGACAACACCATCATATACCCAGTGCAGGTTGGTAAGATGCCTGAAACGCAGAGACTCCAACTCTCCTGCTTTCGACGGGAGATCTCCCGCCGAAAGCCCATTTTTGCAAAATCTCCCGATCTCCCGCTTGAGATTTAATTTCGCCCGCCCTGGCTCTTTGTCTCCCGCTTGAAATGATTTCTTACTTAGTGTCATCATATGTTGAAAAATAAGCCTTAGGTAGCATGAGAGAGCATCTTGAACTCTAGACCCCGGCTGCAAGAAACTTCGTGCTTTGCGCACATCTAGTCTCCCATTTGCTAAGGGTTTCAGGCGGGAGAATCTCCAGATCAGTAGGTGCTTGGGGTTGGAGTCTCTGGAAACCGTTCCATGACATTTGCTTCTGCGACAATTTCTCTTTTGAAATATTTGCACGCTAAAGCCAAACATATACAAGAAGTATTCTACCCACAAATATAACCCTAACCTTGATCCTAATCCTCACATCAAACTAAACTGAAAGCCCAATCACATCCCTAACCCTTACCCTAAGTCCTTGGAGAAAATAAAACCGGAGCAATGTATTGTTGCAGGAGCAAAGGTTGTGTTACTGCCTGAAACACCACCCTGAGATGACCTTTACTCTTTCTCTTTTATGTTTGTTGAAGTATGATGCAAAATAGTAATAATTCTCTTCATTTCAAGTCAAGAAGTCGATCCATCAGATATTGAATTTGTGAAGCTGCAGTCTATGAAAAAATATTCATACGTTTGAAATCTTAAGGCCTGTCAGGTTTTATTTCAATGTGGAAGCCTGTTAAAATGATAACACAGCATTTTTTTAAATCCTTGATTTCAGCTCTTCTGTGGGGATGGCGAGTATAGTTCCTCCAGTTCACTCTTCTTCAATGTCCCGGAAGAGTCTGTGAAGCTTCTGTTCCACAAAGAGCCAGGTAGGTGTTCTCCAAAGGTCCTTGACACGAGTGTGTCCTTTTCTTGTTTTGGACAAAGTTGAGACATAGGCAGAGACAGGGCAACACCAAGCCAGAACATGTTTTTGAGGAAAATACTGTATAATAATAATAATAATAATAATAATAATAATAATAATAATAATAATAATAATAATAATAATAATAATAATAATAATAATAATAATAATAATAATAATAATAATAATAATAATAATAATAATAATAATAATAATAATAATAATATCATTGGTGTTGATGATACAGTAATCTATGCTATATTTAGATGAGATTTTTACAGAAAAATGTAAATGTTACATTATATGTGACCCGCTACAACAAAAGGATCCGAATGTCGGGGAAGGACAATTTTCTGAAAATTACATGACATTATTCCCTTACTTTTCTACTTTAATTTCATATATGGCTCAACTCATAAAAGTACTCGGTTACGGAGATATCGATGATTTTATTAGCGCATGTCAAGTGGTTGAGGAAATCATTGTTTCGAGAAAAACGCCTTCAAAGTTATCCTTCCGACGCTATCATGATCAAGGGGAGGCGAGACAGTTTTCACTGCCTGACGATAGAAGGTAGGCTCCTAGCAACCTCCGTGATGTTCATTCAAGCTTAGCGCCAGCGGTCTACGCATGACCAATCAGTAATGAGGATGCCACGCACTGACCAATAAGATCACTCCCTCGTTGCTAGGGGCGGAGCCTAGTTGCGGCGCTAAATCCAAATCTTCGGACACATTTCTGTTACGTTGAAAGTCGGAAAATCATGGCCCAGAAAAACGCTTATTTCTTGCCTTTCCTTTCATCATTTAGCTTTGAAATTTCGGCAGATGATAGACAAAACTTCAAAAACAGAAATCCGATTGTTTTGACCAATTTTGATGATATGACTTCAAACTCAATTTTCTCAGCTCAGCCGTCGGCGACTTTAGGATCCTTTTGTTGTACTGGGTCACATATGTCAGTATGATATTCTCTTTTCTCCCCCTCCCCTCTCTCAAAAGGTCAGACTGTGTACAACTTTCTCCTCATAGCCCATTCATGTGGCGGGAAAGTTTGTGTATATAAGATGTTGTTGTCTGGAAGATGTGGACATGCTGTTCACACCATATAATTAGCGAGTTTAAATGACCTTTCAGGAATCGGGATGTCTTGACAATTTCTGAAGTAATTAGATTCAAGATCGTGCGTGGAGTACAGTGATAAACAGGGAAACATAAGCATGTACTTTGCATTGCATTTGTGTCATAATAAGTTGTTATAATATTTTTGCGTAATTTGTGAAAATAAAACTCCCCACAAAATACATGGCGTATACAATATGTGAAATTTTCAAATGTTCACACCTACATGTATATTTGGGCTGTAGTACTGAGCATAAACTTTGGTGTTGGTGCATTTTCTCTTACAGGGTCCTACAGTCTTCCCATCCTGGGTGCATTCATTGTCACCTATTTCCTGCTGGCCTGCTGGACTTACGGCCTCAGCGTGCCCAGTGGGCTCTTCATCCCGTCCTTGCTGGTCGGGGCCGCCTGGGGCCGCATGCTTGGGGTCCTCCTCAGCATGATACCAAAAGCGGTGGGTCACATCTTCTCCGGTTATTGTTAACCCATTATCCCACTGACCATCATACCTTCAGATGCCCTGTCACAAGCAGCCAAAAAATGCCCCATACTCCCATCAAGCTAGAATAGTCAGCAAAACCTAATTGTCAGTACTGCCCAGTTGGTGTATAGGTCTTCATGCACGTTTGATGGGTTTCCTTTCAATTGCAAACCTCTTTTGAGAACTTGTTTTGTCTTGAAGGTACAAATAACTTCAATATACAAAATGTAAATCATAGATATTTTTATACGCAAATGCTCTATATTTTGATAGGTAGTGTTATGCATCATACTTTTGTGAAAAATGTATCATATGTCAGGGAAACGTGTACCGGGTATATGTTTATTTGTTTGTATGTTTTTCTCTGCTCCACTTCTCTTTCTGATAACAGACCAGTGTGATATCACAGCCAGGAATCTATGCATTAATGGGAGCAGCAGCACAACTCGGTGAGATTGCATTGAAATCTGTGGAAATTCGAAACTGCTTATATTTTCCTGCTATTTTGACTATCGCTTTTCTTCTGCTCCATGTACCAAGTGTAAATAGTTCACCACTTGAATGTGATGTCAGATTCATTTTCACCAGAATATCCCCAAATACACACATAGTGATTTGTTCCCACTTTTGATACACCGTGTGTGGCAAAAAAAAAATGACTTCATTCAGTTTCTACCCTGTAAATGTTTCTTTATGAATGTAAATGCTTTTGTTTCACATTACTCTTGGCATCCTTGTAATTTTGAAAGCCAGCTGATAGATCTCCTGGTGTCCTACTCTTGGAAACCACATTTGCAACTGATCCACTCAAACTCAAACTGCCATCATAAATCCAGGATTCCAAACCCAGTGCCCTGCTGGTGACATGATTTTAATGGTGTTACATCCTTTGTATTCTCTCTCTCTCTGAAAAATTCATTTTGTGACTGTTCCATCAAAGGGGTCTTTGCAAATATGGTCATGTTCAGAGATATTCTAGCAGTGGTATTTTGTTCTTACTAGTGGCAGCAAACTTTCCATTTATCCTTGTATGAATGCTTCTTGTGTAGCTTCTATGTGAAATTGCTTGCATTGAGAAAGGTTTGGTCCTGGCCTTAATTCTTTGCAGGTGGCATCATCCGGATGACGATAAGTCTCACCGTTATCCTCATGGAGGCAACGGGAAACATCTCCTATGCCCTACCCCTCATGCTGGTCCTCATCATCGCCAAATGGACGGGCGACATCTTCAACCATGGCCTCTACGACATCCACATCCAGGTGCAGAGCGTGCCCCTGTTGCCTTGGGAACCGCCTCCACTTGGTGCCACTATACGTGCTACGTACGTTATTGTTATGCTCTCTGGTGTGACTTCTTGTGATAGATGTAGATGTTTTATGTACAATTGCAATATTTCTCTAAATTTTGACATTGCACATTCTAAGCAAATGATATGCTCATCTGTGCTTACTATCATCCACTCGTGATTGCATTATTGCAATGAAAACAAATGTAAAGAAATTACGTGTTGACTGTGTAGACTTTGATTCTTCGTTTATTAGTCAGATATTTACCTTTCTCATTCTTGGATGTGCATTTCTCTATGCCTATAACTGTCATGACTTCATGGTTTTGTTGTTGTTGTTCAGACTATGCAAGCTATTATATTCATTTTAACATTATATTAGTATGTGATCATGTGCTAGTTCTATTCAATTACCATTTTGGTTGTTTTTTTTTTTTTTTTTTTTTTGGGGGGGGGGGGAGGGGAATTGACATGAACTCAATACTCAATTTATATCAGCTTGTTTCAATTCTGTGTTTTCAAACAGGGAGGTGATGAGTGCAGACATAGTCACTTTTAACACGGTGGAGAGGGTCTCTCGCATAGTTGAGGTTCTTCAAGACCAGTCTCACAATCATAATGGGTTTCCTGTGGTAGATCCGGTAAGTTCTCACTTCCAACCTGCGCTTTGCCTCTTAGAGGTGCCACATTTGTGCTCACAAGCACGCCAAGGAGTGTTACATTCATACTTTCTGGCAATTGTCAAACTGTTGCTGTCTACATCCCATTCATCGCAGAGGATTATATTGCATGCATGACTGATTCTGTTCTTCTTTTACACAGAAATATTACAAAGACAATGTTAAAGATGATTCATTTGGCATCTACAATTACTCCATCCCTCACAAGTCAGTATTCAGTCTTTATAAGTGTAACAACTATATGATGAGAAGAATCCAAATTTCTATTTTTAATTTCAATTTGAAAAAGATTAGATTCAGTGAAGATTTCTCATATGGCAGGGTAGTGACAACCCTGTGAGATAATTACGTCGTCTGATTTTTAAATTTGGTTGCAGCTTACATTGTATATCCATAGTTTGTGAAACCTTTTGAAGACTGAGATTCAGTAACTTTCATATTTTATATCCGGACTGCATGAAACTGCTCCCATTATGTTTGCTTGATTTTGCTCTCTGTGGAATGGAAAAGAAACTTCCATTTTGTGATAGAATAAGTGTAGAATGATGGAGCACATAGAACATAATGGGCACCCATTCTTCACAATGTGCATTAGCAGAAACTATGAAAATGAGAGTTGTGTGATGTGACCTTCTTCTCTGGCATTCTAATGTTCAGTATATTTTCCTCTGCAAGTTGAAAAATGTTATTCAAGAAATATTTTCTTGTTTCTATCCCAGGATGGAGAGACACATGGGACATTCAGAGGACTTATACTTAGATCTCAACTTATTGTTCTTCTCAAGGAAAAGGTAAGGCATTGTTCTGGACTCAGAACTATAAATGTTCTTACTTATAGAGGGATGTGAGAGGTCATTAATGCAGAATGTCTTTAACCACTGAGAATTGCTTAATGATTGCCAGGGAAAGTAAGTTAGAAAGTCATTGATATTGAAATTATGTGAGGATAACATGGTGAATGATGTTCTAATAGTTCAAATGTTCTTTTCTCTTGCAATGACTGTGTTACTCTCCTCAAATTTTTCTCAATGTCTGTTGGCTTTATGGCACTGCTTTTATGAAAAAATGAACTGTTACTCTGAACTGATTTTTACTGTAGAATAACACCCAACATCATTATGCAGTTTTAATGTACACATGCCCCATTCATGAACCTTTTATTGCAGAGGGAAGATGGGCAGGATCTATGTACCCTGTGTGCTGTTTCATAAAAACACTCTCGAGGGTTATGATTGAGACTCGCAATAATTGGTAATCTTGTAGTTGTGATAAAGGGAATGCTCACTGTTGGTTGGTTGTTGGTGGGCAGCCTCTGTGATGATTTATGTATCATCATACGCTGCAGTTGTTGCAGAGCTTTTCAATCGGTTGCCCCGAGGATTGTTCAGTCAGTTGCCAGCAGAATGGTAATGACAACTGGAACTGATACAGGATACTCTACATCATGCAGAAGTAATCTTCATATTGTGTTTATCATGTACATTCTACGATCCTCTGCCTGTGTATGTGATGATCAGCAAATGATATTCATGTTATCTGTGTATTCATACTGTCGTATTTTACTCCCTGCTTTTGACAGGCTTTTAGTCTCTGGCCTTCGAGCCAGGACCCTCGGGTTCTCCTTCAGATTGAAGATTTTAGGGACGCGTATCCCCGCTTCCCAGACATCCGAGAGATCAACATCTCAGAGCTTGAAGGCGACTGCACCATTGACCTTCGACCTTTCATGAACCCATCCCCGTATGCTGTCAGAAAGGTAATAATGTATCTAGAATTTGACTTCAGAAAAAAGAAAAAATGTAGTCGGAGGCCATTTTCATGAGTAACTAATCTCATATTATGGATATCTAGGCCAGCAGATCACAAAAAGGTCTACATGGTACTTAGCAGGCTATTGTATTATTTGCGATGCAAATCAAATTAAATTCCTGTTCTTTTTGTTTTTCCAGTTTGAATTCACTTTGTCTTCATGATTATGACGGACATTATTTTTCTTGAAGCTTCCAGTCCCAGGGATATAATTTTAGTCATGAAATATTGTAGAACTAGAAACGTTCATGAAAGCAGAAGCAGAAGCATTCGCAAAATTAAATTTTCACAATTAAGGAGCCATTGGCCTTTTTCACAGCATGAGACACTGACAGATTGTGACTGGCATTAAATACATTTAAATGTAGGTAAAAAACTTTCATCTGCATTTTACTTCCCTGAATCTTGGCTTCTTTACTTCCCTTGGCTTCTTGTTAAATTCTCAAAGTTTGATGCATGCAGAAATTATTTCATTAACAGTATGTTGTGAATGCAAGTGGCAATTGAATCTTAAAGGAGACCTCCGGATGATTTTCAGATTTCTACATTTGAACAACTATAAATTAGTTATACTGAGGACAGAGTTTCGGAATTTGTGATAATTGGGATGAAGAATAAGAATATTTTCAAAATTTAGAACAAATTGCAATGAACAAGGACGATGACATGGCAGAGTCACCATAAGAATGCTAAGTTGGGGCTCAAGGAAACAGAACAAAAGAATTGATTGTACACAGGTGAACTCGCAAGCAAGCAGTATTGTAATGGAATTACACTGCTACATTTTTATGCCTCCGCCACGAAGTGGTGCCGGAGGCATTATGTTTTCGGGTTGTCCGTCCGTCCGTCCTTCCGTCTGTCCGTCCGTCCTTCCGTCCGTCCGTAATGAATTTTGTGGACAGGGTGACTACCAAAACCTTTTGAGGTATCCTAATGAAACTTGGCATGTATGTGTATTAAGGGGTGAAGTTGTGCCTATCAACTTTTGGGTGCACATGCTCAAGGTCAAAGGTCAAAAGGTCAAGGTCAAATGCTTAAAATTTTACTATTTCCCCCCATATCTATGCCATGCCTGAAGATATTTTCTTGAAACTTAGTGTATACATGTATTACTCAATCAAGATTCTCTAGTGAAAGTTTGGGATCATGCGGTCAAAGGTCAAAGGTCAAAAGGTCAAGTAAAAAAATTGTGAAATTTAACTTTTTTCTCCATATCTTGGAAATAGTTCAAGGTATCTTCATGGAACATAGTATATATGCATGTACTGACTGGCAGTGATTAGCTAGGGAATTTGGGGTTCATAGGGTCAAAGGTCAGGGGTCAAAGGTCAAGGGCAACACTTCAAAATTTTACTATTTCCCTCATATTTGTGCAATGCCAGCATGATTTTTTTAAAACTTGGTGTATGCATTTTTAACCTGATAGTGATTCTCTAGAAAGTTTTGTTTTTGTTTTTGTTGTTTGTTTTTTGCCAAAAAGGTCAAAAGGTCAAAGATCAAGTGAAATTGCTGAACTTACTTCTTCCTCTATATCTCGGAAGTGGCTCAAGTTATCATGAAACTTAGTACATATTTATGCATGTTCTGCCTGACAGTAATTCTCTTATGAGTTTTAGGGTCAATGGCCGGATGAAAATGGTAACAATTTACTATTCAATACAGAAATTGCATTTTTTCTCCATACCTTGAAACTTACTCAAGGCATAAACTTATGAAAGGGTCAAAGTCAAGTTAAAGTCCTTCAATCCCCAAATATGTACTCTCCTATTCGTCCAATTAAACCTATGTCAAGGAAGGTGAACATTCAACACTTTTGTGACAAACATGTCATTTTGATATTTTGCCAGTTTTGTGAAAATGTAATCACACATTGTCCACATGTACTATAGACCTATTAGGAGAATCATGCATTATGGTGGAGGCATACCAGTCGCCATAGCGACATTTCTAGTTGAAATATGTGAACCTCCTATGTCATCATCCTTGTTCAGTGTAATTTGTTTAAGGGTTTTCAAAGTATTGTTTCTCTGGTCAAGAACCACAATAAATTCCACAAATCTATACATGGAGTTGTCGATTTATGTACTACATGGTGTGAAATTATGAAAATCGTCTGGAATGTCCCTTTAACTGCTTCCTATCACTTTTGTTTGTTTGTTTTTTTCTCCATCATAGGAGGCATCTCTGCCAAGAATCTTTCGTCTTTTCCGTGCGCTGGGGCTAAGGCATCTAGCAGTCACAGACGACTCAAATAGGGTGAGACAATGCAGCTTCATATACTGAAGTACAGTTGAACCTGTTGTAGTGACCACTTTTCTACAACAGCCATCTGCTTTATGTGCCCACTGCAGATTTCCCCATTGATGAAGATTGTACTGAAGACCTTGTGTAATTCGGCCAGTAGCCATCCAGTTTTGTTACTGTGGTCGACATTTCATAGTGTGTCATAGATGTAGACTTTTTCTTCAGTCATAATACTGGTAGCCAGCATGTTAAGTTACATTCTGTACAGTGAAAGCTAAGATTAAATTAAACTAAAAAATAGGCATATACTTTTGAAATCATTTATTCGTAAGCTTTCAATTACTTCCTCTGTGGCCTTGTTGATTAGAATCTAAACACAGAAATACAAATTCAGTGGAGTGAGCCCCAGTCAGATGTTGTCTGCCATTGTCCCCTTTGACCATTTGCTGCAGGTCGTCGGCATGGTAACCAGAAAGGACCTGGCCAAGTATCGCTTCTGGAGCCACAGGGGTTCGTGCGGCATCGAAGAACTACAGATCGCCAGGTGATTGGCAATGAGGCCCGCTGTGTGCCAGGAACGGCTTCTGTTCAATCCACCAGTCACAAAATGGATGTATCAGGACTCTGTGTACGTGCAACAGAGTTTTTACAACTCTTCCAGATTGGTTTCTTGCTTTACTGATGTCACACTAGTCTCTTTGGGATCACCTCTCACAAGTCATAAAGATACTTGCGGATTCTTGTGCGTGGCCATAACCTGTGGACAAAACGCTGTGCCATCCTTCCTTTGAGCTTACTACATGGAGTAAATTGATACAGAAAGTGAAAGATTAAGTTACAAGTGGACAACAAAAAAAAATATTAAAGATATGATTTTTTTAAAGCTTGACATACTTTCATAAAGTTTTGATGGTGGTCTCAGTTATGTATGCAGATACGATAGGGTACTGATATCTTCTCGTGAGAATAATAGTCCCATAAATATAATTGCATTTCATTGAATGGAATTGAAATTGAATGAATGCAAGGGGAAGAAATTACACCCTTCACATGAAATGTTATTAGAGTTGTAATGATTGAGAAATATGACTTGTCAAAGAAAATTTAGGTTTATTTCTGGTGACTTGGTGATGGAAAGAATGATTTCACAATATATGTAGGTAGAAATCAAGTGGATAGAAGTTACATGTAGGTGGTGACATCATTGCCATTTTACTTTGTATATGACGTATGGTTCTTTTAATACCCTTACCACTGTTTTGAAAAATAAGCCTGAAACGTGTGAAACATAAAACCTGATAAATGTATTCTTTGTCTGATTTTATGAACTTTTCACTGCTTTGTATGTTTGACTGTGCAGTTATTTAAGTAGAGAGTTGAATACATACCGCCTCAACCGGTATTTAACAGCAGAATTGAGATATGCTGAAAAAAGAAACTGTTATTTGTAGGCAACCTGTCAAAAGTTCTTTGCAATTGATGGTTCTTGCTTTACTCATAAACATCTGTAATATTTTGTCTGTGCAGGCAATGAGAGGTCATGGTTACCATGTTCAACACCTGTAACCACTCGGCAACCTCAGATTTGGCACATGATGATAGAGTGAGGCTGACCAAACTGAGAATATATGCGCAAAAGATAAACAGAAACATGACAGTATGAAGGAGAAACTCTCTGCAGCCATGTGTTAGCAGGAGCCACCTACATCCTGTACAATGTATAAAGACAAAGGAGACTCGGAAATGCAGGACCAATACAATTCATATTGTTTCCTCATTTTCTTCCAACTATGTATATATGTTTTTTTCGGAACTATAACCAGGTACTGTAAAAGTGGAAATTTTCGCGGAGTTGAAATTTTCGCGCATTTCACGCAACCAGACACTAGCGCGAAAATAAAAGCACGCAAGTATTTTTGCTTGCTATATGTTCCTGTGCGTGATGTCTTGATCCGCGGAATTAAAAACACACGAAACTCTTCTGACCCGGCCAAGCGCGAAAAATTAGTCGCGCGAAAATATCCACTTTTACAGTAGCTATTGCAGCTAAATGTCTTCCACCAGATTATTTCAATATCAGACCAAGCTTTGTTGTCTCCCACTCTTACTTCTCAGTAATTTCTTATACTCTTTTATGGAAGTAACAATGCATAGGGTGATGAATGTAGACCTCTAGTCGGACTGTATGTGGGTAAAGAGTCACATAGGTATACTGGGAGAAAAGGGTTAAGAGAAGACTTTATGGTAATCAGATGATCAGTATGGACCAGCAGTCTGTGTAGATGAATCTATGTGGGAAAAATAAACATAGTCATCCTTTTTGTTATGTGTATTGACACATATTGTTTTATGTTTTGGTTATTTTCTGTGTATATTCAGCATATCTACTTAAAATTTGAGTATGCATATTTCAGTGTATGTTCAACATGTTTTATGTCTCTTTCTCAATATATATCTACATGTGTCTGCCTTGTTCATATAAGTTGGCACTGTGTCTTTGTCTATGAAATGGGAATTAATGCAATACACAGGGCGTTTGTGTTAGTAGCATTGTAGTGATGTTGTTGAAAATAGAATTGATGGTGTATACAGTCAGCCTTGCTTAAGTCAACCTCGCATAAGTTGAATAATCACCTACGTCGAAGGTCTTTTCAAATCCTCTTCTCTTTATGTTCTATTGATTTTAATCCCTCGTAAGTCAAATTTTCTCTAAGTCGAAGCTATTTCTCCAGTCCAAAGAGATTCGACTTGGGCAAGGAGAAAAGGTATAAAACCAAGTTCACAAGTTTGTCTGTTTTGTTATGTTATGTTTTGTTTTGTTTTGTGTTCATTCCAGACTTTGTGTTAAATGTATTTCATTCATTTAGGGATGTGACATAATGTCATAGTTTTGTCTTCCATTAAATACTGGTAAATGCTTTATATGAGGTCACAAAAGGTACATATGCAAGGTAATGATCTGAAATAATAGTATGAAATGCATAGATAAAGTACTTTGTCAACCAATGTCACTGTTCATAGGGTAGAGGTGCAGGGTGACAATTTCAAAGATAATTTTGAACATTAGTTATGTATTCTGTATGTTAATACTCACATCCTCAATTGGTTGCAAAGCATGTCATGGTGAAGCACTTTGGAGGGGCAGGATTGAGGTGGGCCAGAAGGGAAAAGTTTTATTACAATTTATAACTACTGTATACGGCAAATATTTCGTGAGTCTACATTTTCACGAATCGGGAATTCCCGACGATTTTGCGAGTGGTTAAAGTCGTGATGTGGAGTCCTGTACTTAACGGAGAAATGTACATGCATACGTCACATCCACATCAGGATCAGAGTCAATATTTTCGCACGTCTTTTATTTCGCAAATAGCACCTGGCCCGCGCAATTCACGAAAATAAAAACCTCGTGAAATATTCACTGTATACAGTATGTGTTTGTGATTCACAACAGAACACACATGGAGTGTAGGAACCTTAAAAAAAAAAAAGGCTTCTTGGACTGCTGCAGATCAGTGGAAGGAAATTAACATGTTGTTGCCAGAACTATTCAAATGATGCAGTGCCGGCAGTATTTATTTTTTTTTTCTTGGATAGATTCGATAGTACAATTTATTTATATTTTCACAGGTACCCGAGTTAGATGTGCTAGCCCATTGGGATAGGAGAAGATTTTTTTGTTTCTCCATTTTAGATAAGGGATGAAGAAAAGAATATAAATATGCAATACCTTCTGAATTTGATAGTAGTCCCACCCATACACATTTATGATGCAATTATACCTCTTGTGTCAAGACAAATAAGGGGTAGTCAGAAAATATTACCACGATGATCCATTATGGTGGATGATTAGGCATATGGAAATGCAGAACTATGGTTAAAGATAATTATCATGTCAACAGATGTGTTAGTCATGTAACACAAGTTTGTGTAATACATTGTTTGGTATTATCTTACTGTTTCCACTTACAGTGGCTGCAAAAAAAAAAATAAATAGATAAATAAAACTCTCTTTTTTAATTCATGTCACATACTTCAGCTTGTGTCCTTTAAGGTGGAAAGCTCATTGTAATTAGAAGAAAAAGAAAGAAAATCAGAAAAAAAAAGAACAAAAAGAGCTGATAAATGCAACTCTGTTTTTGTTGATTATTTATTGCAGTGATATTTTGAGGACAATTTCATTTGATGATATAACAGAGCAAGGCAACTGTTTATTTGGATTAGTCATGTTGCTTGATTTTACTGGCATAATATGCTCTAGATTAGGGCAATTTGTCAAATCAATTGCAATAATATGCTCTTGTTTGATAGTATCCTCAGGGCCCCACATTGTTGATATTAACATATCAGGGTCTCAGTGATCTTAGCTTTGTTCTGAACAGTTGATTATTTACATTTTTTTTCTTTTTTTTCTGGAGGGTGTATAAAACATGCAGGTATATCAGAACGGGTTCTGCGGCTGGAAGCCATGTACTGTAAATGCTTCTAACTTAGTTATGAGAATGTGGTTGAGGGCAGAATAGCTCAGTATGACGACTGCACTTTTTGGTCACAAAAATGTTTCTGTCAATAATGTCTTATCAAATATTTGATGTATATTTTCTGTGTATGAAGTCCACTGTAATGAGTGTAATGTCATCTGTCCTCCCTCTATTGGCTTATCAAATAAGCACAAGAATCATTAAATGTTATATGTTTTGTTTAATACAATCTTATTTACCATAATGTGTTTTACTCTTTTGACTCTGTCACTTTCAAAAAGGGGCCATTTTGCAAACAGCATTCAGTCAAGAGCTGCATAAAATGTACTGTAAAAGCTGTTATTTTCACATACAGATATTTTCGCGAGTGAGGTTGTCATAGACATTTTTGCAAAATGTTTTTGCGATTTTGACTCCATGGCTATTGTAAGTTTCTGCAGCCTCTGCAAATGCAGTTTGTTTGATACTCCTTGTCGTCACATTAGATATATGCAGGCATTTTTGCCAGTTATAATTTTGAAGTAACTGGTGGTTCAGATAAATTTGAAAATCAACTAGAATTATCACTGAAGGGGATTAATAGCCCCGCCCCTAGTGTTGCTTTATATAGTATGTGATGTCATGAGGGCAATGATGTTAATACCAAGTAAATTGCAAAAGGAAAAAAAAGAAGATGTAGGGAGCCTATACCTGGCATTGCATCAAAAATAGAAATAAGACAATTTTGTTAACCAATTACTTTTTACACTTGAATAAAGAAATTTATTAAGACTACTGTAATAAATAAAATATGAATTCCATTTTCACTTGTTATTTCATAATAGTAATGTTTGAATGTGTGAAAATATGCTGTACAACTGTGGTTCATTTTTATCTTTTTAAATCTTTTTTTTTCAATAATTATTATTAATGGTTTAAAAGACAACTACCATGACAGCGTATAGGCAAAATTGAGGTGGTGCCATAGGTCATATTGAGGTGGTGTACACAGTGACAATCATATCATTATCCAATAATTGTTTATCAAAAATAAGTGACATATGTAGAACAACATATAATTTGCTAAGTTTGCATTACATGTTGATAATGACATCTGATACTGATTTTTGATGATCGCATCAAGTAATGACTGATCACAATATCATTATCAGTTTTGTTAAAAATTATTAGCAGCAATATTGCCATCATTAGGCCCTGTTATACGCCTAAATATAATCTATGTCTTCACCATTTTTACTTTTATAAATCAGTGTTAATATATTGAAAAGAATACAGGAAATAGATTAATTTGCAGAGGCTCTTTTGAACACATGTAGTTAAAAAAAAAATAATAAAGCCAGAAGCTAAATACAGGTCTACCATTAATAGGCCTATACATGTACATGTATTACACTTTGGTCCATTGCACATCTGTGCAAGCTAGGTGAGAGAGAAAGAGGGGGGGGGGGGGATAATAAAGGAGAGATACAGATCGGAGAGAGAGAGAGGGAGGGAGGGAGGGACAGAAAATGGACTTGAGAGTATTGTTGAATTGGAATGTTGAAGGTGAACTGGGGTGGATTGTGTTTTGAGGTCACTGAACCGCAAGGATAAGGCTCTTTGGGCTGGGATACGGTAGGATGGGATCGGCATTCAGCTGATAAAAAATGTTGACACCAAGAAATGGTATACAGTCATGGGTACAATCATGGAAATACACTACACAGTAGCTCCATGGTACAATTCACCATGGAATGCTGAATAGTGTGGCTTTTTTTTTTGGGGGGGGGGGGGAGGGGATCGCAATCATACATCACATAACTCTTGCTTGGATAGGCTACTATAGTCTATAAAATAGGCCTACGAAAAAGCATAATTGGTATATTCCAGGCCTCTACAGCTCTCCGAGGGCATAGCATCATAAATTACACTTAATATTTTTTTTTTCTTTAGTTTGGATATTAACGAATTGCTTTGGCATGTGCTTTTGCAGTATATCACAGTCAGAAAAGAAGAAGATATGATAAAAGCCGCACCCCCAAAAGCCATACACAAATAGCAACGACACCTATAAAAGAGCGCATCCTTGAATCGTCATGGTTGGGTGCACCGACTCAGTAGCTTCTCCAATCAAATAGTTCACATTGATTCATCCGGCCTGTTTATCATGTGTGGGACGAATAACAATAGTGGGCTGAATTCGCTAACCACCTTGTGTATGGGTTTATTGAATGGTAGCCTTCGAATGCACGTTGGTGATTGCCGCTGACTGAATATGGCCTCTAAAATTAGGAAAGCTGGATGAGTGGGTAGTGGTAATAACCCCTCCAAGCTAGTCACTCGGAGTTCCTCAAAGGCCTTTAATAGGTGTGGGTACGGTACGTACACCAAAGACTGGTACCACCGGGTGCGGGTGGCGCCGTGCGCGCTGGTTTGGTTGTACTGCCACTGGTATGTGTTCTGCATTTTGCCGTTGGTGCGTGAGTTGTCTGCTAGCAAGCTTCTGGCTCATCCTGCGAAGGAGCGAGCCTAGCGAGGGACTTTTTTTTTCGATCATCGGGATGACAGCTGATTTTAACGATAGACGTGGAAACTTGTCCGACTTCAGCTGGTTGCGGCACTGAGAGTTTCAAAGTTTAAAGAAGCTGAAATGCCGTCTTTCTGGCGAAGCCTGAATGCAGGAGGGAGCAGCCAGCCGTGAACAGTCGTACCATGGCCATGTAACTCACTGAAACTTATTGTATTTGTAGGAGATTTCTGACTTTCGACGCATAACTTCTACACTGAACGACAACAACGTCCACAAGGTTCTTCATCTTGTCGCCAAAATTAAACGAACCTGCTCAGTTGCGTGCCACCCACTACCGCAGTTATGTTGATGTTGAAAGCCCTTCTTTTTGTTACGTCCGTGCTACCAGCTATATCACTGGTATGTGTTCAAACGAATGTGCAACAGTTGTTTACTGAAATCCTTATACTACAGACACTACTTAGTACTAATTGACATCCATGACCAAGTGTTTGTAACAGTTTCATAATGTGTGCATATGCCATGGTCAACAGTGTGTCTTTACTTTAGTTTAATATTAGATATGGTATGTAACCTAAGTTATATGGCTAGTTGTGATTAATTTTCAGTATAAATGTCTGCACAAGTTTGAATACAACTTTTTGTCCGTTTTAAAAAGAGAGACTGGTAGAAATTTCACAATTCAGAAATTTTCATATATTCTTCCATATGGAAACCATGAATATATTATTCAGAACTGTACAATAGTGTTTACATATTCTTTTTTCCGGGTGCTGTTCGTTATTCCGGAGGTTCGCTATTCCGAAGGTTCGTTAATCCGAAACACACAAATTCCCTATACCCAGAAGTTCGTTAATCTGAAAATGAAAAAGGGTTCGTTAATCCGAAAATGAAAAAGGGTTCATTAATCCGAACATTTGTGGCATTATTCCGAAGGTTCATCATTCCGTAGATTCGTTAATTCGAAAGTGAAATTCAGAATAACGAATCTTCGGACTAAAGAGCCTTCGGAATGACGATCGAACCTTCGGAATAACGAGCTGTAACCCTTTTTTTCCAGTTCTATATAAATTGATGTCCATCTAAGAATTGCAATTGGAACGTACTTGGAGAAGTCGTTCTAAAATCATATAGTTGTGTTATGTAGGGTGTGAGTTTGTATTTGTATTGCAATGCACATGTACATTGATGGAATGACTAGGCCTACGCCGTGCCCCCGCGAAGTTCAATTCATGCTGAATTATTGATATTCAGAACTGTTGCCTTAACAAATGAAGATTCAAAAATAATATCCTGCATAAAAGTTTTTTGAAGGTCAGTCTACATCATGGAGGTCAAATTCGACAAAAATATATGACAGACTTTAGTATGTCCTGTTATAAACTTGTATCTCAACATTACAATGTATGTTATCATGTTCACACGTACATGCTCAACTTCTGACATATTATGAAGGAGATGTTCATATGAGTCACTATTCGTGGAGCTAAATGGAAACCATGCATTGTTCTACCAATCAGGACACAGCCTGCAGTCATGTGACAGACAAGAACACCACTGTCTCCGTGACCCAGATTATGTACGACAACAATAAGTTCTTTGTGACGTGCGCCCTCGCCAGCAGATACCAGTACAGGGAAGAGCTTGAGGATGCCTTATCAGCACAATTTGCCACCACGGCCGGGATGGTAAAAACAGAGGTACAAATCATCTCTGAGCGTGGGGATTTTCTTGTGAAAAACAGATTGGAGAACTATTAATTATAAATGTACTACTTCTCTGGCAACAAATGAAATGCGTACAGCTATTGGCTGTTCTCTTACTATTTCTCAGGTAATTGCAAAAATATTAAAAGTTCCAAAATGTGTTGCAATTTTACCATGAGATTATGTATGGAAGTATTGTGTACAAGTTTTAGATTAGGGGATGTGTTCTAGTCATCTGACTAGGGCAGATACAGTGTATCATTGGATGTTGCTGGATAAGTGCTAAATGCTCCTTCTGAAATGTTTACATTGTTCTCAGAAAAATTCCATTTAAATGTCATTGCCATCCACTAAAGAACAGTTGCTGTAAGTAATGGCAGAGTTATCAGGTATGTCAGTCTTAAAGAGGTGGTATGGTATTGGTATTGATGAGGATTAAGCTTTCAACTTTTTGTGAGATACCAAGAAACCACTTGTGAAATGTTACAGAGCATATTACCATTCCTAGAGGAATTAAGCTTATTCAATGAAAATCTGTCTTGAAATGACAAAGATATAAAAAAAAAAAAAAAACCAGAGTAAAACAAACAATCCTAACAAAACGTGGGTCCCGCCTTTTTATGAGGATCTCTTTGGTTTTTTTTATATCTCAGCCATTTCAAAACCAATTTTCATCAAATAAACTTTTTTTTTTTTTTTTTATTTATTTATGTTTTATTGAAAAATTATTCAGAATCACAATATTTACAACAATCAACTTGATTAGAATTACGCAATCACTGAACAACGTAGAGGAATTGTAAAAAAGAACAAAAAAAAGGCAGAACATTAAGTTACCATATACAAATTAGATCTTGTTCAAGAGCGATAAGAAACTTTGAATTCCTCTTTGAATTTACATGCTCTTTCATATTTCTTGAGAGGTTTGTCATTATCTCACCAAAAAAGTTGAAAACCTGAAGCCAGGTCTCGAGCAAAATTTTATACTATCCCCTTAAGCTATGTTCACGCAAACAATATTTGTTCCTTTCTAGATTGAAACTCGGCTGATGAATACCAGGGAAGGAAGGACAAGATTATATGATGTGGTCATCGTCCAGTTCCAGAGCATCTCATCGCGCCCTTCGTTGCCGACGGCCAACCTCCCGCTGGGTTCGTCTCTCCTTGCTGACCTCATCATCAGCACAAGCTCAAACAACGAGGACCCCCTATCACTCCAGGGTGTTCTGGCAGAAGCTGCCGTTCTCCCCGATGCCTCCATTTTGTTCTCTGTGCTCACTATGCCTAGTACAGGTAAAAGACATGAGGAAAAACAGCAGAGCAAAACAAAACAGAACAAAGCAGGACAAAACTTGTGAATCTAATGATTTTTGTTTCCTGTATGAATTTTAAATGCCAATATTTGTTTGTGAAATTAATGTGCAAAATTTTTTTGCTGCTTTTTGAAAAGCAAGTGCAGTGTAATGAGTATGTAATTTCCAAGGTGGGAAATCCTAAATAGAGCATCTTGAGGCTTTAAGGATAATCTTATGTCTCAGTTTGTGGCTGTGGTTCTGACTAACATGTTTTAGCCCTGGACAAATTTATGGGATATAAAGTATTTGTTCAGAGCATAAAGTGTGACATGGTCTATTGAGCTGAATAAAGAATAAGGAAAAAGAGAAAAGAAAAAGAAGTGAATTTTGGTTACAATAATAAGCTTTTCTCAACACCAGATTATATACCGAGTATTTATTAATCTTTCTTGTGATGGAATACATGTTTGATGCACAGAGGTCACCTGTGGGTCATCTCGCTTGCGTTTACTTTGTGGTGCCTGACAAAACTTGTGGGGAATTCATACCTCATTCTTACAATTAAATATGTATCCAAGAAATCAAACATTCAAATATGTAGACAATTTAAGCAGAGTATTGTAACGACTTTATAGCAACTTAAGTGGATTGTGGAGCTTTGCAAGGCACAGTTGCATTGACATTAACTTGTGCATCAGCAAAAGTAACGCTTAAAGGTAGGGGATACCTTTTACAGACCTCCCAAAATGCAGCAAAACATTAAATATGAACCTCAGGGGACTTGTTTAGGCCACTGCTGAGAAATTTGGAAGTCAACAGTTATCTACAATTTGAATAATGCACAAAACTCAACTACTCAGTAGTTCTGTGTGTCAGCCACACTTAAGCCTTTTTGTTGCAGTCTTCTGTATTTTTTTTATCTATAAACACAAATCTAAAAGTATAAGAGCTGATGTAATCACATATAGAGTGTGTGGCAAGAATGTATATGGAAATGTTTGTAAGTTTTGATGAACTTTATTCACAAAATATACATGATGGACACACATGCAGTGCATGGGTCTGCAAAGGTAGCCTAGTAATGTACTGGAATTTACGGTGAGCCCCGAAAAAATTCAATTCAAAATCTAACGGTCAAAAAATGTACTAAATGTTACCTTCCACTTTCAATACTTTATGGGAGTTTCTAAAATAATACTCTCTTCAACATACCACTGTATTTATACAACTCTTCATTTAAGGCATGCAAATGGGATTCCCTACCTTTAACATGTTGAGGATGAGTCCCAAGTATACTCGGTCAAGCGTCTGTGGGAAATTATGCATGTTGTAGCAAAATCAAACTATCCTCAACAGGTTAAAAGACACCATGTATTTGTGCATGATGTATCAAGTTTTAGAGAACATCTTTTTCAAGATGTTTTTACCCTGGCATTAGTATTTCTTCCACCTGTTCCCTTTTGTAGTCAATGTATGCCTTCTGGAGGTCATTTATACATCCCAAGGCCGCCTGACCTGGCCCATCACAGAGGTGGACACCACCACCGGATCAGTGGAACTCTGCCCCTTGGGATTTGAGAGAGGTAAGTGACTAGGGGGCATAGCGGGCAGAGCTCATATTGCTCTACAAGGTCTTGTAGAGCAATATACAAGGCCTTATGGTTTTTATTCACAATGTATAAATTCTTTGTTTTTTTACTCAACTGCCCTATTGAAATCTATCTGGCATCAATCAATTTAAATAGGTCATACTGGTGTATGATTTTAGCATTTGGGAAAGTTAACCATTCTTACAGTGTTAGAGCAGAGTCAGTAGGTATGTGCATTTGATTTTCAAATATCGTCCACCTGATTATTTGACAGTATGGAAATTTTTGATGGCACTTGAAAGTGATATGAGTCACAGCTTTCATGGAGACTTATTTTCCTACTTTTACTGTTCCTAGCAAGTGAATTTATGACTGACATGTTCAGAGATGACTTGAAAATGCAGTGAGTCATGCTGGGTATCTGCTTTCTGTCCTTTTCCCTGGTAGCCGGTGAGTTTGGGATAGCTACCAGGTCTTGTGTCAGGGACTCTGCTGGGCATGCAGCCTGGGCTCAATTTGTGTGTGCAAACTGTGGGGAGGTGACAGAGGAAGGGGAGCTCCTGCAACTCAGTGATCAGGTTGGTTACCAGTCTCTTGTAGATCTTCCTTTCACACCCTGTCCACTTTGTCTAAGCATACTATGTCCTTTATCTGGATGCAGATCAACTCTGTGCAAGCGCTTTGAAGCACATTTTGAAAGCCTAATATCCCAATTATTTCAAGGTTGACTACTGTAAACACCATGGCCCGAATTCACGAAGGCGGTTTAAACTTAGACCATGGTACAAATTTAAACCATGGTCTAAAATAAGCGTTAAATGGGCGTACCAATACATGCGCGCATAAATGCACGTTTTTTTACTGGATGCCTGTTAGCGTACGCAATCTGTCAATCATATCTACGCAGAAGAAATTTACATAAACCATGGTTTAAATTTAGACCACCTTTGTGAATTCGGGCCCATATATTTAGCCAGTGTAATTTTTTTTTTTTGGAAATAGCAACTTCCTGACAATTTTGCATGTGGTTTGATTTGCAGTTGTGGAGTACAGTACTGAACAGAGAAATGTATGAATGCATGTCACATTTATGTCAGAATTAGAGTTAATATTTTTGCATGTCTTTAAATGCATGAATAGCACATGATTCATCAAATTCATGAAAATAAAAATCTCACAAAAATATTTGGTGTACACAGTACTTTCAGAATGTGGAATGTGACAGGAAAATTAAGGTTTTACTCTCTTTTATTTCCCTTTTCCACTAATCTCTGTTAACCCTATTCTAACTGGGCTATTTGAGACCAAGTTTTTACTGGGGGGGGGTCAATTTGACCCCCCCTTCAGATCTCGGCCGCCGATCGCGCGATCGCCGCAAAATTTTGCCTGAACATAGAGCCGGATGTCAACTACAAGATTACATGATCATACAATAAAAAAATTTTGATTTCATATTTTTTAATAAATTAATTATGCAAATTAACGCATGAAATCATATTTTCACCTATAACTCCATCAAAAAGACTGAAGGATTATTAAATTTATGTGTCAGAGTTCCTCAAGACACATCAAACAATTTTCTTGTAAAAAAATTGCGCAAATCAAAATCATTTTCTTTTGTTTTTATTGTTTAGTTAATTTCTTATGTATTTTATTGTTTTTTCGATCTTATGATTTCTATTGTTTTTTTGCCAAAATTTGTTGGAGGCACTTTTTCAAGCTTATCTACATTAGAATTGATTTATTTCAATGGTTAAAAGTTGAAATAATCTAATTTATATCAATTAAACAAAAAACCACAGTTTGCATTGGATTTGCACATGAAATCATGAATTTGAGCGGTTTTCGGGTTGACATGCATATGCAAAACATTGCATAACTTCAGAACGGTGTACCCGGACGTCGCAAATTTGGTCTCAAAATATGCGGGAGACTCAAATGAAAAAAGTCATGAAACGACGCGGCAAAATCTTTGCGCGTTGCGGAATCGTGGCGCGAAACGTCGAGGGGGGGGTCAATTTGACCCCCCCCCCAGTTAGAATAGGGTTAAGGTGGTATTGGTACATGTCAAGTGAGAAAAAAATACATTTCCTTTATTTAGTCATGTCATGTCAAATTTTGACAAAGTTTACCTCTGGTTTTTATGTGAAAAGTTGTCAGAAATTGATTTGCAGAGACGAACATTGCAGTTATCTCTATGGTCCATGCATGATTCGTAGTTCAAATGAATTACTTAAAGCCACTACTTGAGTGCTGATTCATTTCTGTGGTCTCTGCAGCCCTGTTCTAATTCAGCCTTCTTTGTGGCTGGAATGTAATCTGAGTATGAAAAGTATGAAAATGTACATTATGGAGAACCTGGTATCCGGCAGTAATCTCTGATACAAAGTTTTTTAGTCTGTATAGAAGTGAAATGATTGGTTCTGTGTATCAGTTTTGTTTTTAATGTTTTGCTCCCATTTCATGCAACAGCAATCATGTCATATGTATCGACACTTTTTTTTGTGTTACTCAGTTATCAATGATCAATCTTGGTTTTTTTTTTTTTGTCTGTGTGTATGTTTTGGATGGGCAGTTTTATTTCTAGTATGGTGTAACTCTGTACAGTACTTCTGACACCTATACTTGTTACTCAAATAAATGTACTTTTGATAATATGGGAGAAAGACTAGTACGAAACAGTATGCCAGCATTTATTTTTGTTTCCCTCTTTGTCGTTTTCAGATTACCTCCGGTGGCTCTGATGATGAGTCGGATCCCAACCTAGACATAGTGACCAGTGCCATCGCTCTGTTCAGCTCCTCTCCAGACATCTCCAGCATTGGAATCCTGGCAGTGACCAGGATTCTAGAGTCCCTGGCGAGGCTCAACAGTGTTTCTGCAGAGGTAATGGTCCGACAATGAGCCCTGTCTGTCCTGAGCGAAAGAACACATTGTGTAGTCCTTATTTAACGCACACACATGAAAAAAAAAAGAGAAAAGAAACAAAATGAAGCAAAAACTGGTGTTTTGGCTCAGTCGGTAGTGCATCTGCCTCCAGATGCAGAGAACCCGGTTCGATTCCTGAGTCTAACTGAGCAATGTTGTGTTTAATCTTACTGTCCCCTCTAGTCTCAAAGAGGCAAAACACTCTGTCCCTTGTGTAGGACATACATGTATGTAGAATGGAGGTCCCATGTGTGAGAGAGTCACAATTCATGCATGCAAAAGATCCCACTTCATTCATTCATTCATCACAAAGAGCAGGGTGCATAACTGGGTGAAGTGGTCCCGTCTCACGTCAAACTGGACCCCATGGAAGACTAGCTAGTGCAGATGAATATGAGCTATCTAGCCAAAGTTTCTAGTGAGAATTCAATGCTGTCAACCATAAATTACATTGTAAAAGTTTGTTAAAGTTTTATTTTCATTTCTTAGTGTGAAAACTGATAACACAAAATGATATATTTGTACAATTAATGCATACATGTAGGTGACGACCGAGGTTGGAACACTTGTGGATCTCACTCTTGACATTGACCTCGAGGTCATCGTGGAGGCCGAGAGCGAGTACAGGACCTCTTCCCGCATAAACAGTGCCCTCCGGGGCATCCTGGCAATAACAGCGCTGGAGGACAACCAGCAGAACTTCACAGTTTCAAACACAAATGTCGTCTTCGGAATTCAAAGGTTGAATGTGGACCGACTTCTGGAGTACCACTGGTACGGCACGAGTGTGTATCCCCCTTCGGTTGGCAATACGAGGACTCCCCCGGTGTTCCATGAAACGCCTACGCTTGACTATGATACCAGTGCTGAGGCATCACTGCACTTCCAATTTGATGAGTTACCCCCATCAGGTTAGTCTCACATCTCCATGTCCTGTCTCACATTAAAACTTTTAATTTGTTGTGCACATGAGAAGACCACAGCTTTGCACGTAGGAAGAAGTGTCAATCATTATCCTATACTTTGAACATAATTTAACTTATGGAATGTTCAGTGTGTAACAGTTGCATGTTTTCAGGAAACATTGATACTCAGTAAAATAAATACAAATTAGACAACCTCCATTTTGAAAAAAAGTGATTTTTCTTTCTTTTTTTTTTGGCATTTTTTGTTGTTGTCCAAAGCGAAGACAAGATTCAGCACAATGGCCCTGTCGAGTTGCCCATTGACACTCCAGCTTGAATTTCCAAATGGTCAACAACTTCTTTGATACAGTATCTGCTTCATTGTGCCACGGTCTTCTCTAGTCTGTGACATTCATATCAGGTTCATTTTTTTTTTTTTGGGGGGGGGATTTTCTCCATGAATAGAGTGACAGATAAACAGGTGTGGAGAATGGAGACAGTGCTTCAATTAGTTGAACATTGAAAGAGTAATCATAAGGATAAGATGCATGTGCATGTGGGGCAGCAGTAGGAGCAGATAGGATGGAGTAAAACAAGGATGAGATAGGGAGATTACTTGGGGAATGATGCTTGAGCAGGGGCAAACAGGATTATACAAATGTCTGTTTAAAATGGAGGGTGGGTGAGAGGAGTAATATTGATATGGCAGTTGCCTCTTTAACATAAACAGTACCAGTTATTGGAGAATAAAGAAAAAATACTGTGGACAAATGCCATATGACTCTTTAAATAACAATGCCTACTACGAGCAACCCAGTGTTACTTTATGTTGATGTAATGACTGAAATTTTCATTTTCTCCAATAAAGTTCTTGGTAATCCTCGCCTGACCTACATCTTCCATCCTGGTGACAAATTGTACCAGTCTTTTGGTGACCCAGCAACAGAGGGGGGCCAGTTCAGCGCCAACGGATGGATAACGTCTGTCGCCGTCGCGGGGATCCAGGGTTTACCGAGGGGTACTATAACAACCACAGGCAGACAAGTAAGTTGGATAGTCGTGTATCTTCCCTCTTGTGCCCACAAGTCATCCGTGCAGGGACTCTGGAACATGTATTTAGATTGGTGTAGGAGAGAAAGAAAGAACTGCATTACGAAGGTTTTCCCCCCGAAAGGATGTGAAGTTGTCATGGATACAGAGACCTCTGAAATAAGATAATCTCAAGCCGATTCAACTACAGCTCTCATCGTAGATCAGAAAGATGAACTTCAGCATTGCTTCGCTTTCTGTGTGGTTGCTCATTACATATTTTCAGCTATGCTTCTACTACTCAGTTTGTTTTATCTTTTTTTTTTTTTTTTCGATAATGTTGCCATATAAATACTTCAAATAAGTTTGTTGGTCTGGTTGCCTGTGTTGTGATTCATGAAATTAAATCTTGACATAACTACTGACAGACATATTATGTGGGCTGTATTCTTTCCTGTGCAGTGGTCCTTAAAGACTTAATAAAAGAAGTTTTCATTCTCTTTTTTAAGTCTCGTACTCTGATGCAAAGGTATGCAATGTGTTGTTGACCTCTCTTTCCAAATATACAGTATCATTCACCATCATATGCGATAGTCAAAAGTGCATTGTGATGCCTATTGGCAGATCTGCCAATGATGACTAGATATTTGTCCAAATTCATATATGCTAAATTCAGAGTTTGCCCATATGAAACTGTCACATACTAATATTCTTCCTTTATGCCTACATTTCTTGTATAACCTGACCATTGTGATTTTTGTTATGTTTATTGTGTGAGTTGTGGAGATCAGATCAGTTAGATTAGATTGAATTAGATTAAGTTAATCAAATGAGTTAAATTGAATTGAATTAAACCGAATTAAATTGAATTGAATTAAGTTAAATGAAATGAAATGAAATCATCCAATTGTTCACTCATCCAATCATCTAATCACCTAATCACTTGATCATTTTATGCTGTCATCAAATAATCAAGTCAAATACCCCTATGTACCTCACCAGAATGTACTGACTGTTGATGGCCCTGTATGCGGCACCTGGAATGCGACCTCCTATGAAGACCACGGCAGCTGGTCAGACACAGGCTGCCAGCAGCTCCCCCATGATCTCCCCCGAGGACTGGTAGTGTGCCAGTGTGACCATCTTGGTGCAGTTGCATTGGTCAGGGTAAGAACAACAGTGAATGCAGAGTATTTCTCAGCCTGGAAAAAAAAAAAAAAAAAAAAAAAAAAAAAAAAAAAAAAAAAAAAAAAAAAAAAAATTAATTAATAAAAAAAACCCCATACACACGCAAAAAAACACACACAAAGAAGACAGTCTATGCACTTTGCATGACATGTAATTGACCTCCAAATCAATGCATGCTCATTATTGTTTCATTTTAAGTATTTCGTCGCATACTGTATACGCCATATATTTCGCGAGTCTAAATTTTCACGAATCGGGACTTTCCGACAATTTTGCGAGTGGTTAGATTCGCGATCATGGAGTCCTGTACTGAACAGAGAAATGTATATGCGTACATCACATTCATATCAGCATTAGAGTCAATATTTTCGTGTGTTTTTAATTTCGCGAATAGCAGCTGACTCGCGAAATTCGCAAAAATAAAAACCTCGCAAAATATTCGGCGTATGCAGTATTTAAGATAAATTTTGAATGTCTCTTGGTTTTACAGGATGTGTCCGCTGACTTGATTACCCCACACCCTATCAGTGCCATCGTTTTCATTGGAGCTGCCTTGGCATTCTTGTCGGCATTTGGGTGCTCTGTGATATTCATCGCATGCAAGTGAGTATGTGATGAAAAACAAACAAGAGATGCCTAACAGCATTCCATCCAGCATTCTGTCCATTCCATCAGTTGTGTGCACTTACAGTATCAATTTTAGGCTTTAGTAACTTTAACTGCTGTAAACATTTGTTAGACATATCACAGCTTTTGGATCCAATGTGTGAAATTAGGTTGAAGCAAGATATGCATTATATTACTACCATTTTGACCATTCATATGTGTGTGATTGTGTGTGTTTGTATGTGTGCTTTTCATTTTCATTTGTTTGACTTATGACTGATACTTTTTTTTCCTCATATTAGTCAGATAAATCTGATATTTTTCTTTTTGATAACTATTGACTTCAAACACAAATTTGACATAGAGTGATATCATTGATATGTATGTATTTATTTCACATTTATGATAGCAACAAATTCCTTGATAGCTTTGATGTTTTGTTTTGTTTTTCAAAACAGACATTAAATTTTCACCCAATTAACAAGTTATATGCTTCTTTTTACTCTAGTCTGAGAAAATTGCTGAAATAGTATGAAATGAAATTCAACTGCATTGTGCAGTGTTCAGTTGTAGTTTAATGTAATCCTGCGACATCATTGTAATTGGTCACTGGAAAATCACTACTTGATGTAAAGATTGGTAAACTTCTGTATAAAAAACAGTTATCAGGTCTTGACTATGAGGTTTCTTCATGATACAACCCCTTTTCTGCGATAGAACAAGGCCATCAAGTGTCAACGTGCATGCTAACTGTAACTTTTTTTTTTTTTATTTCTTATTTTGATTTGTTCAGTAATGGTCCAGCTGAACCCTATTGTTTGAAGTAGTGTACTGTATTTGTATGTTTGAAGATAAACTGATTGGTCAGCATGAATGTAAAATTGAGTGCGAAGTTGTAGAATTTGAAATGTGGCAAACCTAAAAGAAGGACTGCCATAGGGGGATGGGTAGATTTGTTAAGATTTATGGATATTTTTTCTAGTTCATAGTGGTAAGAATCTCACCACATTTCACAGAAATTGCTTTTCACATGGTTGCTACATTGTTTGCTGAACATTATACTTCTGTCAATCCATTTAATCACATTGTTAGCAAAATGATAAATCCACAGGCAGTGTAGTCTAAATTGATGATCTGTTCAGAAATGCATAACCAATAATGAAGTTATAATGAGGTATCGTAATGCATATCATGTTATTAACCTTTTGAGGACGGTTTGATTGTGCTACAACACACATTTCCCGTAGACGCTTGCCCGAGTATACTCGGGACTCGTCCTCAACCGGTTAATATGGATTGAATTTACTTTGTTACAGGAAGCAATATTAGTAATAACATTTCATTAGATAATAAAATGAATTGAATTCATGTTTTCACAGGAAGCAATGATAATACATTTGTAGTACAGTTGAACCTCTCGTATCCGGACAAGTCGGGACCGGGGCTCATCCGGATAAGGGATTTGGCCAGATAGGGAGACTCAATGCTTTATACATGTACATATACATACACATGTACTGATGTAGCCCATTGTAGTACCGCATGTAGTAATGTGTATACTGCAACCTTTTCATTGTTACATTTGGGGATGTTTGGGGATGTTGAAATGTCTGGAGGTAAGCAATTTGGAAGGAAATTTGATGTAATATATGTTAATCATGTTGGAAGTAATATGTAATTCATGTGTGTTTGGGTAGGAGTTGTCAAGGAGTTGGGAATCCCCCTTTCCTCCCGTAATTATTTAAAAAAAATCACGGCGAGATTGCGTCCGTATAATAGAGAGATCTGGATAAAGGGAGGCCGGATAAGAGAGGTTCAACTGTATACGAAAATATGGACTGAATTTACTTTGCTACAGGAAGCAATGATAGTAATAGCATAAAATAATATGATAATAATATGGATTGAATTCATGTTTTTACAAGAAGCAATGATGACTGCATATTATTATGATAGGGTCGGTCAAATTTACTTTGTCACAGGAAACTACGCAGGAAACAGCTGTACCGCATAGAAGCTTCCTTCTGTCTGGCTGTGGCCCTTTTCTACCTGGTCTTTGCGGCTGGTGTGAGTGTGCCCTCTATGTCGTTGGGTTGCCTCATCGTCGCCGTCTTCCTCCACTACCTCTTGCTCGTGGCGGCGTGCTCCATGATTGCCGTGGCCTGGAAGTTCTACGACACGTCGTGGCAGAAGGCAGCCGAGTCAAAGTGGTTCGCCTTAAATCGGCTGTTATTGGCATGGGGTGAGCAAAGAAACAATGTTTGTATTTGTAGGTTATAGACTGATCCCATCTGTAAAATCTGCCATGACTGTGGTGTCCCATGCAGGCATGCATATGCAAATGCATGATATATATTGCAACTGGCTCACACTTGCTGCTATATAATGATGATAATATACACATTTGTATATAATGTATTCAGCATACGTGTGTGCGCTTGGGACACTGCAATAATGGCAGACTTTCTACCAGGTCAGATTGGTCTATAAGCTATAGTCCAGATCACGCTTTTAAGTGGTCTCATAAAGATAACTGCTGGTTTTTGGTTGTCACCCATGCCTACTAGAGCTCTCTCTCTCTCTCTCTCTCTCTCTGAAAAGGCTTCTCTTTTTCCTTGGGGAATTGTGGTCAACCTTTTTGATAGGAGCATTGACAGGGTACAATTCTTTGTTGACGTCGATCAAAACTTATCTCAATCTCTTTAATAGTAAAAAATCTGACTGTGCTAAAGTTTCTGGATTAGAAATTTGCTCAGCTGTTGTCAGTTCCTGTATTTACTTTTATAACCCTTTCTCTGCCAGGTACTTTGGGCAGTGTGTATTCTGCTACAGGTTTGCACTGTGCCAATGGGTACTCAGACTAATTAAGGGTTAAAAATTCGGTTTAGATGCTAGGTAATCAGAAAGAAAAAAAAGTAGAGAGAAGTTTTACCTACTAGAGAGAAGTACTACAACTCCCCCCCCCCCCACCAAATAAAAAGAAGAAAAAAGGAATGATAATGATAATGATGATTTCTTGGACAGTAAAGCAGATTAGTGCACAGATGTTTGTTGTTTTGAGAGTATGTAGTGTGTTTGTTTTAAAACCAGTCCTAGTGCACCAAGAGTTCAACTGCTCACTAATTTTTGCGACTGTGATCTGTTGATATAGATCAAAATGATGAATATGAATCACCACTTCAGACCACAGAAAATAAACTGGACAGCTCTCTTTGTTATTTAATGATAGGATGCAAGAAATAGCCGGCCAACATTCCTCCTCACTGTTCTCTTTTAAAGGTAGGAGATACCTTTTACAGAACTCCCAAAATGCAGCAAAATATTAAATATGAACCTCAGGGGACTTGTTTAGGCCACTGCTTAGAAATTTGGAAGTCAACAGTTATCTACAATTTGAATAATGCACAAAACTCAACTACTCAGTAGTTCTGTGTGTCAGCCACACTTAAGCCTTTCTGTTGCAGTCTTCTGTACTTTTTATCTATAAACACAAATCTAAAAGTATAAGAGCTGATGTAATAACATATAGAGTGTGTGGCAAGAATGTAATGTTTGTAAGTTTTGATGAACTTTATTCACAAAATATATATGATGGACACACATGCAGTGTATGTGTCTGCAAAGGTAGCCTAGTAATGTACGGGAATTTACGGTGAGCCCCGGAAAAAATTCAATTCAAAATCTAACGGTCAATAAAAATGTACTAAATGTTACCTTCCACTTTCAATACTTTATGGGAGTTTCTAAAATGATACTCTCTTTAACATACCACTGTGTTTATACAACTCTTCATTTAAGGCATGCAAATGGGATTCCCTACCTTTAAATGAATCATGTTGAAATGCCATTGTACTCGAAATAGTTTCTCTTTTTCTTGTCTTCATATTGTCAGGTGTGCCAATTTTCATTGTGGTAGTGTCAGCGGCCCCAAACCCTGAAGTCTATCACAATTCTATTCCACGGTATGTATTCTTTCAAGCAGGCAAGCTTTGTCTTCATTGGTAATGAAGTATAAAATAACTTTAGGCTTTTGATACACTAAAAATGTATTTCAGTTCCTTGTCCGTAGATATCAAAATATTGTATAGCTCAGAGTGAGTGCTTGTTAAAGATCTCCAATGTAACCAAAGGTTAATTTTGTTTTAATCATTTTTTCAGTCATAAATACAAAGCATAGAAATTTTTACTGAAATCATGCCGTTAAAGGAGAATACTATGAGAACAGAGATTCTGTTTGAATAGTGTTATAATTATTACGTAGCAAAATAGAGATGCAGCCACCTGTGAATATTTGGTTTCAAAGGATGAGATTCGAGGATATACAAATAAGCGGGTTCACCTTCACTCGATCAGAAAAATAGTTTTTACATTTAGACATTGTTTTACTGAAAAAGTAAACACAGAAAATCATATGTTACTTGGCTGTGAGACATTCAATACTATACATTCTTAACAGACTTCATATGAGGTTTTTCTGTTTTAAGCATACCTATGCAGTTTTACATGAGATTGTCTCCCTGGTTTTGCATCATCAAATAATGCATGTTGGTGGTCTGGTTCAAATCCATATACATGTATTGTCATCATCTCCCTTTTCTCATTTCCTTATGTCTCTTTTTCTGCCATTTTGACCATTATAGGTGCTTTTTAAGTTCAGAGCTGCCCTATGCTCTAGTGTTCTCCCTGACGCTGCCCGTGGTAGCCTGCCTGGTGATAACGGCAGTCCTTCTCTCCCTCACGAATCGGAATGTAGTGAAGCAGACGGGGGAAGCTAGTTCGGCGACAAGGGAGGGCGGTGCAAAGCCGCCGTGGGCATGGCTGACTACGAGCCGCATCGTGCACGTCACAGCGCTGTTCATCGTCTGCTACGTCACTTGGCTCTTCCTTCTCGCCGTCGTCTACAGCACGCCGCCCGGACTGCAGTACGTGTTCGGAATCGCCGCGATCGTGCAGGCTGTCGCGTTTCTGCTCGTACTCTGCATCTTAGATGAGGATGTGAGGCTAGCGGTTATGGCCGTCTCCGGTAAGGGCAGGCAGAGCTCGAGGTCCTTCCAGCCGTACTTCTCCGCGTCGCAGTGGCACCCGAACCCCGACATTGTCCCCGAGAACGCACCAAAGCAGTTCCTCGACGACACGCAGGCCAACAGCACACTCACAAGGCAGAATTTCAACCCGAAAAACATCCCGCTGTCCAACGTGGAAAAGCGCAGGATTGGAGAGGAGAATGGGCACATAAACCCATCGGCCGAAATCCAGAATGAGAATGAGGAACATGCGCTTTGAGGAATATTACATTCTTTTTCTTTTTTTTTCAAAGAAAGGGAAAGTTATCTATGCATTTATCCATTGGTGCTCTGGTTATTTTACTGCTTGGTCGATGAAAAATGAATTTATAACAGTACTCATGGGAATAAGATGATTTGTAGATAGTTACTGCAAGTAAAAAACAAACAAACAGACAAACCAATCATGTGATAAAAAGTTAGGGATCATGATCCTTTTTTTTTTGTGTGTGTGAAAATGGTTTTGTGATAATCATGATAATCATGTTGATGAACCTGCTGTTACAAGCGTATATTGTGGTGAATAGTGTGCTCTCAATCACTGATATCTTTGAACAACTTCTGGTTCCTGTAGTCGGCGAGTGGAGTGTTTGGAACAAACATCTTTGGACATCTGGGGCTTTTGAGCAAGTTCTACATGTAGCTGACTGGTATTGACCCATAAAGGTACATGAAAAATGCCATTATACAAATGATGCACAGGATAGAGTGCGTTAGTGGAGATGTAGCGCACTCGAGGGTATTTACAATTGTGAAACATGCATGAGGCGAAGCCGAGTGCATGTTGCACTACATTGTAAATACCCGAGAGTGAGCTGCATCTCCACTAACGCCATGAAATAATCCTGTGCATCATTTGTTGTATAAAATGGGTCGAAAACTAACAGCATTTTTCATGTACCTTTGTGGGTCAATACCAGTCAGCTACATGTAGCACTCGCTCAAGAGTCAAGATGTCCGAAGATGTTCGTCTTAAACATCCCGCACATATAAGTACTGTACGTATAAGAGTATACGTACGCCACACATGTTATGCACACAAGAAAGGCCGGCCGGCAGCCCGAACTAGAAGTTGTTTACAGGATTGACAGCGCATATAGTAGCGCGTGACGCACTTGTAACAACTGATTGAGTGCGCACTGCTAGTGTAAACATTGTGACATCAGGCCGTGCATGTTAGTGAGAAAGTAATACACGCACACGTGACTCATTTCAGCGCTTCCAATTGGCTACATTCTTGAACCCATTTTATAAAACAAATAATGCACAGGTTTGAATTTGTGATGTTAGTGGAGATGCAGCTCACTCTTGTGTTTACAGTGTTGAGCAACATGCACTCAGCTGTGCCTGATGAATGTTTCACCATTGTAAATATCCTCAAGTGCGCTGCATCTCCACTAACACCCTCTCATCTGTGCATTACTTGTGTATTGCTGCAGTGGTATCAACACAGCACTGATTTAGGGTTATATTGCCTGATGTAGTGCACACAGGTTATTGTTTGACAGGAGGTTGAATAAAAAGAGTTATTTTTTGGAAGAAGGCTGAATAAAATGTGTGCATACAATTTTGACAATCCCCTCTTTAATATATAGAAATATGCAAAAATTTATGTAACGACATGTTGCTGCCATGAGTAAACCTGAATTTTTGTACACTTGCATTTTGAGCTGAAATTTGTTCGGAAATATTTCTCCATAAATGAAATCATGAGGTGCCATACTTAGTGTAGATGTTTGTACAATTTTTAAAGTGTAGGTGAGATAATGCAAGTTTAAGACAAGGTAAGAAGTTTGAGAGGTTCTTATCAAAAAGCTAATATTCTTCTTTGAGAGTATTCAAAACTTCAAGTAAAAATTGAACTGCCTGCGGGGCAAAACACATTGTGAGATTTTTGGGAATCTGCAAGAAGTTATTTGCTCTACTTGGAGGCTGTATTAAGGAGGTGCAGTTATAGTTGTGTAATTATTTGACACCAAGAAACAAGACAAAGAAGTCGGATTGACTACACTGAAGTGAAGCTGAGTTTTATGTCTGTAAGATATATTTATGCTAAAGCCACTTCTTTGCAGTATTTTGAGCTGAGCTTTCACGTAATGAAAATAAAAATATGCTGTTGCTTGAATTATCAAAATCAGACTGCAGTAGACCTCCAACCTTTTCATCTTTTTCTTCAGTTTTGGCAGAAATACTTGTGAATGTGTTACGTCAAAGAAGGATTGCTAATACAAGCCTTAGCATGTATTAATCACAAGATTGTCATTTTTGCCCATTGTCTTTCCATTTTTGTACTATGGAACAGTCATGTGCTATATATTATGCAGCTGCAATGTCAGTGTATAACTGGAGTTTCAAATAAAACAGTATATAATTACATTCACAAGTGGATGTTTTGGCTTCATTGAGTTCATTGTATTTTATTTTGGAGCTATGAGCTGAGACATCAAAAAACGTTACAAGAGAAATTTTCACTGTGGTCGATTTTGTGTACGTTTTTTTCAAAAAAAGCACTGCCACTCCCTCTGTCAACACAATTCAAAGAAAACATGAGAGAACAACAGTAGTTGCATGCAGTCCCACATCTCAAAAGCATTGGTTTGGTGATTATCTGGATCCCGAGTTTTACATTGTGTGAACTAATTTCATGTCGTTTGTTTTGCTTTAGAGATTAGAAAGAAAAAAAATCCTCGATGACAGATTGCATATTAACATGGTTCTGAAGATTGACTGTAGTTCAAGTATTTCTGATGAACTGCAAAAAACACCGAAGACTTCACTGAACTTGTTTGAAAAATTATGAGGTTATTACATCCTGCTACACTCATTTAAATTTCAGCAAACATCACTTTCCAAGACAAAGCTGTACCACCCAGAAGGACAAAATGTTTACACATCACGACACAGTTAACACTAACTGTTTTGATCTTTACAGTCATTTATAGACCATTCTTTATTTGGTAGAAATAAAAACATTCTAGGAATACAGTATCCACACCACATTATAGATGTATTGACATTTATTATAAGATCTATAAGTCTGAAAATACAATTGTGACCCACTACAACAAAGGGATCCTAAAGTCGCTGACGGGTGAGCCGAGAAAATCGAGTTTGAAGTCAGATCACCAAAATCTGTCAAAACGTTCGGATTTCTGTTTTAAACATAATTTTGTAGTCTAATGTATCTTCTATCATCTGCCGAAATTTCGAAGCTAAATGATCAAAAGAAAGGCCTGAAAATAGCATTTTTCTGGGCCATGCTTGGCTCGCCCGTCAGCGACTTTAGGATCCTTTTGTTGTAGCGGGTCACAATTGATTTACATAACAGCTGACTGATGCAGTCAGCAGGTACCATTGTCTCACATTGTAAGATATGCCTATTCCCCATATTACAGTGCACTCCCATTATAACGAACACGGTTATAACAAAATTCCAGTTACAAGAAGTATTGATTAGGGCCGCAACGTTATCCACTCTTTGTATTTTCATTGTTTTCTTGTTCGGTTATAACGAAATTTAGATATAACAATAGAGAACTGCTGGTCCTGAGGACTTCATTATAACGGGAGTCCACTGTACAATCAACTGTGTTTAAGTTCTTCTTTTTTTTCTTTCCAGAGGGGCCTTTTGATTTTAATCCCTCATAAGTTGAAGCTATTTCTGCAGTCCAAATAAATTCGACTTAGGCAAGGTTGACTCTTATCTTATTTTCTTTTTCTTTAAAGTGTAGGCTAAGATGCATTAAACATTAGATAGCAATTTCAAAATGACATCCAAGACTTTGCCATGCTTTGCTCTACAATTACATGTATCCCTGATGTGCCTAATGTGCAACTTTGAACAAACAGTGAATGTTTATGTATTACACCTACTTGTTTTTGTTTTTTTGCTTTGTTTTTGTTTTAGTATTCTTTTTACTGTACACAGCAATGTGTATGGATCCAGTGAAAACACCCTAAACAAGACAAAAACAAAAAAACACAATGAAATGATGAACAAACAATGAATACATTACAAATAAAGAATTATTTTCCAGTATCTTAGATGAATGCCACACACGAACCACTTAACAGGATGACTCAGCTGCTTCAGATATGTTCGTATCGCACTGGAAATTGGCCACTGCGACTACTGCACAGACAATAAACCTCATTAAAACTTACAATCTGGCTGGACTAGAGTGGCTGGTACTCGCCATGTTATGTCAAACACGATTTTCAAGTGCAGACACTACTGTAGTAGGGCTCTGGAAGAATAATATCAATGATAGTCATTGTTTCTTATATACCATCCTTCCACCATGTCACAATATTCAAAGTGAATTACAGCACATTGTTGCCATGGTTACTGGAAATCACACCCACAACCACGGCACACTCGGTCCACTCCCTAAGGAGAATTCCAGCTCCCACTATAAGAGGCACACAAATGCTAAATCCAACTGAAAGTTGCATTCAGCTTCCACAGGTCTAGTGCAATTTGAGGTTGAACATACATCGCACAGGCATCACTCTACATACTTAAGAGCACGCCTCCACTTGACCCCCTCCGATACTCATTTGCAAAAATAAATTAGCAGTATAGCAAACTTAAATAGAAATATTTCCGCAAACTGAGATCATGACATAGCCAGCAATCATATATACAACATACATACAAGCATACATACATACACATATTATGTAGAGTTGTGCCCCCTCATTTTTTCAACTTTTTTTCTCAACATTTTCTCAGCTACCACCATAGCATAGTATTTAAAAATGGCAATATCAGAAACAAGCCCTTCATTGCACCTCCTGGTTTAAACATCTAAGTAATGAGCAAAAGCAGCCCCAAAACAAATCAATTTTGTAGACCTGAAACATTGTCAAACACAACACAAGGGCTGCAAAGGGCTTCATTCACAATTCTGGAAGCTTCCACATCGATTTTGTTCATGGCTTCTCATAGAGAAGTACTACCATTTCATGTGTGAAAATCAATCCAGTTCGTCATTTGTCTCAGCCCAGGTCAGTTAACAGTGTCCTAAATAAATCAAACAACTCTACTGGAGAATTAAGTGTTAACATTTTGCACACACAGTTTTTTGGTTTTTTTTTGAACTAGAGACAGGCCACATGTAACTCCACAATGTCTGCCATTCCCCAACAAGTGAAGTGAAGTGAACACAACTTTTTGACATTTCTGTGAACCAAGGAAGGAAACATCACAAACACGCAATTTGCTTCAACAACTTGGCAACATGTCAGCAACTTTACCACTGACAGAGCTATGAATACCAACAGGTGATTAACTGTTGCTGTTAATATAAATGTGATTTTGGTGGCTGATCACACTGGACTGCATTGTATGCATGACTTCATTCCATCGTTTAGGTAGTCAGCAACGTTACCAATCCTGATATGTTTGCCTGAGTCAACTGACTGTTGTGTGCCTGGGTTTTCCAAGTACACGTCATTGGGTGATTGCTCTATGGCAATCACTGTCAACTCAATAGGTGTATTGTATTTAAGGTTTTAATTACATTTTATTACATTTCACTAGCACATCACACGCTGTAGACGACAGCTTACGAGCAATTGCTGGTGCATAGCTCTGCTGTACATGCATACCTCAGTGCTGTGTTTCACAGCATGCTAGAATGCAACATTTGATCATCATTGTGTGTATATTACACACAGTGCTTTGAAGTATGCAACATCAGTACATTCAAATTAACACACACTAACATTCTTGGCATACCACCTGTGTGAGTGTGTGTGTGTGTGTGTGGGGGGGGGGGGGGTTGTGTGTGTATCATGCTCACTGGAGCATTTGAGTATATAGCAATAGGTGGCTCAAAATTGCAATTACACGTACTATAATCATTTCATGCTCGTGTATGGCATAATGCATACACAGACCTTAATATTCACCCATTAAAAAGCCCTTTATCAACAGAAGATGAGAACAGGAATACATTTTTTTTTTTTCATTTGATCTCTAAACACACATACATAAATGTAAATATCACACATTTGAAACTATGCTGGTTAGTTAAAATTTTCCCAAATACGTATATTTTGCACATCTAGGTCAACAAAAATCCCCTACACAGTCATTACTGGTACAGTGTAAGATACTTCACCATGTAACTATATCCCAACGCATAATATTTTCAATATTTTCACACTATGTTTACGCCAAAATTTCATCATCCAATACTAATCTACAAGGCATTTTAACATATTATATCATATGTGCATATCATAAGAGCATATTTATATAAATCTAATATACCTTTATGGATGTATTTCATCCTATCTACTCAAACCAGACCCCAATATCATGGGCTTGTTCAGAATAGGGGTGGTTGCTGGAGTTCTCCATATCGCGTTAGACAGCGACCCACTCTGATATAAAGAGCAAACCCACTTAAACATGAATTCTCATGATCATTAATGTCATGCCTACCAGCGCGCCACAAAGACAAACAACTTTATCATAGAATATAGCCCCAAACTCCATTTCCTGCCTTAGGAGGTGTATACCTAACCACATTTGCGAGTAAATACCAGTATTTAGATGTTACCGAAGGATATCATCACGATATATGTAATACTGACTGCCTCTCATTTTCCATTGTTTAATTTTTTGTTTTTGGTTCTGCTAAGGGTGTGGTGGGGGAGGGGAGGAAATGAGGAATTAAATATGATCGCCCTCTTTGAGGCCACAGACGTCTTGCTGAAATCTTGCGATGCAGGCGTAGCTCCAAAGCAGTATCTTCTTTTCTACTGTGTGCATCACGGTTAGCTAATACTACACAAATACTGCCA
This sequence comes from Diadema setosum, assembly GCF_964275005.1. Taxonomy (NCBI): domain Eukaryota; kingdom Metazoa; phylum Echinodermata; class Echinoidea; order Diadematoida; family Diadematidae; genus Diadema; species Diadema setosum. Next base: position 12,094,614 of record NC_092692.1, on the reverse strand, counting down.
AAGTACTGCTCCGCCTCAAACTACTTCGCACTAGATTCTAGTGAACCTCATCAAACAGTCGGCCATATTGCCACATTTCCAATATTGTTCTTAAAAGCGTTTAGCCGGCAGAGAGCTTGCAAAAAACAAAACAAAAAAATCCTGATTTTGATCAATTTTGCAGTCTACCCGACTCAAATCGCTACAGATAAGGTCAAAGGTCAGTAGTTGTGCACCAGTATATCTTCATAATATCTGTAAGCTCTGTTCTACACTCTCCTACACAGGTGGACAATATAATACTATTACACCCTTTTATCAACATTGCACAAGCCAAGTCATAACTATAAATACGACTTTATTTAATCTAAAGAAGATAGAATATTCAGATCTACATTCGTTCAATAAATTCTTCATTCCCATTAACCATATTACATGACAATTTGTCAGTGAGTTCCTGCTATTTTCACAGAGGACTCAACCTGATGTGGTTAGATTCAAAAGAAAATAAAGTGGGAAATATTTAGGAATAAAACAGTTGAAGGACTGCATCTATGCATAGAAAAGAACATTTCTATAACAGCCACTTTCTCTGCATAACACTTCATATTACACATACAGGTGCACGTGAACTTTGTAGGAATAAACTTTACATTCTAAAAATCCTGCAGCAGAAAGGAGTGATGAATGTGAGACTGTCCGTGGCTGGTGATCATGTGACTTTTAGTGGCCCATAACAATGATCCTGCTGTTTACGGTCTGTGATCACGACACCAATGCGCGATCGATGACTACGGGCGACTGACGACCACAGGGATGTACAGTACAAGCAGCGGATGAACGCGGGCTCTGTTAGTGGCCGATGGCGATTGGAGGGTTGGGCGTCTCCGGGGAGCGCGTCTGCGGAGAGGGCGTCTCCTCCCCCGAGCTGCTCTGCGACTGTCTCCGCCTCTCCTCGATGAGTCGGATGTTGCGGAGCTCCTTGGCCTCCTTGTCTTTGTTCCGCTTCTGGAATCGGATCCTGCGACAGAAGCGGACAGGAAATTTTTGTTTTCATTGCACAAAAATCGTTACATATAATATCAAAGAATAGAAAAGCTGAAGGCAGTTGTTCAGTAAGTCCTTCTAGTTTCTAGTAAGTTTTGTCTTGGATATGTCCATGGAATTTACTTCAGCTCAAGCATTCCGTGGCTTTGCAAGAAAGAATTGAACAGTTTACCTTTTGCTTTCCTTCAGTTTGTTTGGCACGTTCAAGGTGAATAGATAAAGATGTCTTTTTAGGAGGTGTAATATTGGGATAAATGGAAAGTTGTGGCCATATCTAGCAACTTGAGATCACAGCTTATTTTTTTGAGTTACATAGAAGCTTTCTTTGAAATCCCTCCCCACCCCCCCCCCAAAAAAAATTAAGGTAATCTTATTGTTTCTCCTCCCCACTCCCTCTACAATGTATCTATCCACATATCTATTTTCATTCTATCTGTCTATCTCTATCTATCTATCAATCTATTTGTCTATCCATCCATCTATCTATCTATCTATCTATCTATCTATCTATCTATCTATCTATCTATCTATCTATCTATCTCAATTAAAACTACTGATCAAGTTCACAGTCTCATTTGATATTTGTTCATTTACCCTCACATGCCAAAACTAGAACTCGCAATTCTCACTTCGGAAATATAAGGCCTCATTTTCAAAAACCACAAAACAAGAATGATACATGTATCAACTAACTTTCAATAGCTCTGTCATATGCCTTCATGTTCATGTTAACACAATACAATACACATACACATGCACATACATGAGACTGTCTAGCATGATCGCATGGTCAGGAGAAGAAATCTGATAGCATGATGGATTTGTTTGAAAGAGAACTATTAAAGCAGAAACACAATAAATTGCAACCTACCTGTTTGCGATTATCCTTTCCACAATCTTTGAGGAGGACATGTTATTCTTGGAGTTGACCTGCTGGAAAATGTCCCTGCTCTTTGGTTCCTAGTGATGCAAAACAATGTTTAAAAGAGGAGTTAACCATCCTCAGTTGCATCAAGTCTTAGCAATTGTGTTTCACTTGAATGTGACTTGCCACCACAAAAGTCATAGAAAATCAATATTGTATACTTTGTAATGACATACGAGATTGCCATGTTACATCTAAAGTCCTACACCACAAAGACAGTAGGAATGGCAGTTGTAACAGAAAATGTTTCAAGTAAATTGGCCTTTAAACTATGGATGTGTTAACGCATGCAGGCCTCCAATAGTAAGACAATTACATTCTATAAATCAAGTCAAACCACTTGAGAAGCATGCTCCTGGTTAGTCAACAAGTTTTGAATATCAACACCCTCTTAGGCTATGAAATTCGAAACAGGGTAGTGAAAATATCAAACATTCAATCAATTTTCGATGAAAATGAAATTCCTAATTTTTGGCCAAATCACCTCATTTTACCATTTTCTAAGCTGCATCGTTATCAGGGTATCATGGTGTTGGGTCACATTAAATCATAATTTTGTATGCAAGGTTGCATGCGATATAAGTTGAATGTCCTTCTGGTATACAGCATGAAATCCCTGCCCAGTAGACACTCAGCAGGGATGTGAGTTTTTCCAGAAATGTTGTACTTGCCTTTTTGTCAGTGTTGACATTAACCCTTTATGTACCCAGACACTTAAGTATACCTTGCCAAGCTCTTTCAGCATTATTCAGTAATATTCATAGAAAACTTTACCTAGTTGATGATTAGCAAACCCACTCGGGTGTACAAAAGAGTGTAGTAACATGCCTCAGTCCTACAGGAAGGCGGCGACGAGAAAATATAGATAACGGGGATTAGGTAATCTCCATTCATTGACAATTAGCTTCCAGACATCTGTGCTGGCGATGAAAGTGCTCCAGTGAGTGTGTCAACTGGGAAACAAAGCACATTAACCCGTTGAGGAAGAGTCCCGAGTATACTCGGGCAAGTGTCTATGGGAAATGCGTGTTGTAGCAAAATCAGTCCATCCTCAACAGGTTAAGGGTTAATGTGTTGAATTAGATGAAGAGTGACTATAACTTGTTGACTCACTAGGTATGGATCTGTCCCGTCTGGGCAAGGGTAGACTGTGGTCCTCCCCTGTACCACCACGTCCACCTTGAAGTGATCCAACAACTCCGCCGTCACTTTGTAGGGGGCGCCGATCACTACCTCGGACACATACTGTAAATTTCATAATAACAGGAATGATAAATACAATACACAAGTAATGACAATTACAACAACAATTATAACAGGGCTGCAAATCTCTGCAAATGAAATAGCAAACTGATGCACAGTAAAAAACATACTTTCAAGGAAAATATCATATTCTGGTTTAAAAATAGACAAAATGCATGTACATGTACTAAGCATATTAGATCAAGTTTCTTGAAAACATATTTTCTCGATTAAGTTAAAGAAAAAATTGAATAACAATATTAAGATATTCTGAATAAAAAAATATATAAATAAAATATGAAAATATTAGACGCCCGATTTCCCCATGTAGAAGCCTTTGTTTTGTCATAAACCCTCAACTGCACGGCGCGCCTTGCCCTAGCAGAAACTAGAGCACGAACTCTAGTGCGCGCATGCAAACCTTAAATACGCGCAGCCTGAACTCCCAAGTTCATTGACCCTACCTTCCAAAATATCAAAAATCCTTCATAAATTCCCAAAAAATTTTCGGATCACTACCAAAAGTTAATCATTTGTTACTTGTGTCATTCTCAAACTTTCCTGCAAGTTTCATCCAAATCCGTTAACTACTTTTTGAGTTATTTTGCACACAGACAAACTAACTAACTAACTAACTAACTAAATAACGAACAAACAAACAAACCAACGGTAACGAAAACAATAACCTTCTCCCTTGGCGGAGGTAAAAATTTGTAAAAATAGACTACATGACAGCTGTGTAATGACGTTTCACATGTCCACATTAGCCTGTTGAAGACTCCCAAGAATACTCGGACACGCCTCTAAGGCGTGTTGTAACAAAATCAGCCCGTCTTCAATGGGTCAAGCAGTTTGCAAAAGGTGGTTTCACTGTCCAACTGAAATTTTCACAGATTCATAGCAGAGTTAAGACTCAGATGAGGTCAGTGCACCCACCTTGCAAGCCAAGACACTGAGCGTCCTCTCATGCAGGTTCATGATGGGATAGTTGCTGCCATGGTAACGGTTCACCTCCTGGAATGCAAACACACAAAGAAACCCATCACATTATGTTAAGACATTTCTCCTTCAGCAAATGCATATATTGTCATTCAAATTAATGATTCTTCCGTCTAGATGTTTTCATTGCAACTGATTGACAAATTGCCCTACATCGACGTAAATAAGCACTGAATTGATCAGTGTTTTAGTAGTAGCCATGATAAAAAATCATGGGCGTACATACTCTAGCAGGATTCGAACCTACGACCTCCTGATCACCGGACAGGCGTCATCTCCACTAGACCATCGAGCTTTCGCCCGAGAGCAAGTGTTGGTTCTAATCCTTATAGCATGCAGCGGGTACTGCTTTGTTATTCAAATTAATGATTCTTCCGTCTAGATGTTTTCATTGCAACTGATTGACAAATTGCCCTACATCGACGTAAATCAGTTGCAATGAAAACATCTAGACGGAAGAATCATTAATTTGAATAACAAAGCAGTACCCGCTGCATGCTATAAGGATTAGAACCAACACTTGCTCTCGGGCGAAAGCTCGATGGTCTAGTGGAGATGACGCCTGTCCGGTGATCAGGAGGTCGTAGGTTCGAATCCTGCTAGAGTATGTACGCCCATGATTTTTTATCATGGCTACTACTAAAACACTGATCAATTCAGTGCTTATTTACGTCGATGTAGGGCAATTTGTCAATCAGTTGCAATGAAAACATCTAGACGGAAGAATCATTAATTTGAATATATTGTCATTGTTGAAAACTTATCTGTTTACTCAATCTTAATGCTGTTGTTGTTGTTGTTGTTGCTGTCGTCGTATCATATGTACATAACACTGTATTTTACCTTTATGTCATATTTTTATTTTTTTTTTTTTTCTGGATTGATGCGCTTAGAAACATCTGTATTAAAGGGGATGGCTAGTAACTGATCAGTGGGAATCAGTGGGAATGCTGGGGGATGATTGTTCCAATCCTTGTTGGATTCATTTAAGAGTACATTATATATCTATTGTTGTGTGAAAATTATTTGCTTCAGAATGGTCTCATATTCAAGTAATGTGCAGTTTAATGTTTCCAGGTTAGCATGCCTGTACAGTGACAGGGCGATCGTTAACGATTAACTGCACATTACTTGAATATGAGGCCATTCTGAAGCAAATAATTTTCACACAACAATAGATATATAATGTACTCTTAAATTAATCCCACAAGGATTGGAACAATCATCCCCCAGCATTCCCACTGATTCCCATTGATCAGTTACTAGTGATCCCCTTTAAGCGCTATGTAAATGTTATTCATTATCATTATCATTTATCCTCAAGATGTGTTGTTTTTTGAGCCGAAATGCAACATTATGATAAAACACAAAAAAACTGATTACTTTCGATCTTTGTTCTTTTGCCCCACTTGGAACCTATTCCCAATATTTTTAGGTGACTCGATCTACAACAGATTTAATTTTTCCTTGGTGCTATGATCATTTCATTCAAGTCTAATTTCGATGCACTGCTATTGATACTGCTCAGTCTAATAGCATCAAATGGCTCCCTTGCAAGGAGCGTACCAGGCTTTGGTAAACTTGCTTCCACAACATGATAATGGTGGGGGGGGGGGGGGGGAGGGAGGGATACGGGTGGCTGTAGGGAATGTGCAAAGCCTGCTGGCTGCAACTGGCTAGGATGGGCTCTGCTGAGCTGGGCAGGAGAGTTGTGGGGGGGGGGGGGGCGGATGCCACCACCTACCTGATCATCATGCAGGCCCACTATGATGTAGTTGCCAAGTTTCCTAGCCTGCTCCAGGAAGTCTACATGCCCAACATCTGGATGGTGGTGAGTGACCATGGTTAAAGGAAAGACTCACGTTGGCATGTTTACTTTATCATACAAACCTTGAAAGTTTCTGTGCACACATGGTAAATGAAAAAAAAAAAAAATTAACCCAAACCAAACAAACCCCCCCCCCCCCAAAAAAAAAAGCAAAACAAAAATAACAACAACAAAAAAGAAACAAAATGTTCAACAATCACAACAACAAAACAGATTTGGTACTGTAAGTATTCTGTCAATGTCAAATGAAAGGCTACTGAAGAAATTAGACATCATCTAAAGACACTTCTACAAAAGTGCATGCATTTAAACAGCTTAATTGGATCCAAATGATATGGAAATACAACTTTGAATAGAGTTTCATCTGATTTGTCTGGAAAAATAAATATACTCACTTGAGTACTATCACTTGGCATTAGGCATGAGTATCAGGTAATAAGATTAATACCAATTGTCAGCCCCCAATTATCCACACATCCATTAATCTCTGGATCTTCCTACTTACATATCAGTCAAAGGCTTCCTTTCAATATATGCACAAGTGTATCTATAGATAGATACTATCTATTTATCTATCTATCCATCTATCTTTAATGTACAGTGTTTCTATTTGTCTATCTATTTCTTTATTTCTTTCTATCTCTATCTCTATATCTATCCATGAATCTATCTCTCTATTTATCCATCTAAATAAAATTTTCTATGAATCTATAAATCTATATCTATCTTAGCTCTCTCCTTCTACATACCTACAATCCTACTCAAGGATCTCTTTATCTACTGGTCAATCTGCCATGCATTTTCTTGTGCCACAGTTAATAGATCAACTATGAGTATTAACGACAGATATACTGAAAATAAAAGAAGGAGAGAGTAATTTCTTATCAGTATTGTCTCTCAATTTGATTGATGTTTTCCATGATAAAAGAGGATACGGAAGAGATCAAACGCTCCTGGGCAGTAGACAATGCGGTCCCCAGGCTTGGGTTCCCGGCCCTCGGCAAACTGGATAATCTTCTGTGTGGTCGGCAGAAACTGTGATATACCAGTGTACGGACTGCTCATTGTTGAACACTAGCAGGAGAAAAAGAAGAAGCAAAGTTTGTGCAGAAGCACACGAAAGACTTAAATTGAGCTCATAATATAATGGACTTGGGGAAGATGTAAAAAAAAACACTATGATCCTTTCGCAAACCTCTGTAATGTTTACAGTCTTGTGCAGACTTGGTACACGCGTATTTTGTAGCATGTACTTCGCAACTTCATGAAATTTAAACTATAAGAGAGCGAACATTACACTCTACTGAGCAAATATCCCAATCCATCTGAGAAAAGAGAGAGAGAGAGAGAAAGATATGCAGCATATGAAACAGACGTGTCATATGCTTGATTTGTAAGTACAGCATATCACCTTGGGGATTTCTTATGGTCACTTTTTTATTCCTGCCTTTTCATCATGAGTAAAGGAGAAAAAGACTCTCCAGAATTGAAGCATTAATCTAGTGTGGAGACACTGAGACAGAATGCCAAAAATATAATGAATTATAACATGTTAGTCCAGCACCAGTACATAGAAAAAACAAATATTGCATGTATACAAGCAGATTCTGTCCCGGAGTAATCATATGAGGTTAGCAGTGGAAAAGATGGTACATGTACATCATGGAAAATTTACCCTACAGAGCAAGCTGCTTCGGGCAAATATAACTATTACTGTATACGCCGAATATTTCGCAAGGCTTTTATTTTCGTGAATTTCGCGAGTCAGGTGCTATTTGTGAAATTAAAGACACGCGAAATATTGACTCTTCTCCCGATGTAAATGTGACGTACGCGTGTACACTTCTCCATTCAGTACAGGACTCTACGATCGCGAATCTAACCACTCGTGAAATCGTTGGGAATTCCCGATTCGCGAAAATTTAGACTTGCAAAATATATGGCGTATACAGTACATTTCTCTCCATCTGGACACAGAATACACATGAATTACCACTACAAAAGCAATGTTACAGGTTTTTTTTTTTTTTTTTTTTTTTTTTTTTTTTTTTTTTTTTTTTTACTTTGACTGACATTATGACTGATGACTTGCAGACTTATTGTAAGGGTCACAACTTCCTGGATACATGTCTATAGCTATCTCTGTCTGCAGCTGCATATAAACCTTGTCAAAAGGGGTATTCATGTAGAATTTTGATGGATGAACAAGCTGTCACTCTGACTGCTCAAACAGACAGTAACAGTCGCCCTACCAGCTGTGACTCCCAAAACTGCGAGACATATATCATGACCAATTTATTCATGTTTTTGTCATAAAACTATGTTTGCCCAGATGACCATTTTCCTGTTGTACTTGCTCGAGAGGAAATTCACACAATTTGATGAAACAATCACTTATACATGAAACATGAGAATGCAGGATTTCAGCGGTGGAGTTTTGATGTAACAGATTTCAGATCAAGTTTTGATCTCGGACTTATGCCAGTTGCTTGTTTGCCATCCCCCTCCCCAAGCTCCAAGTTTAAACAGTCCGTTGTAAATGACCTTGTTGCACAAAACCATGTAGCATTCCTTTTCTTCTGATCATGACAATCTCTACCAAAGACTGTACAAATAACCTTTACTTTCAGTCTGTTTCAGTTAAGATAAACGTAGAAAAGACAAAAAAGCAAGCAAACAACAAAGCAAATTCTTATATGCCAAAGCATAGATCAAAAGATCATATTCAGAAAGGCTGCTTTTCAAAATAGTATGAATGTTGTTATACATCAAAAGTGAAAATGTATAACATGAGCATAGCAAAAGCGACAGGACAAAAAAAAAATGACAATAAATAGTGCGCTGATATAAAGCACATATAGATACATAGTGATAGATGACATGAATTTGTCATCATGAATGCTATTCCACACTTCAATGCTCAAAGCTCATTTTTCAAATCTGTGTAAAGTTTATAGGTTGTTGTTATTCTGGACACGTAGTGACTGAAGTTGTAGAGAAAATGCCGAGCTTTGCTTTGACGTAAATTATATGTCAAATCTACGACTGTTTTCTTTCAAATGACTAGAGCTACATTATTGTAGAGCCATGACTTCTGCATAAAAAAGAATGAGAGAAACTTAGAATTTACATGCCAATCCAGTAGGGAACACCGCTTGATATTCAACCACCACATAAAATGGAAGCTATATGTGACAGGAACGGAATTGCAAGAAACGCTTTCATTGCAGTGTAACATTTGGCGACATATCGATCGGTTTGGGCGGGTCTGTGCATTTGAGCAGAATATACGAACTTGGCACGCCGTCGACTGAGTTGGGAGTGCGAACACGGCACATAAACAGTTAATAATGAGTACAGGAATTTTAGCAGAACATATTCAGTGAAGTTCAAAGGAGATTTAGGTAAATCAGTCCACTATATGTGCTTTCATTGTTTGGATAAGAAAGCTACAATTATAGCACTACATCAAATGTGATAGCCTTTCCTTTACGTGCTGTGATGGCTTATTTTTGAGGTAAGACAGCTAGGATTCAGACAGAACATCACTTAACCAATTATCTGACAATTAATTAAAAAAAAAGGCTTTTTCATGAAAATTTGTGATACAAGGTCTTGTCACCTAAGAGACGGATATGCAATTTACAGTGTTATACATCACCAAAACACTGAATTTGAGGGAATGTTTTCATAATACACTCCAATGCACTAATACATGTATATCTCATTGTGCTATGTAGGCTAATGTGACATGCTACTCTACCTTTCAGCTGAATGAATCTTAAACAGAGATGAACTGAAACCCATTGAATTGAACAAAAATTTAGGAAATTATCATATTTCAAAGTCTTCTCTAATATGTTTTCAAAGATATTGGTCAAAATTATATACAAATACAATTCAATGAGATTGTTGCTCAATCAGCTCCTCATAAGTTTCCAACTAGACTGCTCTCAAGTCCACATTAAAATTTCTGATTTGAAATTGAATAAGCAAGAACAAGTTGTATCCTTTGCATCTAATTTTTGAAGCATTACTAAGAATTGTGACATTTATATGGAGGAGGGGATTGTAGTTTCTACATTATTAACCAAAAGTTGGATTAGTTATTTTGTGAACAAACCAAGTGAAATTTGTGAGGAAATGACATCGTAACTAACATATACCCATATATTTATTACAGTTAACTTCACCATGGATTCATGATTACCATGTACCACAAAATGTCTTTTGATTAGGAATGAAACTAGTTATTGCACTGTTGGTAAGTCAACCCTCTCATCCCAGAAACCGTATTACTGTGGTTTAGGTCCTAGTACTGGTATTCACTGGTAGAATTTTATAAGGTTGTCAAAAAATCCTATCTTTCATTTCAGTGCTATTTTGCTCAAATACCATTGTTTAGAAATCATCAAAAGCCTCAAAATCACTAAATCTTATCTAGTCCTCAAAGTGGCAAACACAATGAAGAATACTACAGTGAAGTATTTTTTTACTCAAATTGGCAAATTTTCATACGTTTTTGTTTCTAATTTGTGCAGATTATATAAATGAGTGCAATTTGATCTAACCATCCAACATATGATGTACTATGTGTGGTAAAAAACAAATTTGCCAGTCTAATATAGGACATTTCTCCCCACCCACCCCACCTTTTTTTTTGCTCCTTTTTTTTTTTCCAGCATATAGCCATGACAGCTGCAGTATTCAAAGATAGAAATAACAAAAGAGAATGGCCTTGGTTCTTGTGATTCCACATTCTTAACAAAGGCTTCATGTATACCTTCTGAAGTAGTTGCTAAACTTGAATGCCTTCACCCATTTTTAAATTTTTTTTTTTAAATCTTTACTTTTATTTTTTTATTTTTTTGAATGCCATGTTCAAAATTAATATTGCTCTCAAGGCTTGCACGGTCTATTTAAGTGACAATTCAAACATCATCATGACTGCACATTGTTTCTGTGCTATATGAGGGAGGTTACACTGTGTAAATAATGTCCCAATTTTTACAACAGGAAAGACATGACAAGACAAGAACAAAACAAAAAATGTATGAATTGATTTTTGTGGGCGTTTGGCTTCATTTACCGATCCATTGGTGAGCGTTCTCTGTGTTCTCTGAAACATATCAAGACAGACACATAAACACACAACAGGGGGAGCACAGTTGCCAATGCTGGCAAGAATAGAAGTGACTCAGTAGTTGGGGGGGGGGGGGGAGGGAGAGATTAGGAAACTCTTGTTCCTCTGATATTTATGTTGCACATACATGCATGTGTGCACACTGCAATTTTTTGCACAGAGAAATCAAATATCATAACCAATAGCCCACAGGACACTGTCCACAAGTATATGTGGATTTTGAAAGTTTGAAGGGAACAAACGGGTAAGTTGAACATGGTGCAGTGCATATAAGTATAGTGTACAGTACTGTAGAAATGTGCTGGAGGAAATGAGGACATCAGAGTCCTAATGCATACAGTTCTTGAAGCTGGTCTCTGAAGAATATCATCATTTAAACAAGATCCTTTACCTATGACCTTTTAAAGTGCATTCTCCCAAACAGTAAACTTGCAACTGTTCCTTTGACAGTGCATTGCTTGCAACGAAGTGGTAAGAACTTTCGTCACATCACAGAGAAATTGACGTATGGATGTATGGCTACACTATTTCAAGATACAGAATGGAAACTTCAGACAAAGGGTCAGGCCTCATTTGAATATAAACTGCTCACATGGCAATTACATACCAGGCATTAAAATTTAAATCTTTTTTTTTTTTTTACCTAAAAACATATTGAGTCAGAAGTGCATGTAGTAGTCACTCTTTTCCATGATTCAGACATGCAGCTGCTGAGGGGAGTTCATGCTCTTTTGGACCGTTAAAACAAATCATCCTTCAGACAAAATTGACTACGGATTGAAGAACGGACAACCTGAAAACATAATGCCATTGGGGACACTTCAATGGAGAGGCATAAATGCAAAAAAAAAAAAAAAAAAAAAAAAAAACCTACACAAATTTCCACCATTCTCATGGTCTTAGGAACACACCAGTGAAAATCTAGGCAGTGGTATCTCATAAAATTTGATTTTCTAACCTCAAAGTCTGGCATCCTTCACAAGCACTTTATAGAGGATTACGAAAGGAGAAGTTATGAAAACTCCAAAACACAAAGAAGATAATAAAATGTCCTCACCTTCAGTCATCAATGTTAATCTCATAGTTGAATGAACTTTCTATGATACACTACTGCTGGATTCACTTGGCATTGTTGGATCATTCAACAGGGTACGACACTAACAAATTGAATCTTTTTGAGATTTTCTCAACCACAGAATGACACAGCCTTCATATCCTGTGAGAAGCGCGACTTCTGAAAATGCAGCGATTTGCGCAGTAACGCAAGCGATCACTTGGACGGATTTCCGGCATCCTCCGGTCATCAACTTACTGATGCTTGCAATGTCTTGGACTTTGGGCTCACGTTCCCTTCCGTCTCGATCTTCTCCCCGCCCATGTGGTGTTCTTTGGTCATCAGCAGCATCCTACGTTAAGCAGGGATATGATGTGACTAGTGAGCCATGACTAATGGTTATGAGGGAAGCCATTCAAATATCGATACAGTAAACAACCTTACAGCTCCCTACACCTTTCCAGCGACCCTCCCTATCACTACCAAAGCTGCCAGTGGACTTGAACCAGAGATCTCAAGGCTGAGAGTATATGGTCTTGTCAACAGAGCTCTAACAGCTTTTAATTTGCTTACCGGTAATCCAGATCACATTACCTTCTGAAATGTTATTCAATGCCATATACAATTGTAAAGGTGGCACATTTTTGGTTTATAAGTACATATGAACATGAATAATGTAGGTATTCAACTTCCCCCTCCTGTTTTTAGGAAAATTACAACTTTACTGCACTGCTTTATGAAGTATTCATGTGTAAAATTAACAACAGCAATGGCTGTGCTGGTTTGTTGGTTTTTTTTCTTTTGCTCTTCAGTCTTCATTATACCTGACAATAGCTGATTTATGTCCTGACATAGCAATGCACCTGAACCCACCACTGAATCATCTTTTCTTCCTATTTTGGGAGTCCTCAGCTATGGCCAAGGTAAGTTACAGTGTTTTGAAAAAAAAAAGAAATAAAAAAAAAAAGGTCCATATTACTTGGTCCTCCGAGGAAAAACATCCATAAATTGTAAACCGGCCTGCTTATCCCAATATTATAAGCACAAAGATAGTGACTTTACCTGCCGACAATGTTGGTTGTTGACACACCCGCCGTCCTCTGACATTCCCTGCATATTGGAAAGAGAAAGGGAGTTTTTGTTGTTGCGTTCTTTGTTTTGAAAATCAATGACGCAAAAAAATGAACAACAACAAAAAATTCCTTTAGAATAGAGAAATTTTTTTTAGACAAATAGATACTATGTCTGGGAGGAGATATAAAGACTTTGGAATGCAAAACATATTCGTCTCTTTGGTATATATATTTTTTTTTTCTCTCTCTCTCTCTTTTCTATTCGTTTCAAGGCGAGCAACAGCAATCAACAGGAAAATCAACATCTACTGTAAAAGTGGATATTTTCGCGCGACTAATTTTTCGCGCTAGGCTGGGTCAGAAGAGTTTCGAGTGTTTTTAATTCCGCGGAATCAAGACATCACGCACAGGAACGTATGGCAAGCCAAAATATTCGCGTGTTTTTATTTTCGCGCTAGTTTCTGGTTGCGCGAAAATTTCAACACCGCGAAAATTTCCACTTTTACAGTAATCTATTCATTGCCTCAAGAGAATGAATATACAGTTTTCATTTCTAAATTCCATTGCTTATTCTTTTATTTCATGGCTACATGACTGGTTTTACTTAAAAGCTGCAGTCCAATTGGGCTTGTTGCCTTGTGTGATATTCAATGTTAAATTTCACAAGTATCTTCATGCCATACTCTTGTGTTAACCATGGTACTGGATGGATTGCTATGATTATCAGGGGTTAAAATGTTGAGCATGACCGACTGCCGATTTAAAATGCATGCCTATAAGGAGAAATTTCACCAAGTTCTGAAGACCCAGCACCTGCTACAAAAACCACTTTCCCACCAGATCCAGGGCCAAACCAATACTTGTGTGGACCAATACCAATACTTGCATGTAAATGTGGCCTGCATGACAGCAATCTTTGCCTGTCCCTTAAAAAACAACTACTTTGAAGCTTGATTTTAGGTTTGTACCCATTCTAATCACATAAAAGTAGCCCAACAGGCCATCAATTAATACCCTATGATAATGCCAATAAAAGAACACACAAAAAGATATATGGAAGGATGATATAAAACCCCAGCTTTCTTCACTTCCCGGCCAAATGACAAGAATCAGTTACTGCACAACCCTCAACAACAATGATCTCTCAAATACTTATACAATTAAATCCATACGAGAAAACAATAACAGGCTATGGTGATCGCAATCAAGTCACATAAAATTGCTTGGCAAAGTACGAAGCTGTATCAACTTGGGAGGTACATATTTGTATGGGGGGGGGGGAAGGGTTCAATACGAACGCAGAAGTAAAATTTACTCACTTATATCGACCAGCTTCTTTGACGATGCGATACGTATCCTGGCCATCTGAATCAAGCGTTATGTCATCTGAAATGATTGAAGCGCAAGACAAGAGTAATAAATATCATCACATACAGTTGTAGGTCTCCATGGCACGACAATGACATGAAACAATGTTAGCCCTGTTTGTGCAGGGTTTCTGGACAGTGATTGCAACGTTGTAGGTGTTTTCATGCTTAACGGCACTCAACGCACACAAAGTAGATGCACATCGTGTTATAGTATACTTTTAAGTAAATCAAGCTAAATCAAACAAAGAAAACACTGAAAACCTCTCAATTGCTGGCACACAAATCTTCACAAAAACAAATGTCATATTGTAATTTTCACAGAGAAGAAATTATGTCCTTTGGCTGAAATTGTTTCAGAGCTATAAGGAATAAGCAATGCTGATAGAATAGAGGGGTGATAGGTTCACGCATAACTCAGAAAAGACTAACTAGTATCATAACATTTCTATGTACATGTATAAACCGTTTGAAAAGATGTATGACTATGACATAATCACCTTGTATTATTTTCATACATATTTACAGAAGAAATCACTGTGTCATAACAGCAAAAACTAGCGTCACTCTTTTCCTTTCTGTATTGTGCAAGTGCAAAAATGTATTCAATATTGTGATAACGACTGCCTGGAGACTTCGATCCAAGAGGGCAAACACAATACATACTGCCATGGACGCAGAAGTCACAGTCGTGCTCATCCAGCGTCTCTAGCCGCGTGACGTATGGGGCGCCCTCTATGACCTCGTCCACCCACTTGATGGCACGGACCATCTTGTAGCGCTCCTGCTCGTTCATGACTGGCGGTCCTTTGTGCTCCTTAATGTCAGCTTCACAGACACACAGAAGAAAAAAAAAAATAGCACTATGAATACAAAATGGTAGCGTAATAAAATTAATCTAGCCTACCAAGTTCAAGAAACTACTTGGTTATCAAAGGCCTCTATATGATGTATTTGTAACTGATTAAATTCATAACTGATCCTTGAATTGGCTACATACTTTACATTTGAATCAAAGTTGATATTTGCCCCTCACACAACATATCTTTGTCCTTTTTTTTACTGACTTTACGCAGATTTAATTCATTTGAGAAGGTCTGTATAGTCTTTCTGCATTATATGATATGCAGTAGAATACAAGTTGCCAATTTAATGAGCAAAGATGCTTATTTCTGCACAAAATGCCCCACGGACTTGATGGGTTAAACAATGGTAATGACAGTACTCCTGGGGGAGCTTCCAGCTTGTGGATCCACATCTGAAAGACCGGTACCTCTAAAAACATATTACTTCTACACTGCATAACAGTAAGAACGTCACAGCAAAATCATCTTCATTATTTTGCATGTCCGACACCTGAATTGGCAAAATGTGATTGCAAAATATATGATGTGTACCTTAAATGTGATTTCTACAGTATATCTAGGATGTACACAAGAGCTCTTTTGAGGTTGGGCAAATTATATTCAAGGACAGGGGTGGGGGGGGGAGGGAGGGAGGGGTTGCTGCAGACATTTCGGGTGTAGCGTCAATGTAAAAGGAAAAAAGCTATTCAAAATTTAACTAACGGTACACATTTCAAGCTCACCTATGCATCAATAATCTATGCTTTATGGGATATGGTCTATGATTTTTAGTGAAAAAAGTCCAGTTTAGTGATGAATGAATTTAAATACAGCTCTAATATACACGTTACAAAGTAATCAAATTGCTATAAGAATTGATGGATGAATGAACAGCATTTATGTGTAAACTGACCTGTTCATAATTATAGGCTATAGCATCACTTTTTCATATTTGCCTGCAAGCACTATGGTCAGTTGCACACTTGCAGAATTCATACATATTTGCGCTAAGTTGATAAAAGGGCAAAGAAAAAAAAAACCACCCCAAACAGGTCCAACACTGATAAGTACAATTGTATTTGAATAGCAATAATTACCACACACAAAAAAAGACCAGAAAGAACGGATGGATCAACGAACAGTACTTATTTATAGGTTGATCTGTTAAAAATATTGTTTTTTATATTTGCCTGCAACTAGTCAGTGGCACACATGTATATTTGTTTGTATATTTCACACATTTCTACTGTTGACATATGGACAGACTCAAAAATATAAAGAAAAGAAATAGAATAAATAGATAGATAAAAAAAATAATCATGTATGTGGAAGACTTTTGTAAAATCAGAAGACCCAACATTTATAAAATTGTGACAGTTTGCAGTACTATGGCTCTGGGCCCCATTTCATAAAAAAGTTGCCTTGATTGTAACTTTTGTTGCCATGACAAGTGCCATGGTAATGACAAAAATCCTGCTTCCTGATAGGCTGTTGCTACAAGATGTTGCAATTCTCACAGGAGATGCTATCCTAACATCTTTTATGAAATGGGACCAAGATCACTTTGGCGGTGTGGTATCACTAGCTCCTTGCATTTAATGTGTTGAAGACGAGTCTCATGAATACTCCGGCAGGTTTCTATAGATGGGAAATGTGTTTTGTAGCAAAATCAGTCCATCCTCTACGGGTTAATAAACAGATCATCAATTGGTACTGTGATCCACAGTTCCCTGACCTACTGTAAGCAGTATACGGGTCATTCAGTAGATTACTTGTACATTGGATCCACATCTGCACAAGACTCCAAACATTGAAAGCTCAGTGCAAGTTGTTGCAACACTGATACAGTTTTATAAGGTAAAAAAATATACCTTTCCGGTTCAAAATAGAAAAAAAAAAAGTGCATGTCATAGATACGCTTGTAAATCGATGCTGGTTATGATAACAAGGCATCAACCTGTAAAGCATAGCAATAACAGTGTTCTGTATGTAAATAAAGTTTCAACTGTTACCCTACCATCTAACTGCTTGGAGAACACTTCTTTCCTGTCTGTTTGCTGGAAATAATGTATCTGACATGAATCTGATTCTGATAAAGGCTGTTCTCACTCCTCTCGAAACTTATAAGCACTGCTTGGGGGCGCGAAAGCTCCCAAATAAACAAACCATTGCAGGGGCGGATTCAGGAATTCTGTAAAGGGGGAGGGGCGCAACTAATATTTCTGGTGCCACTTCCGGGTTTCATTTCATTTTTTTTTTTTCATTTTTATTTCTTTTGTTTTCGACGTAAAATAAATGGGGGGGGGGGGGGGCGTGCGCCGGCTGCACCGCCCTCTGGATCCGCCACTGCCATTGTTTGTTTGTTCCCACATATAAGAATCATGGTTGTAACAGTTTTGAAAGTATAATGGTTAAAGTGATATTCTGAATTAAACAACACAAGTTGCAGGACACACCATGATTGTCAGATTCAAGTGTGAGCCAGACGCATTTCACGGATGCAAGGAACTGGAGAGAAAAGCTTGGAGATTCTTACCATCTGAGTGAACCCCGACGATCAGATAATCTCCCATCTGCTTGGCTTGCCGCAAAGAGTTGGCATGACCAAAGTGAACCATATCGTAGCTGAGGAGAGAATTAAGACAGAGAAAGGGTACAAGAGTTAAAGGACAAGTTCACCTTCATTAACACAAGGATTGAGAGAATGCAGCAATATTAGCAGAACACATCAGTGAAAGTTTGAGGAAAATTGGACAATCGATGCAAAAGTTATGAATTTTTAAAACTTTGGATGAGGAGACTACTAAGGCTCGTGATGTCATATGAGTACAACAGTATAAAGAAAATGTAAAGAAAATTCAACATATTTTCACTTTTTTCGCATAATAAAAGAGCACTTGACTTGCCTCTTTCCAAAGGCAATGGGAATAATATTACCCATAACATATGTCAGTAACGAGTCAAGGGAATGTGTACTTTTTTCAAAAGATGAAATTTTGTGAAATTCTCTTAACATTTTCCTTATATTGTTGTACGCATATGGCATCATACACTGCAGTAGTCTTCTCATTCAGCGGTGACTGCACAAAAACTTCAAAAATTCATAACTTTTGAACAGATTATCTGATTTTCCTCAAACTTTCAATGATGTGTTCTGCTAATATTGCTACATTCTCTCAATCCTTATGTTAATGAAGGTGAACTTGTCCTTTAATTACAGATAGTCACATCTCACTCGGACTGCAAAAGATCTCCTCCCTGTACACATTGGGATTGCATGATTGCACATGGATTGTTTTCACCGCAAATTATGAATTTTGCTCTATTTCCCTTTTGATGTTGCAAAGGGGAACTTTTCCATCACTGACAGTTCGAGGTGTACAGAACATATTAAAGGGACTGTACAGTACTGGTTGAAGTGGGGATTCATGTTTTGAACATTCCTAAGTGAGATAATGAAAAGCCTCTTATGAAATATGAAAGAGCATGTAATTTTAAGAAGGATTCAACGTTTATTTGATAAAAATTTGTTTTCAAATGGCTGAGATATCCAAAAAAGTGCTAATAATAAAAGGCGACATGCCACAACTTTATTAGGATCTCTTTGTTTCACATTGTTTTTGGATATCTCAGCCATTTCAAAACCGATTTTCATCGAATAAACTTTTGATACCCCTTAGAACTGCATGCTCTTTGACATCTCATAGAGTGGTTTCTGAATATCTCGCAAAACGTTAAAAGCTAAATCCTCACCTCGACCAGAACTGTACACACCCTTTAAAGCACTGGTATAGTTTTTTGGTGGGATGAGAATATTGAGCTTTTAACTTTTTGCAAGATACTGAGAAACCACTCATGAAATGTTACAGAGCATACCATTCTACGAGGAATTCAAAGTCTACTTGATGAAAATCGGTTTTAAAATGTCTGAGATTTCCGAAAACAAAGTAAAACTAAGAGATTTCGATAGAAATAGGGACCCACATTTTATTAGTATCCCTTGTTTTGGATATCTCAGCCAATTTTCAAAACCAATTTTTATCAAATAAATTGATGTTGAATTCCTCTTGGAATTACACGCTCTTTCATATTTCATAAGAGGCTTTTCATTATCTCAATATAAAACTTCAGAAACCTGAAGTCAGGTCTCAACCAAAACTATACCATCCCTTTAATCCTTTGAGTATATTTTGAGCTGTAAAGAAATTCCCTGTTGTGAACAGACTAACTCAGACGTTGGTAAGAAAAATCATTCAAGCATAGTTCAGTTCAGCAGTCCAAACTCCACTGAAATAGTAACTACTGTAGAATGCCAGCACAATATGTGTGCATTGGACTTCCATGAAGTCTGTTTGTTACCAGATTTTGACCTGTGATTCCTTTACTGTCAAACTTGGCAAGCAATAATAATGCATACATTCATCATCAACTTCGGTCAAATATAAATAATATCCACCTTAGAGATTTGATTTTGGTAGGACGGTGTGTTACATTGGTAAGAACAGGGATTCTCGTTGAAAAAAAAAGCCAAAAACAAATAACAATGATATGAATTCTCAAGCAGCAAGAATGGCCTGATGTTGTTATCAACTAACCTTTGACCTCATAAGTCATAACTATGCCATCACCCTCTCACTAATCTATGACACAAAAGACAGGACTATCAGCCCCTCCTCCTAAGAAGAGTTTGAACAAACTCAGATTCTTATCTTTAATTTAGAAGGTCAGTACGACACTTGTCAATGCTCTGTCAAACGTCGGGCTAGTCCAGGTTGTTTTTATTTGTTTTTATGCTAGTAAAATGTACAACCCTGCAATACACACAAGTACACACACACACACACACACACACACACACACACACACACACACAGACACATGACTCATTCATATACAATTACAAAACGCATAAAAGCAGTACAATGTAAGAGGTCAATGCAAATACATGTAAGTTTTCTTAACACTCACAAGACACAGTAAGCAAGGATGCAGATGTGAAGGGAAATACACAAATGTACTTAACTGATGTTTAACCTTCATTTTAGTTTAGATGTGTTAGTGGAAGGAAGTGATAGGGCCAGTCATGAACAATAAATAAGTACATGAATAAAAAAGAATGTGACAAAAAGCCAATCAGGGGATGCTTGGATATAATCTAAAACTGGAAATTTGTTCTGTTTAAGGGCATGCAGAAGATGGATACCCAGGATGAACAAGTCTACACTTTCTTTTTCTTTCTTTTTTTTTTCAAAACTGAACAAAGCCAATTATATAATCAAATTATCATCATTTAATGCTGGAATTTGAAAACAGCATGAATTAATTTTTGCTTATAGGGAATGTACTTAAGTTTCTAAATGTTAGCTACAATGCATATCAATTTTAACCACTAAAACCCAGGAGAGCCAAATGGGATACCTTGAGAAGTATGATTCATGAACATAATGAATGTGTAGGGCAATTTGTCAATTAGTTGTAATGAGAACACAATGAAGTCAGTACTTACTAATTCTAGACTAGCTAGACTTTACAACTCACTAATACAAGCATTAACAAAATTAAGACAATAAAATGTGATAACCCAATACCATTGCAACAAAAGTTAATGTATTGATTCCAGGAAAATTCCATGAAGTATCAATGACCTACAGACCATGGTCACGGACGGTGACAGAACAGCTAGTGTAGTACTAAATGAGCACAGTGCCATTTTGGAAATGCAAGCCAATAGTTCTGTGCTTTGTCTTTGCTTTGGAGTAGACCTGCTGTAGGCTGTGTTGTGGCTTTTCACTGCCATTGCATTTGCATTTTTATAGCAAAGAACCTTTGGACTCTGCAATCATTCACTCACTCAGCTCAGCTCAGCTTTGACCGAAAGATCGGTCTGTATCTGGTCGTCGGGAATATGTTCTGCTGAGACTGTGTCTGGCTTCACAGATCCCCTCCTGGAGGAGAGCGATAATGTCAAAAAAAAAATAATAATAATAAAAGACTCCTCCGGACAGACAGATCTTTCCGACTATAAAGCTCAGCTTAACCCTAGCATGGGGCACTGTAACTAGTAACACGGTATATTACGTGTTGGGGTCGCTGGTGCGGTTAAGCTCAGCTCAGCTCTCATTATGCATCACTGCACTTCATTATTAACATTAGTCAGACATAGAATTAAGCTAGCTAATCATAGACATGTCACATAGACATCTAGTGACAGTAGTCAGTAGAACGTCTGTTCTGGCAATAACTGCGACCAGCCCCAACACGAAAGAGTTGGGGCTGCGCATTGTAGGATTTTGGATCTGGAAAGGCCTAGTAGTATCGCGGCTAAATATCCCCCTAAATACTACAAAATGCGTCAATTTGAATAATTACTGATGTATTCCAATTATTGACAAGAGGATACACAGAACGTAATGGTCCGCATATAGTCCATTTCTGTCCAATTAAATGATTCAGTCAGGAGGGATCTGCGAGATAGACAGCTGCCCAGATACTTACGTTTTATAGTAAACGAGATTTGAAACCTCTGCGCTTACATGGAACGGTAGCAGTGTAGCCTTTTGCATTGCAAAAAAGCGTGGAGACTCCTTATAAGGGGTGCCCCGGGGGTTACTTATAAGGGGGACGGGGTTACTTATAAGGGGGACCGGTTACTTATAAGGAGGGGCCCCCCTTGTGAGTGGGTTTCCCGAACTGATGTAGGGGCCTATATTATAAAAGTGAGCTTTTTGCTTGTAAAATACGAAGCTTATATGTCTACTATAGTTGCACGAAAATTTGTGATTCTTTTACAACATACAGAGATGGCACTGTTTTGACTCAGGGCGCTCCCACAGCTAGCCTACAACAGTAAACAACAAGGAGCGCCCCGGCCCCGCCCCGGGGTTATTCTGAATCTGACAAAGACCGATCAGGATCTGTATCCTGGTGGGACAAACTGTCACAGTTAAGCTATTCATTGTGTTTACAAATGCACTCAAGACTAAAGTGGGAGTAGTGTCCACTTCACAGCGTAAAATACTTACTTGACTACGCCAGGCTGACGATGGGCTTGATTCAGGTGGATTTATACAGGTGTATGCCTTGTAGTCCTTTCCTTTCCCAAACCGTGAGTCCATCAGCCTCGAGTCAAGGTCATGGGGGTCAATTGTCACCTGATATGGAGTTGGATGTGTCAGTCAGGTGACCCCCTAGTCAGGTTAAAGTCACAGTCCGGGTCTGGTTAAGGTCGTGAGGTACAGTAGATAAGAGGGGAAGTTAAAACCAACCATCCCCCAAAACCAAATCCCACTACAAGACCTTCTGGACCTCAATGTGCTTGCTTGGTAGACTTTTTAAAGCATGCATTAGAATTTATAACCACACAGCTCACACTGTCACAGGAAAGCTCACAACATTCATCGCCGGGCGGGGCCGGGCCGCGCGGGGAGGGGACGTACACACGCACACGGCCCGGCTGACTTACCATCCATCACACCACACCCTCACGATCTTGCGCTGTCTCTTGGCCGGAAAATCATTCTCTAAATTTGACTGCTGCGATTCAGTTTCCCTTGAGATATGACCGTTTCCATTCTTGCAGCCTGATGCCATTATTAAGTGACTTTCTTGATGAGCACACACAATTGCAGAATGCAGACTGATTGGAAGTACACTAGTCTTTAATTTGAGAAATCCGTTCAACTTGTTATCATTCACTTCACATGTGCCGGTACCGGTTTTCTACGCGATCTTGTATACACACGAGCGTTTACAGCTACGCAAAAAGTAGGTGTACCGTAGTAGTAGGCGTGTGTACGTTTCGTCGTACCAGGGTCAGTCATTCGTGAAAGGATTGTCCCCGCCCTCAAATGCCAATTTGATTACTATGTTTAAACATTTTATTGTCAAAAATTGTATTTGAAATAGTTTTTACATTTCTAAATATTTTTAATATATCTAAAACTGACAAAAATTAATCTTATTGTATTTAAAAGTCATTGAAAAAAATGAATGGAGTAATTGGATGTACCATAATTCCAACTTCGCAACAGAATGACTTCGGGATTAAAACGGATACAAATCTTGACGTGTCTGCTTGCCCATGTACTGTATGCTACGGCACACACAAGATGCTTCCTCATGCTTGTTCTCATGAGATTTAAATTTTCTATAGGGCTGACCTGAGATTATGAGCTAGAAGGGCGATTAAAGTTGAAAATATCTAAAAGAATGCCACAAACTGATTCTCTTTGAATAAGTGTCTTATATGTCCCATGGCGAAAAGGATGTGCGTATTCGGTAAATAATAGGCCTAATTACCATTGCTCAAAAACAAAAAAGCAAAATGAAAAAAAGCGAAGTACATGTATCTAAACACAAACAATGATTTGAGCATATGAACATGTTTGTCTTGTCTTTCTTCTCAAGAAAGTACTGAAACTACCAAGTAATGGTCGAACAAGATGTGTGCTGATTCTTTCTGAACTTCTATAGCTGTCCTAAATGTACAATCATAAGAAATTACCAGTAATATCTATGCTGTTGTAAAGTCCAAGTCTTCAACAAATATATTTTATTATTTATGTCTTTATTGATTTCCATAACAATTGCAAAACAAAAATAAATACGATATGTTATGTTTTAAGTTTTTATTTTGGAGTGTATATGCTCCCTCTTTTTGAACGAAATTAATGGAGACAATTCATCACCTATAAGTAACTAGCGTATCATGACACCTTTCTTCCACTAACCTATACTTTTACTGATATGAATATATTTATTAAAAAAACTGCAACGGCATAGATAGATGTACCTTGAATGTTTTATCTAATTCAAATAGATATTAAGAAAGATAAAAAGTTTATAGGGCCTATAGTTAGTTTCCCAGAACAATGTTATTGGTTACTGTCATGATGCAAATAACATCGGGTGAATACATTCGAAAATTATATTTGCAAACAAACCAGGTCTAGTTTCTTGATATAAATTTGAGTGCAAGAGCTTTAATTTCTTTACATCAAATTGCCTCTACATACAGCATTGAAACAATTTGGCCTATAATAGGCCTATTATACTTTTTTTTTTTAACATGGAAATTATAGTTCGGTTTCAAGTTGCTGCATATCATTGACAGAAGGAATTATTTTATATTTTTGTATAGGCCTATAGATCCCCCCCCCCCACACACACACACACACGCACCAACAGATAGGAGAGTTATAATGAGCATAGGGCATGGCCGGCGGAACCATTGGAGCCGTGGGTGCTCGGGCCCCCACACTTTTTGTGCACCATACAAAGCAATATAA
This sequence comes from Diadema setosum, assembly GCF_964275005.1. Lineage (NCBI taxonomy): Eukaryota > Metazoa > Echinodermata > Echinoidea > Diadematoida > Diadematidae > Diadema > Diadema setosum. The sequence goes on along the minus strand of NC_092692.1, from coordinate 12,069,825 downwards.
GGTGTCATCACTTTGTATGGGCCCCCACACTTTTTTTCTTTTTTTTTTTTAACCCTGAAGTACATAAGTGGTACCAAATAGAAATAGATAGAGATCTTGAAGTGTGAGCGCGGTAACGGGTTATGTTTGTCCACCTAAGACTTTTTTTTTTCCTTTTCAGTTGAAAAAACCCTGAAATGCAAGGGGAGAGATGAGCTGAGAACCTTTGGTTTTTTGTTTGTTTTTTTTTTTTTTTGTTTTTTTTTTTTTTTTTTGCTTGTCAGCTGAAGAAACCCGGAAATTGAAGGGGAGAGATGAGATGAGATGAGGACTTTTTTTTTTGTTTTGTTTTTTTGTTAGCTCATGACACCCGGAAGTGCCCCCCCACACTTTTGAAAACGCTCCGTCGGCCCTGTAGGCAACAATTGAATATCATCTTACCTGGCTTGCATTTGATAGGACTCACAATTTCCGTTTCATGAATAAACTGTTGGAACCTAATTCTATAAGATTTTCTTCTTTTTCTCTTTTTTCGACTTCTGATTTCAACGAACGCTTGAACTTCTGTTTGGTTCCAGTAATAAAAGTCAACTTTAATTTGGTGTCAAAATGTATTACTTTCAGGAGGGAAAAAAAAAAATGATGTCCTTGGATCTCCTATAAAATTTAGAACGCATGCATGTGAGAGAGCGCGTATACATTATAGATTCCCGGCATGTTCTGTCTCTGCTCAGAGCCCGACAACTGGCGGGACAGTGCGAGATGAACCTTGGTGCGTTTGCACGTAGGAGGAGAACTGCACACTGCTGGGTTTTTCTATAACCTATTATTCTCACATTCTGGGTGAAAAAAAAAACCTATGAACGCGAATACACAATCTGTGTGTACTTCTATTTGTTTATTCATTTATTTGTTTGTTCAGTAGTGTTTCGTTATTCGTTTATTTGAAACCATGATGTACCGAGTAGATGACTAGAACTGTTCTGTTTTGATGTTATTTGTATCCGATGTAGTAATCCAATCGCCTCGCAACGGGATGGTGTGATTTTCTCTCTTTGCGCCAAGTCCATAGTCTTTTAGGGAGGAAAGAAAAATCATAACAAAATAAGAGAATACACAAGAAGCTGTTTTTACAATATTTATTTCAAATGCTTGATTTTTTACTTTTTTCACCTTAGAATGATATGTATATATCTCATATTGTCAAATTCGTGTTTTATCAGTTCGTAGCTTTACAAGGTCACCCATATAGATAATTGATGCGTCCAAAAGTGCGATGATCCCGAAGTGACGAGGGAGGTTTCCCCGGTCCATCGTCGCGCGCGAAATTCAGAACGCGCGCCACAGAGAATCAATGCACAATCCAACGAACAAGCGCTGATTGACGGCAACATCCGTGCAGCCAGCATGCATTGCGGAAGAGTTGTCCACAGCATGCATGCATGCACCACCGACCGGATCCGGAGTGGATCGCCCTGTAGATCGGCCGTCCCTTCAGCTGCACATGGTGCTCAGCTCAGCTAGCTCTCTAACGTTAGCTCTGTCTAACAGTTAGTTTTGCTGCCCTGTCTCCGGCCGGCTCCGGCCCCGCGAAGTAAACGCGAACGAGCCCGGCACCCAGGTGTGTTACAGCATCTCTCTATCATCCATATATCCAGCCATGTCCACATGCCCTCTACCAAACGAACTCGTCTCTTTTGATCCTCAGCTCCGTCTGTCCCTGCAAACTGGCTGTGAGTGTTAGAAACCTGGATGTACACGAAGTACCATGCTGAATTGTCCATACTGAGGGACTTACAGCTAGGCACACTAACCGGTGATCGCGAGAAGTCAATCTGAGAGCCTGGTGCAGTGGTGGGATACGGGTTCTCTCACGGTGACCCAATTTCACTCATCAGTTTACACGTTAGTTGGGGTGATACTAGGCCTACTGATAGATCTCCAAAGACAATCTGAATCAGAAGTAAAATGGCAGCTTCATCACACCAAAATCCAGGACCAAGTGCAAGTGCGACCTTTAAGCAGGTAACTGAGCATGCTGAGTAGAGATTTATAGAGATAGATCTAGATAGTACAGAAAATCTATGTCTCGATAAAGTGCAAGGACCATGGGGGGGGGGGGGGGAGTGGAATTGGATTCAATAAGAAGAGTTCAACTTCAAGTAGAAGCTAGAAAATAAGATGTCACTTACACAGACAGGTGCCTGCGTAATGTTGTGTGTGTGTGTGCATGTGGTACCTAAGTGATTTTAGGAAGAATTGGTGTTGTTGTAATTGTGTGAGTGCTTGTTATTGTTTTGCTTACGTTGCATGCGCAAGGGTCAATAACCAATTCCCCTATTTTTTCTTTTTTGTTATTGTTTACGAGACAACGAGGTTAAAGCAAACACATGTGACTTTTAATTGTGAGACAATTCAGTTTACATTTGCAATGGCCTTCTTAATTGAACGGACTTTATTTACAATCGATCAGGATCATACCTGTATCGACACTCTGTCATTATATAGCGTTGCCGTGACAGACAAAAATCTTATATTATTCTGGCGTTCAGAATAATGCTAACAACTAAGTATAAATTGAACAGACGTACATTACCCCTCTTGACTTGTTCAACATCAAGCTCAATAATGTGGATCCACAGATATTATCCGAATTAGGAAATTCCAAATATGGATATAAACATTCACCACCAATAATCTGACACCGTGTATCAGGGCGCGAAATCTCCAGTTTATGTTCGGAATGTTCCGCGAAAATCCATTGAATAGCTTGCGTCACTTCGGGAGGACAGCGTCGTCGAAGATGAGCGCGAAGGACGAGATCGGGGCGAAAAACTCGAACGCGACGGGTCCAGAACGAGATGAAACGGGAACGGGATGACGGTCGACTGGATGCTCGGCATGAATGAGGCAAGGAGCAAAGAGTCAGATTTGCCTGAAACGATGTAGATGCCGCATTGTGACAGGCATCGGAAAAGATTGAGCGGACATTATCCTCTTATACACGTGTATACAGAGTCGACAGTTTCTAATTGCCGGTTGTATTAGACTGATTGTGGGCTGCGGTGCTGTTCTCCTCCCAGGAAAAGATGTTTATTTCCAGGCTGTCGAGGCATAGGCAGAAAAGCAAGGACTGCCAGGCGAAACAAAGTCCTCTCAAAATTTTCAGCCAAGTATCGTGGAGAAATAAGTACTGCCTGGCGAAACAAAGTCCTTTCACAGTTTTCAGCCAAAAGTCATGAAGTTGAGGAGAAAAATCAGCTAGACGAGCTGATCTCGGGCAGCATAATCAACAGTCAATGGCAATTTCAATGTCCTTGCTATTTCTGAGTGTTCAGGGTTTTTATATGGCTCGATCATGACAGCGAAGTGGAGGTCGTGGTCAACCTCACTTCCTCTTCAGGGGTCAAAGATGCACACGAACTCTCCGTCCAGTCTGGGGTCAGATTTTGTTTTTAGCTGCCTGGCATTAGGACGCGTCAATCAGACAGCAACTGGTATATTTCCCTGTCATCTTATTCATGCACACAATGAGATCTATTTGCCCTGAACTTGGGAGAAAAACGACCCCGGAAACACTAAAGAGTGAGGGGTCAGTGGCGGTGTTCTTCCCTAAGGCTGCGTTCACATAGAAGTATACTATTCGGGTATTCGGGCTCGTTTTTCGAGGGCACGCAAATAGCTTGAATCGAACGATAGGATTTCCTCACACCGGTTCACATAGGAGGGCACTATTCGAAAGTACCGAATAGCTGCGAAAAGTATAGCAAAGTGGGAATCGAACTAGTTCGATTTTCTTGCAGCGTATACCGTCTCTCGTTTATGAAATAATGACAATTTTGGTCTGGATTTGCCCTTTAGCAAAAATAAGCATGTAGACTGACATTCTGATGCAGTTTAGAAATTGTTAATAAGATTTGCTAGGATGTAGGAGGAAGAAATCCTCACTGCATGGGATGGTGAGTTGACGGTGCGGGTGATGGTGTATTCAGGGCCGGAATAGTGAATACCGAATAGCGAATACCGAATACTTCTATGTGAACGCAGCCTAAGAGGTGGTGATTTGTTATGGTCAGTGATAATGAGGCTTTGGGCCAAGGGGTACTTTATCAAAAGGTCAGGCAGAGCGGTCAACTGTCAGCTGTGGTGCTGTGCTGCAGTGTGACATTTTGCAGTGCCCACTTCTACTGCCTATATCACAATAAGAAACTGTACAAATACAATATCAGGCACCCGTCCTAGTTTTAAATAGCCTTTCCTTCTCTTTCCCTAAATCAATGTAAATACAAGATGCAAGAGGGTTTTGCACATTTTTCACTTTCAGGACAGCGCAGTGCACTGTGGTCACCATGGTAACGCAGTACAGTGCTGCTACATGATCTTTAAGTTTGTTAAAATTAGTGAATAGTGTAAGAGCTTGTTATGACAGAAGAAGGACAGTTGGAACAAAATCAGAGAATGAGAATTCTTTGACTGACACGGCATACATTCTTGGTGGAGTGTTTATTCATCTAATTCCAGGGCTGCCAACTCTCACGCATTGAGTGTGAGACTCGCACATTTTGGTCCTTTCTCACTCTAAAACTTTATTTCATTTGCATGCATTTCTATTGATCTCACTCATTTTGACTCCTAAATTATAGCATTGGCCTATGGGAGTCTCACTCTCAACTAGTTTCCAGTGTTGGCAGCCCTGTAATACACAGAAATTATCCCTTTTTGTGTCTGGGTGCCTATTTTTTGCAGGGACAGTTTCATTCATTGATCACACATGGCTAAGTTACAGAGCGTCAAGTGTGCTTAGCCCCACTTAGACTACAACAAAAGCAGGAGTTTAAATATTCGTGCATGTTACATGTTACATGTATGAGGAATTGAGGGTAATCTCGCACCTAATGATTGGGTTTCATGAACAAATGAAACTACCCCTGCCACAAAATTATAGACTAGGCGTCCTGTCACAAACAGAGATTATTTTGAATTTTAGACTCTGACCTGTTCACTCAGGAGTTTGATAAAGGAATTTTTTTCTACATCTCAACTCTCTAAATGGAAACATGGACAATTGATTGTTTACTCTTCATGTGCTTTAGGTCAATAGCACAATCAGGGTATGCAATTGTGTAACAGGGCAAAAATGGAAAAACTTGGTGAAAATGCTTTTTTTGTTGTTTGTTGTAGCAGAGTGTTCAAATTTTCATTTCATGTAAAGAACGAGTCAAAATTTTGCATTAAACTGCGCATAAATTAGCATTTAAATTAGGGGTGTCGAATTACATTGAAATGACTAATATATTGGAAAAATTCATTAAAAAAAAGGGGAATGTTTTTTTCATCTGATAATGCTATTAGATATTCCTGATAAATATCTCTTTCATTCACCACCAGCACATAGCCATGACATGTCACAAAATATGAATGAATTTCATATTTTCACTTTTCGAAATGGATGATCAATTTTGTAGCCATTATTTTGAATTCAAATAAAACCACTTTTACATATTTTATCATATTTCACTTTTGCCAAAGAGTGAAGAGGCGAAACTTTCAGGAATAGGTAACAGACATATAGTGGCCATTATTACAAATTTTTATGAAATTAGGGCTGGTACTTTGGAAGATATTATATTTTTCATCAAAAAATTATCTGTACAGTTTGACCTTGAATGTGCGCACAGTGTTTGGATCAATTCTCATATTTGTAAACACAGATAGAAGAATGAATGTGAGATTTATGATGACTTGAGTTGATATCCAAGCTGTGACAGTCAAACAATGACATATTAAGCCAAAATAATATGTTTTTGCTTATGATATCTTTAGAAATTGAACAAGCATTGAAATATGAACACTGAACACTTATCATATGACCTTCATGCAGTATAACATGGGCATGTATCGCACTTATTTATGCTCAGCAATTTGTAAAAATAAAAAAAAAATAAGTTCCTATTGCTCAAATTTGCTAAAATTTTCACACAATAGATTTCTACATATGTACAATTCATGGTTAAAAAAACAAGGATATTCAATAAGGGGAAAAGAGTCTTTAAAGTAGTCAAATTAGGATATACTCCGAGTACCTCACTGAAAATACTGAAAAACGGCTGCACTTATTTTACTCAGCATTTGAAAATGGTTCAAAACTCGAAACTGGCTGAACATTTATTGGCAAACAGCGCACCATATTGTAGTGTGTCTTCAGTACTTTCAGGAAAAGCAGAAAAATAAGCTGTTTCTCCATGTATAGCTGTACAGCATGGGTTAAAAGGTCACAATGTCACAAAAATAAGCTAGCATTACACTCCTACCAGGATGGGACTTCAGACCTTATAACTTTCTCCAGCTGAAAGAACCACTGTTTTTTATTGCATGCATGCAATGCCAGGAAAAAATCCATTAATTTGATACCAAACACATAGGGGTAGACTTAAAATATGGACCTCAAATCTTGATTTTACGTAAGTTGTAAAACGCTTTTTTTGACGCATTACATGGGTTTTGGGGGACTTTTTGGTAATTAACCTTTAATAATTAACAGTAAATGAGAAGAAATTACCTATTGTCTTACCACATGTGATTACTGATGTCTTAGCATGCTGCATGTGAATTTTTAAGTCAGTTGGTGCATTCTTTTAGAAGTTACAATTTTTTAAAGTGAGAAAGTCATGATTGCATACCCTGATTGTGCTTATCACCTTTAGTGAATTTGTGTCCTCTGACTTTATACTTGAAGTGCACAAAGATTGAGCAAGAAATATTAAACTTTGTTGCTCTTTATGCACTTCAAGTTTTTGATATACATTTGTAGCTGTTGGCTACTTGACTATTTCGTAGTTAAATATTGTAAACTGCAGCTTCCCTCTCAGATGAATCAATCAAATGGTTAATCATAGATAGATCAATTCCAAGTGAATTGTTTGTTTTGTTTGTCTCATTTCCATCTGAGAAGATGGCTTGATAGCCCATATTCAGCTGCAATGGCTGGTCTTCCATGGGGTCCGGTTGGCTGTAAAGGGAGGACCACTTCACCGGGTTAAACACCCTGCTCTTTGCGGTGAATGAATGAAGCTTGATCTTTTATGTGCATGAGTCGGGACTCTTTCACACACAGGACCTCCATTTTATGTCCTATGCGAGGGACAGAGTGTTGTGCCTCTTTAGTAGAGGGGATGGTATGATTCTTGTACACACAACATTGCTCAGTGGGACCCAAGAATCGAATTGGGGTCCTTTGGAGCATGGGCAGACGCGCTTCTGACTGAGCTAACTCACTGCCCTTTTAAACCATTGCACTTGCATTATCACTTTTTAAAAATCAAAATTGATAGTAATTACTTCATTTGTACTTCATTTGTGTATCATTTGTGTATAGTTGGGTATGTAGATGGACCAAGTATTTTGTGAATTTTACTTATAGTTTAAACAATCTATTGTACAGTAGAACTTGTGACTTGTGGCTATTTTTGTGATATTGCAGTATCTTTTATTATTTCCCCATAGGGCACTATTCAACGATTGCTGCAGACTCACTTCAAGGAAGAGAAAACAAAAAGTAAGTGCTCTGTGTTCCTTTTCCTATGGATACTTATGGATGATACTAAATGCAGCTGGCTTTAGTTTAAGCCTCTGTATTTAGGTCCAGATTTTGTCATGCTTTAAAGTAGACTGGGTCATGACCAGGTGGAATGGTGTACAACTTGAACTTGATTGGTTCACTCTTCCAAAGCTTGTCAAGACCAATTTCAAAACCGTTTTCTTTTTCTTCTTCTTTTTTTATGGTGGCCAAAAACAAAACAAAACAAAACAAAAACTTTACTGTAGGTGCCCTTAATTATTATCAGAGTTAGGTCATTTAACTGTACAAATGTATGTATATGTGTATGATATGCACTTGTATGATACCATTGTTTATATCAAGTGCTGCACAAAACCATGATACAATGTACCAGTGTTCCTTGCTTAATATCATTTGTATTCTATCAGAGTTGAATTATGCATGTTATTTGAGTGGAGTACATGTTCTTCAGACTTACCAATGATTTCTCCTTCTGCAGTTAATAAGGATGCATTGGTACTGATAACTGAACTAGCCCGCATCTTTGTTAGTGGTGAGTACGATTTATCATCTGACTGTATGATGGATAGATAGGCCATTAGGGGGTTTAGTGTGTCACAGTAACATGAGGAATTATTTTATTATTTTTTATTTTTTGCATGACATCTGTAATGCAGTACATATTTCAGTACAAGTGCAGGGCTAGATATTGATGATGTGCAGAATATGACAAACTTATAGATTAATCAAAGGCGTCTGCAAACGTACGGAAATCTGGCAAGAGTTTTATCTTTTAATGCAGTACATGTACTGTTTTTAAATGTTTAAAAATTTTGCTTCAATAGCTCCAGATAACATCTGAAATCCTAGATTTGATAGGCCTTTGAGCAGGCCCTGGACATTCTTTTTTTTTTTTTTTTTTTTCAAGTGATATGCATGAAGCTGCAAAGGATGCATGCATCATAGTACAGTTGAACCTCTCTTATCCGGCCTCCCTTTATCCGGATCTCTCTATTATACGGACGCAATCTCGCCGTGATTTTTTTTTTTTTTATAATTACAGGAGGAAAGGGGGATTCCCAACTCAATCTAACAATGGCAACCTACAGTCGACTTTGCCGAGTACGGTTTATTTTCAAGATCTACTCGATACATTTCTTAATAATTATTTAGGTAAATCATTCCAAGAATTTATAAAAGAAAAGGATTTCATTCTTGCAAACACGAACCTCTATTTTGGGTTCTGTTACTGAGTGTAACAAAGGTTGCAGTATACACATTACTACATGTGGTACTACAATGGGCTACATCAGTACATGTGTATGTATATGTACATGTATAAAGCATTGAGTCTCCCGTATCCGGCCAAATCCCTTATGCGGATGAGCCCCGGTCCCGACTTGTCCGGATACGAGAGGTTCAACTGCACTACACCTTTTAACCCACTAAGGACAAGTTTATTTTGCTATAACACACATTTCCTGTTGACACCTGCCCAAGTATACTCAGGACTGGTCGTCAACAGGTTAAACAAGTACTGTATACGCTGTTATTTTCGCGTACAGATATTTTCGCGAATGACGAGGCCACAGACATTTTCGCGAGATGTTGTTTTCGCGAATGGACGCTGAGGCTTATATTACTGTAAAAGTGGAAATTTTCGCAGTGTTGAAATTTTCGCGCATTTCGCGCAACCAGAAACTAGCACGAAAATAAAAACATGCGAATATTTTTGCTTGCCATACGTTCCTGTGCGTGATGTCTTGATTCCGCGGAATTAAAAACACGCGAAACTCTTCTGACCCGGCCTAGCGCGAAAAATTAGTCGCGCGAAAATATCCACTTTTACAGTAGTGCACTATTAACAGGGGCGCATGGAGACATTTTTTGCGTGTTGTTAAATTCGCGATCCAACTGTGATTCGCGAAATTCGCGAAAATAACAGCTTATACAGTATTTGAAATGCATGTAGAAATAATCTTTGTACAGACTAATTCGAAGTGGACCTGAAGTGGACGGTTCACATTAATGTTGCCTGCTGATGCTTGAGATATCATCTTACATTGCACTCTTGACACACAGAAGGGGCCCACAGAGCAGCGCAGCAAGCAAAGTCAGAGTCGGCCCTGGTGGTGGAACCAAGACACCTTGAGAAAATCCTTCCACAGCTGGTAGGTTACCCTCGTTGACTAGCTAATTAGCTTCTCAAGTTTGTGTTGTTTTTTCTTTTTTTATGATGATTGGCGTTTAATAGATACAGTGTAGGTCCAGGGTTGTTATTTTGGTACCGTTATTTTTATGGTGATGATGATAATGATAATATTATTATTATTATTATTATTATTATTATTATTATTATTATTATTATTATTATTATTATTATTATTATTATTATTATTATTATTATTATTATTATTATTATTATTATTATTATTATTATTATTATTATTATTATTATTATTATTATTATTATTATTATTATTATTATTATTATTATTATTATTATTATTATTATTATTATTATTATTATTATTATTATTATTATTATTATTATTATTATCATCATCATCATCATTATTATTATTGGGGTTAGGGGTGATGACAATAGATCTTTATATAAATGTATGATTAGATATACATGTTTGAAATCCTCATTGTATTTTACTGACATAATGTCCCTTGATTTTTAAGTAAATGTAGCTGATGATGTAGAAAGTTGTGAACAATTTTCAGACCAACCAGATATAAAAAAGGAACTGCAATGCTTATCTTGTATTCATCATCTTCATAGTCAATCATAGTTTTGATGATATGGCATACTTGTTTCAAGTTGCATGAGTTTCTTTTTACACTTCAGTCACTTTCATGAATGACCTGGCACATGGGTGCCAAGCGAGATGCAATGTTATGTCTTTATTTTTTGGTTTTTGATCAGTAAAATGTGTCAAACTTTAAGATCAAAGCAAAAAATCAAAACAAAAATACTTTCAAGATTTCAGTGTGTGCCGTGACTGTTTGTTAGAAGGCCATCTGTAATATTTTCTTTATTTCTTGTCACATTTGCCCTCACACTCATCTAGCTCCTGGACTTTTGAAAGTCTAAAGGTTGTGCAGCACAGGAACAAAAGGACAACACTAGTTGATGATGAACACTGGGCCACTATGTGGAGTGAGGTCTCACAACTTCAAGCCATGCACCCTTGTCACTTGAAGACTGCATTCAGATTGACCTTGCATACTGCTCCAGATTAGAGCCCTGCAGAGAAACTATTCTGTGTAGTGATTTTACCCGTAGAAAGGGGAACTGTCTTTAACAACCAGAGCGTAATGATTGCCATTTCGCTTTTGGATCTTTAATTCTATGGCATATTATTTAGGATTTTTGAATCCTAGATTTTATTATCTCCCTTCCCAGATTGTGGAAAATTTGATATGCCTTTTGTCTCCATGCCAATGCCTAACATAGATCAACCTCATAGCTTCTTGTAAATTCACAAATAGACACCAGTCACCAACAACACCAAGCATCCTTCCACATTCTTTATACATGGACACTTTCTGTCCTTTCAGTGGTAGAAGTCATTTGCTTGTTACATGTAGTTGTTTGCAGGGTCATTTCCGTTCTCATTGGTAGTCGCAATTGTGCTGGGCTGTACGTAGGTAAAGCCCATCAGTGTTGTTTCTTAAGTTCAGAAAGGCCACATATGGATGTGCTTTATCTTTCTTTGCTCTCCCCCCCCCCCCCCCCACCAACCTTATATTATAGCAAGTTGAACAAACTTGCTTTTAAAAGTTCAATGAGGAGAGTGAGGTAGAGATATGACACACATAAATTGTTACTGAAGAACAAACCCTTTGAACTGTTCCCTGATGAATTGTGTGCCAATATCTGATTGATACATCTCTGGTATACCACATTGTGTAAAGTGTTGTGTGCAAACTTTTCCTTCACTTGACTCTGCACTCAGTTGATTGATTATTATTAAATCAACCATAGGTATGTAAGTGTTGCTGTCAATAACACGTATATTGCCACTTTTTACTGTGGATGTTCTGGTTTTTGAATGCCCTAGTGGTAGCCCACTTTGTTGCTTTAGTCAAATTCTACACAGATTTTGCAGTTTACCACCATTGCTTTGATTTGTTTCTTTATTCCAGGCCAAACACGTTGTCTTCAGCAATCATATGTACGTCATGGTTTCTTGAAATTGAAAATGAAAAATAACCGATTTGCTGCTATCAGCTCTTCTCTCACTGTTCAGTTCTTGATTTTTGGCTCTTTACCATATTTGTACGGGCAGCCATTTTTTGAATGGTTCTTTTCAAGATTTGGAGTTATCCATTTTTCTATCCATTGTCTTATTTAATTGATATGCCATGTATCGAACGTCATTACTGGTATACATCCTGAAACATCTATCTCTCTTTTGTTAGTTCTGTCGCAGTCACATAGTTTGTAGCATCTGCTACACATGCAAGTGTGCAGCCTTGACATAACACAGCATTCAAGTTGTACAGGTGTATTTCTGTAGTTGCAACATCTTTGGTAGTCGCAGTCGAGGTGTATAGAGAGGATTTTTGAAGACTGCCTCAGGATTGGCAATGATCTGTTGTTCTAGGACCTGAAATTGGTCATGGAATTTTGTACATTAAAGAAAAAAAAATAGCTTCAGGTTCTTTCTAATTTCCATCCCTATTCTTTGGTGTTTGAGTGACAGCATTTGAAGTGAGATTGTTTTGTAGGAGCCCTGCTTCAGTTCCTGATTGGGAAGTACTGTATTATATTATATATACATATATATATATATATATATATATATATATATATATATATATATATATTTCGAAACAAGGAACAGAAAACTGACCAGAAACAAATAATAAATAGCGAAAACTTTGAGCAAAGAAAATGGGTTTTCATCGGGATGAAAACCCATTTTCTTTGCTCAAAGTTTTCGCTACATATATATATATATATATATATATATATATATACTGTACATGTATGATACATATATATATATATATATATATATATATACATTGTATATACTGTACATGTATGATACATATATATATATATATATATATAATATACTGTACATGTATAATACATAACATTATATCCCCTTCCTTCTGCAACCTCCCTCCCCACCCAAAAAAAAAAAAGAAAAAAAAAAGACCATACCACACATGTACATGAAGCATGACTTCGAACACAAATACTCTGTTGATAAGATCAAATTTATTGATTTGAAAATAAAACTCTGCATCAACTAAAATGTTATATACAATGTACATGTACACAGTTCTATCAATATTTAGATTTTTTATTATAATTAGCTATGATATTGAGCATTTCCTTCAAATTTGTAAAAAGTGAGAAAATTTGAAATTATAAGAAATATGACACATTGTGTATAAAAATCTCTGAGTATCTAGTGAGATGCTACATCTACATGCTTTAGTTGGGCACCAAGCTAATAGAAAAGTGAGGTAGGGAAAATGTTCATAGAGTAATAATCCGTTTGTGACAGGGTGCCTATTTGCGGCAGGGGCAGTTTCATTCATTGATGAAAAGGCCCAATCAAGTGTGAGAGTACTCTCACTTCCCATAACACTTGTGAGTATCTCCCGCTTTTATTCTAAAGTTGGACTAAGCACCCTTGACGCTCTTTAGCTGCTTTATCAAATGAAACTGCCCCTGCCACATATAGGCACCCTGTGGCAAAAGAGGGATGATTACTCTCGTGGTATGCATGTACAGGCAAAGATGCATTCTTTGCCCTCACCATTATTCTTGAAAATCTGTGGAATCATTAGATTTCTCAAGACTGAAGAGCACTCTTAATCCACACAAAATTTACAACTACCATGAACTAATTTACAGTAACGTACAATATATGCAAACAGGCAAATTCTACAGGATTGCATTAGGGATAGAATAGAAGCCTAACATGTATGCACACATATTACTACATTTGTGCATGTGAAAGTAGAAGCCAACATGTATGCACACATATTACTACATTACTTTGTGCATTTGAAAGATTTTACCACAAATATGTAATTCCATTGTGTGTAAACACATCAGAACGTGATAATGATATCTCTTGACTGTAACACAAACACACTATTGTTACATCACATACATTTATATACCCTATCATGGTTTCACCTGACTTGGCTTCATTTGACTAGATGCATATACATTCTACTGTCCTATAAAGTATCATAAGGTGAAATTGATACATCTCGACTGTAACACAAACACGCACACACTAATTTCACACCATATATGTATGTACAGTCAATATACACTCAATCATGGTTTCACCAGACCATGTGTAGCTCCATTTGACAATATCGATCTTTCAGTGATAAGAAGTGTAAGTCTAACAATAATTTCTAAAGCTTGGAGAGATACAGTGTACATTCCCAACTCTGCCTGTGATGGCACGATACGACTGACAACTTACATGCTTTATGTGTTCCTGAACAGATTATTAGCCACACCAACACTGGGTTGTTGTTTTTTTTCTCAAACAGGACATTTGCTCTAAGGCAACACTTCAAGACATTTAAAATTTGAAATAACGGAACACTCTAAAATGTGAGTTATACCAGCACCAATCGAACGATAAGTACCTGTAATATCTAAAGCTATCTTTCATCAAGTGCCTGACACTCTACATGTGTGGTCGTACAATGTCAGAGCTGTCAAGGCTTCCTAATCCTGCAGGTCTCCTGAAACCTTTAACCTTTTGACTCGCGATATGTGCTATTTGAAACAGGGCTCACTTGAAAAGCAGGCCCTTGGGCCCTGAATGTGACTACCCTGTTCTTTTTTTTTATGAAACTGAATGAATAAAATAAATAAATACCTATCTTCCCATGTCCAGATCGAAATATAAAAATCTCCCTGATTCAGAACTTATTTTTACCCATTGAGATGCATGCAACATACAAGTTTCTTCCCAACTGCTCTTCGGAATCTCCCTGATTTTGATGGATGAATGCTGGCAGCCCTGCAATAAACAGTATACGTTCGGTTCGGCTAAGAACACAACTATAAAAATCAACAGTACAGTGCACTCCCGTTACAACGAACACGGTTATAACGAAATTTCGTTATAACGAAGTAAAACTTCTGGTCCCAAAATTATCACCATTAAAGTCTATGGTACAAAATTCGCTTATAACGAACACGGTTATAGCGAAATTTCCGTTATAACGAAGTCTTTTCCGAGCGCCACAGACAAAGAAAAACAAGAGAAATGTGCTCCGTTATAACGAAATGCGAATTGCTTTCGAAAATACGTAGCGGAACAAGCATTTACAGCGTCTCTGCATGGCCAAATGCTTCACATCACTACGTGTTCGCTCCTTGTGTCACGCACAGTTTCTGAAGGGAGCGTTTAATATAGTAATACAATAATCCCAAGGCACATTTTACATAGCTTTCCAGTGTATGCTAAGGATTCAGCAAACAGAATATGATATATATGCATGGTTTCCTTGTTTTCGTTATATATTGTATTGTTCGGTTATAACGAAATTTCGTTATAACGAAAGAAAACTGCCGGTCCCGAGCATTTCGTTATAACGGGAGTGCACTGTACCTGGTAGTTTTGGTATTGAGAGGTGACATACTTTATGTTGCATGACCACCAAGCTGTTCATGGATACAGAAATTCACCAAGTGACAATGGGTAATTTCATGTTCCCATAGAGATAGTGAAACAAGCAGCATTTCATTCAGGTAACTAATGAGTTGCTTAACGTGATAGAATCACATAATAGAGACAAATGTTCTTGAGCGTGTCACCTGGCACCATACTAAAAGGTGATTAATAGAGCCTCTTTGTTCTGTCATATGTTCCAACTTACTTGTCAAAAGCGTTTTACAATTCACATTGCCTTTTTATGTGCAAGCCTTTGGACACACAGAAGGGTTACTTTCTGTAGATGCCAAGAACTTTTTCATGGATATCTCAGAATTCATGAAGAACATTTTACTGGAATTGAATAATGTACAAGAGTATTTTTTTTTTTCATGATGAACATGTCAGCTTGGACACCATAAATGCTAGCATCCTTTCCAAATGACAACCTTCATAGTATGACTTTTTAATCACAACAAAATACATGTACATGTCATTGAAACAATTATCTGAAAGCACGATACAATGTATGTGCGGCAGAAATGTCCTCATTGTAAACACAGGATTAAAGCCAAACCATACGTGGACTCCTTTTCCAATAAGATATACATTGTACTTCAGTTGAAGATAAAAACATAGTGCAAAATTTGTTCTCACTGATACTATATGGTGAACCCTGCAATGGTTACTTATAAAAACAAAACAAAACAATAATATAATCTGATTTGATGGGTCAGCCATAAGTACCATAATGAAGACACAAACTTGGTGGAAGAAAACTTACATTAAACAAATATAAAAGTGGAATGAGTAAACAGGATCATAAATTAACAGTAAGATTTTTTTTTTTTTCATTTGTTTAAACATGGCATGTTACTAAATCAACATTTTCTTCTCTGAGTGAATGTGTCAACACTCATTTTGATGGACCATCCTTATAGTCATTTGAAACAAGGAAAATTTTGCATTGGCATGTTTCAGGACAGTAAATTGCTTTAGACATTAATAAGACTATATTCCAGAAAAATACCCATTGTGTTTTGAAGAAGACAGAGTAAAGTCTGAGTTTTTTGCTTAGCTATGGACCAAATTTGTCATTGTTGAAGCTAGTGTTCAAGAAGAATGCAACCAGTAAAAACCTTTTAACTGGGCAAATGATGTTTACCCTCCCCCCCCCCCAAAAAAAAGTTTGTTCTTATCACAATCATGAGCTGATAATTGAACCATGCACTTCACACAAATGTGAGTTGTGTTTTAGCTGTAGTTGAGTGTCACATTAATGTAGCTCTACAAATAACACTCCGTGGCTTTCAATTACGATGTACAGTCCCTGGCATTAGACTAAAAAACTCTCATAAAAAGTCTATCCAATCTGCTGACTATCAAATCAGTGTGTAGGCATTTGACGTATTGGAAATGATAAGAAAGGAGGCTGGAATGGAAGATGTATTTCAAGGCACTGTGAGGTCATAGTTGGGCCTGCCCACCTCGGCGTCCCAGCTGCAGTTGTTCCAGAGGTGGTAGGTCAGGTAGACGGCGTAGCGACGGCAGTTGTTGTCGTCCACACAGATGCCGCTGCACTGCTCACCCCACCACGAGTTGAAGGTGAGGACATTCTCTGTGGTGCACGTGGAGAAGCCATCTCTTGTCCACGATACGTTCGCGAACGAATCCTTTGAAGCAGACTGTCGCCCTGAGAGTAAAGCAAATGTATCCAAAAAGTTCATGACACTAGTATTATATACAGGTACTGTGTACTCCATGCAACTTGTAAGGCAATTTCATGAGTGGTTAAATTAAATTGAGAAACACATTGATGGAATAAAAAAAAAAGAAATACAGTTTTATCCCTTTCAAGGGCAAGGTTTAGAATGTTCCTCCTGGAAATGATATACTGCACATATGCGCTGCAAGAGGTACTTCATTTTCTTTTTGCTTCTGTGAACATTGGTCTACTTGCAATAATAGAATCACTGCGAAAGACATTGAATACATTTTACAATGTATATACAGCTGTCTACATTTATATCGCATGGTGTAATGCAGCGGAAACTCCTGATGAATTAAAACATGATACATGTAATAATATGGAACAAATTCCTTTGTGTATGGGCCTATGCATTGTTTTTTGCGACTATTATATCACAATACCCCATGTAGTAACCCAAATTTCTCGGCCAAAAGAACTCCTTTCTTCTAGATATAGAGTTTCCACTCAGTCAGTTTCATTTCAGTCGACGATGCAAAGGTGGATACTCCATTAAAGGTTTACAGTGTATATGACATGTGCCCTGATTCAGTTCTTATTATTGCATTGAAGCCTTCCATTCCTTTCTAATGAATATGTCATAATGTAAACATATCTACGCATGGATCCTGCATAATATACATAAAAGCACAACTGAATATATTTTGTCAAGTTTATCGAACTCTGTCAGAGAACACACACTTTATGCTGACCGTTTATCTTTGTCATCTAGCCTTGCAAAACAAAGTAATCATCAATTTACAATGTGCTTTGTGAACTGAAATTTAGTCATTCAAAAACTGAAGGGAAAAACTTTGTCAAAATGTATCGTCTTTCAAGTTAATTTGTACAAGTGTATATCTTGTATACACAGATTTAGACCAAGACATTCAATCCTTAAACTGTTGACTCACACATCAAATACAAAAACAATTCACACTGATTAACCCTTCCATAATCACTTGTGATACTATACATATGACTCCTCAAAACAAAGTTCTCAGGACCAGCAGTTTTCTTTCATTATATCAAAATTTTGTTAAAGCCAATCCATAAAATATATAAAGATATATATAGAAAATAACAGCAGGACCTGGATTTACTTTGTTGTAACAAGAGTTTTGTTATACAGTGTTCATCATAACAGGAGTGCACAGTACAAACATGTTGCTCACAGGATTGACAAAGTTGGTAAAGTTTGACATGCATCAACTGTTTGACATGCATCAACAGAGCAACGCCGTTACTCACTTATGGCACAGTTTGTCGAGCTGACGTCATTGTAGTCGTAGATGTAATCCTCGTAGCGCACCCAGATGTGTTCGACCAGATCTCCACCCCCTATGGCCGAGGCATAGCCGTCATTATACCTAAAGAAGCTGCTGAGGCAGGACGTGTCGTCTGGATCTACCACGACGCATGAAGGGTAGTGCCACTCATTTGCTGCAGCTTCATACACAAACAAGAAATATGTACTGATTAGTCATACCCATGCATGATTACTCTTTCCACAACAAAAGGGGCTCCTATTCCTATTAATTTTCCTTGTGCAGTTATTAATAATGTGAGATAGTTATTTTGATATTCTATGAAGTAAAAGTAGGGTAGTAATATCAGTGGAGTAGATTAAGATTATAAGCTACTTAAATACTTAGTAGTACATTGTACTGCACAGTCTCTTTTTTGTTTACCCACAAATATTAAGAAAGTCTTCCTAATACATGTATCACCCCCACTAATTTTGCCATACCACACTACATTACCCCACCCTCGATGTTGTCTTAGCACGGATGCATGCAAGCACCTACATTTAGGAAGTGGTGGACTGGTATCCATCCGACAACAATGTCAGTGTATATTTCCTATAAAGACTCCTCCCTCCCCTTTACTACCACTAGTTTCTAGTCTACTACCAATGTTGTTATATCCCTGAAGCTTTTTTTTTTTTGGCATTAAAGATTTCACAATATCCTCATAATGTGAAGTCTGGAGATCCACATTATTTACAGTAGGCAAGACTTTCATGATAGATCTATAAACAGGATTCCCCCCTTACCCCACCACTCCGTCAAAGCACTTGCCAAATGTGTGTGTCGCATACGTGCATGCATTCATGCCTACACTCTGTAAGCAAACAAGGGTAGAGTAGTGTAGAGTGCTAGGACAAAATGGGGGGGGGGGGGGGGGAGGGGGGATAAGGAAGTCTTCCTGAACTTTATTTGCCAGTTGTCATGTGAGATAATGAAAGAAAGAACAAACTTTCATGTACGTGATTACACGCAGTGGTTCTGCATTTTTCATCATGTTCACTGGGGATTTGAAGATGTCCAAATATTACTGAAAAACCTGATAATAAACATGATCAACAGCAAAACAATGATACAGTAGAGTATAAATGCACATAGGAAAAGCATTACATGCATTTCACACGTATTGTCTATAGAGGGTAGGGGTGCTGGTTTAAAAATATTAAACTGAGCGCATCAAAATAACAACACACACATTGTTAGAATCTATTTCTAGGGTTAGGGGTGTGTACCGCAAATCACATTTTTAATGAACGCTTGTGAATTAAGAGTATTTACATGCGAGTAAAATTTCAGGCAAATTGTGACATATCTAAAGTATCTATTGATATGAAAAACATTAACACTGTTAGGTCAGGGTGTCGATGTGTTGGACACCCACAACCATTATGCTACCAATCAGTGCAGACCATGGACCACTGCACCACCACAAACTGCACTCTCCCTTGCTTGCGGGCACCACTAACGAGATAGGACTACGACGTTGCACGCACACGGACGGCTACTCGAGGAAGAAGAGACGACCTATACAAATGTATGTCGCAGTTTATCTTCTTATCATTTATTATCATCTGGGCAATATGTTAGGGTACGTGAGTTTGCCAGTTAAAGAGACGTGGAACAGAATATAAATACTGTTACATACCGATAAACAGGATAAACAGGAAGCTGAGTACACCGCCATAGAAACGAGACGCCACATCCTTCGCCATGTCCTTTTTATCAATATTACAAGCATTTCCTCGAAGATGGCGCTATAACAAAACTTCACAGTGGCTTCAGACGCGTATGCAACACTGACAGGCTTACAGCTATTGTCTGATATCATCGAAATTATTTCCATTCCAACATTTTACTTACAATAGTTATCTAAATTTTTTTTTTATTTTATTCCTCAGCATGGAATTTATGTAAAATATTTTTTCTTCAAATTAATACATTAGGGATCTTTGCTGTTTCTAGATTCTATGGAGTTCCAATTAAAATGTGATTTTATATCTTTGTGATAGAATCATGTATTTTTATTCTGCCTTACAAATTCCATCTGTTATTCATTCGAGGTTATGAGAGGTGAAAACATACAACTGGGCTTGCATCATTCATCTAATTTTTTTTTTTATTGCCAGCTGAGGAAAAAAATAGATCATCACAATATTATTCATTTGGATTTAAAAAATTCTAAACTTTATCGCCTCATTTCTTTTTTCATGTTCCAAAAACAACCCCCAAAAATCCTAAAACAAAACAGATATTCATCATGTCCTTTCTTTTTCAAAAAGTATAAAAAAACATTCCAAGACTTATAAACTGTTCCCTGCCTTCTTCCATAATGCTTAACAAACAATAAGATAAACAATTGACGGAATCTTCTCCTTCTGTCGCACTCCTGTGACATCAAGAACAGTTGCGAACTTCAAAGATGTTAAGAAGAGTACCATACTTATTGCTTCCGGAGAACAATTAATTATTTCAGAGTAATATGCAGCAGCATTTTTGTACATTTTGAAAAATTCCCCCAATTAAAAAAAAAAAATGATAAAACTAGCAAGAACCAGATAATGTGTAACAAGTTTATAATAAACTGTTTGTTGCGGGAATTCTGTGACATTATGGACCTCTACAGGTAATATTTTATTAGCGGGTGGGGTGGTTTGAAATCAATGCTACGACTTGAAGCACAAGTGCGGAAGTTTATACAAGTACATGGTTTAAGGGGCCGTTGTAAGTGAAAGAGCTATCAACAATGCCTCGAACAGCAGGACATGCAAAAGTTGCGGATTATGCAGTTAGGTAAAAGGAGGCACTGATCTCACACGGGTTCTATGACATTATTGCTCCTGCGACAAAGAATATTGCTCCCATGAAACCCCACGAAATTTCTGCACGCATTATAAGTTCTACCCAAAAACGTGAACGCTAACCTCAATCCTAATCCTTGCATCAAACTAAACTAGAAACCCTATATCACAACCCTAACCCTAACCCGGGCCCTAACCCTAAGTCCTTGGAGAAAAAATATAAGATCGGAGCAATAATGTCGCATGCAGGAGCAGCGGCGTGTCGGGTCACCTCTCACACGATAACTTCCCTTGGTTAGGCGTATCAAAAATAATGGATTCTGATTGGACGGTTGGCTATGCGCGCGTTTAAAGAAGTTCTGACCAATCAGAATACGAGGTATGGCTAAGCAATGGAAAAGTTGCAGACTAGAGTACTAGTATCACACGCAACTGGTCATGCGTCATTTTTCAGCGTTAAGCCAAAGGGTTCCATCGCTATATAGGCATAGGACAAGAGAAAATGGACCTGGGAATATACTTATTTCACATAATTAACACACATCATGATAACCATTAACCATACACTTAAAAAAATAATCATCTGCTAATGTCTTAACGCATCCTGAGGGTCATTTCAGCTGGAGGTCATTCGCAAATTATGAATACCACAAGAAGTCATTAAAATTTCAAATGTCAAATTTCACCTGCCTGACCCTACCTCTGAGAATTAGTCCCTTAACCCGTTCCGAACGGGAGCTTGGTCTCAATCTCCTATAGGGCTACAGTTCTGTATAGGACATTCTATCACACTTTCAACTTTTGCACAGTTTGACTGAAGAATTCCGATCAAGATCCCGAGACTGTTTGTTTGTTTGTTTATTTATTCTCCATTTCACAGCACAATACATAAATCAAATCATGCATCAAATAAAGATTAAAAAATGGATGGATTACCAATTTCAGCTTCATTTATTATAATTGTTCTTCCATAGGGTCCAATTAACTATTTCGATTTTGATTGCTATATTGCTACTGTTGGTTGATTGTTAATTCAAATCCACCATTGTGCAATTCAGTAGATTAATCAAAGCAAAAGCAAACCTAATATCATGTCATGTACGTATAGTGATCACTGAATAGATTATTGCAAATTACATCAACCGAAATTTCTCGCTAGAAATTTGTTGTCTGTGGTTATCATGTCGTAGCTAGATATTTTTTTTTTGCCAAAAAAAAAGTTAAAAAAATAGAAACAAAGGTAATTATACTTTACTGTCCCTGCTAGGTAACAATATGTGAATGATTCACCCCGTCTTGATTACGACGAAAGAGAAAAGGGTACTAGTATATTAAAAAACAAACAAACTGTAAGGCGCGTGTGATTTTTGCACGTAGTGTTCAACTTTGTTTTGCTGATGAACGGAAATGATTCAATTATTGACAATTAAAAAAAAAGAAAAAGAAAAGAAAAAATACACCATGATGGATCCGACAAATTTTATCGTGTCTGAGCAATAATTTTCAGGAGGATATAACTGCTTGCGGTTTCTCACGTCATAATTAATATAAATATTTAAGAATGCTCTCACGGTGCGTTTTGGGATGTGGGAAATGGTGCAAGGACAATCATTGTGCATCCGGCCGTATGCCTTCCGTCTGTTGACTTTTACCATAGGGTTTTAATAGCTCTTTTGGCTTACACTGCTTGCATTCCGCTGCACGGTTACTTGACGGTAAGACGCAGGCACATAACAGCCAGTAATACTTCAGTGCAATCGCAATCGTTCCTTCTCGTGGTAAGTCGATCAGAACGCATATCATGTTATCATTCGTAATGAGAAGAGAGAGAGAGAGGTATGGCTTTTGTAAATGTGCTGTTTTCAATGACCTACAGGTCAACGATCGAATACCAGCAGTTGAGGTTCACAGCAATGCCAACTACTACTAGCCTAGGTCTATTAAAATCAATGGGCGGCAGGGAACGGTCGTGACAGGCATTACCCTGCCTATGTATCCCCCGCATCCTGCCGGTGTATTTTGATGGCTCTGCTACCTAACTGCGGCGCGTCGCACCATGTCGACCTCTTGTCACACAGCACAGGAAAGCTGAAAAGCCAATTTCAGTGATGTGACAGCTATATCTAGCTCTCATGCATGGTGAAACCATGACCATGGAGCTCTATGGTAAAGTTCACTCAGTCTCACTGATCAGTTTGATATACATTGTATACGTATTTACGTCGAATGTCGTCGATTTTCTGATGCATTGGTATTCACCCTCTGCCCCCCCTCCCCCCCCCCCGTCCGTCACATTGACCGATGAAGGGTGGGCGCGTCTGTGGCGCTCTCTGTCGTTTGTTTGTCTGGTGTGTGTGTGTGTGTGTGTGTTTACATGTTCTCGTCCATTAAAAGGAATAAATGAGTGGCATACATTGTCTGAATGGAAAGACTACGTATTTGATATGTTTAGCAAAACTCTGAAAACCATAAGATTACAATTAGATATCAACTGAGCATTTTGTTAAAGTATTATGGTTACAGGACTTTGTTTCAAGCAGCTGACAGATACCTACTCTACTTGATATGTACATTAATTGTTTACACATTTAGTAGCCTGACCAGACCGCTGTGCAAAGCAAGACAGCGGCTGCGTGTTATAGGGTGTGTTTATCAACTCCTTTTCTCGGTAGAAACAGGTTATCCAAACAGCTTTCAAGGAATTTTTACGAGTTGATAAACGCAAAGCTGTTTTGAAAGCCCTTTAGGAAAGCCTTTACGAAAGGGTGCGTTTATCAACTCTCCTTTCTCGGCAGAAACAGGTTATCCAAACAGCTTTCAAGGAATTTTAACGAGTTGATAAACGCAAAGCTCTTTTGAAAGCCCTTTAGGAAAGCCTTTTCGAAAGCCCCAAATTTGTGGCGATCCAAACAGCTTTCCTAAACAGGTTTTCAGAAACCTGTTTGTAAAAGCCTTTTGGAAGTTGATAAATGCAAAGCTGTTTTGAAACGGCTTTGTAGTCTTGTACTTCAGGCACGCCTTATGACCTCTTCTCCTCTGGTCGAATTGCGCAATGCAGCTGTGCAGTGACAGGCCAGTTAAAAAAATCGTGTTCGCGAAGAGAGTTGATAAACGCAACTATTTTGAAAGCCGTTTCTAAAGGGCTTTGGAAAGGGCTATTGAAAGCCGTTTAAACAGGGGAGAGTTGATAAACGCAGCCAAAGTCGCATGCCGCCACTCAGAAATATTTGAAGTATGTGCTATTAAAACTGGAGCTGCCTCACAGATAGGAAGACAATTGATTCATGTGGCATTGCATCATGACTCGTCACTCTCAAAGGAAGATATGTCTTTATTATGGTAATTGTTTTTCGCCGTCCCTTCTTAGAAAACAAGCGGCACATTAATAGTACAGGCAGTCAGGGCTTTGGAAAGGGCTCTCGAAAGGGCTACGGAAAGGGCTATCGAAAGGGCTATCGAAAGCCGTTTAAACAGGGGAAAGTTGATAAACGCAGCCTTTATAGTTACACATGTAGATATATTTATATCTTTTATGTATTTGTACGCCTATATGTACTATAATGTTACATGTCTAAAATTTATTTTCAACTTAAGGACAAAACATTATTTACTCATCAATATCAAATTCATTGTGAAATTTATGGTATTAAGCATTTATACTTTGCCATAGTGGTATGTGTATCTTTTAGCTTTGGAATGAGCATGAATTCCAAACATATGTTAGATTTTGGATCAAAAATATATCCTCTAGTGATTTGTTGAAAAAGCTTCACATAATTTATATAGATATCTTCCAAATATTATTTCTACAGTATTTGTAAAATGATGTCATAAAGCATGCTTGTGACATCGTACAACTAAAGCAAATCTGAAATCGTTTGCTGCATTGTACCACCACTCTGTGAAATGTAACAATTTCTAATTTAACAATTGTAACATCACAATTAAAAGCAATTCTGACATTGTGTGGTGCTTTGTCCTGTCAATGCAAGATCCCTGCACAACATCGCATCCAGGACATGAGTTCTCGCCTCACATTTTCCAATATTCTTTTATTTAAATTTTTGATCCAAAATATAAAACAGTCATACTGTGCCTAATTTTGAGTTATTGGTTAAAACTATAGGCCTCAGAGCCTCCAATAGTACTTCTCAGTGAATAGTATTTTGGAGTTATCTCTGCCCATAGTTTTAACCAGAAACTTTCAAGGAAAAGTATATTTGAAGAGTTTTATTGCAAAACGAGACAACGAGCTGACTCCACTTTTTGTTGAGTTATTTGTGATTAAAACTGCTAAAAACAAAGAAAATAATAAGAAAATGCAGGATTCTTTATCATAACTTCTGGAATATTTATATAATATTGACTGGCCTCGAGGGAGATACCAGAAAATATTGCCTAAACTGAAAGTGTGGGCAATATTTATCTTGTATCTCCCTCAAGGCCAGTCAATATCGTAATTATTACCTATCCCCTAGGTAAATTAAGAAAATGTGTGAATACGGCTATACACTATGATATAGATCAAGCCACATTTGACTACCTGTAGATCATCAACATGTCGAATAATTGAAAAATAACATTGTTCATCAATGTATATCATTCAACTCCAACTTCAAAGATACATATGTAGTTGTAACAGGCGAACTTTAAACATCTGAACGTTTTTACACTTTATTTTTTACTTCTGTTTAAATTTGGAGAGTTGTAAAACTGATGGTCACTGTGCAATTATTGAGCACAAATGGACTAGTCATTGCTTGACGCGTAGTGCTGCTGTAAGTGGTCGAGCTTGTATGAGTTGATTTATCAGCGTTCCTCTGCGGTGCGTGTAACCAACACCCAGCGACGTCCTGGAATGTTTTCTTTTCGTGGTCGATCAGAATGTTCACATTTAAAGCAGGGAGGTGGGGAGAGAGATCCCACTCTTTCTCTTCCCACCTCCCTGTGTAAAGTGAATGGCGAAAACCGGAAGATTGCACTGTTTGCACACATTGTTTTGTGTACGGTACAGTGTGTGTAACCGACATGCAGCGACATGGCGAAACGAATATTGACTGCTAACCTTTACCCTGCAAAATAACAACTGCAATTGCCTCGCTAAACTACCTCGTATAGGTAATAATCATTATTATGTTACAAGTGAGATATTATGTTACAAGTGAGATATTATGAGAAAAGTTTAATTTTACTTTATTTGATGATGGACTTACTTTGAAATGTTTAAAAATATTGCAAATATCTGTTGTATTCTGCCTACAGAAGTACTGGTATTAATAGCTTGTACATCTTTATGCACTCTATGATGGTATATGTATCATTATACACTCTATGATGGCATCTATGTCCTAAAATCAGTGTACTATTAATCCACAAAGTTAGCTCTATTTACAACCAATTTTTTCATGCACTAAAAGGTCAATGACATGAAAGGAAAACATGTATTTTTTTTTTGTTAGTTGCTTGAAGCTACCAAAGAGTGACATAATTTTTGTGCTGTTATTTCTGTTTTAATGATCTAGTTTAATTCTGTAAGTGTTCGTGTGACTGATTGCTCCCCATTTGTCTTTGTTCTTTTTTAACATTCTACAGCTCCTAAAGACAGATTATTTTCCATCATGCCGAAGAAAGAATTGATAGGTCACGATGTGATCACAGTGAAAACTCAGGAGGGCGACTGCCAAATTCAGCTCTGCTTGGGGGACATTACAAAGCTCCAGAAGAAAGAACAAGTGGATGTCATCTTTGTGTCATCATTTGGAGGTGAGCTGGCAGTAGAGTTTGTTCCTTTCCTTCCAAACTATGCAACCTTGAGTCTTGATATTGTACAACTGTAAGTTAAAAGATGACCATGATTAGCACGCTTGATTCTTGACATGTACCCCTTATCTGATCACATAAACCAGCCTTTATACTTCAGGTTTGAATTCCTAAAGTTAGATTAGGTTTAAAACTTTGATTGTTTGGAACATAATGATAATTTCAAGTTGACATAGGGATTCGGTGTGCATCAAAATTCTTTATCATACTCATTACCTGTGGAACTGTATTTTGTGATTCAAGGGCTGTCATATACTAAAAGCCAACTGAATGAGAGGGTATTTATTCATCAACACGTAGGATCATAATGTTTGAGCAAGTTTGTGATTTGTCAGTAATACAGTAATATTCACACATGTTGTAACTCACTGACTAGTAGTGTACATGCAACAAACTTTACGATCAGTTGCAACCCAATTTGAAATGGTTGCACATGACAGATCTATACACCTTCTGTAATTATTATTCATCTCATAAAGAGCAAGGTTGACTTCCTACACACCCTTTGATCATTCCGTACCCCTATACACCAGATTTTCTTACCAGTAAACTCATTTCTCTGACACACTATTCTTCTCCCAGGCAACTATGAGAAGATCCCAGGGACGGTCATCGGGGCCCTGTACGAGAATCTGGGCATTGACGTCTCCAAGCTAGCGGAGGACAAAGAGGAGGACCTGAGGGTGCTCTACTCCTGCTGGTGGTCAAAGCCCCTCCCATCCAATCTGCCTTACAGGAGGGTGCTCTGCTTTGAAAGCAGGAGGTACTGTTTACGCCGAATATTTCGCAAGGTTTTTATTTTCACGAATTTCGCAAGTCAGGTGCTATTCGCGAAATTAAAGACACTCGAAAATAATGACTTTGATCCCGATATGAATGTGACACACGCGTATACGATTCAATACAGTACTCCACGATCGCGAATTTAACCATTCATGAAATTGTTGGGAAATCCTGATTCGCAAAGATTTAAACTCGCTAAATATATGGTGTAAACAGTAAGCTAGAGATTGCTTCCGAAGGTCAAAGGTCAGGTCAGGCCAGGAAAAAGGTCAGGCCATGTCTGCCATCTTGAGCAGAAAGTATTAGCAATCATGCTTGTTTGTTTTTGTTTTCCTGTTTTCCATTGCATGCATTTGTCTGTGTACTTTTTTTTTTTTTGGTGGGGAAGGGGGAAGGGGTCCCTTATGTTCAGTGCCAATGATTATAATGAAACTTGACACATCTACATACTGACTATTATGACATGCAGATATTAGATTGTAGGTCTTTTGGTCAATGCTGATTGGCCATGACAAATATTGTGGTAGTCAGTTTAACACCTCAAGCAATAACTTTACAAGAAACACCAAGGGATGTTATTGTTTCAGTATTTCCTAATTTTGTTCTCCTGAAACTACACAGGGATTCAGTGTTTTAAATGCTTTCATCCAAACAACATCCACAAGGCACTGCAAGAGCTGTGAATTTTCTTCTAATTTCCCTTCCTAATCATCAAGAACAAGAGCAAAGCACACATTGTGTTTTTGTACTGAAACAGTGGCCACAGGCCTATCATGCATCCTAGAGATAGACACATACAGGCAATCTGCAAGAACACACATACACATGCACTCACACACTCTATTATTTTCCCCAAATCTTTATTTGATTTCAATAATATAACATGAGTTTTGTCTTGAATGTATGTATACAACAAAAACAAAAACAAAACATATATTTACACACACATATACATCAAGGCTGCACTCTGGCACTGGTCCAACAGTCCCTGACCAGTAAAAATCACTGTCAGACCAGTATAATTTTTTCAGGAATTTACCAGTAAAAAAATGGAAAAAATAGGTACCTACATGTATGTACTGGACTGACGTAACGGTCGGACCAGTAGAAGAAACGGGTTAGTGTGCAACCCTGTATACATGTACACACACCCACACATACAAGAATATAATATGGGTGCTACTTCATGCAATCTTGCCTGCTGTACACAGTGCTATGTGAGTCATAATTATAATAGAGGGCTTTTTTGTTGGTCTTAAATCTGATGTTTGACATGGCTGTGCCCAAGGTGAATTGCATGAGTCATTCCATGGAGCATAACTTTGGGAAAATAGATTAGTGATTTGATGGGATGTCCGGTAATTTGGCTTCCTGCACTTCTCCACACGCACGCGCACACACAGACACGCACACACACACGCACACACACACACACACACTCGCATATATGTATATATATATTATATACACATATATAGAGAGGAAAAAAAGAGAGATGATAGGTAGATAGATTTATTGGTTAATTGTTGTAGTACGTGAGTGAATGATTAATGTATTGATAGATAGATATATAGACAGATAGATAAAGAGGTAGAGAAAGGGACATATTATGCAGGTAAATAGGGTTATCCTGTATTCAACGTGCACTCATATAGAGCATTTTATTTTCTTTCTTTAGTTATATGTGTTGTATTTCATGCCTATTTTCTGTATATGTTTAGAAAAGTATATGAAGCATACATTTCTGAGTGTGTCATCCACATAATATGTTTTAGATCCATTCCACCTTGATTGTTTTTATTTGTTTTACACTGTCAGTGTTCTGTCCTCTTTGAAAGGCTCCCCCCCCCCCAAAAAAAAAACAAAACAAAACCAAAGAACAGAAAAAAAAAAAGAGAAATGAATCATCCTCATCTTGAAGCAAGCCAGTACTCCAATTCCTAAGAGAATTACATTTTTTGATGTCTGTTTTAGATTTCGAGCAGGGCGCCCCCAAGAGCTCGTCGGTCACGCCTTTCGGTGTCTTGTACCCATCTTGAAGAACAAGGATGCCAGTGTGATCACACCACTTCTCAGCACAGGGAATCAGGTAAAATTCTATATGACATTGGAGCAATTTTTTTTTTTTCTGGGAAAGTAGGCCAGTAATTTTGGGGTTGCACTTGAAATTATTAAAAAGGAAAAAAAAATATCTCCATTTCTTTTAAATGGATTGTCCACTTTTCCTCCAACTTTCATTGAGTACAGGGATATTTCTGTCTGTACATACATGTTTAGGGAAACTCTCCTTTAAGGGGCCCTGAAATCCAAATTCATGTTGATTTATGATACCCTCAACATCACTTTTGCGGTGAAACTAATATCTACAAACATTCCATATATTTTAACAATTTTTTCTTCTATTTTTCTTCAGATTACTTGGGAACGCCCACAAAAAATCCTTCCAAACTAATATTCCTCAGATGACCTCATCTGTCAATCATTGCTAAAGGACTGAAATGTTTAACAAAAGACATTGGAATGCACCTTTCCCTCAACTCAGCATAACTTGCATGTTTCTGTGATATTAGCCGGGTTCACACGTACAAATTAGCGGGATGACGATCGCGATGCTCATCCCGAGTTTTTTTGCGAGCGTCCACACGTACCAAATTAGCGAGATAGCGATCGCGATCGGTATCCCGCTAATTTGGCGAGCGTCCACACGTACCGAATTATCCCGCTAATTGCCGATAGAGATAACAGCAAAGCCTGCAAACTGAGTCACACAGCGCCCTTCTCTATCACTGCCTGCGCGCACTTACCTTTGTCCATTGTCTTTTACGCGTCAGTGGTGTGGTTCGCGCGCTGTTGTTGTTGTGCTCCAAAGAGGTGAAGGACCTCTTCGCAGAGGCCTCGCTGTTGTGATGTGCATATTGCATGATGGGATGTAAAAACTCGAGATTCTAATCCCGACCGTTCACACGTACCAGCGCGGGGCCAATTATCCCGCTAATTGACGAACCAGCTCAAGATTTCTTGGGATTAGCATCGCGATGCTTATCCCGCTAATTTTCGGGTTTTTTCTGTCCACACGTGCAAAAAACTCGGGATGACGATCGCGATGCAAATCTCGAGATTTGTATCCCGCTAATTGGTGTACGTGTGAACCCGGCTAGCAATGTGACTAACAAAAGACATGGCGAGGGAACATGCAAATTATGCTGAGTCAAGGGGAAGGTGCATTCCAATGTCTTTTGTTAAACATTTCAGTACTTTAGCAATGATTGACTGATGATGTCATCTGAGGAATATTGGTTTGGAAGGATTTTTTTGTGGGCGTTCCCAAGTAATCTGAAGAAAAATAGAAGAAAAAATGTTCAAAATATATGGAATGTTTCTAGATATTTGTTTTACTGCAAAAGTGATGTTGAGGGTATCATAAATCAACACAAATCAACATCCATTTGGATTAAGTAGGCAGTGTCTGATGTAGAGGTTTGCCTATAGTGTCAATACGGATGAGGGCTACAGATGATAGGGATGTCCTTCCTCTACATGACCTCAGACCTTACTATCCTATCCTGTAAGAAGATTAGTGTTGGGTTGCCATTTGTGGCAGGAAGCTACCTTGATTGATGACAAAAAAAAAATGTATCTTTGTGCTTTTAGTAGTCTCATACCCAGACGCGTGAGTTCTATACGGATGAAATATCATTTGTGTGTGCGTGTGTGTGTGTGTGGGTGTTGGGGGGGGGGGGATTGTTCTGTGATCTTGGTGTATGTTTGATTTCTTTAAAGGGATTTCATAGTTTTTGTTGAGATGGGAATACAGATTTTAACTTTTTTGCGAGATAATTAGAAACCACTTATGAAATATTAAAGTGCAAGTGACTCAAAGACAAATTCAAAAACGAAGTAAAACAAAATGATCCTAATAAATGGTGGGTCTCACCTTTTATGAAGACCTCTTTGTTTCTGCATAATGCTTTTTCAAAACCAATTTTCATCAAATAAATGTTGAATTCCTCTTAAAATTGTATGCTCTTTCATATTTTATCTCAACCAAAACTGTACCATCCCTTTAAGTTTTCTCATTTCAAAAAAAAAAAAAACTTTTAATGTGTTTCCTTTTTAAAAAACAAATAACTTTTAATCTGTTTTGATTACTTTTAGTTGTTAAATGGTTGCTCCTTTCTTCAATTTAAATATGACAGTAATTTACACCTGTGAATTCTTCTTCAAAATGTAACTTAAAGGTTTAAGTGGGTCTGCAGCTTAGCCTATGCCTAAATCAGATTGCAGAAAAAAAAAATGGATCAGGGGATAGCAACGGAATGTCCGTGCATGATGTCAGGCACAGAAGCCATTCCCAAGGAACAAGAAGAGTTACTGTTCGTTCGTGGCTCATGTGAACTAAGTGTGTGATATCTGCCTGGGAACTTTTCTCACAGGAAAGAGAGTTATGCTGTGAACTACTCGGTAGCATAATCAGGATTTATCCTTGATCACATTTTACCTGCTTGTCAGTATGAATTGTCTAAAAAATGGTCTACTCTGCTGTAAATTGTTCAGCAACATGTTTCTGTGATAAATAATGTCCCAGTGTAATAAAACATGTGGGTTTTCTTCTGTACAACTACAAGGGAGTAAAATGATGGGGGGACTTGTGTATTATTATGCCTCCGCCACGAAGTGGTGCCGGAGGCATTATGTTTTCGGGTTGTCCGTCCGTCCGTCCGTCCGTCCGTCCGTCCGTCCGTCCGTACGTCCGTACGTACGTCCGTCCGCTTTCGTTTACGCGATAACTTGAGTAATATTTACTGGAATTTTACCAAACTTGGTCCAAGTATGAAGTATGATGGGGCAATGATTTGATTAGATTTTGGGCGAAATCGGCTAAAGGTCAAAGGTCAAAGGTCAAGGTCAAATCATGAAATTGTATCCATTTACGCGATAACTCAAGACTAGATGGAGCAAATTTCACCAAACTTTCTTGGAGGATGATGTATGATGGGACAATTACTTGATTAGTTTTTCAGTGAAATCAGACAGAGGTCAAAGGTCAAAGATCAAGGTCAAATCCTAAAATTTATCTGTTTACGTGATAACTCAAAACTGGATGAAGCAGCTTTCACCAAACTTGGTCCAAGGATGATGTATGATGGGACAATTAGTTGAGTAGATTTCAGTGACATTGGCAAGAGGTCAAAGGTCAAAAGGTCAAGGTCAAATGCAAAAAATGTTGCTATTTCCCCCATATCTGTGCAATGCAGTTATTTTCTTGAAACTTTGTGTAGACATGTACTACTGCGTAAAGATTATCCAGAGAGAGTTTCATGTCATAAGGTCAAAGGTCAAAGGTTAGGTGAAAATGTTGCAATATCACTTTTCTCGCAAATAGTTCAATGTATCTTCATGGAACTTGTACATATGCATGTACTGATTGGCAGGGATTATATAGGGAATTTAGGGGTCATGGGTCAATAGTCATGGGGTCAAAGGTCAAGGTCAACTCCTCAAAATGTTACTATTTTCCTCATATACTAGTATATGCAATGATTGCATTATTAGTTTTAAAATTTGATATATGTACATGTATTACTTAATGGAGATTCTCTTGGAAATTTTCAGCCAGAAGGTCGAAGGTCAAATGTTAAGGGTCAAAGGTCATGTTTAAATGCAAAAAAAAAAGATATATTTTGTACTGTAATTACACTCTTTCTTCATACCTTGAAAATTATACTCAATGCATAAACTTATAATAAGATCGGTCAGAAGTCAAGTAAAAATTTTCAATTCCCCAAATATGCGTACCTGCACTCTTTAATAGACAATTATAGCAAACCCAGTTCGTGGAAAGTGAACATTCAAGATATTTCTGCCAGTTATGTGAAACTGTCATCACACATTGTGAAGACATTGTACTGTACACCTATTGGGAGAATGATGCATTATGGCGGAGGCATCAGTCGCCATAGCGACATTTCTAGTCACTTCTTATTTGAGTTGTACTTGGTTTCATCAATCATCCCCTCCAAGCTGGAGATTTGAAGCCTTATTTACCTTAAAGGCATTATTTACCATTTGCAGATGAAACAAAAACCTAGATTTAGTGCTTCAAAATAGTTCTAGAATTATGAGTTATGGACAGAAATAACCAATGTAAAAATGTTAAACAGTGTGATCAGTGTTAAGCCTTGTTGAAATACAAAATTCGAACAATAGTCATATTAAGTAAAATTGTTTCTAGACTAAATGGTCTACAGTTATGGTTTAGTGAAAAAAAAATGGTAATATCTCCTTATAAATGTGGCTTTATTGCAAATTTTTATATGGTAGGATGTTTTGTGATACAACTGACCTACATATATGCATCAAATGTGATAACTTGAACATATTTTCAAATCACTGTTCCCAATAGTAAACAATACCTTTAACTCAGTGACGTATTGTCTCGCAAATTTGGTAGAAATTCATGTTCAAGGAATATGGTTCACCATACAGCTTCAAACAGGGCTGGGTTCCAGTTCTCTCCTTACAGTGTTAATCTCTTTGATTGCAATGAAATGATCTAGTGAAACCATCAAAAGAGTAAAACATAACAGACAATGGCAAAGTAGGCCTACTTCACAACCATTACAAAAAAATCCAGTATGCATTATTATGTACACCATTTAACTAACTGTGCTAAAAAAAAAAGAGATAAAGAAAGTTGAAGTCTATTTATGACTCTGCTGAAAGAGAAAAATACAATGTCACATTGATTATTGCTACCAGGGCTACGACCCTTGTGTCATGTTGGACGGCATGGTCCAGGCAGCGGTCAGCTGGGTCAAGGCAGGTCTGGCCATGAAGCTGCTGAAGATTGTTGTCTATGCCAAGCTAGATGGCAGCACGCCCAAGTTCATGAGAGGCTGCAATGAGGACATCTTGAAAAAGTTCCAGGAACTCAAAGAGCACTACGAGTCTGCCAACCTCATTCCCGCGGTGAGTTGAAGTAATGGTTGAATGCCCTTCAGTCAATCTTTCTTTGACCCTCACCATGTGACCAAGGGGTGCTAGTCTAGTGTAAAGTCCAGGCCAAACTCAAAGTACTAGTGTTGTTTGGAGGACAGCAAAGAAGAGCATTTATTGATGATCAATAGAGTCTGACCTCTTCTATCCAGCATCCCTTTTCCGGATCTCTCTATTATCCAGGTACAATCTCAGCAGGATTTTTTTTTTTTCAATCTAATAATTAGGGGGAAAAGGGGGATTTCAAACTCAAACAAAATTCCCACACAAACTCACATGAATTACATATTATTCCCAGCATAATTAATATACAGTCACATGTAATTTTCATCTAAGTAACATACATTCAGACATTGCTAACCCCAAATCACCGCAAGAACATGGAAACTTTTTATGAAATCAGGGCATGGTACAGGCAATTGTTCATTGAGCAAATCATTTAAGAAAAAAAAAAGACCCTGCTTATAATTTGGCGCTGATAGCAAAGAAAGAGTTTCAATGTATGCTACCTTCAATAGGTTACATGTACAATGACAGTGTACATGTGCAGCTACCAGTGGATAGGAATCTGCATGTATTTAACAATGGGTCTACCATATCCGGCCAAATCCCTTATCCGGCCGAGCGCAGGTCCCGATATGTCGGGCCAGGAGAGGTTGGACTGTATTCAGATCCCTCTTTATCTTTATTTGGCTGCAGTATAGGGTACTACCCCTTTATAGCACAGTTCCGCAGCATACTGGTATATATTGAAACCGATCTATGGATGCAATATTTGTATATAAATGATATAATATTTGAAGTCCCAGCCTGTAAGTAGTTCCCTTTGGCAAGGCATTTTACCCCCATTGACAAGTCCCTCCTTAGGCTTAGGCTGTTGTTCCCATATGTAGGAGTGCCATACCCTATGCACATTATAAAAGAACTTTACTTTTCTCATAAAGAGTTGGGAGAATTCCAGGTGAAGTGGTCAAACATACAAACACCTACTGCCCCCCAAAATTAGTAATGATAATGATAATAAATAATCATTTAGTCCATGGTTTGAGTCCCCCAGCTGCAGTGGTCGTTCTTACCATTTCTGTGAATTTCTTTGTTCCCCAATATATAGTTGAAAAAAAAATATTACTTGTCACTGGAAATATTTGAGGTCTTGAGTACTTAAAAAAAAAAAAAAGAAGAAGTCAAAGTCAAGAAATTCATGTTGTTGTTTTTTAATGACCCTTCAATTGTTGTTGTTGTTTTTTTTTTTGACTGGACACACATACACTCAATGATGGAAGTTGAGGTCTGGTAAAATTGACTGGTTTTCATACAGCAGACTAGACAAAAGCATATTTCTTTTGTGTCAATGTAAAAATTGACCTGAGTTTTACAGGTATATGAAATGTGAGAAAACACAAGTGTACAATTAAGAGTGCTTTCATTGAGAGGTGATATCTAAGCTGGCCACCAGTGACATGTGAGAACATATGTACTCTGTAGTGCTGGTAGAGGCATGTATTCTTTCATACAGCAAGCCACTTGACAATTGGTATAGTGTCAACCATGTTGTTAAGGTAAATGCATCAGTAGGCTTTGCAATCTTAAAGTCAAAATTGACTTTTTCGGTCAAAATGGATGTGATTTGAAATGCAGCAGCACAGATAAGGATGTATTAATAGACATCCTGTAGTTGCTTGTCAGTTTGTTTGTTTGTTTGTTTGTTTGTTTGTTTTTACTGTTTTCAAGTCCCTATTAGGATGTTTCCTTGTAGGTCTATGTTTTCTCTGTTTGTAACAACTGAAACTCTTGTCTGTTGACATGTCAGTGTCTTATTTGACTTCTCATTAACTATTAAAAAGAGCCAGAGGATGCTTGCAAGAGTACGATGTTGATATTATCAGGGAAGTTTCTGTCTCAATATTTGTTAGTAACAAATAGCTGGTTTCTGGTTTTCATCATCTTTATGGTGACTCATACGCACTGATCATATGATACAAGGTGTACATAAAGCTGGCAGTACTCCACGATTTATGTCTTTTGTTGACAAAGGTTAAACATCCTTATACACACACACACACACACACTCACACACAAACACGCATTGAGTAATTTTGTGCTGTAATTATTTTTATGTCATATGTAATGGGTGTATCTACCTCTCGAGCCTCATATTCTTTTCCTGATACATCCTATTTCATTTTTTTTTTATTGTTATAATGTACTCTGTTTGTTCTACTGCATTTGTTTGCTGAAATATTTTTAAAATCATTTTTATACCTGTATATATTGTGTATATATATGAATGTTTGATATTTTACTATTTGTATCTGAAGAATGAAATAAAAAGAATGAATGAATGAATGAATTTCAGTCATTAAACCAGGCACTCAAACTCTATATTCATAGTGATTGCTATTAGGACTTGGCTGGCAAACCAAACCAATGAGGAATTTCCCAAATCAGCCTCGATTTATTTGGGTCGATTTTCATTTATTTCATGCAGTTAAAGCAGAATACAACTTAAATAATATATATATATATATATATATGATATAAAGAATGTATCTGACAGTAGACAATCTTGAGTCTCTTCATGGTTGAAGCTTCAGTGGGAGGTGGATTTGTTGTATGGCATTAACCTGTCAAGTAATACATGAGAAAGGTCTTTGACCCTAGTGTGGTACAACACATACATGTCAAACATTTCAGTGGCATACCGGTATCTGTAAAATTTGCATGTACATTTAATTGATATAAAAATAAAAAAAATTACGCCCCCAGGAGGTGACCCTTGAGTACGATGTGTACCTGTCCTACAGCGAGAAGGACCAGGAGGTCGCGGACAGGATCCAGGCATGCCTCTTGGAAGAGAAGCCGGACGTACGCATCTACAACTCGCGACAGAAACTCGACGCCGAGTCTTTCTGGCAGGACCAGATGTACGAGCTGATGACCAAGTCGGCCCGCGTCTTGACAGGTGATTCGTGGATTGCGAGACAAATCTGTTTCCTTTAACCCGTTGAGGATGAGTCCCGAGCATTATACTTGGGCAGGTGTCTATGGGAAATGCGTGTTATAGCAAAATCAGCCCGTCCTCAACGGGTTAATCACAGCCTGTGCTGGTTATACTTGTGTCTCCTTTAAGTTACCTGTACCCAGCCCTTGTTATATTGGTGGAGATTTATTGATTGCTGCTATTGCTCACTTACGAATTGTCATCTTTTTTTCTTCTTACAATTAAAGTACAATTATAGCTATGAGTGCAATACTATGAGATAGAAATGGGAATGATAGGGTTACATCACACTGAGTTGTGAAATTGATTTATTTGTTGTTGTTGAGTAGTTTTACATAGGTTGCAGTGGATTATTTATGAACATAGAACTGTGAGCATTAATGTTCAAAATTCAGAAGTGTTTATTTTACTTTTAATAAAGTTGTGTCAGGACAGCCCCAGCAACCAAGATGACACTATTTTATAAAGAAAGTGTACCACATGCCATGAAACTCCTTTGGATTTCTTTCAGTCGATAGAATGAATAAATCAATAATCTGATGTTTAATCCATAAATTTGACCAGTAGAAGTGTGAACTGTCATTTTTTTATTTCAGCTTGTGAAAGTCTACTTTGTCATATTCAAATGTTCAAACTTTCCACACCGTACTCAAATACTTATGAGAACAGACAGATTTCTTTCGAAGAAGCTTACACACTATGCCTAAAAAATCTTCGGTGTGTTTCTCTTGTTATATTTGGTTTTATGAAGAATGAGGATCTATTGTTGCTCACTGGACAGAATAACAAATTCCCAGTTTTGAGGACTGCAGATTTAGTATCACGACCTCAGTGCTAGTGCTCTTAACCTGTGGACGATGGTTTGATTTTGCTACAACACGCTTTTCCCATAGACACCTGCCCGGGTATACTCGGACTCATCCTCAACGGGTTCATAGGCCAGAAACTTTATTCTCATTGTTTAATCCTTCAGATGGGACTCATAAAAGCAACTTGGATTGTGGCTTTCTGACTTTTAGCATTCAATGGCTCTCTTAGCAGCTATTTAACATTATTCCAAATTCAAGAACTCATGTGCATGGCTTTAATGCAGGCTTTTAGCTTCATCTCCTTCATTACCCATTTGCACTGCTGTAAAAGTGGAAATTTGTTTGTGGTGTGGAAATTTTTGCCATTTCGTGCAACCTGAAACTAGGGCAA
The DNA here is from genome assembly GCF_964275005.1 of Diadema setosum. NCBI lineage: Eukaryota > Metazoa > Echinodermata > Echinoidea > Diadematoida > Diadematidae > Diadema > Diadema setosum. The sequence goes on along the minus strand of NC_092692.1, from coordinate 12,030,972 downwards.
AAATAAAAGTATGTGAATATTTTTGCCTGTTATATGTACCACTTTGTAATGTCTGGAATTAGAAACATATACAAAATTCATGTTTTGAATACTTGGCAGAGTGCGAAAAATTACTTGCGCAAAAATATCCACTTTTACAGAAGGGTTTCCTGCTTGTTTTTGCTGCTCTAGATACCCCATATTTGCATGAACAACCACATTAATTATATTTTTGTTTTTCGCTTTATTGATGCTGTGAGTGCATATGACAGAGAAATATATAATCTTAGGCAGAAAATGATCAAAAGTGGGACAAATCCATAGTTAAGCAAAATTGTGCTTCTACACCCCATGTGATGAAAACACTTGTATATTCAGTGCATACTCACATACATTTGTACTTAAATTCAATTCAGTTCAATAGAACATTTATTTTTAGATCAATTCGTGTAGATATGTACATATGCAAACATACAACATACATGCATGCATACATTTGTACACGCATATACATATACATACAGATACTGCAGAAGTGGAAATTTTCATGGTGTTGAAATTTTTGCACATTTCGCGTGACCAGAAACTAGCGCGAAAATAAAAGCATGCAAATATTTTTGCTTGCCATATGTTCCAGTAGTTGATGTCTTCTGTGGAATTAAAAGCATGCAAAACTCTTCTTATCCGGCCGAGCGCAAAAAAAAAAATTAGTCGTGCGAAAATATTCCCTTTTACAATATACAAACATATACTATAGTGAGCACATAATCCATTTACATTTAATTAACAGAAACTTGGTTCAATTCAATTTGACTCAATTCATTTTCTCTGTATAAAAGCTTCCACAATTGCACACATTACAAGAAAATGTGAAATATAGAGGCCTACATAAGAACAAGAACACACTGACATGATCTAATGAAGTGGGTTTCTTATGTATCAAGTTTATGGGAAATCAGCATATTTTTATCGCTAGAGTATGATTCGTGCTACCCATAAGGCTGGAGTGCTTGTATTATACACACTCCAGCATTATGTTACCCGGCAGAAAACTGGTATACCGTGGCATTTCAAATACCCAGTATATGCCAGCTGCATGGTATATTTTTCATCAAATGGTGTACTGAACGTTAACTCCATCTCCTTTCCCCGATTCCCGTAACTATCTAAGTCTTGACTCCCAGCTACCTGTCGTCCGAGGCCTGCATGGAACAGTACAACATCGCCCTCTGCTGCAACAGACAGGCGCATCGAAACATCTTGGCTCCGTTCTTTGTGGAGACAGTGTCCCTGCCGACGTACATGGGCCTCGTGCAGTATGCAGACTGCAGGTACCTAAATCGTGTTATCATAGCAGCTTCGTTTCTCTACCAACCTAGCTCCTCCATTCATCTTTCCTCACTTTTTTTCTGTTTTGTGAAGGTTCCTGTCATCTCACACAAAGGTGATCATCTGTGCCAACCCTGAATGATAGCAAACATATTTCTATTATAGCTAAATCCAACTTCAAAGCACTGTAACTTATGGCTTCCAAAGAAGAACAAAAGCACTTCCAATGGGTTATGCAATGAGTCAGGTGCGCTGCTATGTCAGTGCATAAATTATCTTTTGTTAGGCATACTTGAAGCCCCCAGTTAAGAATTACCATAAAAAACCAGTACCGAAACCGAATTGGTAAATACCCCTTGATACTTAAATGATTATTGTAGCTTTGGAAGTGTCAATTATTTCTGATTATGTACATGGTACCTTCTTGTTGTTGAATATATCCAGGAAGTTCGCCGATGCCACAGGCATATTGGTAACCTACACTTTTGTCAATACAGACAGACATTAGCAGTGGCCTGGTGGCCCGGGGCTACCAAAATTTGAAGTTGAGCCACAATATTTCCAAAAGTGCTATCTTTTAAGGGTCCAATGGGACAACTATCACATGGATTGTTATTTTTCCTTTGCATATTTCTTCGGGCCAATATTTTTTACATGGCCACCAAAATTTGAAATTTTATATGTGGCCCGAACAGGCCACCGGAGAAAAATGTCGGTGTTCCAGTATAAGTGTGATAGGAAATATTTTGGTTGCTTTAATCATTGCTTGTTGAAAAGTCATAATGAGTATACTCTCTTTGTCCTACAAAGGAAGACCATTTGAAGCCCTTAAAGGAAATGAAAGGATTCTGTAGTATTTTGTGACTGTCCCAAGACTGTTAAAATTGCCTGAAATGTCTTATGAAACTAAAATTTTGAGAACTTGATGGCAGCTTTTAAAGATAGCGTCTGCAATGATCGAGCCACATTGGTTTCCAGATCTCCCATAGAATAGAACAAAGTATTTTGTCACATCCACACAGTTTTATTGGCACTTGCACTGTATGGTTTGATCATACACACACATATACACAAATGCTTTGAAACTTTTAGATGGTGCTGATCAGGCCTTTGCAATCAAAAGGGACTACTGTTGGAGCACATGAATAGTGAATGTTTAACATTCTTGAATTCATGTTATGTGACAGTGATTTAAACTTTCCTTCCAACAGAGTTGTTGTTTGTCTGATTGGCTTTAATAGGTGTAATAATATTGTGGGGGGGGGGGGACTTCAGTCTACAGTAGAGTAAATGTTTAATGTGTTTGACAGTGACAAATCATCAGGTCTTCATGTGTCTCAAAACATCAACAAGAGTGTTCTGATTCACTTTTTATTTTAATTCCAAATTCTAGAAAGCATTGTAAAACAATGGCAACTCACACCGGTCTCTTCCTAATACCGTTCTTTCTTGTGTTGTAGAAATCAAGAAAATGTAAGTGATCACTACTGCAAGTGCTAGTGCTTTGAGCTGCACATGTCTCCGCTCTTTCTTATCATTATCATTTCAAGTAATGGAATTCCATTCGATGCCTTTTCCCCAAAAAGATGTGCAGAGCAATCAATTATACCTTGTTGTGTTCCTCCTTCCATTCATTTGTATGTTTATTCATTTCTGTGTGAGCTTCCAATTTAACAACCTCCTTTTATGTGTGTGTGTCAGTCTTTAAAGCCAAAACAAAGTTCTGGTACACCTGCAAAAGTTGTCAAATTTCGCTCCCAAATGTGAACGTATGCCTAGGAAATGTGTGGAATAACGCTGTAATAACAAGATATTCGATGGGTAACGACGAAAATGCGAAATATTAACCAAAAAGGTTCAGTCTCAGAACTTACCCGAACGGGGTCAGGCTAAACTCGGACTCGGGAATAAGTTGGCCTTGCTTTGACGGCGGGCTGAGTTGTATTGGTTGTCCCTCTGGATTGTACAGTGTTGTAGTATGGGAGCGGCCTGTATAAACTAGCGCTTCGCGTTCTGGCTACTCGCAGTAGACTCTAATGGTCCAAGTTGTTACAACGTGCGCATCAAAAAACCTCTTTGGCGTGCATGCAAAATTAGTGTGCGCCTATCAAGCTAAAACCAATCAAAGACGCTTGATAAACAACAACAAAAACTTCAAAGACAGCGCGTCTCAGCAACTGAGGTGATGTGCGTATAGGCTTGAGGACCGCGCGCTGTCCATTTGTTTTGTACAGGATTAGCACGCACTTTCCTGTCTGTTCAGTTAGGCCTTGTTTGGTATTAGTACAGTAGAATATGGCGATCACGAACTGCGTGTAAATTGACTGAAATAGGGTCGAGTTTTCCCTGAGACTGAGTTAGTCTGGATCCTTCTGGAATAAAAGTCGGTGCCAGACGGGTTCTCAAACCCTTACTAAAACAATGTTTTCACTTTAAATTTATAACTCTTTTTTAAAAGAAATTACCCTAATTCTACGAAGTTTAAGCCAAAGATGTACCCAGACTTGGCATTTTAGGAATTTTAGCGATACCTGACTGTGTGTGTGTAACATGCAATGACCATTGAGATGATCTTCAAGGACCATTAGCCCATATTAAAAGATGTTGAGCAGCAAGCTGGATCTTATAGATCATAATCTATGAAGACCGGTGTTTGTGCTGGGCAGGGTTGAATTTGAAGGGTCAAGTCGGAGCTCAATTTAGAAATGAAAATGTATACTACTCATTCTTCATGTAACCTGACGATGAAAAAGTTATGCTTTGTTGCTAGCGTCGAATAAAGAATTGCTCATGCAAAAGTTTTATTTAATTTGAAAGTAATATCATACGAGTGAAAGGACCATCAGAAGTCTTTTAGGACACATTTACAAAAGACTCTGTAGAGAGTTTTTGTGTTCCGCCATTATGTCCTGCTTTTGTTTTAATCAAAGCAACTGCAGTCGTTTCGTTTGCTGTTAAATTTTGTTGAAATCATTGTCGAAAGCCCTTTGCAAGCATGTCCTTGTGGCAATATATTCGTGTTATTGTGAATGAGATTATGCTGGTTGCTATACCTGAGAAATTATGAATATTCCATAGGCGGTTTCTTTCATGAAGATTCAGTTCCACACAATTTTTGTATTTAGATGATTGGATAAAAAGTTTTTTTTTAATGTTATTGCATGTGAAAGTGTGTTTTTTTTTGTGTATGCATTCTGTTATGCACCTTTCTAAAATTATTTTGATGATTTACTTCTTTGTTATCACAAAGCACTTTGCTGAGGATACATTGTTTGAGCATAACTTTGTTTTCAAATTGCATTTATTTTGTTGTGGAAAATCATGCTTTGTGTGAAATGTGAACCATATCCGATATACAATGAACTGCACTTTGGCCTAAAATTTGTAAGTACATCTTGGCTCTTCCGTTGGAAATCACAGAGGATATATATATATTTTTTTCTTTATGATTGTTTTTCATTTAAATTTTATTTGTGGGATATATACTGCTTTAAATTGCATGTGGACCAAATAACAGACCACACTGATGGCAGGGTTTAAACGATTGAGGTAAATAGACAATGGTTGTGATAATTTGTTACTTTTATGATTGCTCCATGTTCTTGTATGTTGCACGAATTGCATTTGTTTGAATACCTAGAATTCAAATCGAGCCAGATACCAAAAACATTTGTAGCAAGGAGATCTAATTTGTAAATGGGCAGGGTTAGTACTTAGTGGTAGTGTGTGTCTTGAAAGTAAACATGCTAGTTAGGAGTAATATGTCACCCACCCACCCCCCCCCCCGCAAAAAAAAAGAAACAACAGAAATATAGGAGACATGCTTAATTTTCCAACCTCATCACTTGAGCAAAGACTGTCCTGACAAGCTTCCACCAAACTAATCTTGTTTCTTTCCATCAATAACACATGACAACTGTCACTCATGGTGTGAATGCAGGGAGGACCTTGAGAATGACATAGCCAGTGCCTGTGGCCAGCTGGTCAAATCACTGACAGCCACAGACAAAGTGGTCAAAGTTGCCACCACTGACCCAAACCTCTACGACATCTTCATCTCCTACTGCCACGCTGACTCCGACCAGGCCACGCCCTTCGTCAACAAGTTCAAGCGTCTTAACCCGGGCCAGAAGATCTTTTATGATATACAGGAGCTAAAGACTGGTGAGAGCCACATCTCAAGTTTGCTAGCTTTCACATGTGTATGTACCCTTCTGTTTCAATGTGACATGCCACCACTCTGACCTTTGTCCTGTTCATGTCGCTGTCTGTGTAATAATGGATATGTTCTTCTTTCATTACATAGGTGACGTGAAGTGAATGAATGTCTTGTGAGTGTGCATGCCCTACAATTCAAAGTGCTGATTAAGACCTCTTATCATAAGTGTTCTCATTGATTGATTCCTAATGACTTTTTGGGCATCCAGTGAAATTTCTGTTCTGGAGACATTAACAATTATGTTTTCACCTTGATGCACTATTAACAAATATCAGACTCGAACATTGCCCAGATTAATTTGTTGTTGTTGTTGTTGTTGTCCAGTCCTTTTTCTTCAGTTCTAGGGTCTCATATTGGAAATGACGTCTTTGCTGATCTGTGTCTGCATCTGTGGAATCATGGCCATTGTCTTCACACAACTTCCACATTTGCATCACCTTGATGATTCTAAAATATTAAATCACAATTCTTATTCTCTGTTTAAAGGCACAGGTCTCATTTACCATCATTTTTGGAATCTTTTGAATATCTTTTTCTTGGATTTCTGTGTGCACAGAATGTTGAGTCATTAGAATAGTGGAATATGTCTGCAAAATGTCAAATGAAAACTCAAGAAATTAGAGCACTCCTAGTATTTCTGTTTTGCTTGAATGTTAATTTATCCTCTAATTGTCTTTATATTGCCTTAAGCAGTCAGGTGACCAAGATGCTGTTCATCATAATATTTGCAGCATATTTTTTTCTTTCAATGTTAAAATTGATTTTGTCAGATATATTTACTTTCAGATGAAAAACTACTGTGGACTATGGACATTCTTTCTATTTTTCCCATTTAGATTTTTTTTTTTTCTGTGTGTCACCGGAAAATAAAAAATGTTTGCTATCATTTCATCAAGTTCAGCCCAATTTATCTATGAGATTCATATTTGTTTATATTTGCAGTGTTTTTTTTTTTTATTAGTTGAGTGAAACTTTTATGCTCTTCATGCTACAATATGTATCTCTGTTTTTGTATGGCTGCTGTATCAGCTTTACTGAAATGAATGAGCCTATTCTGTTACTTCGCACTCATGCTAACAATACACATATACATGTAAATATATACATACACACATGCTGTATGTCAATCTGCCATTGCACTATTATACAGCAATCTATTCAGCATAATGCATGTGTGTCTAAATCATCTCTAATTTTGTATGCAAATGCCTGTGATTTTACTTTTATTGTAATAGAAATTCCCTAATTGTTGTAGGTATAGATCAAAGGCTCAAATAATAAATGGATGAATTAATGTATGCATATATATATATATATATATACTGTATGTCCACCCAAAAATTACAACGGTACCCTCTGCAATGATATCTTTAAAAATAGTGAATCAATCTAAATAAAAATTCAGGGTATGAAACTATAACTCATTGCCCACATCTTACAGAAAACTTCATTCGATTTGCTTCAGTGGTCAAAGAGAAATGAGGAATTTTTAGAGGATATTAGGAGTCTCTTCCCTCCAAGTTCTGCCTATTGTATTCACACACAAGAACATCAAAGTGCTAAACTTGGAAGAATCAGACTCGTGACATGCTTTACAACAATCCACATTTCTCTGTGACTGCTTAACCAAATTGAATGTGGTTTTATGCAAAATAGATCTAAGATGTTATATTTTATGACCCTGAAGTAGCATTTAAAGGGGATGGCTAGTAACTGATCAGTGGGAATCAGTGGGAATGATGGGGATGATTGTTCCAGTCCTTGTTTGTTGTGTGAAAATTATTTGCTTCAGAATGGTCTCATATTCAAGTAATGTGCAGTTTAATGTTTCCAAGTTAGCATGCCTGTACAGTGACGGGGCAATTGTTAACGGGCCGTTAACGATCGCTTGAATACAAGACCATTACTTGAATATGAGACCATTCTGAAACAAATAATTTTCACACAACAATAGATATATAATGTACTCTTAAATGAATCTCACAAGGATTGGAAAAATCATCCCCCAGCATTCCCACTGATCAGTTACTAGCCATCCCCTTTAAGACAGTTTACTCACATTTGGTGTTATCAATGCAAAAATCTGATTATAATTTTTTTGGGGGGACATACTGTATATATATATTCTTTCAACATTCATGTTTCATTTCCCTCATTGAAATAACATAATAACTATAAATAAAACTTTTAATTTTACTAGCTCTTGTACATTTCAATGTTATGTTTTAGACAGTTTAAAAAAATAATAAATAGTTCACATATTACATACCATTTCTTCACATTGGTATACCAAATTTCAGCTTAGTGCCATCTTTTTATCTTTTAAACCATATTTCCATTTAAGTCAGACATAACTCTTGTGCATCTCAGGTGTTTATTTTTCATTCTATGTATGAAAGTGCTCTCTGACCAATGTTTATTGGTATTATACAAATAGGCAAAGTTTATAAAAGCATCAAAAAGTTAATATATATATATTTTTTTATAGAAAAAATGTCATTTCTGAAAATCAAAGATGTTAGGCATTTCCAGGCAGGTGATAAGAATAATTGTTTATATCCCCTTCAAACAGAGATTGCCAAAATGGAATTGTCGTTACCTCCATAAGCTTTACTTTTCATAAATGCCTACTAAATTAATGATCTTGAGTTTGTTATTATGGCTATTGGCAAGTTCGTTGTTTGTTTTGAGTAGGGGGGTTGTGGCTGGTTTAGCACACACATGTATCTAATTGTAACCGTTTATCTTCTAACTTTGTACTTTTGTTTGTACTTTTTTTTTACAGGACACGAGTGGCAGCGCACCCTGTACCACTCCATCGACGGAACATCCTGCATGATAGCCCTGATTTCTCCCAAGTACCTCAAGTCAGCTGTCTGTATGGAGGAGTACAGTCTGGCCCAGATGAAGCACCTGGCTGGGGTAAGGAATACAGTGCACTCTCGTTATAGCGAACACAGTTATAACAAAATTCTGGTTACAATGAAATAGAAATTCAGGCCGCAACATTATTGGCTCTATGTTCTGTATTGTTTTCTTGTTCGGTTATAGTGAAATTTCGATATAACAAAAGAAAATGCCGGTCCGGAGGACTGCGTTTTAACGGGCGTCCACTGTAAATGAGGGTATAGGTTTTGATTTTTTTTTTTTCACAAGATTTTGATAGTGGAAAAAAATGAAAATAGGAATCAGGGATATATTGATGATGAAACATATGTACTTTTAGATTTACACTACTGTAGTTAATAAAACAGAAGTTGCAATTTTGATTGGGGGTGATTTTGCTGGCCAGAATTTGCTGGAAAGAAGATAAGACATTATGTCAACTGATTGAAAAATTGCCCTACATCGACGTAAATTTTGTCAATCAGTTGCAATGAAAACATCTTGACGGAAGAATTTCATGAATTTGAATAAACATGTCTTCTCATGTATTTTTCATCTTATCAGAGTAAGTCTTGCATGGAAAGAAAAGGGACTGAAGAGTAGAGATGGAATGTAGACTAGTGAATGGGAAAGCAATAAAAAAATGATTTCATGGATAAAGTTCGTCTCCTTTCCAGGACAATCTGCATCTGGTGCCGGTCTGCATTGCCGATGGTCAGGAGGTTGAATTCGCCAAGATATCCTGCATCCCGATGCTGGATGCTCGCCCGCAGGTCTACGAGAAGTCGGTCAGCAGCATCTGCTCGGCTGTTGTGTCCTGGCTGGAGATGGGCTCCTTCAATCACTTGTCAGATCTGCTCAAAAAAAATGCAAGTTTAAACTGGAGTCCCCATAATGGTGCTCAAACTTTCCCCTCGGAGTAAGAAGTTTTGATACATAAAACCTTACGAAATATTGATGAAACCAGATGAAAATCTTTAGAAAGATCCTTGCTGTTACATCAATGCAACCAAATGTAAAGGAGGTGTCAGTTGTGTGCATGCAGAGAGAATCAGAAACTGCTTTGAAATTGGTGTTTTGATAGAAACCATTCAGATTTTACAAATGGCTGGCGCCACGTTTTGCGTTGCAATTGACCATCCAACCTATCATATGTACCTGTTGATTCCTTTTAATGTGCATTGTCTATAAACATATATCACTTATAATGTTTTGTTGATGCCTATTCATGCGATTCAGAAAGCATGGAACTCTGTATTATCAAATAGTCAGAGCAAGTTGTAGATGTCTTAAACAGTGAAAGGAAAATGATTCATTACTAAAACTGGCATCATGGCCTTTCACATGTGCTACACATCCATGCACATTGTTGTGCAAAGAATGAATGCAGAGCTAGTTCGTGTGCAGATTCTTAATTGCCAAATGCAAACTGTAACCAAAGCACAATACCGAGAGAGATAGAGAGAGACTTTTTTTCATGAAATGCATTTTTTTTTTCTCTGTAGGCAAAAGAATTTAATGTCCAAGGCTTGATGGAGGAGGTGAGGAATGCCCGATTCATGGCAGAATATCGGGACAGTTTGAAGAGCCAGAAAATATTCCCACCAACCCTGGACAAACTCACCGATGTCGAAGACGGAGATGATGGAAAGAAGGAAGAGAGTAATGAAGGCAAGCAGGAAAAGGGACAAATTGAAGAAACTTCTGAGACCAAGGGAAAGGACAAAGCAGATGAGGTGGAGAAAGGCGTGGAGGCAGAGGTGGAAGGTAAAGCTGAAGAAGGGGAAACAAGTTCAGTGACAAAGAAAGAAGGTGCAGAACAGGAGAATGAGGAGAAAAAGGAGGCAAGTGAGGAGGGGAAAACTGAGGTGGATGATGGACAGGAAGAAGCAGAAAAGAGTGATGCGGTAGATGCTGGAAGTGACAAGAAAGGAAGTGCAGTTGCATCTTCAGATGCTGGGGACATGCCGGAGCAATCCAGCTCAAAGAAGCGCACGACTACTGTGGTTTTCAGCTATCACGAGTCAGATATCAAGTTTGTGTACCACCTGCGTGACCTCGTCAAAGAGTTTGCCCCGAACGTGGCCTTGAGGTGGCAGTTTGCCAGCGACCAAGAGCGACTGGACAGCCTGGAGGCGGCCGACAGCATTGTGGCGCTGCTCTCACCGAGCTACATCGAGTCACCCCAGCATGTGGAGGAGTTCCACATTGGTCTCTGGAGGCAGAGGGTCAGCCCCGCCCAGGCACCTCTCCTCATACCAGTCCAGGTGGCCATGCTGCCGAAGCGCCCCTCCTACTTCCAGCTGGTTGGGAGCATGGTGAATACCTGGGATGCCTTCTGGGCCAACCTGACTGGCGTCCAGCGGATAGAGTCGGCAGGGAAGATCATGGAGATCCGGCATGCTCTCGGGAGGCAGGACCTCCCAAAGTTGTCCCCGGACGAGCTGCTTCCGATGACAGAAGCGGCACAGGTTCTCATGATGGCCATCAAAGCAAGAAGGTTTGTACAGATGCATTGGCATTTACTGTAAAGTCATGATGGTGATGCAGTTTGTGAGAGAGGGAAAACACCTTACCTAACGATGCAGTCATTGTTTGTATTTTGATTTGATTTGCTAATTTTTGTAAATACCTTGATGACTTAAGTACCAAAGACATAACGATAATAAAATTTAACAACATTTATATAGTGTATGACATAAAGTGTATTATATCCCAATGTAATCAAGAAAAGGAACTACTGTAATGAAATGTGCAAGTGTAATTGCTATCGTACCGAGTTTTGTATTTGCCTAGACTGTAAAAACATGTATTTTCAAGGCAGATTTGAATTGATTGATGTTGGTAATTCATCTTAAGTTTTCAAGTTTCAAGTTTCAAGTTTATTTCATATTTCCATTTCTCAGTGATGGGATTACAAAATGATTGACAATAAAACAAAAGTACAAAACATATACAACCATATCTTATGTTTGAAGAAAAAAAAAAGACAAACAAACATTACACACAAATATAAATGGTCATTTTCATCTGAGGATATCACAAATAAATGTCAGAAAAATGATTGACAATAAAACAAAAGTACAAAACATATACAACCATATCTTATGTTTGAAGAAAAAAAAAAAGACAAACATTACACACAAATATAAATGGTCATTTTCATCTGAGGATATCACAAATAAATGTCAGAAATATGATGGGGCCTACATAAAAGCAATGACGCTTGTAAAAACTGTAGGTTCCCGAGTTTATAGGCGTGAAATTATACGGAGAACGGACATGTTTATCTCGACCAACTCAAATTGTACCAGTGCAAAATCAGTATTAAAAACGAACTATCGAACCACATGAATACTTTAGTATCGCTTAAACGAGACTGTACATATTTCGCCATGTTTACACACACACACACACACAAAAAAAAAAAGTGCTATAACGGTATCATCAAATAACTTGGAGCTGCAGACAAAGACAAAAGACTGGGGGTATAAAAAAAAAAAAAAAATGTTGCTAAGAGCCGGGTAGTGTGTATCCACTAAGTAATAGCCGTTTTAGTTTGCGTTTGAAGGTGAATAAGGATAAGGAAGAAGTAATATCTTGAGGGAGGTCACTCCAGTATCTGGGTCCAGTAAACATAATTGTTTTCTTTGCAAAATTAGTGCGAGTACGGGGAAGGTGATAAGCGTCACTCTGACGAGTGGGGTAGCAATGAATAGAGCGATTTCTTTTGAACATGTGAATAAAAACGGATGGTAACTCATTAGTTGTTAGTTTATACATGAAAATTCCAAGATTATAATGAAATAGGTCTGGAATTTTCAGAATTCTGTTTTGATGAAAAAAACAGTTGGTATGAGCAAAATATCCGGCGTGGTTTATAATTCTTATTGCACGCTTTTGAATACAAAGAAGGGAATCTAATAGTAAATTGATTGCATTTCCCCACGCCAAAATTCCATAATTAAAGTGTGGAGATATTAAAGAAGAATATATACTCTGCAAAATATAAACAGGGAACAAATGTTTAAGCTTGTTTAAAATTCCAATATTTCTGGACAAAATTTTACTTACGAAATTAATATGAGTTTTCCAGGATAATTCTCGATCAATCCAAAGCCCTAAAAACTTTGCGTTATTGACCTGCGTTAAACATATATCATTTATTTTGATCTCATGTGGGACAACATTCAAAGAATTACTGAATACCATATAATAAGTTTTTTCTATATTCAGGGATAATTTGTTGGCATAAATCCAGGATTGCACAGACCTAAGCTCAGTATTCATCATATCAATTAATGTATTAGGGTCTTCTATTCTGGGGTAAATTCTGGTCTTAAATTCTGGGGTAGATTATATATAGTAATAACTCTGGCAGACAGACAGTCAAAAGGAAGGAAAATAAGTTGCAGACAAATTGTTTTTTGCTCCTTATAACAAGATTTTGCTAGCACTGTTCCACACCAAGAGGTGCAAATCCGTGCAATGCTGGTACGTTGTATGTGCTTGCATTACCAATAACCTCAATATGCCTTCCACCCTGTACAGGACCATCCCAGTGGAGGATCCACCTAAAGTCCGCCCAGCCCTGGTCAACACGGTCAAGCTACAGGCGGAGCTTGACACTCTGAAAGGCCAGAAATCACCATCCTTGGCTAAGGTGGGGGTACTCTTATTGCAATTCAAGGGCAATCGGGAGGGGACACAATGAGTGTTTGAGGACCTTCCTAAATTCACTCTTTCCCAAATTATCTGATTTGTTTATGTAATTGGTGGTGGATCATGTATATATTTGCTCATTGTCCCTAATTGGTTGGGGTGACTTTTTGTGTGCATGAGTTTTTAACCCTCTGTTGAGCTTGGATGAGACAGCTAGTACTCATTCAATGTGAATTCTCCTCAACAGTGCAGATTTGAATATATAGGATGATTCAAAGACCCATCATCTATTAAAAACTCATATTTGCAGATGACTCTAATTATAATGAAGTCCTCGAGACTGGCAGTTTTCTTTCGTTTTGTCGACATTTCGTTATAGCCAAATAGTGAAGTATATGAATACATGTACATGATAAGTTTGGGAAATGGATTGTTTATTTCATTGTAACAAGAATTTCATTATAACTGTGTGTATTATAACGGAAGTGCAATATAGCTAGTAACCCCCAGGGTACTTCTCAAATACCAAAGTTTATGTAAGGGTGTATTATCTCTTCTGTATATTTACCAGTGTCTATCACATTCCTGATTTTTCTTTTGCCATTAACATCTCCAAATTCTGTGAGAAAAAAAAAAATCCTTCATGAATGTCTAAATCCTATAACCAAATGATTGTACAACATTTCCTCTTCTTTCTGAGCAGTACCTACTGGAGGTTCCAGCTCAGTCTGCATCCAAGGAAGGGAGCAAATCTTGTGCTATTATGTAAGATGGGAGAACACTTGCAGCTTGCGCAGGACTTCAGCCAGAAGATAGACAGACATCGGGGGAGATGTATGCCCCTAAGGAGATGAATGGTTGCTGGGAGTGTTCCTGAATACTGGTTTGGAAGACTTTGATGTTGGCTGACCTGAATGTGTTTTGATGTTGACTGGAGTAAACATAGTGATATTGACCTATGAGAATCTTTGTATGTGTAATGATTGTCTGTTTGCTCTCATTTTGCATCTGACAAGATGGCTGGATAACACATGTTTATATGCAGCTGCACTAGCTGGTCTTCCATTGGGTTCAACTTTATGTAGGGGGAGGGGGAGGGAAGGGAGCACTTCAGGGTTATGCAGCTTGCTCTTTGGAATGAATGAATGAGGCAGGATTTTTTTTTTTTCATTCATGGATTGTGACTCTCGTGCACCAGGAAACCTCCACTTTATGTCCTACAGTAATACTCTACAATGTGAATGGCTTTTGATATACACTAGTGCAACTTGCCTCACATTGACTGATGTGATTCTTTTTATTTTTCATTACTTATGTTAATGACTCTATAGTGACTGAAGGGATGATATATGATACTTAGTGGTTTGGTGTTGATGTAGACAATTACTTTATGTTGAATGATGGGGATTATCTAATAATTTTAATCAGTACTTGGTATTGACTGATGAGCCTATCTTTATTGTGACTGAAAGAAATATGATCAATTTGTCTGTGAACAAGTGTAAAATTAACAAGATGTGAGTAACATATTTTTTATTCATGTTTTTTCACATACAGTCTTAGTTATAGAGGCGATCAGTTTAGGACTTGCATGTTGGAATAACATTTCAGAATTGGGTTTCTTCATGGTGGGGCATGTCGACAAACCCAAGAGCACACTCATTGTTGTAAGTTTCTTTGTCCATCAGCTTATGTGATTGTTTCCTTATTGTTGTGTTTGTGTGTGTGTGTGTCATTTGAAATTTCAGGGAAGTAACACATACTCTGTATTTCAGTTGCATGGGAATGACCACCATGATATGTTTTTACTGTGATGGAGCAAATGACTTACCTGTGTGTACATTATCTTTCCAAACTGCCAAAATAACCTGCACTGCCAAGAAGTGGGAAATGTCCCAGACTTTCCTGGTGCATTATCTTTCTTGTCTTTCTGGAATTATTTCAATTAAAATAATGAAGGCAGGGAGGGTAATTTGCAATGAACCAAAAGAAGAAAAAAAAATCATCTGTTTATCAGGATGTACCATACTTGCAGAGAAAATATATTGTCTATCATTTCTGGGAATGAAGCAATACAAATATACACAAATTGGTTACAACAAGTGCAGTTATGTGTTTTCAGGTAAAGAAGAAACTCAGGATCTAAAGTACTTTATCAACTACTTATGAAGGCATGTGGGTACTCTTTATTTTCTGTCAAAGAAGTTATGCAGGGACTTACACATGAAGTCAGAGCAATAAGCCATGATACTCGTACATATACCTTCTGAAAGGCTGATAGAAGTATATTTTGGGAAATATATTCTGTACACCCAGTTTGGATATGATGGAGTGTACAGGGGGACTACCCATTTTTCTTGGCAATAGTTCTTCTTTGCCATGTGGGCTGTGGCTTGGGGAACTTACCAAGCTAAATGAAGTAGATGGTGCAAATTTTGTGTGCAGGTGAGTTAAACCAGGTAAAGAATTGAAGAAACAAAAAAGAGTCTTTTCGAAATGTATCATTATTTTCTCAGTGTTTGTAACTGCTTGGGTATTTGCAAGTTTTGCAGATTTTATTAGTAATATTCTCTCTAGTTTTTGTAGGTTTGTGCAATCTATAATACTGTATATTGGTATGTGTATGTGGTCTTACAAGATTATATGATAAAGCATAAGAATTCTTCCATATTTCATATAGTGGACTACCGTTATAACAAAGTCCTCGGGACTGGCAGTTTTTTTTTTTTTTGAAATTTTGTTATAGCTGAACAAATAAACAATAAAAAAGCACAGAGTGGATAATGTTGCAGCCCAAATTTTTACTTTGTTGTAACCAGAATTTTGTTATATCATGTGTGTTATGACTGGAGTACACTGTACTACATTAAAAAACAAAAACAAAAAAACATCATTACAGAACTCATAAATCATGTATACTGTATTGTATCCACTGTGAGAGTTTTGAATGTATCCAAAGAGAAATTAAACACTAATTTCATTCGAATGCTCTATTTCTTTTTCATTTCCTGTAGCATATGCTTGAGACCATACTAGTTAATATGTCTAAATGAAATAATATTAACATTCTCTTTCAACATCTTCAGTGGAGATTCACAAAACTGATGTACGTATATAAGTTCCACTTGTGACCCAGTCCTGTCGAGAATATCTGAAATATGTACGAAATAGCTTGTTATTAACATTTACCGACAATTCCCATGGGAAAGGATGTTAGAATGTCCACAATTCTCTGCATCAATACCCTTGATATTTTCTACTGATGTTTCCATATATTTGCATTATCGATTATGGAAAATTGTAGTTTTGTCTTGCTGATTAAGAAGCCCCTATTTGGATTGTCTGTGATTAGGTAGTGGTGGTGTGCGTACTATGGATTGATATATTTCTGTTAGCAGCATACATAGGTTCGTAGTGCAATAGAACTGTTAATACTTGGTCATATATCATAGGTTTCTGATGGGCCCATACAAAGATATGTTGAAGGTGGAGCTGATGCTTGATCAGGGCTGCTTCAGTAATTTCACCCGATGTTCAAGATGGCCGTGAAAAACAGACAAATAAATTAATATATGAGTTGCATTAGAATCGGACCTACAAGTTATGTGAACTTTTCTTGTGCTGCCACAAAAGAGTAATATTGGTCACCAAGACATACTAAGTGAATTGGGGTATAGGTGAGGATACTGTCACTTCATGCACAAGGTGCCTTGTGTCATGAACATAAATCTTTATTAGATTCCTCTACTGGCCTGAAGTGCAATAGAGCAAGCAGTCTTGAACCTTACATCAAATTATTGAAGTCTTTATATTACAACCTGGCAAAGGGGAAAGAGTTTTTTTTTTTTTTTTTTTTTTTAGTTACAACCTCATCAATAAAAATATTCATTGTTATAATATGAATGATGATGATAATAATATTATTATTAATGTTCATGAATAGAAAAAATTAATGAAAGAATTAAGCACCTTATGTAAGTGCATTGTATTATTATTATTATTATTATTAAAGAATAATGAGGTGATAGCACCATCACCAGGGGTGGATCCAGGAATTTCGTAAAGGGGAGGCGCCTTTACAAAATTTAAAAGGAGGGCGCACGCCGCCATTTTTTCCTCTTCATTTCTTTTGTTTCAACAAAAAAATAAAGAGGGGGCGCGCGCCCAATGTGCCCCCCTCTAGACTGGATCCGCCACTGATCACACTGCACCTGTACTTATAGATTCCACTGAGATCATCAGAGGGAGGCACGAAGTTGACCCTCTCTGCTGGAGGTCATTATAAATTATCAATGTAATTCAAAGCTGTTGCTGAGTGCATTTTCGTTTCTCTTACACTCCTATAGATTGGCACAAATGTAAAGCCACCGACGTGAACTAAACTTTATCTTTTTTTTTTTTTAAAGGATGGTGTATATACAGTATTGGTTGAGGTGAGAATTCAGCTCAATTCATTTTCCTTGGAGAAGTTCTAGCAGTGTTCTCCGGAGTTACTCAACAGTGAGAGACAAACTTGAAGTACAACAAGAGTTAAATGTAAATGTAGATACTTTTATTCGAGTTCCAACAATTTTATGCATATGAAATATATTTTAGTGAAAGTGATATATATGTTTATATTAAAAATTAAATGTTTTGTTTGTCTTGTTTTTATATATAGGTAGACAATAAACAAGTTAGTCATTGTGATATTTTATGAATGTTATTCAGATACGGGACTGTTTTTTCTTTAGAAGGAAATAAAGATCTTGCTGAGAGGCTGTAAGATAATGAAATGATGAGCGTGGCAAACACTGCAAATTCTTAGATGGCGTTAAATGTGCAACTGCATAGCAATTCACATTTGGCGCTGTACAAGTATTTGTAATCTAAAGAGGATAGATCCATGGGATCAGTTTTTATTCTTAGTTGAAATTAGCATTGTGCATTTTTATTTCGTGAAACGTCGTTGGTACATTGAAGGTTGTGCAGATTTACCTCAATGAGCATCACAGTCATAGTGAGCAAAACACATTGTCCGTGCATACCGTGGGATGTTCAACAATTTCACATACACAATGCCATAGATTGTGCAAAGATCGTCACATAGCAGCAGTTAATTGCGAGGCAGAAGTGCATTAAGTATATTATATTTACATACATATTTTTCACTTATGACCTTTTCTTTCTCATTAGTGATATGTGCTTGTGCCCTGCGTTTTTAAGTAACTTTGATGGGTACTTAGTTTGTATACATATTCGTACTGTTCGCAACAGTACTTTAAGGCTTCGTTCTGTGACTATTTGTAAAATTTGGGAACAATCTAATATAAAAGTTATGAAAACAAATACATGTATGAAGAATAATCTTACACAATCATAACAAAAAGTAACAAAGGATTTCCTGTTATTGCACAAGCAAGGGAAAAGAAGTCTTATTAATCTGTATTAGCTATTATATTAAACCTCGCCAACTATTACAACTGGATTAGGTATCTCCCGGAATGATTCGTACAGTGTAGTAAATGAAGCCGCTTCTCTTCAAATACCACGATTTCATATAAACACTTTGTAGAATACCATTCTGAATTCCATGGATCATCATTACATTTTCTTTCTAGATCAAATGGGAAGCCAAGACATACAAAAGGCACATTAACTCCTAGAGTACCATTATCTTTCGCAAAAAAGTCACCCGTTGCTCATAGTATAGACACAAAATACTGATATTAGGTTAATAATCATGTACAAGTGTATTTCCATATTGCTATAAACTTTCCAGATTCATGCGCAGTTTCTACACAGATTGCGTACTTATTACGTTTAACCTAATGATCGTATACCCTCCCACAAACGTGATTAGCGACCAAAGAATTTAAAAAGCTGTGAACATTTATGAAGTAGGTCAGCTAATGGTAACTACGGAATATGGTTTGAAGTGATATGAAGAAGTACAGTCAACCTCGCAGACAAATCCAAAGGGAACGGTGAAAATCCACTGACTTTCGATTAACACGATAGAATTTAAACAATGTTTATTCCACCTCACCTCAAGGTAGAATTTTCCTTGGTCTTAGCCAATTTTTCGACTCGTGAAGGTTGACTGTATATTTTGAAGAAAACGATTCGCCGCCCAAAACCAACCTACATCACTATAAAAATCTTGAAAAAGCATGATATTCACAGGAATTAACCAAAAATATATGAATATGTAAGTATATAGGCTGCTTAGACATTCTCTAGGGAATGGAGCACAAACTTGTATTTCAAAATATAAATATAACATAATTGTAATGTACATAACTACCATTCTTTTGCCCAAATAAGAATAATTATAACATAATATAACATTACAATTCATGTCATCATTTTGTATATCATCACAATATCATGAAACCGTAATCTATATCATAGTGCCACTCACTATAGGCCTAACTAAAGAGTACATACTCATAATTAATTACACTATGTATACACACCCATAGTGTACCAAATATACAAACCCATGATGCACCAACTCTTTAAATAACTCTACAACCTTGCAAGCAACCATCACCATAGTCCAGGCAATCTCCCGTAATTTCAAACAATTGCGCATTCGCATAATACTTAGTATACGTGTATATAATGATTTTATCATGCATTTCAGCTTACGCCGTTGATCCCAAGCATAAATTGGCGATAAAGTAGTTAAGAAATACAGTATGATCATAAAATAAGTAAAAGTTTGGTGTTAAAGTGAATGCTGTGTTACGGTACGTGTGAAATATAACCTATAAATAAATGATACAGTAATTAGGGGTCAACCGTAATTGCTCGTAAACCTAGAATAATTGTCTATGGGCAGGGTCTTGAATTACTTTGCAATGTTCGAGGTACTTATGGAAGTTTGTAGCAAGTGGGTGCGTTTCCATAGAGTTTTGTGATTTGTGTACACGCAGTCCATTTAAAATCAGCAAGCAATGATGAACACTCCAAAACCACACACACACACCGGGGTGTTCATTTTGTACTGCATGCGTGTTCCCAATTTTTCGGGAAAAGGGGTATATACCTCTCTAAAGAAAAAAATCGAGTGAAAATATTCTCTCTTAAAGGAGTGAATACAAAAAAAAGAGTGAATTTTGAGTGAATTTTGAGTGAAAATGTTCATTTTCACTCGTATTAGAGTGACCTCAGGGATCACTCTAAAATCTTCGAGTGATACTCTTTTTTTGTAATCACTCCTTTAAGAGTGAATATTTTCACTCGATTTCTTTTTTAGAGAGTATTCTAGGGGCACAATTTGTGAAAAAAAAATCCTGCAATAATGGTTGAAATACGGGGTCTTTGATTTTTTTTTCTTCCAGAAATCTCTTTAATTAGGGGTGGCTTCATATACCTTTCCGAAACAATCCTGACATAGGGTCCAGATTACCTGAATAAGGTTAGTTTGAAACCCCCGAAATATTCCGAAATTGGGGTAGTTCGGCTTCTTGGTGTTTGCTGCGATTCTCCTGAATGTGCTTTGTACATGTTTTGCTACAAAGCATGCCCAGCCCACTTAGCCTTCTTTTCACAGGACATTTTGCCATAATTATATGCACATGCATGTTCGTCAGGCTTTGCTATTCACAACTTCACTTCCAAAAACCTGTGATACAGGGTAATTTTGCTGGCTTCCCTTCCAAAAGCCCGTGATATAGGGGGTCAATAATCTAACTCATTTCCGTCTTTATAGGGAACATCTCTAAGAATCTGGAACAAGCATGTGTGTATGGTTGGCCGCCTGAATTTAGATTTTGGGGTGGGGGGGGGGGGGGGACTCCCAAAAAGTGTTGCACTCGATGATGGTGCGGACCCAACATGACGCATGCAAACACGCGTTTGGTTCGAAAGTACCATTGCATTGTATATGCATTTATTGTTCATTTTTCATATAGATATTACACCCATGCTGACATGGGTGACCATAGAATTCATGCAATCACACTTTATAAAACTGACAATCGCGTTGATGGACATCCAAAGTGCGACGTAGTATCAGTAGAACAAGTATGTATACGAGCGCAAAATAAGCTAAAATAATTTGTTCGGATTTGTCTAATTTATGTTCCCATGACTGCGGTAGCAGAATTTGAAACTTCAAAGTAACAGCTTGAACCAAAATAATTATGTAGCGTACATCTTCATAAGCTGCGTAACTCTTTCATGTCGAATTTCGTTACTTGATTATAATTATGTTGAGCAAGATTAGCGTAACATTGACAACCTGATATTGATGCTCAGATGAATACAAAAAACAAAACATCACCAATTTCACAAAAATATATAATGAAGTGTTTGAAACATAATATCACACAAAACGTCCCCATATTTCAAAATTTTTCATGTCAGTAAAGTAACAAATACCTGGAACGATTGATTACAATCTGTATATAATAGATCAACAGTATATCGTTAGTGCCAGAGAGGCGCATGAGCCAATAGGTACAACAATCGCTAGGTGAAATGTTTGTACAAACGTGGAACTGACATCAAAAGAGAATAATATACATTTTTCATCCACTAATATCTACAAAACGTGCCTACTTAGCAGTTTCATTATTGAAGAGCACGAAACGTAATTTGTTTTTTTTTTTTCTCTCTTAATGGCTTCTTTTGGGGGAAGTAAAACGGCTTGCAATGCGTTGTAGCCTGAGAGTATGAATACATCATGATATGGCATTTTAATTCTTTAATCACAAATTAATATCAACAGTGGATATTTTATTTAAACGGAAGAATTGAGATGTTATGAGCGGTGAAGGAATTTTTGTTTTTATAGAAAAGTAAAGCAAGTGGCAATGGCGTTTCAGGAATCAAAAGGTTAGGCCTATATCCTAGTTTTATTTCTATTTTCTTCTTAAAGAGCTTTCTGAAGCAAAAAAAAAAACACAAAAAACAAACAAGCAAAACCCAAGTGAAAGTCATATCATAGCTCATAGAAGTCAGCAAGCGCTCGCATTAGACTTTTTTTTTTCTCAAAATCTTTTTTAAAGAACGTGCTTCGTATCACTCGCATAGAAGCTGATAAGTAAAGACGGGAGGGCGAGTTGTTGGAACATGTCGAGCAAACTCGTCAAGGGCGGGAAGAACGAGTATTATTAGAACTGCAGAACTGGAAGCTGAATTGCGTGGAACGCGAGAAGATGAATATTGTTGAATCTCAACAAGCCGACTTGATAGTAGGACGATAAACAAAATTGACGAAATGCTGTAGAATTGACAAATGTGTTAATGACTTGTCTCTGACCAAAAAAAAACAAAAAACAAAACAAAACAAAACCCACACACACACACCCAACAACAATAAAGACGAGTTAGTATGATAGAGAATATAAAGTTTCTAGACTTTACAGCATATAAGGGGCATGGGTGTATTTCAGCCCCCCCCCCCCAACACACACACAACAACAACAACAACAACAACAACATAATGAGTATTAACGGCCTCGGCGAGCACTGAAAATAATGAACCCTGTTCACGCTTTGCCATCTTGTATAGATTCTTCGTCTCAGTACTGGCTTTTTAGTTGAGGTCTGTATTCTCGTTAGAAGCTGTTGCGTCCTTACATCCTTCCACAATATACAGCGAGCTTTAGACTTATAAGATGACGCTAATAAGGCAAAAAAAATGGTGTTCTGCACATGCGCGAGACAGCTGTTTCCATTGTCCAACCCGGGAGACTGGGTCGTCTGAGCGCTCGCGTCGCAGATCTAAAGTTCGCTATTTACGAGTCGACGAGACAGTCAAACCGACAGATATGAAGCAGACAGATAAAACGTGTACATCTTTTTGATCTCTTCTCCATGAGACACAGGTGACAGACCTGTTTAACCCTTTTTGTGCTTTAATTGTCGCAGAAAACTTCACATCCAGTGTATGTTGTATACACGCTGTCCGAAGTCCCCAGCACAGAAAGGTTTGAATTTTCGGACCCGCGGACTAACATTCAGTATTCTGTGTGAACGAGAAAAATGAAAGTACATAATTTATACGCAATCGAGTAATTGAAGCGCTGGTCTCTTTGTGGAGCAGTTAAACCATTAATGCCAACAAATTTCACTAAACATGTACATGTAAGTATTATTGATTTAAAGATAAGATTAGAAATGCCACTATGGCAAGTGGTGATTATGCCTCCGCCTACCTAAAACGGTTTATACGTCGTCCACGAATCGATCATATGGACGGACGGACGGACGGACGGACGGACAACCCGAAAACACAATGCCTTTGGTGCCACTTTGTGGTGGAGGCATAAATGTCTAAAAACTAGAATAAAATGTGCACAAACAGCTGAATTTTATGTTTAAAATGAATAACCAGTTTATTTTTATTATCATTATCATCATTATCATTATTAATGATATAATTATTATTATTATTATTATTATTATTATTATTATTATTATTATTATTATTATCATTATTATCATTGTGAGTGGCAAATAAAATATTAACATAGAATACTTACCGAGAAGCGTTTATTATTATTATCATTACTATTATTATTATTATTATTATTATTATTATTATTATTATTGTTATTATTATTATTATTATTGAGAGTGGCAAATGAAATATTAACAAAGAATACTTACCGGGAAGCGTTTTACTCCTTCGATTTAGCTGGGCCATGTAGTTAGGCACTGGGGGTACGTCGAAACTACTGTAGGTGGGAAAAGCCAAGTAATGAAGACAATTTTTGAATGCAAGATTATCCCTTAATCGTCCGTGATTTGTCGAATGGAAATCATAATAATAGAGACTGGTATGGCTTTAAAAAGAATGTTGTGATGTAAGAGCTTTCCTCCTGTAACGATCATCGGCATGATGTGTGTGTATGTGTGTGTGTGTGTATGTGTGTTTGTAAATGACAAAATGAGTGTAAAAGAAACATTTTTTTTTTGTCATGAAGTGGGTGACGACCATGCATAAATATCTTATTTCTTGCCAATTTATATGGACACTTTCACTGTTCTAATTGTTCGATATATGAGTATGCAATGAGGTTTTCTAAAGGAAAATGATAATAATCATTATCATGTCATGATTGAACAACATTTACCTGCTGATGCGGGGGCTTGGGTGTCTGTTCTTGTCCTTCAGGGAGCCCTGGTGGACTTCCATCGAGTCGCTTTGGGGCAGGCTTTTCCGCCCCCGACGGAAATTATAGGGCAGAGGACTATCGCTGCAATGTGCAAAGAGATAGAGAGGGGGATATCGAGTGAGGGAAGGGGGGTGGAAAGGGAGAGAGGAGTGAGTGAGAGATAGGATGTGGGGGGGGGTATAAAGTTGGCGAGCGACAGGGAGAACGTGAACTATACTGCCCTACTTTGGCAAAAGGAAGCAAGTGATATACCATCCGAATTTGAGTTATCAATGTTTTCATAATTCACATAACGAGCGATCTTCTTCCAGGCCAAATTTCATGCAGAAACACTCATCCTACTAAGAGATATGTTAGATAAGACATCATGATAGTCCATTGACGTCAGTGTTTAAATGACAGACACATTTTGCTCTTTTACGAGAAATGTCACTTTTGTCACTTGCTTCCTTTTGCCAAAGTAGGGCAGTATACCCCTCCCCAAGGATATATGAATGGAGTTTATCGCAGCGGAAAAAAATATCGTACTTACCAAACACATTTGCATTACAAAATGCTCACCCAGTCTTGGGTTTGAACATCAAGAAATGTCAGTGTTTGGATGTTTCGGGAGAAAACCGACCTAAAACATGACTTGTATGACTGACACTCTCCTTTTTAGGCATGCCATATTATTCTATGAAACTAGTTAAGACCTATCCAACGGGCCGGCGTATTCACAATTCAGATTAATGGATATTCTTTTTTCACAGACTACTGGTCACGAACTGTTCAATTAAACTTTTTTTAATGAATACATCCAATTTGCATGCACCAGCTGTTACTATCTACGTCGGGGTAAATCTAAGCATGTTTCCAGGCTGTAACGAACACACTTTGCATGTCTCGGTAAAGCAGTCTGTCATCTTTGGAATCATTTCAATCAGGGGTGAATGGTCTGGACTAACGACCTTTTAGATTTACAAGACTGAGTTAAAGACACTCACTCTGCGTTGTAATCGAAGCCCTCCCAGTGACCTTCTGCAGTAGGCAGTTCGGGCAAGCTACTAGTATTCTCTGTTTCATCGGTTTCCTGTGGAACTGGTTCTTGGTTATTCCCGTTCAAGGCCGGAAGTCCCCCAACGTCCTCCTGTGTGCCCTTACTCTTCCGCCGTGTCACACTCGCCGGCTCTTTGGTAAGAACTGCTGTCCGAAATCGTTGTTGCAAATCTGCGTCATTGCCGAACCCTGTTGGATGTTCGTAGTCATCCTCCACCTCCACACTCTCATCGTCCTCGTCGACGCTCGAGTGTACCGTGCTGTTCCCCAGAGATGGGATCGATTTTGATCTGGACGAATGTGGGCCGTTGTGGGAGCTCGTTGGCTTACTGTGGGAGGAGATGCTGGACTGTTGACTGTATGACAGGGACAGAGATTCGCTTGACGCTTCCGGGGACTGCGGGTCATTGGCGGTGGAGCTTCTCTTCGAATCATTGCTAGTTGAGCCATCCTGGTGGTGACAAGTGATCATGAAAATGTCTGGTTGTGTTTTCGTTTTGTTGTTGATGTTGTTGTTGTTTTTTGCCTACTCAAGAAGGGAACCCTGACTACAACATGCCGCCTAGATTTACGAGATAATGTAATTTTGAGCAAGCAGTTCCAATTTTTGTTGGAATGGTGGAAATGAATTCCAGTTGAATTGAATAATTGAACTGTAAGTACTTACTGTTCTAACTTTGAATGGTGAAAATGAATTCCAATTGAATTGAGCAATTAAACGGTAAGTGTTCAATGTTCTAACTTTGATTTCAAGATACGTTACCACTGGCATGTTTCGCTGTACAAAAATAGCTCTAGCATCACCACGATTGTTACCATCATTATTACACACGTAACTATAATATATCATCATTGTTATCTTTACTGCGATGTTGTATAGATGTCGTATTATACATTATTATCACTTTTATCGGTATGCCGTATATAGAGATTCATTGTGTAGATGTAGGTATTATTTCACATCTAAAGGAGATCGAGATCGAGATCGAAATCGAGAGAAATTAAAAGAGAGAGAACAAATATCTAAAGAGAGTGAGAGAGGGGAGGAGGATATGGGGGGGGGGGGCATTGAGAGGAAAAGGGGAACTGAAAGAGACACACATACCAGGAGGAATGTGGAACTGGGGTCATCCCACAAGACCGACACCCACGAGTCATGCAGCAAACGAGTCCGACATTGAAAAGAGGTCCATGGGTCATACAGCTCACGAGTCATACAGCCCATGAGTTCGACATTACGCGAAAAAAAAAAAGCCCATGAGTTTGACACTAGGTAAAAACAGCCCACGAGTTCGACAGATACAACACGGGGCTTAATTTGTCGGTCTCTTGGGCCTTCGTTAGCTTAGTGTCGAACGCATGGGCTGTATGACTCGTGAGATCCATGACTCGTTGGCTGTATTACTCGTGGGTGTCGGTCTCGTGACGTGTATCCTGTGGAACTTACCGTAGATAACTGCGATGACGGTCGATCTGAATAGAACGTCTGAAAAATATTGATGGGTCAAATTGTAACTACATAACTACATAACTTCAAGGCAAGTAATAACACATGCACCATCAATCATAAAGTTTGCTCCTCTTGCTAGATTTAGCTAGCTGGTAATAGTATAATCACAGTCAGGGTATCATACTACAAAATTTTAGTCTTTGTTCAGATTTTTTTTTAATGATGACAGTGAACAATGATAATAATACAATGACAGTCAATATAACTTCAGCTGTTAAAAAAAGAAAAGACAAATGCAGCAGTGTTATCGTGAGGACATTACCATGGGTTCAGATCTGTCGGAATCCGCAGTATTTCGCCTCATTCTTTTTCATGACACTATATCATTTCACAGTGACACCATTTTACAGCTGATTTAGAAGTATGTTATAAACTTTCAAAGATTATAATGTGTAGGCATCACAGAAGTAAACATATTACAGTCAAGATGATATCGTGGATGAACAATAGAGAACTATGAAAATAATGACGGACTTATCACACAGTCAACATGATCATCTTGTAAAACAACAAGAAACGAGAAAACAATGTCATTTAAATAATTTTATCATTAAAATCCGCATAAAATGTATGTAAGCATGATTTAAAGAAAAAGTAAATAATACATAACAACAACAACAACAAACTCATCTGAGCTTGCCAACAATTGAGAGCGTAATCTATACAGGGAATAAATACTTTGGTCATGGAAATAAAGTGCCCTTGCATAAACTCTTAGGAACAGGGTGAGAAGCTTTCAGGGAAACTAATGATAAAAAGAATAATGCCAAATCAAAATCAAATAACAAATTTCATTGAAATCACACGAGAAATGACAGAGCCATGATGAAAGAGTGAAAAGTAGTCAGGAGGCAACAAAGCTTATATTGCATGGGGAAGTGGATGGGGAGGGGGATTTCATGATCTATTTGACATTCAGCGATTGATACCTGTTTTTCTCGTCGGAGGTGCTGAATCTTGGTCTTGGCCACGAAGAGCTGCCGCGATATCTTCAGGTAGGAGGCTCGCTCCGTGTTGAGCTTCTTCACTAGATCGTCCCGTTCCACCAAGGACTGCGCTATCTCGGCGAAGGATCGGTTTCTCTCTTGCATAGCCTATATTGGGAAATTATTATCATAGCGACAGAAGTGCTAACGATTTAACTTTTCACAAGTGGTACAGTCCGACCTCTCCTATTCATCTGGATCTCTCTATTATCCGGACGCGATCTCGCCGTGATTTTTTTTTTCCCAATCTAACCTAATTACGGGGAAAATGGGAATTCCAAACTCACATGAATAACAGATTATTCTCAACATAGTATACATTGGCGTATCAATTTTTAATCTAAATAACATCATTTAGATCACTATCCCCAAGTCACAGCAAGAAGATTGACAGAATTTTTTTCTTTCGGTAAATCAGGGCACGACCAAATTATCAGAAAATTCTTAAAGCAGACCAGCTGGTGAGGACGCGACATGTTCACGCAAAACGAATGCATGTGCATGTAGCTATACCATTGGGTAGGTAGTTGTGTGTATAAAACATTGAGTCTCCTATATCCGGCCAAATCCCTTATCTGGATGAGTGCCGGTCCCGATACATGTCCGAATAGGAGAGGTTGGACTGTACTTCAAAACATCATTGACATGGTATGTGCAATGAATACCAGTGATGATGATCAAGAACAAACAAGGTCGAAATTGCTATGTTTGTGGTCTAGATGAAGTATGAAGATGAAAGGACAACAGTAGTGGTCTGTAGCTACCATACGTATACACACACAAATAAACTGTAAACCTCGCCCAGGTCGAAATTGCATATGTCGACAATTTACGTAAAGTCGACGCAGTCAGAATTTTTGCTTATAGGATTTTTATTTCTTGTGAAATTTCTCACATATACTTCTCAGGTTTCCTCATCGAAATGGAATAAACGCTCCAGTTCAAAGCATTAGTTCATTAGGAGAGGAAAGGATGATAAGGTATAGCTCATAATAAGCTGCAACTTGTGAATTCATTTATTTATTTTTCAAGACGACTGGCTGAATTTCCATTTCTGTTTCCGCCATATCATGTATCACAGTGTAGGGAAGGGAGTTCAACGATCATTGTAACTCCACAAGTTCATAACATCAGCAGCATAAACAAAGTGTGTAGTGACGATACCGCTAACTCCGATACCGCTAACTCCGCATAAATTGACATTCGCATAAGTCGTAAGATGTTCTCCTGTCCGTGTACTAGTATGTCGACTTCACTTAGTCGATTTACTATTTTGTATGATATGGATAGACCTTGATAACATATACACTGTACACAGACTCACCTGTGTTCGCTCGGAGCTCACTTGTTCCAACTGATCTTGCGCCATCTGTAGGCGATCGGTGATCATATCGATCTGCTCATTTAGGTGAATCACGTGATTTTCCAGGTCCTCGTTGCTCGTTTCCAACTGAGGGTGAAAAACATTAATTTATAGTTTATTTTATGTTATTCCTTTTCTTATATGAAAGTTATAATTTTTATCGTCACGATCATCTTTAACACCATCATATCACTGTTACATGATTTTCATCATGAATAGGCCTCCAATCAGATTCCTTTGTAATGCAATCCTTTGTTTTCAAAATGGAATGGACAACATAACTTGTTTGATAGTGTGAAAAGTTAATGTTTGCTTATACACCGTAGTCGAAATGTTGTTGTTGTTGTTTTATAGAAAGAAAGAAGAGAGAAAAAATGGGGCCCTATACAAATAATTTGCCCCAGACAGCACTTCACATAAAACAGACATTATAAATCTTAGAAAAATATAAACAAGATTATTAGTCGAAATGCATCGACGAAATTATGTGCTCTTGTTAGCATTTCATTGTTTCTCTTTCAGTGCTCCTGTTCTTATTTCTATCACATTTAGCCCTGTTTTGAATTGTTGCTATAGTGCTGTTAAACAAGCTGTTTGATTGCGATAAATGATCCTTGTCGTGGAAGAATATGCATAAACAATTCATAAAAAAGCACCAGTACATCAGTCTATTTGATTGGAAATAATTATCAAAGAAAGAAAAAAAAATCACATGTGCAAATACTTCTGCCACAAACGAAGATTTAGTTTGATTTATGTCTTGGGATTCTCCTCCGACCCCTTAGTGTGGTTACTGAGGTGGGTGAGGGTAGCCTACTCATAATGTTTAAATCTCTGTCTACTAAAGAGGGAGTAAATCACCATTTTTATTTCGACAGAGAGGAAAAACTTGAAATGTTTGTCGAGCAGACAAACTTGTCAAGCGAACAAATTCCTCGGTTAGCGCAAATGAGGCAGGTTAAATTTGTCTATTCTATATCATGCAAGCATGATATATTTCAGTCGTTGTCAATTCTCTCACTCTTACGTGTATGACTCAAAGCATAGAATGAGATCAACATTTGGCTAAAGTATAGGCGTACATAGATACAGGGCAGACTATCAAATCTTGTTTGGTGCATGTAACAAACGGAGACGGATTGAATTAGACAGTTTCTCATCTCTCGGTTCCACAATCAAACAAACAGACAAACGACACTTCCCTCGTGACACGACAATAGCTTGAGAATTTTGGCGCAGGCACCTTGCACCCGGATTTCAACACAATTATCTCATGTCATCACCGTATCATAGTTTCTTCAACAGCCGTGTATTTAATGAGGCTTAATCCCCGAGTCGCGGGCCTGGGACGTCGTCCTCACCTTTTCTTTGATCTTGCGCAGTTCGTAGTTCGCCTGGCGGACTTCATAGAGCTCCGTCACCGCTTCCTCGCATTTCCGCAGGGCAGCGTCCCGGTCTTCCCTCATGATATCCCGCGCGGTGTCCTCCTGCATCTCCCTCTCCGGTTCAGACACGAAGGATGATTGCTTCAACGTCCCCTGAAGGAAAGAATGAAATGAAAATTAAGATAATATATTATAATGATGATACTAATATTATGGTCTTATTTACCAAAGATAGCCTCTTCAGTGTTGCCACTGCTCTGCCAGAGAGCCCTGCCATTGCACCCTAGAGTTGCCAGGTACCCATTTATACACCTGGGTCAAGAGGGACATTGTAGGTAAAAACATCTCGTCCAAGGACGTAGGCACTGGGCGGGACTCGAACTTGGGTCCCTCAGGAACTTGGGAATCGTGAGTCTTATCCACTTTGCCACAGCGACCCGATCAATACGGTCTAGCTTTCGCGCAAACATTTTGGCAAACAACGATGTTTGTTCGTTCTCTCTTGTATAAATTACATGCAAGGTAAAATGCATTGTTAATACTTAATCCCATAAAGTTTGTACGACCATATGGCCATCGCATCTGATAATGAACTCTTACTGGCCAATTGCTGATAGTATAGAACAGTTAGCCAGTGCATCACCCCAAAATTACCAAATACTATATACCGTATGTCAAAAAAAAAATATATACAATGGAACACTCCACAATGATAACTTCAAAAATAGGGAACAATCCAAATACAATTTCAGAGTATGAAACATCTTACAAGAAACCCCATTCGATTTGCTTCAGTGGTCAAAGAGAAATGAGGAGTTTTGTAGAGCATGTCAGGAATCCTTTCCCTTAAAGTTCTGTCCATTGTGTTTACGCATTAATATGCAGTTCCAAGAGCATTCGAGTGCTAAACTTGGAAGAATCAGACCCATGACATGCTTTACAACA
The DNA here is from genome assembly GCF_964275005.1 of Diadema setosum. NCBI lineage: Eukaryota > Metazoa > Echinodermata > Echinoidea > Diadematoida > Diadematidae > Diadema > Diadema setosum. Next base: position 11,999,556 of record NC_092692.1, on the reverse strand, counting down.
ATCCAAATTTCTCTGTGACCACTTAACCAAATCGAATGGGTTTTTCTGAAAATAGAGCTAAGATGTTATATCTTTAGACCCTGGAGTATGATTTAAATAGTTTTATCATTTTGGGAGTTATCAATGCGAAAATCCGATTGTAATCTTTTTTTTTTTTAGAGGGGGGGGGGGGGGGAGGGGTATACTGTATAGTAACCAGACTCACGGCGAGTCTGTCCTTGAAGAGTTCTTGCTGCAGCTGCTCGACGAGCTTCTTGAGGGTGTCCGCTGGCTTCATCTTTTCCGTGGACTCGGCTTGCTCCTGCTCCAGCCGAATCGACTTCTTGCGCTGCAGGTTTTCTCGCGCCCTCGCTTCTCGCAGTTTGTTTTCCAACGTGTTGTTCTCTAGCTTCGACTACAAATCAGGGAATATAAAAAAGTGAATATAATGTATATATGATATATACACACATACATGTATACATACATATACATCAATAAATCTGGATAAAACTTTAGGAAGACATTGTGTAGATAGTAGATAAACAATGTCGGCAGTAAAAGCATGCCATTGAATGGGATTCAATATAGTTGAAAACGACACAATTTGTCTCATTAAGGTCATGTGTCTCCTTATAGCAATTATGATATAATATTGCTGGATCCATATATATATATATATATATATATATATATATATATATATATATATATATCCTATATATTGCGAAAGAAGTCACTACTACAACAGGGTTTTGCATGTGTGAGATATGAGAAAGGAAGGAGAAATCGATGCGTAGCTTTGACATCATTCCTCTCACTGTTCCTCCTTTCGGAAAAGCGCAAGAGTTGAAAAATTGGTCTCCGTGGCCGAGCGGTTAAGGCGTTGGCGTTCCATGCCAAAAACCAGGGTTCGATTCCCGGCTGAGACCAATTTTTCAACTCTTGCGCTTTTCCGAAAAGGAGGAACAGTACGGGGAATAGTGATGTCAAAGCTACGCACCGATTTCTCCTTCCTTTCTCATATCTTATATATATATATATATATATATATATATATATATATATATATATATATATATATATGTGTGTGTATGTATATATATATAATGTCACAACAGAGAAATGCATTAAATGCCAATCTTGATTTTAATGAATAATCCGAATTTTCGAGGATCCTTCCTCTTCATCAGGGATGACTAGTGCTGCCAATACGCAGAGCAACTATTATGTATATATATATATATATATATATATATATATATATATATGAGTGTATTTTTAATAACCACTGATTTACCGCATAATTGAAGACTTACTTCTCTCAGTGCTTCCTTAGCGTACATCAGGTCTCGCTGAAGCTCAAAAGCCTGGGCCTGGAGATTGCAGATCTGCTCTCGCTTCCACTGGTTGTCCATTTTCAGCTTCCATGTAAACAAGATGAGAGAGATAGAGAAAAAAAGGTTTGGTTTGGTTCCAGTCTGGTGCTGACCCGGTGTCCTGGGAGGAGGGCTCGATGGGGTACTACTATTGTTCTTGGACCCAAGGGACAACCAATGTTACTCTTTAATGATTATCACACTCTACACTGCAAAAAGTCGGGTGTTAAATATGAAACACTGAGCTGGTGTTAAAATTTCCGGTGCTCATGTTTGTTGTTAAATTAACACCTCCGGGTGTCACTTCAAAATATAAAACTTTCATTTTTTTTTATTTTTAGACAGGTAATTAGTGATTGTTCTTCTTGTTGATTTTGAAATTTCAACAATATAAACAAGAACTCTCCGATATTTGATTTTTCATTTCAAAGTTGCAAACAAATTGACATCAGAGTAACACCAGATGCTGTGGTGGTCTCCTACTGACACTGGGCGGATGTTATACCATTGACATTAACTATCAGTAATATTAGGTCAACACCATGTTGTGTCATTATTGAATTAACACCAGCGCAGTGTCAAAAATATTACCAGCTACAGTGTCAAATTAACACCACGGAGTGCCAGGTGAACACTTTTCAGTACTATCACAACATAATTTCTACACCTGTCGGTGTGGTCCTCTATTAACACTTGATCGGTGTTAGATTTGACACACATGGCGTTAAATCTAACAACGATCTTTTTGCAATGTATGTATACCAGGTTGATATTGTCGTGAAAGAGGTGTGTGGGTGGGGAAGAGTGCATTCTCAAGTCCTGTGTATTCGTGTTTGTGTTTGTGTTTGTGTATCATTACAGGAAGAGTGTATCTCTCACCTTGTCAATCTCCTGTCTGTCTGACTGACACACATCAAATTCCCTCCTCAAGATGTCAAAGTCGTGCCGAATCTTCATCCTATCTTCTTTTATCTGTTGGGGATAAAATATTAATTAAAAAGGGAAATCAAATTTAAGTATGTTAATATTTCATTTAGAAACACTATCTCGTCCCAGCATCTGTATGAATGTACAATGCACATTCCAGTACTAGGAATTTACCCTGTAAGCATTAGTTGCAGCAATTTTGGGCAAGCCTCAAGGGCCTATCTCTTTGGAGGAGACGTGACATATGCTACTCAAAAGACCAAAAAAGAAAGAAAAAAAGCTTGCGCCCTTCACAAAGAAGTCGACTCTAGCGCAACTTCCGAAACGTCTAAAAACAAGCTAATTTTTCGACCCGAAGTCGCGGTGACATCTTCGAGACGTCTTCTTAATCGCGGCCGGCGACGGCTCCCACAAAACGACGTTACCAACAAAAAGAGAAGAGATCAGAAGTTCTTGACGAAATGATGTCAAGTCAACATACTGTCTTGTTATCTTGAGTGCTATCAAACCTGACGGCACGTGATAGGAAGCAGACTGACAGATTACAATATTTACTTTTGCAGGAAGTAATACTGATCTTATCTAACAGAGCATTACGAACTAATGAACTCACATTGACACTGACGCACATCGTTCAAGCCTATAAATGTTGATATACTCTATGCTTTTAAATAGATCATGAAACATCGTGCTGGTGAATCTTGTGTAAATATCTTATTGTATAGTCGAAATACTTTTACGCAGCACTGATTAACTATAAAACTTTCCAGTTCTAAATTCAATATTGCATCATTGTTGACGTATTCAAACTGTACTTAAAGACGATTGGATCCCAGAGCACTTCAAATAGGACAGTGTCAACAGAAGACAACAAAAATGTAAATCAGATATCCATATTAATTCTTTCGCACCTGAAAACATTTCCTTTCATTTCAATCTGCATCTTTGTCTATCATTCAATTTTCTTTATTGACAAAAGAAATAAAAAATGATAGTATGAAATAAATAAATCGTGAGAGAATAAAATAGGTTTCACATTTAGTGAAAGCTTAGGGAATATTGTTAAAAGCCGAAATATGATTGTGAATTATAAAGTGAAAGCAGCAATAACTACTAGAGTAAATCAGTGAAAGTTTGAGGAAAATCGATTATTTGTTCAGAAGTTATGGATTTTTAAAGTTTCGGAGCCAATATCGCTTGATTAGTAAGGAGACTATACACTTCAGGGCGTCGTGATGGATGAAAATATATATAGAAAAGGTCAACACATTTTCCTTTTTTTTTTCTAGCACGATGAAAGAACACTTGAGTCATCTTCTTCAGAAAGCATGGGTTATGAAATAATCCATTGTATGTCAGTAACAAGTCGTTTGAATGTGTAGAACCCTACTTGTTTTTTAATGAAAAACAAAATTTGTTGAATTCTCCTTATAGTTTCTTTACATATAGTTGCCCATAATCACGCCACGAGGTGAAGAAGACATTTTAAAATTTATAACTTTTGAAGGGATCGTCAGAGTTTCCTCAAACTTTCACTGATGTATTCGTCTAATATTACAGCTTTAAAATCGACGCTATGTTTGATGGGCTTTGGCTTTATAAAGTCCAAAAGCTGTATATGCTATAATGACATCCTGCTTTATTTCATATACAATTGTGATAGTGACCAATATCCTTTTCTTTCTGAAAGCATGAGTAATTTTTGAATTTTTGCCCGATCTCAGTGAAATTCTTAGTCATCTGTTCTCTTGCCAATGCTCCTTTTACAGAAATCAACATGAACCCGTTTCCAGGTTCCCGATTGTGAAAAATCAATGAGGTGACCCGACAGATAAACAAAAATGTATACGTTTGCCAGTTAGGATCATAAGTAATATCGTTAATCTCTATCAGTAAATACGGTGAGAAAAAATGATAAATTCAATAATTTCCTTCTATGCCTTTGAAAAAGAAACTGTCTTGAAGCCCCCTACCCCCAGGCTATGTATACACTATTTCTCTCAGGGTTCCCATCAGCATAATTCCATTATATTCCATTGGTATCCCCCACTATTCCTTCGTCATTTACCATTTCGTTAATGACAATAATGATGATGATGATAATGAGAATAATCATCATCATCATCATCATCATCATCATCATAAACAGTAATAAGGTCTTATTTTTCCAGGGTAGCTTGTTGTCACTGCTCTATCAAAGGGTCCTGCCATTATTATCACCCTAGCGTTGAAAGGTACACATTTATACACCTGAGAGGGACATGGTGGGTAAAACATCATGTCCAAGAACATAAGCACTGGGCGGGAATCGAACTCGCGAGTCTCATCCACTATGCCACAGCGCCCCCTACATTGTTCATTGCATATAGGCCATATATATATATATATATATATATATATATATATATATATACATATATATATGTTGTTTTCATGTTTTCATGTCCAAGTGAGATCATTCAGTTGTATTGCACTTTTTTTGTGGATATATCTAACTTGAGAAGTATATTGACGTAAATGAAATAAACACTGCTAAGATATTACAGTACTTTCTGTTCTCAGACCAGTAATTGCTTTCATTCACGCGGTGGTCTACAAGGCCGGTCGAAGCGCTGACCCTTTGTATATTGCAAAGCTCTATAGTTTCATAGTGGGTCACTAGATCTATTTTCATAAAACAGATAATGCTCTTGTTTAAGTTCGTGATGTTAGTGAAGATGTAATACTCTTTTGGGTATTCACAATGTTTGGCAACATATCTCTACTATATACAGTATAACGTACTCTATGTACAATGTACCATGTCACTGCGCAATATTATGTATATTGTGCACTGCCGTTATAACGTCCTGCAACGTGAACAGATTATCGGCATTTTTTCGTAAACATTTTTGCAAACATTTTCATTCAGTGAGATCAAACATGAACCTTAAACTTTGTCTAACCTTGTCCAGACTTGATTTCAACTGGTTATTTTGGCTCCTTAGGCTGATCGTCGCCTGCTTCTCCTGTTTAAGCGCCTCGACGAAATCGATGTCACTTCGGCTGCTATCGTGACCTGGAACAAGTTTGAATTTTGTATCATTATCATTAGTACTTTTAAGAATACATATAGAGCAAAAGCAGGAGTTTGTATTACTTGGTCCGGTTTACGCTTTCTTTTCTTTTTCTTTTTCAGAGAGGCCCACATTTTACAAGTATAATCAGGCCTATTGTCTTTTCAGTGGGTCCCCTCCACTTTTCGTTCATTACATATTCTTCGTTCCAATTATCTATTACAATGTTTCGCCTTTTTGTATCACATACTCTGTTCATCCCACATTATTTCTTGGCTTCACTACAAAAAACAAAAAGAGAATCTTTTTTTTTTTTGTCAAAGAATAGAAATAAAATTTGGATTGAACTTAATTGAAATGAAGTTTTGGTTTGGAAAAAAAAATGATAAAGAGGTAGGAAAAATACATATTCAAAAGCAATGTGAATGTCTATAATGGTGTTAATACAATTTTCGGTAGTGTTATTAATTAATGTTGATTGGTCGATGCACAATACAAGGCCTATATGTGTTTTGTACGTTTGTGTATGTTTGCTTGTGTATGGATTAGTGCGGGAGTGTAATTGCGAATATAGACACACCTTTATGAAGCCACGCGATCACTATGTACTAGTTTGTCTCACACTTCATTTATCAAAGGGTATGACATAATATGCTCTTGGAAGGCCATTTTAAAACTTTTTTACAATTTAATTTCGATTATAACATTATCATTACCCCAAAGTTGCCTGGTATACACCTGGGTTAAGAGGGACATTGTGGGCAAAACATCTTGTCCAAGGATGAATGCATCGGCAAGATTCGAACCCCAGACACTCTCATAACAAATCCAGAGCCTTATTCACCATACCATTACGCCTTATTTGACTTCCAACTTTGAGCACCACGTGCATGGAGCAAATCACCTGATGACACAAATAAAGATCTATTTCTGTAAAATGACGCCGAGAGCAGTCATGCAACAAGAAAAACATAATGATCGAAAAAGGGGATTGTTACGTACCCTACATATTTTCTTTCATCTACTTCACCCTTGAAAAAAGAAAAGGAAACTGGATTATTGCTTACAGCTGCATGAACAGAGAGGCTTGAGCTGTAGCGTCCATTCCTTCGGCTTGGGTTCTCGTCCTGTCATCTTTTTGAATAGATCACCATGGTCTGCTTCCAGACATTCCAGTACCAGCTGACAGGCCGGGAGACCTCGCTTCCGCACAATGTCCAAAAAGCAACCTAAACAATAACAATAATAATATTAATAATAATAATGATATATATATATATATATATATATATATATATATATATATACATATATATATAAGTATTATATATACATACATATATATATATATATATATATATATACTCCTAGATGGGTCATTTGGGAGACATTTCCATTTGTTTTATATGCAAATTTATTATTACATGTTCAATGGCAGTTTACGCAATGGAGACACGAAAATTGTCTCCTTAATGACCAGTTGTCTCCCTAATGAAGACACTTCCCCCCAATATGTCTCCCTAAGGTGCCAACTAGGGATATATATATGTATATATATATATATATATATATATATATATATATATATATATATAGTAAGTAGTCCACGTGTTGGTGCAATAATATCAAACACAAAACAGAAACCAAAGTCATGCTGTTACATGTGTATTACAAACAGTTTATTTCAGCACACACATTTTCGAGTGATTCGCCTTTTCTCAAGTGTTCTCATAACACTTGAGAAAGGGCAAATCGCTCGTAAATTTGCGCACTAAAATAAACTGTTGGTAATGACAGCATGAACTTGGTTTCTGTTATATATGTATAAATAAAACATAAAGCAACCTACACAAAAAAGACACACACACGCACACACACACACACACACATACACACACACATATATATATATATATATATATATATATATATATAATATATATATACATATATATGTATGTATATATATATCCCTGTCCCTAACTCATATTTTTAGACTATTTTGAAGCACTAAAGCGGGGTTTTGTTTTATCTGCAAATGGTAAATTATGTCTTTAATCTCAGAAATATGAAGAAAAAATATGAACAGAAACGAAATCTAGAAATGGATGTACGAATTTCAACCCGTCAAAACGATACAATTTTACGGGGAAGGGATGCGCTACGAAAAAAAAAAAAAGGCAAGCAGAACCTCGCTGAAAGTATAATATCTATGGATTGTAACAACCAATCAGGAAGTAGCTAGAATTTCTGTCATTATCAAGACTTGTTATACCAAGGAAACATTGCAGCAATGCTGATCGCATGGCAGGTTTTTATGCAGTGTAAAAGCTCTGGTGTCATTAGCCTTTTGTCAAGGCGCTCTCGCTCTATGGTGAAGAGAGCCCAGCCCAGTGGGGTTGTCGCGCTGTCGCGCTCGGCTCGGCTCGCTTCGCTCACCCGTTGCAGCGAGAGGGCCATGACAAAAGGCTATGGTGTCTTTCACTGCTGTCCGTGTTCAGCAGAGCAGGATTATTCCAGCACTATACATAATGGTTGATTATAATACTATCCGTGTGTATCCACCGAAGCCGTGAAATTTACAGGGAAATTCCCACTTTAGAATCTTTCCAAGTGAATGTTATTGCAACACAGCGCTCCGGAAGGTCATAAAACGTTTTGACCTCTCTCTTTCCCTCTCCCTCTCAATCTTCTTCCTTATCTTTCTCACAAATCTCTATGTCCTGTCTGCCGTCTATCCGTGAAGTGAATATCACTTCCCAATCTCTATCAATCGTTGCATAACAACAAAGCCATTCGAGTCGTTGGTAGTCACGCAACAATGCGGGAAGAAAAAGATAAAACAACAACAACAATAAGAACAAAAATAACAATAACAACAACCACAACAACACCACCACCACCAATAACAATAATGATAACAACAATAACAACAGCCGCAACAACACCAATAATCATAATAATAATGAAAATAATAATAAATAATAATAATAATAACAATGATAATAAATAATAATAATAATAATAATAATGGCAACAATAATAACAACAACCACAACACCACCACCACTACCAGCAACAACAATACACACTACACTGACGCTGACTATAATGACGATACATCGCTGCACTTTGTTTTTGTTTTTTTGTTTTTTTCGTGTTTTTTTTTTCTCCTCCACTCAGTGAGTGGCGACTCGAATATCCCTTTAATTTGTCGCACTGAATGCATGATTATTTCTGAGGCCTCATCTGTCTTTGGAAGGCATGCATATAATTATCTAACATTGTGGTTCTAAAAGGGATGACACAGCTTTAGTTGAGATGGAGATTCAGGTTTCCAAGGTTTTGATGATGATTTTGTTGTTGTTTTTTTTTTGAGATAATAGAAAGCCTCTTAACCCTATTTTAAGGGGGGGGGGGGTTAAATTGACCCCCCTCGACATTTTGCGCTACGATTCCGCAACGCGCAAAGATTTTGCCGCGTCGTTTCATGACTTTTTTTCATTGAAGTCTCCCACATATTTTGAGACCAAATTTGCGACGGCCGGGTACACTGTTCTGAAGTTACGCAATGCTTTGCATATGCATGTCAACTCGAAAACAGCTCAAATTCATGATTTCGTGTACAAATCCAATGCAAATTGTGTTTTCTTGTTTAATTGATATAAATTAGATTATTTCAACTTATGAACATTGAAATTAATTAATTCTAATGTAGATAAGCTTGAAAAAGTGCCTGCAACAAATTTTGGCAAAAAACAATAGAAAACAAAAGGTCGAAAAAACAATAAAATACATAAGAAATTGACAAAACAATAAAAAACAAAAGAAACTGATTTTGATTGCACTATTTTTTTACAAGAAAATTGTTTGATATGTCTTGAGGAACTCTGACACAAAAATTTAGCAATCCTTCATTCTTTTTGATGGAGTTATAGGTGAAAATATGATTTCATGCATAAATTTGGATAATCAATTTATTGAAAAATATAAAATCAACATTTTTCTATTGTATGACCATGTAATCTTGTAGTTGACATCCGGCTCTATGTTCGGGCAAAATTTTGCGGCGATCGCGCGATCGGCGGCCGAGATCTGAAGGGGGGGGGGGGTCAAATTGACACCCCCCCCCACCCCAGTTAAAACTAAAAAACTTGGTCTCAACAGTTAAAATAGGGTTAAGACATACTTCTATGAAAGGGCATATAATTCTATGTGGAATCCAAAGTTTATTTAATGAAAATTGCTTGTGAAATGGCTGAGATATCCAAAATCCAAAATTCCAATAAAGATTAGGAAACGCCTTTTATTAGGATCGATTTGTTTTACTTTTTTTTTTCATATCTGAGCCATTTCAAAACCGATTTTCACAAAATAAACTTTGAATCCTCTTAGAATGGTATGCTCTTTAATATTTCATGAAGTGGTTTCCAAGTATCTCGCAAAAAGTTAAAAGCTGAATCGTCACCTCAACTAATCCTATGTCATCCCTTTAAGTTTGCCTGTAATACCTGCTCGTATTCATTTTGTATTGTATCAAGGAATAATGTCGTACGATTAATTAACCACTTATCTGTTATAACTGGTACAGATTTAAACAAAATTGTACTCAATAACTTTGTTCAATTGACTTTATGTTACATTTATGTATATGACAACTACATTTATGTATGAAAACTAAAAGAAATTCAGAAACAAAACCAATTCATCGATCAATCAATCGAAATCGGCAGTTAAATATAATTGACATTATAGGGGACTAATAATCTCTCAGTGCATCAGCAATCATCTCACTTTGTTCGAGAGGGTTTTCTGGAGTCCCTGTAACTATTTGCACAGTTTTCTGAGTCATAAGTCATAACTGCAATAATGACAAACAAATATTCAGTAATTCCTTTTGCTGTTCCCATTGTCGATTGATTAGAGCTATGCCCACGAAATCTACGCTGAAAGATCGAGGTGAATGGCTGTAAACTTCCTTTCCGAGATAATTCACGGCTCGATGGTCTGTTTGTTTGTTTTGTTTTGTTTTTTTAATACATGACAGACATCAGGTCCCAGATTTTCCCCGGAATAGCAAATAACCTGTACTTCCTTTTGGAATCATAAACTGAAAACCTGCCCACATCATTTTCTGTTTTCTTTGTTTGTTTGTTTGTTTGTTTTTTACTTGTCACTCCCATGCATTTCCACTCGAGGTACCTTTTCTATCCTTCTCAATTTCCTTTAACTGAATTCTGGCATCTTCATTTTCACTCAAAAATATAAAAAATGCGTTCGTACTCAGTCACTTTTGCCACGTTTGACTGGCTTGAAAGGGATATTTCATTTCAATTATCATTATCGTTATTATTGTAATTATTATTATCATCATTATCATCATCATCATGATCAATATCATCATCATCCAACTTGTCATTATCATTTATATATTTTTTTTTTGCCAATAAGTAGCGCCGTCAGATTTCAATTATTCAACTACAGATAAACTTCACAGCCTCACAGTTGTGAAACATAATTACAAGATGCAGGTTTTGAGAGTGTCAATGAATGATTTACAGCTTTCGATTAAACTCTGTAAAGAAAGTTTTCACCATAGCACAACTCAGAATACCACGACTTCTAATTGTTTTTATGAGTTAGTGCATCCCATCGATACATTGCCATTTTCCTTCCATCAAGCACAATCTTTGCATAAAAATATTTACTCAGACTCAAACAACCCGAAAATTATCTATCAATGGATGAAAGTGGTGCAACAATAAACACAATGCCAAACGTCAAATTGTGCTATTACTATTGCGTGTATTTGATTATTCCTTACGCTTTTTAAAAAGACTGTTTGACATTTTTGTGTATCAAGTCGCACACTTCGAAAATACAAACACATAAAGAGATTTTGAACAATGATCTGCGCCGTCATTTATATTTCATCACAAAAGTTAATTGAAAACCCACATTTACAATTGCGGTATTTCGTGGTTATTTCAAAAATGAAATCATATGACTCCCGCCATCAGAATAAGTCATAATGATCTGTCGGTCTCGTCTGGAGAGGCTCTTTGAAAACGACGATTACAGAAAGAACACTGGTTTTATAGTTTACCATCACATTACTTAATTCATTGTGCATACAGCAATGACGCTGAATGAAATGCAGCCTTTGAAACACGTAGAAACTAATAAAAGAAAAAATGGTAAATATACAAATGAAATGTGGAAACAAATATCTATGCAAACACTCACGGAGAAAAAGGGCAAGTTCAAATGGAATCACATTTCACACCAATTGCAAGGAAAAGTTACGGAAAGAATTGCAGGGCCGGTGCTACGTTTTTAAAAGATATTGTTTACCACTGGGAGCAGTGATTTAAAGAATGTTAAAGTTATCACATTTGATGCATATATGCAGGTCAGTTGTATCACAAAACATCCTACCATACAAGAATTTCGCAATAAAGCCTAGCATATTATAAGGAGATATCACAATTTTTCTCAATAACCCATAACTGAAGACGGTTTATTTTACAAACAAGTTTATTATAACTATTGTTCATACTTTGTACATTTTACAATACTTAACAATGATTAAACTGATTCACATTTCTACAATGGCTGTTTTTAGCCCTAATTCACATTTTAGAACTATTTTGAAGAACTAATGCGAGGTTTTTGTTTCATCTGCAAAAGGTAAATTACGTCCTTAAGAGTGAGGGTGTCCAGTTTGTGGGAACATTGGCGTCGAATCATTTGGAGGATGGAAGGGGAGATATTTTGATGATATTTAATTGTGTCCCAAAATCGGCTGACAATCAAAATAATAAAAAAGGCTTTGAATATTTTCTGGTGCTACTTCCGGTTAAGCGCCTAATAAACGAAAAAAAAAAAGAGAAAGAAAAAAAAAAGGTCTTCACATTAAATTTTGCATGCCATTTCCAGGTTCCCTACCGAAGTCGGCTGTCAAGCTACACAGTTTTTGATTCCACTCCCCTAACAACATCGGCTGCTGACTAGCAAAGATAAACAACAAAAAAGTCAAACCCTATATTTTCTGCAAAAAGTGTAGGTGTGGGGGGGGGGGGGGACAAGTGATAAAATCCAAAATTATGCATTATGGCCACCGCTAACATGCAGTCGCGACGAGGCGGAAGTGATCGACACATTAATATTCCTTAAACCTCAAGATAGGCAGTGGAGGAATACAATCGGAAATGATTATACTTGTATAGTCGAAGTCAAAAGAGTATGTGCTCGTGTGTGAAGTGAGAGAGGGGTGGGGTGGTGGGGTATGTTTAAAGAGAAATTCCAGTCCAGTTATAAGTTAGTCTGATAAGAAAGAGTTAAATCTTTCGAGTATACAACAGCGAAAACATGATCAAACTCGGAAACATGGGGAACTTATGAAATCGTGAAGTTTCGCTAATTTCTACAGAACAGTTCTTGATATGAATATTCAAATGAGTGAGCTGATGATGTCATCATCTCACAGTTTTCCATTGAACATGTACAAATGTATGACGAAAATTCAATTATGTTATTTGTGGTTTGATAGCTTCATAACATATGATATAATGATACGTTAGATATATCAGGATTTGAGACTTGGGCGTAAATCCGTAATGAATGAAAACTGGAAATGTCAACATTTTATGTACAAACTCTATAGCTAGTTGTGAGGGATGACATCATCACTTCGCCATTTGCATACTCATATTGACTGTTCAAGAACTGTTCCCTGAAAACTTTAAAATGTCATAACTTCCTCATTTTCATCCGATTTTGATCAAATGTCCTTTGCTGCCCTTAGAAAATTTGACTCCTTCTTACAGACTAATTTTCAACTGCCCTGGAATTTCCCTTTAAGGAAACTAAAAGTAAACGGTCTATATTTCAACGTCAAGCTGAAGTTACAATTTTCTACTTCACGCTGCTAGGAAGTATATATCGAAACCAAACAAACAGAATGGTGAAGAAGTTTCGTCAAAACAATGTTCGCTATCCGTCAGTGTATAATTATGATTATATATACCTGCTTTTTTCGCCCGCGTCGGGTTGATGACGTCATTGCTGATTTCTTCCGTGTCTCTCTCGTCCAGGATGCCGTTGGCCCGGAGCTTGTCGAAGTATCGGTCGGGTCGCAGGACCTTGGTCAGCTCGTCGCGAAAGTCCTCCAGAGCGTCCTGCCAATTCTCCATAGTCCTTGTGTCTGTATGCGATCGAGAAATAAAGACGTCAAATTGTTTTGTTTAATCAGAATGGGGACAACAATTAATGTAATGCTATTCGTCGTAAATTTATTTGTAATGAATCATGGAGATGCCATACTAATGTTTAAGTGCATATTAAATGATTTGCATGGTTTGCATTTACGACGTTTGATGTATATAAACTATAGGCAACAATTTTCTACCTCCTGTTTTTCGAAGTTCGTCAAGAATGAAACTGTCCATTCATAAGGCGTACATTCATACCAGGCAATCTGATGAATTTCACTCGCCTTTGACCAGGACTATTTTTGCCAAATTTGTATTCTCTCTTTCTCGCCCGAAATTGTTGAATTCTCTTGATAGCAATATGAAAGGGACTGTTAGTATTGATACTTTAACTTTGAAAGACATTTTCAGCAGACATATTTACATTTCAGAATGAGTTGTGCCTTTATAAGCCTTAATTTCAAATCCCCCTTTTATAACAATCGTTCATCGTCTTCTACAACTCTTCTCAATATACCTCCTTGTGTTTTGGTGACCCAGTACATCCAAAGTCGTGCCTTACATGCCCTTGTTTTGACCCATTATCTCCTCTTTTTTCCTCCCTTTTCCCTGTCTACTTTATAATCTTTTCCTGTCATTCATTCCACGCTTACTGTCTTTTTTTTTTTCTTTTTCTTTTAACAAGAGGGCTGTCTCGTGTTTGTTTATGTATCTTGTGCACGTGTGTACTTCTTTTCTGTCTTTCTTCTTTCATTTTTTTTTCCCGACAATTTGCCTATTTTTGTCAGTTTTGTAATGAGATATTCTTTTTAACGCAAAGGAAAATTAACCAGAAATGTATATGCAATTCATCAGTGAAAAACTGAGCAAAGAATATGGGATTCCCGATGGAATCCCATTTTCTTTGCTCATTTTTTTTCACTTATGAGACATTTTCTATGAGGGGACTGTAAATTATGAGCCCTGCTTTTTAGCAGTTCCTTCCATTTCCAACAAATTTCTTTCGGTATTTTCCATAAAATTTACAAGATTGCATCTCAGTTAACAGTTTGTATGTTTGTACAGCATTGTCGTCTCTATACCATTTGTGTATTCAAATGTTATAATTATATTTGTTGAAGATGAAGTAAATGAAATGAAATTAATGATGTGAAAGTGTATGCATTGGTCACAAATTATCTTTACCAAGAATAACATATGACAAGAATGATAAACAAACATAATATTTACATCCACATTTGAGATACTGTTAAGTCGCATGTACGTGATATCCGCTAATTATAATACCCTTAAAGGGATGGTTCCAGCTGAGATGGTGATTCACGTTTCCAACTTTTTTATGATGACTTTTTTATAGACGTTCCAGCGAATATCATTTACCATTACTACGTAAAATTCTCGCCCGTTTTCACTGGCCCGAGGTTCTGGAACAGCCTTGATAATATTCTAAAAGATGCTCTGACTTTTCCTTCCCTTAAATCAAAACTGAAAAAAAAAATCTTTTTGTCATCCTCACGAAAACATTCAAATAGATGAAAAATGTTTTTTTTTGTTATTTTAATAGAATGAATATATAAATTAATGAGAAGTATTTTTTTTTATTATTTGAGAGTATGTGTTTTAAGCCAAATTTGCTCTTCTTCATGCCTTGATGACCTTTCCAGATAACTGAATGTAGACACTGTCTTGTTTTGTTTCACTCCTGCCTGTTCCGTCCCTGCTTTTGTTCTTGTCCTTGTCATAGTCCTTTTTTATTTTCTGATTACTTCGCCTGACATCAGGATATCAAAATTTTATACATGGAGTCCTTGACGGATCTTGAGATGCCCTTACCTTCTAGTGTAATTCACAAATTTTATATAAGCTATGCTTTTCGTGTGAATTCCTATTTTCCATGTGGAGTTACAAATTAAGATTGTATTGCTTACTTGATTATTTATCCAAACCAGAGTTGATATCATTACAATAACTGTATTCATGTTTTGTTGAAACTTACGTGGTTCAAAGTTCCTTTTATTATCACTCATGTAAGCGTTATGTATATTACTTTGTATTATTTTATAAGGAAATAAAATCATTTTGAATTGAATTGCATTGAATAATGACAAACCCCTTATGAAATATGACAGAGTATATAATTCTAAGAAGAATTCAAAGTTTATTTGATGAAAATTGGTTTTGAAACGACTGGGATATCCAAAACAAAACAATCCTAATAAAAGGTGGGCCATCTTTAATTAGGATCGCTTTGTCTAACTTTGTTTTTGGATATCTCAGCCAATTTAAAATCGATTTCCATCAAATAAACTTTGAATTCCTCTCATAGAGATTGTATGCTCTTTAACATTTCATAAAAACGGTTTCTGAGTGTCTCACAAAAAGCTCAACGTTGAATCCTCAGCTCAACCAATACTATACCATTGCTTTAATACTGTCAAAAAGCAAAGCCTAGCGTACTCTGTCCAAAAAAGCGTTAAAACAAAGCAGACGAATAAAATAGATACTACAGTGTTTTGTTATATACAGTAGCTTGGGTTGGGTGCATTTGACGTAATACTCGAGGACAGGTAAGATTGTTTACACGTTTACTTGGCGATGAATGGCTGTGACATCACACGCCGTGGTAAAATTCATTGTCAGCACGTAAGAGGGAATTTTCCACATTAGAGCCTCTGTTTTTTCCCCTCCCCCTTTTTCTCTTCTAAAAAGATTAAAACGCAGAAGTTCCCCTCATGAGTGATCTTTATCGTGCTTGAAGTTGCAAAGATAATGATGTTGCTTATTGTTCCATGCCTTTTGTTGCGATTGGTATCAGTTTAATCAAGGAGCTACTAAAGTAGCTCCTTGGTTTAATGCGGCACGAGTCTCAATTCCATGTTTTTGTATGTCTATGCCGTACAATCATGGTGCAAGGGTGCTTTACATGTACTGGTGGATAGCAGGCCTAATCGCTAAGTGCGAGGATTGCTTGATATGTATTTTTTTTTTAAACATTGCTTCTTTCCACTTTGGACTTTGAACTCCGCAGACAATACGGCATGGATATCAAATGTATACAAGCTCTATTCCAGTGGGGCCGAATGTTTTAATACGAGTCACAAATGCATGGCAGCAGATCATCATGTAGTCATTCCAGTCGAGAGTTTATCGTACCATGCATGCTGTAAAAAAAAAAAAAAAAAAAAAAAAAAAAAAAAAAAAAAATAATTCAACATCAATTAAATTCTTGAAATGAAGGATCATCTGGGTATGGTTTAATTGTCACTCATTATGATAGTTCATTTTTTTTTTTTGGGGGGGGGGGGTGGTGTATTAATTTTTCGTAATTCCTATACGAACTGTTAGTCTGCATTAAGACACCTATTTAGTGAGGATAAGGCTGATACACAAATTTATATTCCGTTACTGATCTACATAAGTAATAACATATTGCATACCTTATATTCTGGTGACTGAAAAAAAAAAGATGGCAAGATTTAAGAAGACTAGATAAGATCAAGAAAGGGAGATAAGACTTTATTGGCTTTATGACAATGAAAACTGTCGTTAGTCTCATTATTGTTTCATTGAATGTTTATTGACCATCGATGCCTTGCCTCCAAGAAACTTTACACACTTCCCAATCAGCTTGTTTCGTTTTCAATTCAATTCAATTCAGTAGTTTATTTATTTCCATCTGAGAGGGTAAAGAAAACATAATTCAAAGCGGCACAAATTGTCAATTTGACTTTCATTCGTCTGATAATACAATTCGTCGAACATAATATAAAGTATACGCACGAATGATATTATTAAAAAAAAAAAACAATGCACATTTTTTTCATAGTAACAAAAAAGTAAGTTTCGATTTTCCTTCTCATCTCCCTTTAAGATAGTTATATATGATATATATACATATACTATATTATACATATATACATACAACAATATGTACAGAGAAAGCGAAGGTGGAGAGGGATATACTTCTGCTATCATTAATTTGCTGCGTTTATGAGATTGTGACTGAGTTCTCTTAATGACAATAGTCATTACCTTGTATAGATGCAATTAGATATAAAGAAGCCCTAAACAGTATCAGAGTCAGGAAAATGACAAAGTGGGGGGGGGGGGGGGGGTATCACTATCAGTCATAGAAGAGAGAGCTGTCTCAGAATCAGTAATACAGTAGGAGCCTAGTAGTATGAAGAGTAATAGCAAAAATTGTTTTGATATAATACATATCTACCTATCTTCTATCTATCTATCTATCTATCTATCTATCTATCTATCTATCGTAATCACATAGCTCTTGTTGTCGAAAAAGTCGCAGCATAGTGCCCTAGTGACAGGTCATAACATCAAAAACTTTGTTAGGCCTAGTGTAGTGGTACAAAAATGGTACCATCGCACTATCTTTATTGATATGATATGCTATTATTCGATCTGCTTGGTGCGCTTGAAAAGTATTCGTCACACAAAAAGTGATAACGTGACTACCCGTGTAACATTATAGATACCCACGGCACCGGGGTAATATCGGCGCAACTTACTTTCCTTGCTGTCCTGTGTTCGTACTCCAGTGTGGTTGGTCCAAAGCAGTATATGGAACCTTATCCGTCCGTGTGTAAGCTAGTGCGTTAGTTCTCTCAACAAGTGGTCCGGTTCTGACAATGTTTGACAAGAGTTGTGTGGGAAAGCTAATTGAAGTGGTTCCTGACGAACGCACCGTGGCGTTGAAAGAAACTGCGATACCGAAAGCTTCTGCAGCGCAGTCTGCAAACATGCGGTCAGAGACGCGCGCCCGTTTACTGGTACTACATTGTATTGAAGGGGGAGCGGGTTGCTCAGGGGAGACAGAACTTACTGTTCATGTCTAGGCAGCGATTTACTCAACAACAGGAAGAGGATATATGAAATCAAAATCCTTCCCATTATGTCTCTAGAATGCCCACAAGTCCGTCAAATTCACAAACAGCCTAGAAAGCCGTGATGAAAAGATTGTTCGATTGTTGTTGTTTGTTTGTTTGTTTGTGTGTGTGTGTGTGTGTGTGATTTGTTCTGATTTTGAAGGGGGGGGGTGGGATGATCAAGATGTTGGCAAGAGATTGCTGCGCCGAACACTGAAGACTTTACATGGAGCCTGCGACAAAATTTATACAATGACGATGAAGAAATTACATAGAGGCCTACCCTATGGAACATCCACACCACACACAAACAAACACGAACAAATGAACATCCCTCTGTCCGCTTCGTTTTATTATACCGAGCAATGTTCGTTATTCCGCAAGTTCGTTAATCCGAAAATGAAATGAGGGTCGTTATTTCGAAGATTCGTTCTTTCGAAATCACAATAGCTGACGTTAATCCGAAAATTAAATAGGCCTAGGATTCGTTAAAAAAAAAAAAAGTTCTTACCAGGACCTTCGGAATTACGAACCTTAATTCGTTTTCGGCTTAACGAACCTTCGGAATAAACGACTTGTACACCAACCTACAAAACAGACACAGTGACCCAATTATTATCTACAAAAGAAATGTCCTTTCATTTTCAGTCTTCGACATGACACACACACACGCACACACACACACACACTCACACACACACACACATACACATACACACAAAACATATACAAATCAATGGCATCTGATGTGGAACTATAATAGGGAGGAAGTATAAATTTACAACGCAGTATGTACGCGATGTTTGGGATGTCATTACGCCACCAAAGTAAATATTTGAGCATACGCTGTTGATTGGCAATATCTTCGTATTTTTTTTCTCCTTATCTTATTGTTCATCCTCCCCCTAAAACTTCTGTCTTTACTTTGTCACCTTGATTAAGTAACGTGATCACATGATAAACCAAATCAAAGGGCCGTATGATAATATTGTCGCATGTCCGAAGTCTATAAGCCCTATAGATTTAGCGTCTTAATTTGGCTTGTGGTATAACTGACACATAACATTTCTTCCATAACTGAGCATAAAAAGCAATAGGACTGCTAAATGACTAAGTGAGATTAGAGAACCGAAGCGGGTTCGTGTTCCCAAGGGCCTTTTCGAGTTGCTCGTTTCTAAGACACAAGATACCGTAGAAACCATTCGCGTTCAGCAGCCCGCTTTGTTAGCAGTGTCAATACGGCAGACACGGTTCGGTTAAAGCCCAAGCTATTTTGACCCCTTCCAGGACCAAGGGGGCACATTGTGCCCCCCCCCCCCCCATATAGCTTATTTATCATATGATGTATGACCGTCATTTTGGCACATGATGAGTAGAGCAACTCATACTCTACATGACCCAACATTTGAAATTTCTCAAGGTCATCCACTGAGGGCGCTATTTACCAAAATATAAAGAAATACATAGGAAATACGCTAAAATCATATTTTTTCTTTATATTTCTTTATCCCAGTATATATGTTTTTATTTCATATCAGTCATTTTCATATTTACCACAAAGAAAAAGTAAGTCAACCTTCACTGTTTGTTACGGTTGAAATTTCCCAAGGTCAACATATGGGGGCGCTATTCATTACAATATAAAGAAATATATGAAACCTATGATGTATTGCTTGGAATGGGTACATATCTTTGTATCACGTTTCATATTTCAAAAATATTGAAATTTTAAGTTTTCAGATTGATAATGTGATAAACAAGTGACATTACAACTCACAATCATTACTTCACATTTAGGTCCTTCAGAAAATTACAGCCAAGAAAACCCTCATTTCATCAATTTTTATATTGTTAACTAAAATTGGAACAGAAAATCATGCAAAATCTGACGAACATGGTTGTCAGTTTATGGTAGCCATGGCAACCAACAATATCGGGCATGGCTAAATTATATATCAAAATGTTTGGAATAAGATTTCAGGAAATGACACCAAATTTGCTTGAAATCGGGTAAAGGGTGTAGGAGTGGCAAATGAAAATATGGTAGGGAGCACAATGTGCCCCCCCCCCCAACCCTTGGGCTTTTATAGGGTTAAAGAACTGGCAGTAGCAGTGTTGCAGCGTAGAGAGGTTGTGATTGTTGTATAAGTAGTTTGTAGTAATGGTATAGTAGTAGTAGAAGTAGTAGCAGTAGTAGTAGTGGTAGTAGTAGTAAAGTAGTAGTAGTATGGTAAGGGTAGTATAGTAGTAATGGTGGTAGTAGTAGTAGTAGTAGCAGCAGCAGTATAATAGTAGCGGTAGTAAAGGTAGTAGTAGTAGAAATAGTGGTAGAAGAAGTAGTTGCCGTATAGCTGTTGGAATTATAGTTTGTAGTAGAAATTGTAGTGTGGAAATAGTAATAGTATAGTGAAGTTTTACTGCCCTTTCTATTCTGCAGAAAGTGATGTCTTGATAGTATTTCAATAACTGTGCGCTCAACAGCTCAACTCGTCTAGTTGAACTGTGCTACTGATGTGCTGGTTGACAACAACTTGGTTCAGTATAATCATTATCTCCAGTGCTGTAGCATATGCTATATCATGTATATAAATACATATAAATGAGATACAAATATTCTGACAAAGGTTTTGACGTTCCTACTTTGAGATATTATATTTGAGGCATCATGCAGATGTATGACCACAGGATAAGAACACTATGAAATGATTATCAATTGGTTCAGAGGGCACGAGCAAAGTTGTCCAGTTAAAAGGTATGCACTTCAACCTTTGTAGCAGCAGACTTCGCGCACATAAAGGGGGAAAAGAGAACACAAGAGAACAGTACAGACCATCCCCCTTTCACAAGTCTCATGAAGGCTCTTGAATGATAAGAAGCTGTTGATAAGTTTATCAAACTTTGACTGCCTACTGTCTTGATCGAATGTTCTCTATCGCAGTTGTCACGTGGCTAAACTTCAAGCAATTTTTAGGTCGACGACGACGTTCTGAATATCATTAGGAGATTTTTTCGTTTTTGTTTTTGTTTTTGACGAATGAGGGACTCGAGCGCCTGTTAGAAAAGAAAGGTTTTATCACCATTGCTGTCATTATTGTTGATTGCATACTTGTTTTGTTGTTGTTGCTACTGCTAATTCACTTTGTATATGCTATTAATATGATAACGGTGCGTCGGGACGGTGTAAGGTTAGGATAAGAAGCTTTTTTATTATCATTTAAACTAATGAGGGACTCGAGTGCCCGTTAGAAAAGTTTGTCACCATTATGGCATCTTTGTTGCTATATATATATGTATATATATATATATATATATATATATATATATATATATATATATATATGTATTGTTTTTTTTTAGTTTTAATTCCCTTTTATAAGGTATTACTGATTTCACGCAACAGTCGGGAAAGCTCAACTCTCCTATATATTAACTCAAGACTTTATCGGAACCATGCATTGAGCTACACAAATAACGTTAATATGTATAATGCTTTGCACAAGAATAATATCAAGTGCATGCACACACATACAAACGTAAGAGGAACGAATGTGAAGGAAAGCAACAGAGTGTAACAAGCAACCGCGCCGGAACACTTCTGGTTTTGGGGGGGGGGGGGGGCAAAATGTCAACGGGGGCACATTTATGTGCGATGTGAGATCCTCGGCGCGGGAGCGGAACGAGCGAGCGGGGGGGGGGGGGTGGGGAGGGGGTGTGGAAAGGGGATCTCCCCCCCCCCCCCCCCCACTGTAGGGAGCTTTTGTAAAACAGGGTACAAAAGTCGCGTTTATAGACCATTCAAAAGCACATTTCTAAGGAATTAACATAGTGAAAAATAATCAGTGCGAAGGACTATGATTATTACATACGGGAGGTACATAATAATGTGATGGTGTGAGATCCTCGGCGAGGGAGCGAAGCGACCGAGCGGGGGAGGGTGTGGGAGGGGGGATACCCCCTCCCACGGTAGGGACTTTTTGTAAAAACAGAGTATAAAAGTCGCGTTTATAGAGAATTTAAAGTAAATTTCTAGGAATTAACATATTGAAAAATCAGTTGGAAGGACTATGATCATAACATACGGGAGTACATTAATAATGTGATGGTGCGAGATCCTCGGCGAGGGAGCGAAGCGACCGAGCGGGGGAGGGTGTGGGAGGAGGATACCCCCTCCCACGGTAGGTACTTTTTGTGAAAACAGAGTATAAAAGTCGCGTTTATAGAACAATTAAAAGCAAATTTCTAGGGAATTAACATATTGAAAAAAAAATCAGTTGGAAGGACTATGATCTTAACATACGGGGGTATATTATGTGATGGTGTGAGATCCTCGTCGAATGAGCGAAGCGACCGAGCGGGGGAGGGTGTGGGAGGAGGATACCCCCTCCCACGGTAGGGACTTTTTGTAAAAACCGAGTTTAAAAGTCGCTTTTATAGAGCATTTTAAATTAAATTTCTGAGGAATTAAACATAGTAAAAGAAATCACTGCGAAGGACTATGATAATAACTTATGAAAACTTTCATTTTACTTTAAGTACGGGCAGATGTACTCATTGAAAGCTTAAACGTGATCGCATCGTTCGAACAATGAAAAATATTCTTATAATGCTAGAAAACAAAGAAGAAAATGAAAAATGTAAGGTTTACTAAAGGTATGTTTCAGCGGGCACACTCGAGGACACGAGGCTACCATCTATACACTAAATTTACTCATAAGTTCCTATTAGTGTATAGATACAATACTGTATGTTGTTAGTGTATCGCCCCGTTAGGGGCGAAAATTGTTGCATTTTCAGTTATGAAATTACTACATTTAGACAAGAAATATGCCTTTATTGTTCATTTTGGTCTTTAAATCAGTGATTAATTATTTGTTACAGGGGGCACTTTGGGGGGGGGGGGGCAAAAACTCACCACGTTGCCCCCCCCCCCCCAACATTTTGTTTGGGGGGGGGGGGTAAGTGCCACCCCTGCCCCCCCCCCCCCCCCCCCCCCCGCCCGCGCCCTTGGTAACAAGGGATATGATATTATGTTATGGTCACGACTGGAACGAGTGTGAACTCATTTGTTTTTTCATCATTACTCTGTTATCATCATCATCATAATTTACCATATCTTTATTCATATATGCACTAGAATATTAACCTAATGCATTACTCATGTTCAGGTCTCCTTTCCCATTCTGTTAAACAATAGTGTCTACCCCGCCCTGAACCCCCCCCCCCCCCAGGTAAATTTTCTGGGCTGCCACGTAGTTCAAGCAACCGCTTAATAGTGGTAGTCCTTCTTCTCTATAATTTCTTAGTTAATTATTTGCAAATTCGGTAATGCAATATAAATTTTGTTGATGGAATCAATGTAAACATTTATTTTCTGCCAATCATGTACATTGCAATCCGTTAATTATTGATGTTTTCTTTGATATTACTGAAAAGAAATTAAACTAATGTATAAAATCATGTTGAAGAGAAAAAAACCGAATACTCTCGGTATAGAATTCATTTGTGTGTAAAGAGCAGGATAATGAATGATTCATTCGGTGCCTCCGAGTTTCAGTTTTTCTCACGCCATCAAGAATATCTGAAAGAACTATTTTGCAAAGTTGGGAGAAAAAACTATTAATAGGAACCTCAAAGATGAAAAAAAGTGGAACGAGATTAAACGAATTAACGCGTATAATGATAATTCGTTTAAATTTGTATTATTTATTCTCTCTTCGACGGACACTGCTGAGCTTGCTAGTAGTAGCACACACATACACATACGCATACATGCATATAGTAATAAGTAAAGTAAATCATAAGTAATTTCAGAACATTAATGAAAATCAATGCGATGTGCGTTTTATAACCTTCTTCTCAGTCGTGTTTATATTTTTATTCACTCGCGATCTGTGATCACAGCCCTGGATGCATGGCAACTGAACTGAACTGATGGCAATTGAACGTGGTATATCCGTTCATCAGGGCAAGAAAGAGGAAACGGGAGGAAGTGTCCTCTTGAAATATAACAGAACGAATAAGATAAACAACAAAACAAAATAAAACAAAAGGCAAAACAAACCGCAGAGACAGTGAACACGATCATGGCCGGAAATCGTTTTGTCGGTTTCAGTTAAGGCCGCATACAGAGAGAGAGAGTGCTTATATATTGTATATCATGCCTTTACAAACACAATAGGAAAAGGAAAGGGAAATGCAGAATAAGTTGACTGGGAGGAAAAAAAAAAAGATGCGGTTAAGGAATGGAATGTTAAAAATTACTAAATGATGTGTATATGTTTCTAGAAAGCAGCCAGCCGGCAGCGTCGCGAAAATGTGTCTAAATCATTCTACAGCGCAGCGGTGTGACCTTGAAATGGTCTCTCGTGCCGTGTTCGAGGACTGGTTTTCAATCTGCGATATTTCACTTCATGTGCATGATATCAAACCAGGTTTTTTTGCAGATGATCAGCGAAATTCTGAATTTTTCAGAAATCATAATATCAAGTAGAAAAGACTGCGATAACATTTTATAATTTCACATCAAAAATCGTGTCGAAAAAAAAATAATTCAATTCAAAATCATCCGGTAAATTTCACTTTTCTAGACAATGAGTTAATAAAAAACATCACGAAATGGGGGGAAATGTATCAATCAATCGAAAAATGTAACTCTTTATGGGTCATTTCGTGTAGATGGGTCAGGATCCAGCAAAATCTAGAGCAACTACACTGTCAACTAGCCCTAATGAAGACAATCCGATTTCCTTGTGCTGTGATTGGTCGATTACCGTCTGCAGAGGCTGCCATGAATGACGTCATAGTGAATCTCCACTTACGGCTTCTGCTTTTGCCGGGCCCGACGTAAAACTAACTGTTTATAGACTAACATCAAACCATTTTTAAGTTGATTTGAACACTTATTATCACATTTCAGTATGTACCTCGTCTTTTGATGAGTCCAATCGATCAAAATAAATGAAGGAATCGACAGAATAATGTGATATATACAGAGTGCAAACACGAACCCGTCAGTGTAGTCCCAAGTATTTCGTTTTGCAGTGTTGCGATTGCAGCAAAAACGGTAACTGCACCGAACACTCGCTGCGGTGAACCACAGAAGCAGGTATTTCCGTAAGAAGTATCACGTGTAGATCTATACGTGCCTATGATTGTTATGAACTAGTAGTAGTACACTGTAGTAAGTAGCTGTAGTAGTAGTAGTAGCACTAATAGTAGTACTAGTACACTGTAGTAGCTATAGTAGTAGTGGACTACTAGTACATTAGTAGTACTAGTACACTTGTAATACCATACCAGTAGTGCCAGCAGCAGCAGCAGCCAGTGGTAGTACTAGTCCAGCATAGGTGTACTTGTATTTCTCTGGACACTTGTGTGAATGGGTGCATTGGTCATTGTAGTGTCCAGATGACAAGACGGTACATAGGCTGTGGTAACTAAATGCACTGATGGGACTCGGAGAATGACGATAGTCAAAGCAAGCTGGCTTCCTTGCGGATCTGTTATGTTCTTAGATATTTAAATACAATGTATATATCTTTCATATTTTATTATTATTATTATTATTATTATTATTTTTTACATTTCATCTTTTGTCTCTGGTGGATGGAAGCAAGCTGCTAGCAAGACAAGAGAACAAAAGCTGAAAATCTACTATGGATTGTACAGATTGATGTACATGTATGTGTACTCGAGCCTTTTTATCAAAACAGAAAAAAGTAATCGTCAGTGTAGCATTCATTAATTTACACTGATTTGAAATCCACATTCAAATTCCACAAGACACGACTTTCACACTTTTGCTTGTTTTCCCCTCCTTAAACTGGACATCTCTCTCTCTTTCTTTCTCTCTCCTCTACCCAGTTTCCACAACGCTCTTCAGTTATTCTGCATTATCTTTTCAACTACTTGGCAGTATAGGATGACAGGAAAAACTTTTCATTATCATACGGATTACCCTAAAGTTCATAACAAACTAACAAAATATTGTAAACATTATTGCTCTTTGTTAAACAGGATGTGATGCAAAAAAACAAAAACAAAACAAAAACATTTCTGTTGGCAAGGTTGGTTGTTTACATCTTTTAAGGCACATGTACCACTAGTACTACATGTATTTGGCAAGAACAGCATATATATATGCTATATATATATATATATATATATATATATATATATATATATATATATATATTGTCGCTGGGGCGACAAGACCACGTATCTACAAAATGTCAAAGGTTCAGGAGAGCCAAAAAGCACTGTAGCGAATGGGATAGCCTTTCCTTTGACATGCCGTGGTGGCTTCATTTTTGGAGTAAGACAGTTGGGATTTGGACAGGACATCACTTAACCCATTATTTGACCATTAATCCAAAAAAGTCATTTTCACCAAAATTGCAGATACAAGGTCTTGTCACCCCAGAGACGGACTATTATACAGTATATGAAAGATGGCGAAGTAGAGTAGTAATGCATTTCAGTCCAACAGCGCTATTTATTCAGGCTGAATTTTCGAAGAATACATGAATGTCTTCCTCAGGGTTCACAATAACAATTATGAAAATAAACAAAATGAATATTTCCTTTAAAGTGGTAGTCATGGGGAATGCTTATGGCAATGCACGAGTGTGGTATCTGAGTAGAGGCATTGTGCGTTTCTTATGAGCATGCTGACTTGCAGTCAAGATCAATTTGTATTATTATGATGTAATAATGATAGCAACCACATGAATTTGTACATGCTTAACCAATCAGATCATCAACGCATGTAAGTGTATCATACATAAGTGGTAGTCATAGGAATGATTGTGACAACACGCGTATTTCTCAGTGTAATAACTCAGCTGTATATAACTCACATTTTCATAGACTGAGGTATCTGATGTCCAATATTTCGTTATTCCAGTTCTCTCCCAATCTTATACGTGTCTTTAAAAATGTTGGCTGCATGCCTGGTATCTATTATACATACAATATAATACCATACCAAGGAGGCTTAGTACCTCCTTTATCATACACAGCTACTTTCAGTGATACACCTGTATTTGTACTTTCCTTTTCACATACATAAAAGCTTTGTAAGAGAATGATTACTGTAAAAGTGGAAATTTTCGCGTTGTTGAAATTTTCGTGCATATTGCGCAACCAAAAAACTAGCGCGAAAATAAAAGTATGTGGATATTTTTGCTTGCCATATATTCCTGTGTGGGATGTCTTGATTCCGTGAAATTAAAATCACGCGAAACTGTTCTTACCCGGCCAAGCGCGAAAATACCCACTGTTACAGTATGTGGAACTTCAAATTTGATGAGGGTAGGTATTTGGTCACATTCTGCCCATCAAAACTTTAGTTTGCCACACAAACCTAGGGCAAATAACATAATTCATAAATGCATAAACTACAATACAGGCTTTAAACGAGAAAGCTAAAACAAAGAATCGGTATACTAGTAGTATGCAGAGGTAGGATTGCTCTTAGATGAATACATGTTCATTATTCACACACATTCTTCACACACTGCATTAGACAAAATAACTTATCAAAACTGACTGACACATCTTCACAGTGGCGGATCCAGGGAGGACCGCAACTGGCGCACACCCCCCCCCCCTTAATTTTTTGTTGAAACAAAAGAAATAAAAAGAAGTTTCTGTAAACAGGTATAAATGCACATATGCTTGGTTTGTGCAACTTTGATCACAATGCAAGCAAGGCTATACATTTGTACCATTTTCAGACAAATCTGCAGTGTCTAGATTTTACATTGTCACTATCACTACCTTCACTTTCCATAATTACATGGTTATCTAAATTTGTAAAATTCCTGCATGTACAACCAGGACCACAATTTTGCCCCTGTTTTTTACATTTGCACTGCTTATTCACACACTTATTTTTCTTACATCAACATTGTCTTGTTAAATATGCAACATTATTTCTTCTTTGTTCACTGTCTCTTGTAAATCCCAAAAAAGTCAGCAAAAGTAGAATCTTTTTCCTGAATAACTGAAAAGCAGCCATATTGAGTGATGTCTGGATACATGAATAGTGGGACATGTCTGGGGCATTTGCCCAGACAGTTCTCACCCAGCATGATTACAACCTGTGAAACCTAAGAGCAGAATGAGGGGGCAGCAGTTGATCTTCATGAGCATTCTACTGACTTGGGGATACACCTTGAGTGTTATACTGACCAAACAAAATGGGTTTAACTAGAATAATAATTTACAGATGCAATCCTGTACAGCATTCAATTTACCAGTTCCTGCGGGAGGGTCATACAAACAAGCTGTAATGGAGCATTTCCGGCATGTTCCATCTCTTGAGCACTCTTGGCGTTGAGCAAGAGCTGACTGGGTTGGTATCCCTGCAGTGACTGGGTTGGTATCCATGCAGTGGCTGGCTTGGTGGGGCATTGTTGGCTTGGGGCAGGGGAGATGGTGTTTGGTTGGTGTCTTCATACACCTTTGGCAAGAAGCTGCTTTTGTGGCACATATCTGGTAAGGGGTTGGTGCTGAAAGGCAAATCAGAGTTTAAAAAATATTCTTCAAGAAGAACTACAATTACATGACAGCCAGAGAAGGATTACAGTCATTCAAGCTACTGCCCATAATTCATTTGACTACTCTTAAAATGTGTACAATTAAATTTCATGACTTAACGTTCAGTGGCATCTTAAATAAGAACATTACACTTTTTCTATTGCTCAATAATCATTAACAAAAATTTACAATACAACTGTACCAACTAAAATTTCAATTTATTAATCCCTGTTTGAGGAACTTGAGTGCAAGTTGAAAAGAGCAAGAATTATAATTTACAGATGCAATCCTGTATCCAATTTACCAGTTCCTGCGGGAGGGTCACACGCTTGGATGTTCTGTCTCTTGAGCACTCTTGGCGTAGAGCAGGAGCTGACTGGGTTGGTGTCCCCGCAGTGGCTGGCTTGGTGGGGCATTGTTGGCTTGGGGCAGGAGATGGTGTTTGGTTGGTGTCTTCATACACCTTTGGCAAGAAGCTGCTTTTGTGGCACACATCTCGCAAGGGGTTGGTGCTGAAAGGTTAATTCAGAGTTCAAAAAATATATATACTTTGAGAAGGACTACAGTACAATTCAATTACACAACAATTATAATTATTCTAAATATTTGTCAGGAATGAAACTAATTGCAAAAATGTATACAACTGGAATTTATACAGTTCAATTCCAATGGCATTTATAAAGGAGAGCATTGTCTTTCTATTGTTCAAAGATCATTATAGAAATTTTACAAAGAGGCAAAAGAAAAAAGTGAAATAGCAACAATTGAGATGAAAATAAAATGACATTTGGCATGAACGTAGTATACGAAACATGCATTTGTCAAGTCTATTAAAACACAGTGGAACCAGAAGTAAATAATATTTCATTTGTCACAAAAACATTGGTACATCACCCCATTGTATTCAAATTGTCAAAATGCTAATGCTACGACTGTGATAGTATGACTAGTATGAGGTGGTACATTATTATGATTGTACATATTCCCATACCATCATAATGTATTTTGAATTCATCAAACTATAGAATGTAGAACTTAACTGTTGGTTCTATTAAAAATAATGATAATAATGATAATAAAATAGTGCAGGGTCTCTGCCAAATACAACAAGGGAAATTGACTGATGTCATGTACATTTTACTAGTAGATCGTACTCTGTCATGATCTATATCGATCTCTGTACTTTTAGTTCTAAAGTAGTAGCGCTAGCTGTGATACGATACCGTGGACGACTATTTTACAGAACAGGACATCTAATTGTACATACGGGACTACGGCCAGTGCGTGCGCGATCAAAACTTGCCAATGCAGAGACAAAATCGAGTCCGGAATTCTCATTAACGTGAAGGTCACGTGACCCTACATGCATACAGATGGCATCGCAAAACCAATATTTTCGGAAATTTGCTTCGACTTTGGGTGCAATTTTGATCACTTCGTTTATTTTTGAGCCAAAATGAGGCTGGTATCAAAATTTCCGCTAGAATCTCATCTATTCAAATAACTGATTAAAATAACCATAGGAGTTGTAGATGGGTCAGGATCCAGCAATGTATCAGTGCATGTCAAAATCAGATTCTATCGCAAGCAGCTTCTTATATCCATTGTATCTCCCTCAAAAAGTGTCAAATTCGGCTAAAAAAAGTATGGAATTAATCGTCATTTATTGGACTACAAGACTTACCCGGTCACGGCTCCGGAAACAAGTTCATGGCAACGTAACAACGAGCGATGTTGGGGATATACATTTTGCGTCGACGAAAAGCCTCGTCGCCAGACACATGCGCAGAATTCCTGCGCGTGGAATAAATTCGGTGGATTTGCTCATTAGCATACGACGCTGCGGACTGACTGAAAGGAATTAATAGAACCAACTTACGACTCCTTTAATAAAAAAAAAAAAGAAGTAGATTGAACCAGGAGGTCAGCGCATTAATGAACGAGTCAAATTGACATATTACATGTTTAGGTCTTTCAATACATTTCCTATTATCTTACACATATACATCATATGTATAAAATCTTATATGTGAAATACCATAAATATATGGATAAATAAATGCACATGTATATAGTGTATATATGTATATATATATATATATATATATATATATATATATATATATATGTGTGTGTGTGTGTGTGTGTGTGTCTGTGTGTCTGTGTGTGTGTGTGTATAATATATATATATATATATATATATATATATATATATATATATATATATGTGTGTGTGTGTGTGTGTGTATGTGTGTGTGTGTGTGTGTATTATATATATATATATATATATATATATATATATATATATATATACAGATATATATATATATTATTCACTTACATATAACCGGTATGTACATGTACATGCTCTGGTAATAATAACGGCAAGGTCCTCTGAAAGAGACCTCCTAACCCTGAAGAGGCTACCTTGGTGAATAAGACAACATAGCTATCATCATTGTAATTATCTTTATTGTTACTATTTTGCTCAGATGTATGCCAACTTCCATTCAATACACAAAATATAAAACGTAAAACGTAAATGAGGGATGTTATGCAAAAATACTGTAGAAATAAACTGCGAAATTTAAATTTTGTATATCACTATAACATTGCTACTGTGCGAGGAATCCCCAAATGCCCCAAACTACGCTTTAAGCATGTTAAGAATTAAATAGAACAAAATATATCACCTCACTGGATTTTTTTTTTTTTTTGGGGGGGGGGTCTGCATTCTGTTGCAGTATAGTATCCACTGATATAGTAAGAAATACACGGAAATAATCTAATTCATATCCAGTTATTACACAATTTTAGTGAAGCTAAGCCTAACGTGCACTCTTAACCAGGACAAAGTGCAACTTGTTTGCCTAAGTGAGACATTGGAAATAAATTTGGAATTGTAGTACGTGACGTCTAATCAACAAGACAAGGCAAGACAAGACAAGACACAACATAACATAACATTACAATTTAACACAACCCGACACAACACGACACAACACAACACATTTCGAGTTCATTATGTCATTACGTTGTTGTACTGATTTCGTGACATAAATACCCAAACATTTCATTGTATGCTAAATTTGTTGGAGATATAAAACAACTTGAAACTTGAAACACACCAAGGACAGCATTTTTAACGGGAGAGGAGCATTTTTTTTTTGTAAGTGCAAAAAAAAAAACAAAAACCACACAACACAGCACAACACCCAAGGACACGCACTTTTGACGAGAGGCAGAGAGATGAACACTTTGTTTTTGCAAGTGCAATACTTTTGTTTGTTTGTTTACGGGTTGTGGCATAACGAGATGTGATACTGCCAAGTACTTATTGCATGTTCTAACAATATCTAATCTAATTTGATCACTCAGCGAATAATGTTTAAGAAGAAGGCGAATGGCAATCCCGACCTCCGGTGTTTTTAAAAATTAGACAATTATTTTTGCTTTGATAAATCCGTGGCAACATAATAAAGGAGAGCATTATCAAAATCAAAACGAGAAGAGGGAGGTACATGCACTTTTGTTCTCATTAGCGGATCTCATCAACTCTTACTGCCACTGATCTCGTGCAGATTTTACAGAGTTTCGATGTTAATTTGTCCATAGTTCTGCAAGATGCAGCATTAATGACATTCAGCACAGTTATATAGAATTAACCTAGCAAGAATGCCAAAGGTCTGGCATAGTTGCATGATGAAGGTTTCGTGTCTCGGAATGTCACCGACATTACTCAATTTGATTGGACTAGAAAGTTGGTACGAAATATGGGCCTACAATTCAATGGAGGTAATCTCACGAGCCCGACACCCATGAGTCCGACATGAAGCAAACAAGGCCCACGAGTCCGACACGGCTTACGTCATGAAACCCCGTTATGTAATGTCAGTTTCGTGGTTCTTTTTTACCTATAGTGTCGGACTCGTGGGCCTTTTTTGGCTAATGTCAAGCTCGTGACGGGCGCTTACGTTTTATGGGATCTGCAGAGTAGGAGTTGAGTTTGGGATCAGATTTTTAAAGTCGTCACCCTGTATGAGCATTACTGGATCGCTTCCATACACGTACTACCATAACTGCACTCGAACTTCACTTGGAGGCTACTGTACTTACGCTCTTCCCCGAAAAGTGATCTTTTCCCCTCCTCACAATGTTGCCGCCAGATAATCTGGGTCACCATCATTACACTAAAACTTTTTATTACGGGCCTTAAAATGACGATTAGGGTGATTTTAGGTACTTGACTACCTCTCCCTGTCCAGAAAAAAGGGAGGAAAATACAAGGAAATATGTAACGTGAAAAATGTTTTCCTATATCAAAGCACAGTGATCTATATACTGGACTGCGAATTCAATTTACCCATCAAATCCCTTTCCTCATCTTATTACATGACTTTGTTGTTTTCTGAATATCTTATAGTATTACAATGACTGTTTTATGTTCAACAGAGTAAATGTAAGCGTTGGTCATAATATGCAATACCTAAAGGCATATAATATACAATTAGATCAGTTTCCTTTTTGCGTGAATTATACTTATCCTCATTATTTTTGTGTTCTTTTTTTAGTTACGACTTTTTATGTATTTCTTAAATCAAAATCCGAACAACATGGAGTGCAATAAGAGGCATCCATAGATTGTTACCAATGTCGGCCTTATTGAAAAAATACAAAGTGCTTTTTTTCTTAAAAGGTTGACTCTTGACCTGTCCTTTTATAACATTGTTCTGCCAGGACCCTGCAATACGCTTC
This sequence comes from Diadema setosum, assembly GCF_964275005.1. Classification (NCBI taxonomy): domain Eukaryota; kingdom Metazoa; phylum Echinodermata; class Echinoidea; order Diadematoida; family Diadematidae; genus Diadema; species Diadema setosum. The sequence continues at coordinate 11,965,819 of NC_092692.1, read as the reverse complement.
TATGCAGTCAGCGTGCTCGCCCTTGGCCGTTTATTCCACATACACAGATTGATATTATATAATGACGTAACACTGCAAAAAGTCGGGTGTTAAATATGAAATACCGAGCTGATGTTCAATTCCTGGTGCTCATTTCTGGTGCTAAATTAACTCCTCCGGGTGGCACTTCAGAGTATAAAACCCTTTGTGAAAATATCACCAGGGGCCCGTTGCATAAAACTCCAACCGGATTTTTTTCCGGTTGAAATCACAAAATTCCGGTTGGAAGCTCCCAACCAGAGTTTTTATGCAACGGATTTTACATTCTTAGATTAGCAACCTTAAAAAATTCAGGTTGGGCAAATCCCAACCAGAATTTTCTAAGGTTGCTAAAAAAGTTTTATGCAACGGGACCCAGCATATAAATTGGTGTCAAATTAACACCACGAAGTGCCAGGGAAATACTTCCAACACCATCAAACAATATGCTTTCTACACCTGTAGGTGTGGTCCTCTAATTGACACTTGGTCGGTATTAGATTTAACACCCATGGTGCTTTTTTGCAGTGAACACATTCGAGTAGAACTCTCAATGTAGTATAGTAATGTGCACAAATGCTTCATATTTAGCCACTCCTAGTGGTATGCTCATTAGTAAGAAGTTTTTTTTTTTGCTTGCTTTGCACCCTGGTATACATACGGTCCGACAAGTCAAGGAAATGCTTGAAAGCGCCATAATGTACATCAATATCCTGTAAGGATCTGATTACTCTGCCTATATTATGCTTTTAATCGTGTCGTGTTTCAGAGAACTCCGGCCACGCCGAGATAAAACAACATCTCGGAGAGAAAAATCTGGGAGGTATAGTTTAGATAATCATCCCGTTGTATGTATAGTCTCAAGAGAATAGTACTACAGAAATTCATAATCTTGTCTTCATGCAATTCTCACCTCTAAATTCATCTCACTATACATGCTATATTGGATAAAGATAAGGTACTCATTGATGAACTCACTATTATCTGCCAAACTTCGAACTATTTTTTCAGAATTACTTTCTTTACCATTTCAACAAAGAAATAGGAATAGATCTCTTCTAAATTATAAGAATCCGTCACACAATTTTAGCAATTCAGCGACTAGTTAAAAAGCATGCACCTTAAAGGGACTATGCAGTGCAAATGCATGTTTAAATTGTGTTGAATCATGTATGATACCCTAATCGTCAATACGTGGCCAAACCAATATCTGAATGATATGTGTATATTTTAATGATAATGATAATGATGATGATGATGATAATAATGATAATAATAATGATGACGATGATGATAATAATGATAATAATGCTGTTATATCCTTCTTCAGATTACTTACATACCCCCACCAAAGAGAGAAAGAGAGAGAGAGAAAAAAAAGAATAATCCTTCAAAAGCAGGATTCTGGCGGTGACGTCATTCTGTTAATCATTGCTAAAGTGCCAATAATTATGTTTAACAAAAAAAAAACAAAACCATAAAATACACATACCCCTATAGACGAAGCATAACTTGCATGTTTCTGTGCAATGTCTTTTGTTAATCATATCAGTAATGTGGAAACGATGCCGCAACAAACCACCGAACTCTCTAAGAACCAACGCCTTCGTCAAATGACCATTGACTTTGTACAAGTTGACGATCGTAAATAGACAATAAAGAAATTCTTTACTGGAATGATAAAAAAAAAAAATCATTTGAATTTACTCCTACCCCCCCCCCCCTTTATAAGGTGCCATTTAGCGACCTTCAGAGATGTTTAGCAATAAATAGCAACTTTTGGGCGAATGTTTGCAAAGGTGTTTGCGCAAAGCAGTTGGCGAATGTTAGCGACCGCAAGCAAATAGAGACAATTCTTGAGAAGATCAGCAACTATTTGCCAATCCTTTTATTTACCACTATTTGTGAATGTTTGGGAAGTTTTGCTAATTCCTGGAAAAGTACCAAGCGAATCTATATATGGACATAACCCTATAACAAGGGTGAGCAAACGTTCCCCAACTTTGCGATTTCTTCTGACCGCAATCGAAGAATATTTTCGGGATGGATTTCCCGAATATGAAAATGAACTTCTGCCGGGAAGAGGCCCAACGTGCTGCTGCCCTTGTAGAACTGCTTTGCCTATAGCTAGTGCTGCCACAACTATCGTGTAAATCAAGAGAAAGAATTAAAGAAGATGAAGAGAAAGAAGAAAGGACGAAAAGGAAAGATAATTGGGTCAGTGAATACCTTGTTTCTTCCGCATGGCAACCTTCATAGCAAATTTCTTTCAATAGGTTGATTTCGTACAGTAAACATAATGGTTACTTGTCGGTAGCATCGGTGAAGTAGACAAAACTTCAACAACAACGTTTTACAACCGTTTGTAAAGACTTACGATTGTTTTGCAGACGCATACAACTATTTGCGGAAAATAAATTCGCAGAGGAGTTTTGAACACGTTCAAGATGTATTTGCGGCAAGAAAAACTGTTTGCAACAAGGAAATCTGTTTTCGAAATTTCCTTTTTCAACTTTTTACGAACCCTGGTGAAATTCCAAATTCTTAAGTTCGCAAGCATTCGCCGCTCAGTGAGATACCCACTTAAACGGATTGGTATTGACAGAACGACGTGTGAAATTCATCTATCAGCACATACCGATACTGATACATCCACAATGGGAGGGAAAATCCCTTTTCTTGCTTATCAACCGCAACGTGGTAAAAAAGTCAGACGGCTAATGAATGGCTTATAGATTTGTGTTGATCAGCCATGCATTATTCGTCCGTCATGTCTATTCAAAAGTACTCCAGTTCAATTCAATTCAATTCAATTCAATTCAATTCATTTATTTTTCATTCTTCTTTTTTTTTCAACAAAACATAACGCATAATAAATTTGGAATACTCCAATAACAGGGGCCGCGGAGCATTTGTTAGTGTGCATGTGTGTGTGCGTGTGTGCGTGTGTGTGTGTGTGTGTGAGGGGGGGGGGGGTTAGTGTTCGTAGTTTATCGGGTCAAGGGTCAATGTCCCCTATCTACTATTCAGACTGTTTGGAAAGTGCATTTCTTTTCTAAATGTACCAGTTCTGTGAAGTATCTACAAAGGATATATCGAAATGGAGATTGTCGGCCATTGGATATGAAAAAAATGGATTTTATTGTGAAGGGTGTAAACAGCTGCGTCATCGTTACCATTTGAAAGAACACGTAATTATGTGTGTTAGGAGATATGAAGTAGATTTAGTGCAAAGCTCTTGCCTGACATTCTTTTTTATTATTATTTCGTTACATGATATGATTGATGTCTTCATTTTCATTGTATAAATTCACGGCCTCTCTATTAAAAAAACAAAACAAAAACAAAAACAAAAACCTCACTTGGCTGATCGAGGACATTTTACTCCCCTACTAGATTAAACAGAACAAGCAAAACCGATGAACAAACAAACATTAAAATGACTGATTATTATACAATCATTATTGCAAATAATATAATCAACGTGATCAGCAATAATGCTTAATATTTTTCATCATAACCTTCCCCATTGATTTTGTCAACACACCATCACGAAGAATGTTATCCTATATCATTGTTACATTTACTCCTTCTCAAGTTGAATCATCATTAAAACCCAAAGTCTCCAAGCATTATACGTGCATGCTGTCACAATAGTGTTGAATGCATGGTATTCTGCATATGAATATCACACAATTCATTTTTCATGGTAAGTTCACCTTTCCTTGACCAGTCACTGAGATAATTGATATGTTGAGGCAAATTTTGTTCTTTATACGGTCTTGAAGAGCGAGGTCAAGTGCTCTTCCGTTGTTCTAGATCTTTTTGAATCCCACTTATATTCTCTTTATAGCATTCAGTTATACTACAGTGACGTGGTGAATTGTTCTAGGGTTCACATCTACAGAGATAATTACAACCTCGAAGTATTCAAACTTAAAGAATTTAAAACTTTGATTATTTGATTTTGCTGACGCTTTCATTGAATATTCTATTTAATCTTTTCAATCGTCATCCGAAGAAACAACTTTCATATGCATGTATACATGAACGACTTTTGCGACTGCTCGGATCAGATTACATAGATATCTTGAATGTGGACAGAACTGTACTAGCTGAAGCGTTGACAACCAGCAAGGTGCAAAATTAACTGTCAATATTCTCTTGAGAGAGAGAGAAAAAAAACAGGTCTACGGCTGGGTCGAGTGCAACGTATAATGTATATAGTACAGGAAGGTAAGAAATCGACCTATGTGCTATAGGGGAAAGATCCATAATGTAACTATGGTGTTGGACGATATATATATATATATATATATATATATATATATATATATATATATATATATATACATGTATATATATATATATATATATAAATATATATATATATATATATATGACCATTTCGTAAGTGTTACATATATTGTTGAAAATGAATAAAGTGAAACTGGAAGAAAGATTACAGGAGAGAAATACACGAAATATGACTGACATCAACTGATTAAATGAAACTTTGAAATAAAGATGGAATCATGAAATCAATGATTATTCAACAGTGAAATATGGGAATTTGACGTTTTTAAATGCGGTATGAATCACAAAACAGAACTTGTTTATGTTGATTGAATTCGAAGGTTTAATTTTTAAAATTGTGTGCCTATAAATGAAATTGAAATTGGTAGGCCTACTTAAGACGAAATTGAACGTCCATCCATAAAACAGCTGGCGCGAAATTGACTGGAAAGTTTTGCGTCGTCATAAGTTGAATCAATTTCTCACTAAACTGTGTGAAATAGAATTTAAAAGGAATGACATGAGACGAACTTAAATGATCAAAGAAATGAAATGAATCGTCAGAGCAGAGCGTTGACGAAAATCATTTGAATATGAACGCCTTCACATTGATTTGAATGCAAATCTGCTAAGGTTGGGTGGGAAAACCTCAGAATATAACTCAGCTCCAATATTCTACCTTCTTGTTTTCATATTTTTCTTGCAGTAATTACACATACTCAAAGAAGCAGAACTGCCAGCACGTTGAAATAGGCTCAAGATATTGCTACAAATGCGATTGTAATGCGAATGTCATTAATGAATGGTCGACCTATCGAGGAGCGAAGATGGTGTACAATCACTTATCAAATCTTTTAGAATCCAGTGCCCCCGCAAACTCTTAGGCCCGAATTCACGAAGGTGGTACAAATGAAACCATGGTCTAAACCAAGGACAAAAACCATGGAGCGCCAAGTGTCGCATGGAAAATTTCGTTACAAAATCAGTCATTTCGTCGGTGAAATGATTATTTTGTAACGAAATGACAACATTTTGTAACTAAATGAACATTTCGTCCACGAAATGATAATTTCATTATCAAAACGGTCATTTTGTCGACGAAAATGACCAATCTTGTAACGAAATATTCCGTGCAACACTTGGCGCTCCATGGTTTTTGTCCATGGTTTAAACCATGGTTTACTTTGTACCACCTTCGTGAATTCGGGCCTTAGATTCGGACACATTCCAAGACTGGAGATCCAGCGTCGAGATCGCTTTTTCGTGTCTTGTATTGACAAACCATCATCAAGTTATCGGGTGTTGCAAGAAAGTCCAGTTGCAATCAATCGCAAATATCTATTGCAAACTTTTTTTTTTCTAATTCGATTCAACTTATTTTCAGATTTCTCAATGAAGGAATGTACATAATAATAACATGAAGTGAATCACAATATCCGGCTTGGATGCACAGTAAATCAATATAAACACATAAAACATGGCGGTCAATCTTCATGGGTTTCGCTCTATGTATAACGCTAAAGAAATATGATGGAACCTACTTAAAAGCGAGCTTGTTAAGCGAAGGTCTCAAATTCTGAGCAGAGTGTATAAGATACAGATGAGGAGCACGGTTGCAACATAGGACCAAAAATAAAGAAAACAAAAATGATTCGAAAGGCAAAAATACCCAGGGCAATAACATAATCTTCTCATACAATACAAATAGTGATAAACAGACAACCACATTCTGCAGACGTAACAACACAGTTGATTTAGCAATGTTGACTTAGCACCATATTCAAACGTGTCTATAGCGGCTGCTCAAGGAAGACGAAGAGGTGGCCGCTATAAATAGGGTCATAAAAGTGACTTTTCTCTCGGAGGGATTTTCTTTTAGTGGCCGATACGGCAAGTGGCCGCTAAGACAGGTTTGACTGTATAAATAAATGAATAAATAAAGATACATAATCTTATACTATTAATCATCTTTTTTTTTTTCCTTTGGTAATGACATACTGCATTGGGTAGTAGAAGGCTTCACGGTGCACCACGTATTCTTTCTAGGGTAAGTGTGTGGCCCTGAAAAGGGCCTACCCAATCCCTGTGGCTTTTCTTGGGTAGGCCCTTTTCAGGGCCACACAGTTACCCTATAGAAAGAATACGTGGTGCACCGTGAAACCTTCTACACTGTACTACCCAAAGTTCTACCACCACGGAAGCCTTCAAAGATTTCGACATACACTGTACTGCATATAACATAGTACACATATGCATACATGGTGTATTTATATAAACATAATATATATATATATATATATATATATATATACTCCTAGATGGGTCATTTGGAAGACATTTCCATTTGTTTTATATGCAAATTTATTATTACATGTTCAATGGCAGTTTACGCAATGGAGACACGAAAATTGTCTCCTTAATGACCAGTTGTCTCCCTAATGAAGACACTTCCCCCCAATATGTCTCCCTAAGGTGCCAACTAGGGATATATATATATATATATATATATATATATATATATATATATATGTATATCATCAAACTATGAAAGTTCTGCGTCGATGTGTAATAAACAGATATCAAGAGTAAAGACAGTCGTATAAACAACACAGGAGCCACAAATTTGGCTCCTGTGGTGTTTATACGACTGTCTTTACTCTTGATTTATATATATATATATATATATATATATATATATATATATACACATATATGAGATATAATATATATATACATACATACATACATACATACATACATACATACATGTGTATATATAATATAAGTTGGTCAGATGTCGCAGTGAGGTAAAAACAACAGCGGTACTAGTATATAAAGGAGGTACTATATACGCGTACCTAGTACCTCTTTGCTCTGACAGACCACGATTTCATATTATACTTCCGGTAATGGGAAGTTTAGAGTTACAGTGGTGGAGCGCATGATAGAGTCATATATGTAATCATATATCATGTAGCATAATATCATATCTCCGAGAGATCTGGCATAATGCCTAGTGTTTCGTTTTTCAATGATATTTATTTAGTGTGAGAAGTGTGCGATGTATCTCGGGAGTCCAGCACTGATGAAAGTGAGTCAGGAGACCGAAATGCATTGATGAGAGTAGACTTTGATAATTTATTCTCAAATTCCAAGCTTGGGTCTCCCGGGCGAGTTGGCGTCAGCACAATCTCACATCATTGGGCTATAGGTGTCACTTAGGCCCTATACACTGTATATCGAATATCTGAATCGCAGCTGATAGAGTAGGCCTATATCAACACGCAGCTCGATACTGTAATAACAGTTATAGCCAAAGAGAGATCTGGGCCACGTTGCTGTAAAACTCGACTTGCGATTAATCGCAACTTCACGTCACACGCAAGTATCGCCCGCAACTTGGGTTTGATTTTGGAAGTTGCGTTTAAACGCAAAGTTTCTATCAACGGGGCAGTGGGTCCTGTATCATAAAACCTGTTATCAAGAACAAGTTACGATAGTTGTTATAAGCTACTGAAATCCTTGCATTTGATTGGCTGATGGCAAATTTGTCATAGAAATCTTGCAATTGTTACTGATAACACGTTCTATGAAAGGGGACCCTGGATTGTCTCTGAATGTCTTGAGCATCTCAGACTTTCATAACTGGAGATCTTTACTCTAACACGTCTAATGAACTGAATCCTGATTGGTTTATTCTAAAGTTTTATAATAATCTAGATATATCTAAATTAAAGTAGTAGCTATAGAATAGTGCAAGCTAGGAGAACCGGAGTGTGGTGTGATTCACATTAGTTTGACACACAGAAAGAATAAGAAAGGAGGAGGGACATGCAGCTGTGAGTGAATGCGGTATTATCCAAGATAATAATAGCTGTGCATATTTGGACATGAAAGGGCGTATGATTCACTAATGGGCTGGTATTATGTTCAAGGACGAGGAGAAGCCAAGGAGGTGCGACGGTATAAAAACTAGGAACAGGGCCCTATGGTCAGGCCGTGGTTTAGCAGAGGAGAGACAATTTAGAGGGGCTACTTAGAAGACAAGTGATGTTTGATTAATGATTTGATTTGATTTGATCTCTGCTTTTTCACAAAGTAAATTTAATGTAACAAACAATTTTCCAAAATTGATACATTGGACAAAGAATGAATACGTATATAGTCATGCATATATTATATACCAATCATATAACATAATCATACAATATGGTATACGTAAATTGTACGCGTCATAATAATACACGAACAAAATGGAAATCGCTGATTATTCAATAAATAATTGTTAGGAACAAAATGCAGAAGACCGCCATCTATAAGCAGAAGCTTGCTTTTAATGACGGTCTCAGAGAATACCTGTATGGTTTCCTTATCGTTACAAATCATTTCAAGGTGCTTCGGGTCGGAGAGTTATAGTCCGAAGAGGGCAGTGAACTTTATGTACCTATGATAACCTTTTAGTACCTCCTTGGTATACTGCATAACAAGTACAAGGAAATAGAGTGCATGCACTCTCTGCGTGCACTTCTAAATCCGGTGACCGGGACTGATAATGATGTGGTTTAATGGCGTTGAAAAGGCCCTGTTAAGTTAGTTGCTAATATAGATTTAGTATATCCTCACTGCTATACAGAATTAAAGTAAAGCCTAATAATTGAAGACGTCTTTCTTGTAAATTGAGGTTATTGGTACCGACGCTTTGTTTCGTTATAACTATCAAACTTTCGTTGTAATAACTAACCGTAGTTCAAAGCTAACTTCTTTTTATTTTTCTCTCTGGTGGCCCATTCGGGTCACCAGAGATCACAGGTTCACATCTCATTTAAAGATTTCGTGGCTCATTCGGACCACTAAATCTTTAATTTTGAAATTTCAGTGACGCGAAAAAGAATTGTAGTGGCCTGAAATAAACGAAAACACACTACGATCCATTTTGGATCGTCAGTGCCTCTTCGGGCAACCAAAAGATAGCATTTTGGAAATTCGGTGGCCCGACATCAATTTTTAGTGGCCCTGTCCCGGGCCACCGCTAATGTCGAGCCCCGCATAAAAAACGTACAGGCTAAAAACAAGCATCTTTTTGTGAATATTGCTTTGTATTTTGTGTACTGACATGGGTATTGTCACACATTCAACAGTATAACTGCACATACACTTGCAGAAACAAAAGTCGTATGCTCGTCAACATCAGATTTGACGACTGTTTGATGAACGCGTTGTATTCGCACGCTGAGTGAAAAACGCGCGAAAAGAGATTTGAAAGACCGCCAAGTTTGATTGACCGATTTTATTTCAGATTCCATCAGATTAATAAAAAAAAGATGTCATTACAAAGCATACATCAATAAAATATTAATAACATTAATTGCAGAACTGTCAACATGAATACATGAATGCAAAGTTTAGAGAACAGAAATAAGGGAAGATCAAAAAGCTCAAAGAGCTTGACAGTGGATTATCCCAGTACGTCATTATAGTAAAAATAATATGAAAATGAAAAGTTATGGAACAAAGTGGGGTTTTTTTTATGTTTTATTGAAAAATTATACAGAATCACACTATTTACAACAATTAACTTGATTAAAATAACACAATCACTGAACAATGTAGAGGAATTGTAAAAAAAGAACAAAAAAAAAAAAGGCAGAACATTAAGTTACCATATACAAATCAGATCTTGTTCAAGAGCGATATTCCGAGATGGGGAAGGAGAATAGAACAAGCAAACAAGCAAACAAACTAATGAGTGACCAATTAACAAAGTTTTGCTAACAACACTTGCGCGTAAAGTACATTGTAATAGATATTAGCGGTCTTTAAGATTCAAGATTTAAGATTCAAATAAGATTGAATTAGATTAAATTAAATTAGATTTAGATAAGTAACGCGAACGCTGTAGACGTGAAAAAAAAAAGAAAAAAAGATGGTGTTCTGCACATGCGCGAGACAGCTGTTTCCATTGTCCGACCAGAGAGGAGGCGTCGTCTTGTTTTGTTTTATTTTGTTTTTGTGAGGGTTTTTTTTTTCAAAGTCATTTTTCCACCTGAGAAGATGGCTGGATAGCCAAGGCACTAGCTGGTCTTCCATGGGTTCCAGTCCTGGGGGTTCCAGTAGTGTGGTTATGCACTCTGCTCTTCGCAATGAATGAATGAAGCGGCATCTTCATTGTCTCCTACGTGCATGACACACGGAACTTCCATTTTATGCCCTATCCGAGGGACAGAATGTTTTACCTCTTACTAGACGGGACGGTATAATTACACACAACACTAGTTGCTCATTTATGTTATAGACTCTGGAATCGAAGCCGGGTCTTTTGGATCCGGAAGCAGACGTGCTATACCGACTGAGCCAAATTACCGTCTTAGCGTGCGCGTCGCAGGTCTAAAGCTCACTAATAATAATAATCATAATAATGATAATGATAAATGATAAATGATGATGATAATGATAATAATAATAATAATGATAATAATAATGATAATAATAATAATAATAATAATAATAATAATAATAATAATAATAATAACAATAGTGATAATAATAGTAATAATAATAATAATAATAATAATAATAATAATAATAATAATAATAATTATTATTATTATTATTATAACAACAACAACAATAATAACAATAATGATAGATTGTGATGGAGGCGATAATGCTGTCTATCACAGGAAACGTGAAAAGTGAGAGTGAAGGTAAAGTGAGGGAAACCCATATTCTTCATTAGACCGCTTCTGTAATACTTTCAAATTCTATGCATTCTTTGTTCACAAAAGTTGCCCTTAACAACCACAAAGCTTGACGGAGGCTTGCCTGACATAGCAACAACTAGGCGAACTCCTGCTCATGAATGGAACTTAATCGAATTCGTTACTAGGAACTAGTTACTAGAAAAGAAACATCCATAAATTGTAATAAATTGCAGAAACGGTCTATTTGCACGATTCCCACAGACAATATTTACAGTGTAAATGGTACTATAACCAGACTGCACAACACAATAATTACACTGTAATGATGAACGCTGTAAATCATCACAGTTTCATTACGTATACAACACTTTAATGTCTTCCTTTTATCCATCGAGGTCTGAAATGGTTTCTGTTCGGATATCCCTGTTCGCTGAAAGCACACCAAAATGGTTTCTGGTTTCAGTTCGGCTATCCTTGTTCGTTGTAAGTCCATCAAAAAGTGGTTTCTGTTCAGCTGTAGTCATGTTTTTGTTGTTGTTGTTGTTGAAAGGACATTTTCTTCCAATGACAGCTATGACTCGATGGGGACGTGAACTTTGTGTTTCAAAATCTCGTCATATTTAGCGTGTTCTTCATCAATGGGGTGCATTATATTTAAAAAAAAAAAGCGTACCAATGAACCTTCTCGTTTTCGGATAAGCGAACCTTCGAAATAGACACAGTGACATATCTGTGAAAGAAATGCCCTCCAGTGTCCATTCTACACTGTAAAAACATCGGTGTTAGATTTAACACCATAGGTGTTAAATCTAACACCGATCAATCTTCAATAGAGGACCACACCCACAGGTGTAGAAAATGTATTGTGACGGTGTTAAAAAGTGTTCACCTGGCACTTCGTGGTGTTAATTTGACACTGTAGCTGGTGATATTTTTGACACTGCGCTAGAGTTAATTCATTAATGACACCGCATGGTGTTGATTTGATATTGGTGGTGTTAATTTCAATGGTATAACACCCGTCCAGCTTCAATAGGAGACCACACCAACTGGTGATACTGTGGTGTAAATTTGTTTACACATTTTTTCAAAAATCAAGTACTTTCTTCATCGTCTTGTTGAAGTTCAGAATTAACAAGAAATTCAGTAACTAAGAAACTATCAAAAAACAATTTCATGTTTTGAAATGACACCCGGAGGTGTTAATCTAACACCATGAATTAGCACCGGAAATTTAACACCAGCTCGGTGTTTCATATTTAACACCGGACTTTTTGCAGTGTAAGTAAAAAAAAAATTAAAAAAAATCAAACACAAGTCCCTGAATTCTCAATTATGATTGGCTGATAACAGACTTATATTTGATTATCTGACTTACGTTGACTGCACGTTTTATTCTTATTCTATTTATTTCTTACTATAAAATACTTTGCGTTCTGGATTGCTTATTAATCAAAGGTGGTCAGCTGGTAGGCCTATATACTGGATGGAGGTTGTTGTTATTTGCATTGATATTCACTATAAAACGATGTCCTGTTTCAGAGGAGAGTTTTTCATGTACAAATTGACTGCTGAATATAGCATAACTTATCTTTTGCAAATTTCACAATGATAACGGAGTATAATATCGGCCGTCACTTCAACGAGAATCACACTCAACTAAACGTACTGTACGTGAATTCTATAATAAAAGAAAAAGAAGACAAAGCAGACGTATACGCAAAAAAAAAGAGGAAAGAAAACAAGTTATTTATTTATTGACAGATCTGCATTCCAACAGAAACACATTTATTATGCATGAATAAAGGCAGAGGCATTTCATTTCTCGCATTTCCCAGAAGAAAAGCAGTTACTCCTGTATGCATTACTTCATTCCATGCCCTGTTCATAACTTAAATTCATATTATCTCAGTAAAGCTGAACTGGAACAAAAACTAAAACAGACAAGACACTCACGTTACAAGATTATGATGCACATAAGGGGGGGGGGGGGGTGGGCATTTCATCGAGCATTTGGTCGTTTGTTTGTTTTTTTCCAGACACTGGATTTGCTCTCAGCCAATCAGATGCAAGGATTTCAGAAGCTTAAAACAATTTGTCAGAAAAAATATCTGACAAAACGCTTGATGAAATGCCCCCCCCCCCCAACGTGCATATTTCATGCACGTCTTCACATATATAAAGCAATTACCCTCTTTATAAAAAGTTCAATGGAAAAGAGTCACATAAAAAAACAAAAACGCAGGAACTTCATTACATTTTCCATGACAAGATGATTTCTATTGAAGCAGAAATGTTGCTGCTTGGTTGCGTTTGGAAAATTCCACTTTATAGTTATTAGTTATAAACACATTCAGGTTTATCGTCATATCTTTAATGGCAAAACACCTTGGGGGAAAAAGGTTGGTTATACGTACATTCAAACAAACATGTTTGCGCCAAAGACTAATACTGACTCCAATCAAATTCATAATTGTAATATGCAAATCAGATAAGGTGACGTCATCACCCAGTAGCTCATATACCTTTTCCATACTTTGAACGTAAACTCTCGTATTAATGATCCAATTTCGTAATTGCAAAATATCCAATTTGTAATCAATAGATCCATAAATCTTTGTTAAATCATTCAGCTCCAACACGGAAGTTTCATGCAGTGTATATGATTCCACTTTGTAAGTCAATTTCAAATTTCAAACGAGGATATTTTGCAAAAATTTTGGCGCGCAAGCCAATAGGGAGTTTGCGAGGCGATGAAATCAACTGAACTACTAATCTTTACATATGGATGTTTGCAGTCGACATCGCTGTCTCCTGAAAATATATAACTTCCATTTCTAAAACTTCCTTTGATGTAAGGAAGATTTGTCTAAGTAAAATATCTGCCTTTTCGAACGTAAAGTGGAAGCTCCCCAATGCGTTTGTCACTTTTATACAATATCATCTTAGCGGTTACAGTTCGTTATTCCGAAGATTCGTCACTCCGAAGGTTCGTTCATCCGAAAATGTGATAACATTTGTTATGCCGAAGGTTCATTAATCCGAAAATGAAATAAGGTTTGTTATTCCGAAGGTTCGTTAAACCGAAATTGAAACACAGCTCGTTATTCCGAAGGTTCGTTAAGGACCCTATTTCATTGTTGGATCAACGAACCTTCGGAATAACGAACTCTATTCCATTTTCGGATAAACGAGCCTTCTAAATAGCGAACCCTATTTCATTTTCGGATTAACGAACCTTCGGAATAACGCCTCAAATGTTCGGATTAACGAACCCCTTTTCATTTTCGGATCAACGAACCTCTAGGTACAGGAATTTGTGTGTTTCGGATTAACGAATCTTCGAAATAACGAACCTTCGGAATAACGAACAGCACCCATCTTGGTACACACTGCTCGGAAAATTTCCTGTTATACAATGAAACACGCCGACTCGATTTCAAATACTGCTACAGATAGTTTGATCTATAAATATCCATGACGGAAACATTGGCCTTCACACACTTATATGGGTGTGCTTAATGATTTACAGCGAAAGTGACGTGATGAAGGAGAAATTCTGAAACAGATCTAGAAAAGGAAATGCAATGAAACTTTATCCGACAATTTAAGGGCTACCCAGACATGAAACGACATGCACAAACATCAGGAGGGTGCAGTGAATGTTAAAAATGCCATGACAACGCTAACCATAACAGCTAGGTCATAGGCCTGCACAAGAGGTGACATATTTACAATGTAGTGTTTGCTCCTGATGTACGTGACAATTGCTCCGGTCTATTTTCTCCAAGGACCAGTGGGGCTACAGGGTTAGGTTTGTGATAGGGTTTTAGGTTTAGTTTGACGTAAGGGTTAGGGTAATGTTTGTGGGTAGAATTTATGTGCGGCTTTAATAGCATGCAGATATTTCATGGGAGCAATATTGTCGCAGGAGCAAATGTCATGGAACCTGCACAAGAATTGCTTGAAAATAGCACTGTCTTAAAACATTTCGCCGGTTGTGTGTGACCAATCTCACATTCTCGTGAAAGGAGATAAAACTCACAAATTCAATTTATTTTTCTCATATCCATCAAAGATTTTCATTTTCAATAGTTTTGTCCTGTTCATTCTCTAACACAACACTTCCATGTGTGCTTACCCCAGGCCGTATACTATACAGTACCTTCGATATTCCCATGCTCATGTTTCATAATATTAGATAGCGTACTGTGGAATGTAAAACGTTCCTGTTAATTGGTGTTACAATGTAGTAGATAGCAGTCATTGCCAGTGTGTGTATCGTACGCACGAGTAAGACCACTGTGTACCCAACACCTCAGCATTTTAACGGGGCACTTGTCTATTCAGAAATCTCTTATTGGAGTCATTCTGACGTGTAATTTGTCCTATGTAAATATGTTACTATTATACTTCTTGTTAATATGTTTAAAACTTTAGTATGTTTTGTTTTATATGTTTATCCGGGACCCCTTTTTTACAAGCTCTGCTTCTTTTGGGGTCCCCAACCATTCATTATTCTTAATGCTGTATCCTTAATGTCAAATGTTTAATGAATTGGTTAAATAAAACTTGAACTTGAACTTGAACTTAAATCAATGTCACTGTGATTGATAAAAGCTTCACCTACAAATTGTGGGTAACATAGGGAAGGGGGGGGGGGTCTCTGTTTGTTTAAGCATTTCACTTTAACAATGCATGGTTGTGTGATTTCATGATTTTGTAAGTCAAAAGTGTTATTTAGGAGGATTAAAATATGTGCCAATGTATCACTCAAATTTGTCCTGGCTTTCCGAGTGGAGCGTTCACACTGAAGTATGTAAAGAGGAAACATGCTTGGTATTTAGGTATTGAATATTGTTTACACCACGAGTGCAGTCCATGGTTCAATCTCTCCAAGACGAGGTCATCCCACAAGACCGACACCCACGAGTCATACAGCCCACGAGTTCGACACTGAAAACAGGTCCATGAGTCATACAGCTCACGAGCCATACAGCCCATGAGTTCGACACTAGGCAAATAAAGCCCATGAGTTCAACAGATACGACACGGGGCTTAATGTGTCGGTCTCGTGGGCCTTGTTAGCTTAGTGCCGAACTAATGGGCTGTATGATTCGTGAGCTCATCTTATGACTAAAAAGCTTGCAAGTCAATGATACATCTATGAAGTACATGTGAAGAGTTTGTTTGCAAAAACCGATAAGTCCATATTTGCCAAATAGAGATATTTGCGATTAAAGGTCAAGAAAAATAAAGAGAATAATAAGAAAATGTGTGCTTCTTTTGACCATAACTTCAAAAATATACCTTTATATGTAGTGACCAATACATCATTTAAAAGGTATTATTTTGTCCTTTATGATAGAGACCGTAACTCAAAATCTTTAAAAATGGACTTATCGGTTTTTGCAAACAAACTCTTCATGTATACATTACTGGTTTTACGAAATTGAGACTTGCGACTTACAATAAAGGTGATGTCATGATCATCAAGTTAACATTTTCAAGATTGTTGAACTTGATATGATTTGTAGATAACAAAAAAATCAAATATGAATATGAATGATCTCTGTAAATGTTGATAAAAACCCCAGAATTTAACAGGAAGGACACTGGGAAGTCACAAAAACCCCAAACTGAACAACTGCAGTATCTCGGCAGTGATGTACGAGATTAATTGCTGAAAATATATGAACTTGTATTATTGAAAATGAAATTAAAACTAACATTTATGACATTATCATGACCTAAACTCGACTAGTGAGAAACTGAATGCAGATGTTGTGCCAAAAAAACAAACAACAACATAAACAAACAAAAACTAATCTGTCACCAATTAGAATGATATCATGATGCCAAAAATGATAATCTTCAACACAAAATCGAAAAATCCTTCATATCGAATGTGAACCAAGGGGGAAAAAAACAAAGTGAATCGCTCACACATAAATGCTGAAGTTGATTGACATTTTGGGAAAGAAAATGTATAACAAAAAAATTTGAAAAGTCTACAAAAGAATTGATATACTGTAATGCATTCATATAATTACAGAAATGCATCATCAATCCTCAAACTAATGCATATCGCTGCACTATTTTGCTAATCAATGTCACTTGCTAATACTGTAATTCATATGTGAATATGGTATAACAGCAAATGTAGCTCTCGATGACACAGCATTTCCCATGCTCAAACTAAACACCAGCACTTTAAACTTCAACAAACATAAACCATTACAATGTCACCCCTAAATAATACTTAATGTTAGAATCAATACTGATAGCAAATCAAACTTTGACATCAGATAATGATTAAACAATTAATAGACTTTACTCGCCAACCCATGACTCCAGACAGACAACTCTAAACGGTAGTGGTTGAGAGCACCCCATTACACATCAATTTCCGCTATATACTTTTTATCACAGTTCCTCTTTTGGCACTAATCAATGTTGACTTACGACGCAAATACAAGGAAATGAAGTTATAAAAGGTAAAGGTGCAGGGTAGCATACTATTCCTTATACACACAAGTACTTCTTCTTTTAATGTGAATGCCTGTTTCAGCTATAAATGACTTCCATGTAAACTCAGGAGTTCCAGGTTGTTAAAAATATTATCTTCTTACTATCCACATTAACCTGTTGCTTCCGAGATTACTTGTAGACAACAAGTTAAAGGACATCAACGTTAGTGAAGGTTCCTCTTGAAATGCCAACTAAAATAGTGCTTGTCTTCATGTGTTTGTTAACGTGTTCCTGTTTAGGAGCACAGCAGGAAGGATTTATCTCTTAAATGGACAATGTCCCCCAATCAATTCTATATACCCGTAGTCCCTGGCAACCTGCAAGCTCACGGTGATTGAGGCATTTTTGAGGTGGTATCTTTCCATCCAACTGACATAACTAGGACTATAAATTTCTCCCTAACCTTTCGAACAAAATTAACAACAAACGATGAGAACTAATGCAGAAAACAACTAGGTTTATGCTGCTATGGGCCTGTTCAGCAATAGTAATGTATGTATTTGTGCTCTTGCTATTAATTTTGCTGAAAACTGAACAAATGACAGTCTTAAGGTTTGACTTGACTATGGTCTTGGAAACAATTCACCTGAGCACCAATTATAATATACGACCAGCAAACTAATGGTCATCTCTTGCGGTAATACGATGTATCTCATCTATCATTTGAAATACCATATGCAAAAGAAAACCACTGACTCTGATTATGAGTTTGGCATTTCATGTTATATTTGTTGGAAGCAGGAAAATGTTCCACAGGAAAACATAAACGTCGTGCAACACTAACACATTGACCAAACACATACAGGGTTATTAGGTAGGACTGCACTAAAACAACAAGCAAACTTTTCCTTTTATTCCACTTGAGGACCATGAGGAATTAAATTTACATCCAGAAATGAAATGAGATATGAAGGAAATCTGATTATATGGGTTTAAAAAGACCCATAAAACTGAAACTACATGTATGTTGATCTTATTTGAAATGAGGACAGTTATCCTGGTATAAAAAAAAAAAAGTCCCTCTACTACAAACACGAAAGTAGAAAATATGACACATTTTAACAGGGGTGAAACCAGCAAAAAATAAAAAACAGAAAAAAAAAGAAGATAAAAGTGTACGCATTCTTACTATTGTCCACACAAATTTACATCATCATTAGTGAAGGGTTGAGGGTCAGCAAAATCTTTACAAATGCAAATTTTGTCCAAGTACCAACTACGAGTAGTAAAAAAATGTCTACTTTTACAGCATTCAAGAACCTGTGTCATACAAACTACTGTATATGCTGAATATTTCGCGAGGTTTTTATTTTCGTGAAATTTCGCGAGTCAGGAGCTATTCGCAAAATTAAAGACATGCGAAAATATTGACTCTGATCCTGATGGGGATGTGACATAAGTGTGTACATTTCTCCGTTCATTACAGGACTCCACAATCGCGAATTTAACCACTTGCGAAATCGTCGGGAATTCTTGATTCGCGAAAATTTAGAGTCGCAAAATATATGCCATATACAGCAGGGCTGCACACTAACCCATTTTTTCTACCGGTCCAACCTGTCTCTGTCGGACCGGTAAATGCCCCATTTTACCATTTTTTACCGGTCCGAACAGAAAATTTACCGGTCAACAACGACAACCTAAAAAAACATTAAATGACTTGCAAACTTATTTTCTTGTTTTTTTTTATGGACGTACCCCCTTACCCATGTACATTTTACAGATTAATATTATTTTTTTTTAAACTTGCATTATTAATTGCACAAGAAATAAAAAAAAAAGATAGGAAAAATGGAATGTTTGTGAATTACAGTGTAAAATGATAATGAACAAAATCAGATTGTATCAAATGCGTTTGTGACTTTTTCTAAACATCGGCGCACGAACTTGCTGCGTAACCTGCTCTTGGTGGTCAGTTGGATTGCGACGATTTAATGAATTATTTTAGCTGTGATATTTTCTGATGCACGCGCTACAAGGGGTTCTTTATTTTTCTCCCGATAATCTCTTCGCATTTGTGCATGCGTTCTTGAAAGGTACTCGACATGCAGGGCCGAATTCGCAATCCTTTTTGCGCCCATTTCCACCTCAAATATTAGCGGGATTGTGACGATTTCATAAATTACTTCGGCTGTAATATTTTCAGATGCAAGCGCCAAAAGAGGTTGAAAATGTGTCCTTTATTTTTCCCGATAAACTCTTCGAATTTCGTAAGTGCGTTCTTAAAAAAAGATGCACCACATGGCCGAATTCATGATACTTTTTGCGCCTATTTCTACCTCAAATATCAGCGGGATTGTGACGATTTCATAAATTACTTCGGCTGTAATCTTTTATGATGTAAGCGCCGAAAGAGGTTGAAAATGTGTCCTTTATTTTTCCCGATAAACTCTTCGAATTTCGTAAGTGCGTTCGTAAAAAGATGCACCACATGGCCAATTTCATGATACTTTTTGCGCCTATTTCTACCTCAAATATCAGCGGAATTGTGGCGATTTCATGAATTACTTCGGATGTAACTTTTTGTAATGCACGCACCGGCGAGAATGGTTGAAAATGCGTTCTTCATTTTTCTCCCCATAATCTCTTCGCATTCCGTACATGCGTTCTTGAAAGGTATACGACACGGCCGAATTCACGATCCTTTTTGCGCCTATTTCTACCTAAAACATCAGCGGGATTGCGATGATTTTATGAATAACTTCGGCTGTAATCTTTTATGATAACGCGCCAAAATGGGTTGAAAATGTGTCCTTTATTTTTCCCGGATAAACTCTTCGCATTTCGTAAATGCGTGCTTAAAATATATACGTCACGGCCAAAAATCCTGATTCTTTTTGCGCCTATTGTTTCCTCAAACGTCAACGGGATTGCGATGATTTCATGAATTATTATTCGGCTGTAATCTTTATGATGCACGGGCCAAAAGGGGTTGAAAATGTGTCCTGTATTTTTCTCCCAATAATCTCTTCGCATTTCGTACGCGTATACGACACGGCTGAATTCACGATCCTTTTATCGCCTACTTCTACATTAAATATCAGCCGAATTGTGGCAATTTCATGAATTACTTCAGATGTAATCTTTTGTGATGCACGGACTAGCTAGAATGATTGAAAATGCGTTCTCTATTTTTCTCCCCATAATCTCTTCGCATTCCGTACATGCGTTCTTGAAAGGTATACGACACGGCCGAATTCACGCTCCTTTTTGCGTTTATTTCTACCTCAAATATCAGCGGGATTGCGATGATTTCATGTATGACTTCGGATGCAATCTTTTATGATAACGCGCCAAAATGGGTTGAAAATGTGTCCTTTATTTTTCCCCGATAAACTCTTCGCATTTCGTAAATGCGTTCTTAAAAGATACACGACACGGCCAAAAATCATGATTCTTTTGCGCCTATCGTTTCCTCAAACTTCAACGGGATTGCGATGATTTTATGAATTATTATTCGGCTCTAATCTTTATGATGCACGGGCCAAAAGGGTTTGAAAATGTGTCCTGTATTTTTCACCCAATAATCACTTCGCATTGCGTACATGCCTATACGTCAAGGCCGAATTCACGATCCTTTTAGCGCCTATTTCTACATCAAATATCAGCGGGATTGCGATATGTCATTAATTATTTCGGCTGTAATCTTTTGTGATACATTCACCAGAAGGGTTGAAAATGCGTTCTTTATTTTTCTCCCGATAATTTCTTCGCATTTGTGCATGCGTTTTCAAAATTATACATTGCATGCAGGGCCGAATTCAATATTCTTTTTGCGCCTATTATTGTTTACTCTAAAATTCCAACGGGGTTGCGAAATTTTCATGAATTACTATTCGGCTGTACAAATGATGCAAGCGCCAAAAGGGGTGAAAATGTGTCCTTTATTTTTCTCCCGCTAATCTTTTCCCATTTCGTACATGCGTTCTTAAAAGGTATACGACACGGCCGGATTCACGATCCTTTTTGCGCCTATTTCTACCTCAAATATCAGCGGGATTGTGGCGATTTCATGAATCACTTCAGATGTAATCTTTTATGATGCACGCACCAGAAGGGTAAAATGTGTTTTTTATTTTTCTCCCGATAATCTCGTCGCATTTGTGCATGCGTTTTTGATAACCAACACGGCATGAAGGACTGAATTCAAGATCCTTTTTGCGCCTATTATTTCCTCAAATTTCAACGGGATTGCGTTGATTTCATGAATTGTTATTCGGCTGTAATCTTTTATGATGCACTCACCAAAATGTGTCCTTTATTTTTTTTCTCTCTCCTCTATAATCTCTTCGCATTTCGTATATAAGCTTTTGAAAGATACAACGCGGCCGGTCGAATTCATGATCCTTTTTGGGACGATTTCTACCTCAAATATGTAAGCGGGACTGCCATGATTTCATGATTTTTTTTCCTCCCTAGTATTATCTCTTCACATTTTGTGCATGCGTTCTTAAAAAGTACACGGAAGAGCCGATTTCGTGATCCTTTTTGCGCCTATCTTCATTATGAGACCATTCTGAGCGAATGAAAATATTCATTTGTGAAATGACTGTGTAAAATGAAAATGAACGCAATCAGATTCATTTACTGTATCGCTGAATATCGAATGTGTTTTTACTTTTTCTAAAAATCGACACAAGTAAATTAGTTCTAACAAAACTGCCACGCTGCTGCGAAGCCGGGATCGGATCGATCTTGCGTTAAAAAATCATGAGTAAAATGAACCAGAAATGCGTGCGCTTCTATCAATGCTTCTTGTCTGGCATGACCGCCGATCGCAAGCAAACGAAAAGCAGTTACACTGTACATGCTCTGCATGTATTGCATTGCATGGCAGTGCGTGAGCAGCGCCAAATGCGCAAGCGCGAGGGCGAATAACTGGTCGACTGCTAGTGCTCAAAACTAATGTATGTTTACTGTACAAAGTGCACCGGTAGACATAAACGAAAACTTGCGTAAAACTTGTTGAACAGTGCGATATCTTGCATTCTGTTTCTCCCTGATCGGGGCTGCTATTTTTCTTTCTACTGACCCCACCAATGCTTTTTTTTACTGGTCATGTCGGACCGGTAACTTGTGGATTTCCTGAAAAGTTACCGGTCCGACAGTGACTTTTACCGGTCTTTGACCGTCGGACCGGCGCCAGTGTGCAGCCCTGTATACAGTATCGTAACCTTCATGAAAGTGTTCTTTAAATGTTATGCACAGAATTCTCTGCAGTTGGAAAGGGATGAGGAAGGGGAAAAAACAACAACAAACAAACACTTGTTCCAGAACAGCTGAAGCACGGTGAGTATACCTGGACAAAAGAAATGAAACATCCAATGTACTCAGTATCCTCTTTCTTAGCATCCCTTTGCACCAAACTGCTTCATATTTTCTGCAACATCCCATTTGTATTGAACTCACTCACATTTTTTCACAACATCCTATCTGTATCAAATTGTCTGATTTTCCTGCAAAATTCCACCTGTATCAAACTGCCATCCGGCCGGCTGAACAGACATATAACTTCCTAACTTTTCTTTTCACAATCTGAGCAACAAAGAAGTCTCAAAATGAGTTGAAAGTATTGATGTTCTCATTATAAAAAGAATAAAAAATAAATAATGCTGCAGCCATGAATGGAATGTTGTCAATTACAGACTTCACAAATGAAAAATTTTCAGGCCAACTTGAGAATGATGTCGATTATTGTCTTGATAAATATAGGCCTATAAACAGTACATTTCCACACTCAGCTTAGCATAAAGCCTCATGCGAGACCACCCCTGGAAGGAGTTCTGCAAATAAAATACTGTAACACTTGTAGACGATGCCCTTTTTTTGCTGCATGAAAGTTTGACAAATTGCCACTGGTATGCAATGCATGTAGTGTAGACAAGAACTTTCACACGCACTTTAACTTCACACAAATCTTGGCTCTTCATAAAATTCGCAAAAAAAACTTCAGGTTCTACAATATATTTCCTTGGGGTGGAGGGAGGGAGGGCATTGGGTCATCAGCCTCTAGATGTACAGGGTTGGTTTGACGGTTCTTTTCCAACTCTCCTCCCAGCGCAGGCTCTGGAATGTCTTCAGGTTCTCCCGGAATCGCTGTAGCTTCTCCTGCTCGGCGGGGAAGTTGACGAGAAGCTCCTGAGAGTAGAAGCATACGAGGAGGAGGAGGAGGAGGAGGAGATGGAATGGAAGGAGGAGAGAGGAAAGGAGGGAGGGTGGGAGGGAATGATGGAAGGGAGAGGGTGAGAGGGAGAGTGAGAAAGGAGAAGGAAGAAGAGATAGATTGATAGAAAGAGATATATCAATGGAAATATAAGAGAGGGAGAGAGGAAAGAGAGGGAGGGAGGGGATGAAGGAAGGGAGAGGTTGAGAGGGAGAGTGAGAAAGGAGAAGGAAGAAGAGATAGATAGATAGAAAGAGATATATCAATGGACATATGAGAGAGGGAGAGAGGGAGGGAGGGAATGAAGGAAGGGAGAGGTTGAGAGGGAGAGTGAGAAAGGAGAAGGAAGAAGAGATAGATAGATAGAAAGAGATATATCAATGGACATATGAGAGAGGGAGAGAGGAGAGAGGGAGGGAGAGGGTGAGAGGGAGAGTGAGAAAGGAGAAGGAAGAAGAGATAGATTGATAGAAAGAGATATATCAATGGACATATGAGAGAGGGAGAGAGGAGAGAGGGAGGGAGAGGGTGAGAGGGAGAGTGAGAAAGGAGAAGGAAGAAGAGATAGATTGATAGAAAGAGATATATCAATGGAAATATAAGAGAGGGAGAGAGGAAAGAGAGGGAGGGAGGGGATGAAGGAAGGGAGAGGTTGAGAGGGAGAGTGAGAAAGGAGAAGGAAGAAGAGATAGATAGATAGAAAGAGATATATCAATGGACATATGAGAGAGGGAGAGAGGAGAGAGGGAGGGAGAGGGTGAGAGGGAGAGTGAGAAAGGAGAAGGAAGAAGAGATAGATTGATAGAAAGAGATATATCAATGGAAATATAAGAGAGGGAGAGAGGAAAGAGAGGGAGGGAGGGGATGAAGGAAGGGAGAGGTTGAGAGGGAGAGTGAGAAAGGAGAAGGAAGAAGAGATAGATTGATAGAAAGAGATATATCAATGGACATATGAGAGAGGGAGAGAGGGAGGGAGGGAATGAAGGAAGGGAGAGGTTGACAGGGAGAGTGAGAAAGGAGAAGGAAGAAGAGATAGATAGATAGAAAGAGATATATCAATGGACATATGAGAGAGGGAGAGAGGGAGGGAGGGGATGATGGAAGGGAGAGGTTGAAAGGGAGGGTGAGAAAGGAGAAGGAAGAAGAGATAGATAGAAAGAGATATATCAATGGAAATATAAGAGAGGGAGAGAGGAGAGAGGGAGGGAGGGGATGAAGGAAGGGAGAGGTTGAGAGGGAGAGTGAGAAAGGGGAAGGAAGAAGAGATAGTTTGATAGAAAGAGATATATCAATGGAAATATGAGAGAGGGAGAGAGGAGAGAGGGAGGGAGAGGGTGAGAGGGAGAGTGAGAAAGGAGAAGAACAGATAGATTGATAGAAAGAGATATATCAATGGAAATATAAGAGAGGGAGAGAGGAGAGAGGGAGGGAGGGGATGAAGGAAGGGAGAGGTTGAGAGGGAGAGTGAGAAAGGAGAAGAACAGATAGATTGATAGAAAGAGATATATCAATGGAAATATGAGAGAGGGAGAGAGGGAGGGAGTGGATGAAGGAAGGGAGAGGTTGAGAGGGAGAGTGAGAAAGGAGAAGGAAGAAGAGATAGATAGATAGAAAGAGATATATCAATGGAAATATGAGAGAGGGAGAGAGGGAGGGAGGGGATGAAGGAAGGGAGAGGTTGAGAGGGAGAGTGAGAAAGGAGAAGAACAGATAGATTGATAGAAAGAGATATATCAATGGAAATATAAGAGAGGGAGAGAGGAGAGAGGGAGGGAGGGAATGAAGGAAGGGAGAGGTTGAAAGGGAGAGTGAGAAAGGAGAAGAACAGATAGATTGATAGAAAGAGATATATCAATGGAAATATAAGAGAGGGAGAGAGGAGAGAGGGAGGGAGGGAATGAAGGAAGGGAGAGGTTGAGAGGGAGAGTGAGAAAGGAGAAGGAAGAAGAGATAGATTGATAGAAAGAGATATATCAATGGACATATGAGAGAGGGAGAGAGGGAGGGAGGAGATGATGGAAGGGAGAGGTTGAAAGGGAGGGTGAGAAAGGAGAAGGAAGAAGAGATAGATAGAAAGAGATATATCAATGGAAATATAAGAGAGGGAGAGAGGAGAGAGGGAGGGAGGGGATGAAGGAAGGGAGAGGTTGAGAGGGAGAGTGAGAAAGGGGAAGGAAGAAGAGATAGTTTGATAGAAAGAGATATATCAATGGAAATATGAGAGAGGGAGAGAGGAGAGAGGGAGGGAGGGAATGAAGGAAGGGAGAGGTTGAGAGGGAGAGTGAGAAAGGAGAAGAACAGATAGATTGATAGAAAGAGATATATCAATGGAAATATAAGAGAGGGAGAGAGGAGAGAGGGAGGGAGGGGATGAAGGAAGGGAGAGGTTGAGAGGGAGAGTGAGAAAGGAGAAGAACAGATAGATTGATAGAAAGAGATATATCAATGGAAATATGAGAGAGGGAGAGAGGGAGGGAGTGGATGAAGGAAGGGAGAGGTTGAGAGGGAGAGTGAGAAAGGAGAAGAACAGATAGATTGATAGAAAGAGATATATCAATGGAAATATGAGAGAGGGAGAGAGGGAGGGAGGGGATGAAGGAAGGGAGAGGTTGAGAGGGAGAGTGAGAAAGGAGAAGAACAGATAGATTGATAGAAAGAGATATATCAATGGAAATATAAGAGAGGGAGAGAGGAGAGAGGGAGGGAGGGAATGAAGGAAGGGAGAGGTTGAAAGGGAGAGTGAGAAAGGAGAAGAACAGATAGATTGATAGAAAGAGATATATCAATGGAAATATAAGAGAGGGAGAGAGGAGAGAGGGAGGGAGGGAATGAAGGAAGGGAGAGGTTGAGAGGGAGAGTGAGAAAGGAGAAGAACAGATAGATTGATAGAAAGAGATATATCAATGGAAATATAAGAGAGGGAGAGAGGAGAGAGGGAGGGAGGGGATGAAGGAAGGGAGAGGTTGAGAGGGAGAGTGAGAAAGGAGAAGGAAGAAGAGATAGATTGATAGAAAGAGATATATCAATGGAAATATAAGAGAGGGAGAGAGGAGAGAGGGAGGGAGGGAATGAAGGAAGGGAGAGGTTGAAAGGGAGAGTGAGAAAGGAGAAGGAAGAAGAGATAGATAGATAGAAAGAGATATATCAATGGAAATATAAGAGAGGGAGAGAGGAGAGAGGGAGGGAGGGGATGAAGGAAGGGAGAGGTTGAGAGGGAGAGTGAGAAAGGAGAAGGAAGAAGAGATAGATTGATAGAAAGAGATATATCAATGGAAATATAAGAGAGGGAGAGAGGAGAGAGGGAGGGAGGGGATGAAGGAAGGGAGAGGTTGAGAGGGAGAGTGAGAAAGGAGAAGGAAGAAGAGATAGATTGATAGAAAGAGATATATCAATGGAAATATAAGAGAGGGAGAGAGGAGAGAGGGAGGGAGGGAATGAAGGAAGGGAGAGGTTGAAAGGGAGAGTGAGAAAGGAGAAGGAAGAAGAGATAGATAGATAGAAAGAGATATATCAATGGACATATGAGAGAGGGAGAGAGGGAGGGAGGGAATGAAGGAAGGGAGAGGTTGAGAGGGAGAGTGAGAAAGGAGAAGGAAGAACAGATAGATTGATAGAAAGAGATATATCAATGGACATATGAGAGAGGGAGAGAGGGAGGGAGGGAATGAAGGAAGGGAGAGGTTGAGAGGGAGAGTGAGAAAGGAGAAGGAAGAACAGATAGATTGATAGAAAGAGATATATCAATGGAAATATGAGAGAGGGAGAGAGGAGAGAGGGAGGGAGGGAATGAAGGAAGGGAGAGGTTGAGAGGGAGAGTGAGAAAGGAGAAGGAAGAACAGATAGATTGATAGAAAGAGATATATCAATGGAAATATGAGAGAGGGAGAGAGGAGAGAGGGAGGGAGGGAATGAAGGAAGGGAGAGGTTGAGAGGGAGAGTGAGAAAGGAGAAGGAAGAAGAGATAGATAGATAGAAAGAGATATATCAATGGACATATGAGAGAGGGAGAGAGGGAGGGAGGGAATGAAGGAAGGGAGAGGTTGAGAGGGAGAGTGAGAAAGGAGAAGGAAGAACAGATAGATTGATAGAAAGAGATATATCAATGGACATATGAGAGAGGGAGAGAGGGAGGGAGGGAATGAAGGAAGGGAGAGGTTGAGAGGGAGAGTGAGAAAGGAGAAGGAAGAACAGATAGATTGATAGAAAGAGATATATCAATGGACATATGAGAGAGGGAGAGAGGGAGGGAGGGAATGAAGGAAGGGAGAGGTTGAGAGGGAGAGTGAGAAAGGAGAAGGAAGAACAGATAGATTGATAGAAAGAGATATATCAATGGAAATATGAGAGAGGGAGAGAGGAGAGAGGGAGGGAGGGAATGAAGGAAGGGAGAGGTTGACAGGGAGAGTGAGAAAGGAGAAGGAAGAAGAGATAGATAGATAGAAAGAGATATATCAATGGACATATGAGAGAGGGAGAGAGGGAGGGAGGAGATGAAGGAAGGGAGAGGTTGAAAGGGAGAGTGAGAAAGGAGAAGGAAGAACAGATAGATTGATAGAAAGAGATATATCAATGGACATATGAGAGAGGGAGAGAGGGAGGGAGGAGATGAAGGAAGGGAGAGGGTGAGAGGGAGAGTGAGAAAGGAGAAGGAAGAACAGATAGATAGATAGAAAGAGATATATCAATGGAAATATGAGAGAGGGAGAGAGGAGAGAGGGAGGGAGGGGATGAAGGAAGGGAGAGGTTGAAAGGGAGGGTGAGAAAGGAGAAGGAAGAACAGATAGATTGATAGAAAGAGATATATCAATGGACATATGAGAGAGGGAGAGAGGAGAGAGGGAGGGAGGGAGGGAATGAAGGGAGAGGTTGAAAGGGAGAATGAGAAAGGAGAAGGAAGAACAGATAGATTGATAGATAGAGATATATCAATGGAAATATGAGAGAGAGGGAGAGAGGAGAGAGGGAGGGAGGGAATGATGGAAGGGAGAGGTTGAGAGGGAGAGTGAGAAAGGAGAAGGAAGAAGAGATAGATAGATAGAAAGAGATATATATCAATGGACATATGAGAGAGGGAGAGAGGAGAGAGGGAGGGAGAGGGTGAGAGGGAGAGTGAGAAAGGAGAAGGAAGAAGAGATAGATAGATAGAAAGAGATATATCAATGGACATATGAGAGAGGAGAGAGGGAGGGAGGAGATGATGGAAGGGAGAGGTTGAAAGGGAGAGTGAGAAAGGGGAAGGAAGAAGAGATAGATAGATAGAAAGAGATATATCAATGGACATATGAGAGAGGGAGAGAGGAGAGAGGGAGGGAGAGGGTGAGAGGGAGAGTGAGAAAGGAGAAGGAAGAAGAGATAGATAGATAGAAAGAGATATATCAATGGACATATGAGAGAGGGAGAGAGGGAGGGAGAGGGTGAGAGGGAGAGTGAGAAAGGAGAAGGAAGAAGAGATAGATAGATAGAAAGAGATATATCAATGGACATATGAGAGAGGGAGAGAGGGAGGGAGGAGATGATGGAAGGGAGAGGTTGAAAGGGAGAGTGAGAAAGGGGAAGGAAGAAGAGATAGATAGATAGAAAGAGATATATCAATGGACATATGAGAGAGGGAGAGAGGAGAGAGGGAGGGAGAGGGTGAGAGGGAGAGTGAGAAAGGAGAAGGAAGAAGAGATAGATAGATAGAAAGAGATATATCAATGGACATATGAGAGAGGGAGAGAGGGAGGGAGGAGATGATGGAAGGGAGAGGTTGAAAGGGAGAGTGAGAAAGGGGAAGGAAGAAGAGATAGATAGATAGAAAGAGATATATCAATGGACATATGAGAGAGGGAGAGAGGAGAGAGGGAGGGAGAGGGTGAGAGGGAGAGTGAGAAAGGAGAAGGAAGAAGAGATAGATAGATAGAAGAGATATATCAATGGACATATGAGAGAGGGAGAGAGGGAGGGAGAGGGTGAGAGGGAGAGTGAGAAAGGAGAAGGAAGAAGAGATAGATAGATAGAAAGAGATATATCAATGGACATATGAGAGAGGGAGAGAGGAAAGAGAGGGAGGGAGAGGGTGAGAGGGAGAGTGAGAAAGGAGAAGGAAGAAGAGATAGATAGATAGAAAGAGATATATCAATGGACATATGAGAGAGGGAGAGAGGAGAGAGGGAGGGAGAGGGTGAGAGGGAGAGTGAGAAAGGAGAAGGAAGAAGAGATAGATAGATAGAAAGAGATATATCAATGGACATATGAGAGAGGGAGAGAGGAGAGAGGGAGGGAGAGGGTGAGAGGGAGAGTGAGAAAGGAGAAGGAAGAAGAGATAGATAGATAGAAAGAGATATATCAATGGACATATGAGAGAGGGAGAGAGGGAGGGAGAGGGTGAGAGGGAGAGTGAGAAAGGAGAAGGAAGAAGAGATAGATAGATAGAAAGAGATATATCAATGGACATATGAGAGAGGGAGAGAGGGAGGGAGGAGATGATGGAAGGGAGAGGTTGAAAGGGAGAGTGAGAAAGGGGAAGGAAGAAGAGATAGATAGATAGAAAGAGATATATCAATGGACATATGAGAGAGGGAGAGAGGAGAGAGGGAGGGAGAGGGTGAGAGGGAGAGTGAGAAAGGAGAAGGAAGAAGAGATAGATAGATAGAAAGAGATATATCAATGGACATATGAGAGAGGGAGAGAGGGAGGGAGAGGGTGAGAGGGAGAGTGAGAAAGGAGAAGGAAGAAGAGATAGATAGATAGAAAGAGATATATCAATGGACATATGAGAGAGGGAGAGAGGGAGGGAGGAGATGATGGAAGGAGAGGTTGAAAGGGAGAGTGAGAAAGGGGAAGGAAGAAGAGATAGATAGATAGAAAGAGATATATCAATGGACATATGAGAGAGGGAGAGAGGAGAGAGGGAGGGAGAGGGTGAGAGGGAGAGTGAGAAAGGAGAAGGAAGAAGAGATAGATAGATAGAAAGAGATATATCAATGGACATATGAGAGAGGGAGAGAGGGAGGGAGAGGGTGAGAGGGAGAGTGAGAAAGGAGAAGGAAGAAGAGATAGATAGATAGAAAGAGATATATCAATGGACATATGAGAGAGGGAGAGAGGGAGGGAGGGATGATGAAGGGAGAGGTTGAAAGGGAGAGTGAGAAAGGGGAAGGAAGAAGAGATAGATAGATAGAAAGAGATATATCAATGGACATATGAGAGAGGGAGAGAGGAGAGAGGGAGGGAGAGGGTGAGAGGGAGAGTGAGAAAGGAGAAGGAAGAAGAGATAGATAGATAGAAAGAGATATATCAATGGACATATGAGAGAGGGAGAGAGGGAGGGAGAGGGTGGGTGAGGGAAAGGAGAAGGAAGAAGAGATAGATAGATAGAAAGAGATATATCAATGGACATATGAGAGGGAGAGAGGGAGGGAGGAGATGATGGAAGGGAGAGGTTGAAAGGGAGAGTGAGAAAGGGGAAGGAAGAAGAGATAGATAGATAGAAAGAGATATATCAATGGACATATGAGAGAGGGAGAGAGGAGAGAGGGAGGGAGAGGGTGAGAGGGAGAGTGAGAAAGGAGAAGGAAGAAGAGATAGATAGATAGAAAGAGATATATCAATGGACATATGAGAGAGGGAGAGAGGAGAGAGGGAGGGAGAGGGTGAGAGGGAGAGTGAGAAAGGAGAAGGAAGAAGAGATAGATAGATAGAAAGAGATATATCAATGGACATATGAGAGAGGGAGAGAGGGAGGGAGGAGATGATGGAAGGGAGAGGTTGAAAGGAGAGTGAGAAAGGAGAAGGAAGAACAGATAGATTGATAGAAAGAGATATATCAATGGAAATATAAGAGAGGGAGAGAGGAAAGAGAGGGAGGGATCAAGATACAGAGAGATGAAAAGAAGGATGGAGGGATAGGGAGGTGAAGAAGAATGGAATAGCATGACAGGGATAGTGAGAGATGAGGATTGAAGTAGATATATATATATATATATATATATATATATATATATATATATATGTATGTATATATATATTTTTTAAAATCAATGGAAATACATACAGAGGGAGAGAAGAAAGAGAGGGAGGTAACGAGATACAGAGAGATGAAAAGAAGGATGGAGGGATAGGGAGGTGAAGAAGAATGGAATTAACTTGACAAGGAGTGTGAAAGATAGGAAGGGAAGAGGAGAGATCAGCAGAAATGTGTAGGAAGATGTACCAAAAGATGGGATGGGGGAGAGAGATGAACAGAGAGAGGGTGAAGCAAGAAAAGGAGAGTGAGGGAGGGAGAGCACAGAGTGTAAGAGCACAGGTCACTCATTACACCACACTTAATTACTAAACCTACATAATAACAGTATACTGTAGGTGGTTCCATGACATTTGCTCCTGCGACAATTGCTCCCAAGAAATATCTGCACGCTGAGCCAAACGTAAATTCTACCCATAAACATACTGTAAAGCAAGATAATATCGTGGCATAAAACTTTTGCAAATTGGAGCCAACAGCCTTTCACACGGCATGAAATTTTTGCGAATTGCCTTTGGCATTGAAGCATATAGTGCAGACAAGAACTTTTGTGTGCATTTTAACTTGCCAATCTTGGCTTGAGCAAAATTCATGAAATTAAAATGAACATGGACATTCCTCGTTTTACAGTAACCTCAACTCAAATCCTAACCCCACATCAAACTTAACCTAAAACCCTATCACAACCCAAACCCTAAGTTCTCAGAGAAAATAGACCAGAGCAATTGTCGCTGGAGCAAATGCTGTGTCACCACTGCAGGCAATACAATTCAATTCTTGCAAATGCCTGAAGTCCACACATTAATTTCTTAGATATGTTGCTTTCATCTTTTACTAATATATATATATATATATATGTCAATTCTTTCCTACAATTGTAAAAAAAAAACAACAACCCAGCATTCCTCAATATAATATTAAAAAATGAGAAAGTTCTCTTCTACATGTTATGCTGTTTCCTATGATTAAGTGACATTTGATGAACTGAAACTTTGATAAATGTGAATGTCTGGAACAATTCCAGAGGTACATACTATACACCTTTAGTAAATGAATCTTGATGAATCTTGACATGTAAAATGACAAGTAAATGGGAAAATATGAGTCCCAAAAGTGTTTTTCATGAAGTACAGTCATCAGATGAGAATTGAACACACACACAATCATTGTCACCTCATTACGTTATCATTTCATCTCAGATAGGCTACCGTAGTTTGCAAATTAAAGCACAAACCCTTGTCAGTCGTATGGGAATCTGTGCCATTGCATCCCTTTCAGGGTCTTTACATGTGCCATATTCCCTGCACCGTAACTGCTCCATCATTAGGGGAACAGCTACAGTATTTACACAGCCCATGGGACAGTGCCGGTGGTGAACATAGTCTTTTTGGCACAGACTCCTTTACGACCCACGAGGGTTTGTGTCTGCAATCTAAGGCTACCATGCTTGCAGAATGGGCAATGACTGCAAACCATTCCGACTGACCTGCAACTGCTTGGACAGTTCGTTGGAATCTTTGAAGATTAGTCCAGTTTCTTCGTGCTTGACCAACTCATTAATGCTGCATATTTTGATGTGGTTTTTCAGGTGTGGGAACAAAAGAAATAAGAAAGAGGAGAAACAGTCTGATTATAAACACTGTAGAGTAGAAGAAAAGCCCATTTTTGCCAACTCAATCTGTAAGGCAACTCTGCTTTATTGGTAAGGTTGATTCCACTCAATGAAAATCGTACAAAATGGCGAGCTTTCATAACAATCAAAAGAAAGCAAACACGTGGAACTTCGGAGACCACCAAGTTTTCATGGAACAGTGAAAACCATTACGACTACTCTTTTAAATTAAGAAAGGTGATAATGTCGCCATCTCACACCTCCCTCGTTTGTTTGCTTACAACAATGTAGACACATATCACAACTCTTTCCATCTCAAAAATTTGTCCGACTTCACATGAGAACTTTTGTGCAATCTTTTTGCCAGATTGACACTGTAACAATACATCATTATATGCAATTCATGCAATGCAGAGCAATGTGTCGCTAGCCCTTGCATGCATCAAGTCGCAACCACCATGAGTGTATACCTGACTACAAGAGCTAGTTACCTCCTGTACATGAATGCTTATATGGTTGATGCTTAACTATCATACATACAATTGACAAGAAATTTACAAGAAAAAGCATTAAACATATGTTCAATGCTTAGATGCACAAACAAAAGTCACACACAGAGTTTGTGCACTTGATAAAATCTGTAAGCGCCAGTAATCATTTCTTGGTTTCCTCCACAGAAATCACAGCAATGCTGTAGGTGGCGACAAGACATTTGCTCTTGTGACGGCTGCTCCGGTCTTATTTTCTACAAGGATTTAGGGTTAACCATTAGGGTTAGGGTTATGTTTGTGGGTAGAATTTATGTTTGGCTTGGCGTGTGGATATTTGATGGAAGCAACTGTCGCAGGAGCAACTGTCATGGAATTGCTGCAGGTATTTCATTGCCACATGTTTTCAATGAAAAAAACAAAAAAAACAAAAACAAAACCAACAAAAACAGATAACCAAAGTTTCCTAACCCTACCCAATCAAGCATGTAGGTTTTGATATCCAGATACTTTTAATTAAACTTCAAAGACATATCTCAAGGAATAAAGAGGTAGTTTCTAACAATATGCCAGTAAAAGTGTATACATCCCTTGACACAGAATTAGCACTCTACATACACATGTATATCCTGAACCCCCAAGAAACGTAACCCAATATGGAAATGTAAGCTAGTTGATACAGTGCTCAGAAGGATCAATGGCTTTGAGACAATTGAATACGGTTTCATTTTTTAATAGTGCACTGCACTGTTGGTAAAAGACAATGGTAAATTTCAAAATGAAAGGAAACTCACCAATAAACGGCCTCTAGATGTCAGAGGTGACATTTAAAAAAACTTTCAGTTTTTAACTGTCCTGGTAGAAATCACAACAGCAAGCAAGAGATGTGTAAGGTAAGATATTTTTCTTTTTCCCACCATTCCCTGTTTCAATGCCTAGGGTACCTTTACATTTGTACACTTGAGTGTTTGTGTGTGAGTCAGCCTTGAGACGGCAAAACAATGTATCTGCGTCCAACCTCATTTCCAGTAAATCGAGTTTGAAGTTTCGCAAACGTACAGCTCTTTTTCTGCTTTTGTTCAACACTTCATATCTTACCCTAGAAAGACCAACACTATCAGGAATACAGTGCATGCAAATTGATCTCACCAGACCCTTTATTTTAGAATAATTTGCATTTAATCAAAACATACATTGTTTTGACGTCTCAACATAACCACAGCATCGCCATTGATATGGCAAAACAATATAAGTCTCGATCACTGGCACACGTATACTGTATTACAATGTCAATATGCGCGAGTGACGTGCAGTCTATTACTGCGTAAACATGGAGATGGCAAAAGAATGTATTGCATTAGATACATTGCTTTGCCAAGTCCATGCCCGTCATGTGTTGAGCAGGGGGAAGCGTATCGCCGCTTACATTGTTTTGCCAACAAAATTTGGACAATTTCCAATGGGAGGGAGCATCATATCTCAGTAATGGAATGGGTTCTGATTTCAAGATTTGGTCAAGAGTTACATTATACTAAAAATAGGCTGAAATATGTGACGAAATCAATTTTCATGAATTTCGACATACATTGTTTTGCCATCTCAAGGCCGCAGTGTGTGCATGTGCGCGCGCGTGTGTGTGTGGGGGGGGGGGCAGGGGTTAGTTGCATTGGATGGTCTGCAAAGAAAGAGAATTAGGATTAAATTAATATTTCTGTTTAATGTGCATAGAGCTCAAAATCCTTCACACTGTACTTAGGGAGGGATCAGATTTTTGTGTCAATGCTAATCACTTGGGGTCATCTCTCGAGACCAACACCCAGGAGTTCAACATTGGAAAAAGGTCCAAGAGTCACACAGTTCATGAGTTTGACACTGGGCAAATAAGTTCGTCACTGGGTAAAAACAGCTCATGAGTTCGACATTACAACACGGGGCTTAATGTGTTGGTCTCGTGGGCCTTGTCTGTCAAACTCATGGGCTGTATGACTTGTGGGTGTTGGTCTCGTGACATGCACCCAATCACTTTTCCCTTTAACTGTTATGACAGAATGTTTGTTTCTCTTATCTCTGCATCACTTTTTGATACGTCATGATGATTTGGTAACTTATGCTTGATTTTCCTCATTTACTTCTTCTCCAACAATCTTTGAATAACTTAGTCACTGGCCTATGATCCCTAAATTGACAATGGAGTTGCCATGTACCCAGTGGTTTCAAATAATTCCACTGATTCCCATTTGCCCACTTCTCACCACTGCTAGCAACTGAACCTCATTCTGCTACTAGCTTTTGAAGTTCTAAATTAATAAGTTTGACTAATAAATATTACAGAAAATTCTCAGGGGCGGATCCAGGAATTCCGCAAAGGGGAGGCGCCTTTGCAAAATTAAAGGGGTTTGCACACACCCCCTCCCACTTTTTTTTTTTTTTTTTAACCAAAAATAAAGAGGGGGCCCACGCCCTGTGCAACCCCCCCTGGATCTGTCACTGATTCCACCAATCAATCTATGAATTCTGAAGAAAAAAAATGGAGGAAGGACACCATATCATATCAGGCAAATATGTGATAACACATGAGAAATAAACTTGAGAGCTAATCTTTGCCAAACCTCTCCACAATTCCCTCCTTGAAAATCCCCAGGCTGACAGTTAGAAATGACTGCTATTCATCAACAAGGAATGTTCATGTTCATTTGAATTTTGTGAATTTCACTAAAGCCAAGATTCTGTTCATTTCAATTTTGTTTTTTGTTTTTTTTTTGTTTTGGAATTCTAAAGGTAGATTTTAGTCTGATAAAATTCTTCTTTTATGTCAACTAATATGGCAGTGATTTTGAAAATTATGATGTATACTTCTTTATGTCATGTCCTCTCACATGAAACTGAGTTTATTTTATTCAAACCTTGACATGTTCTGAACTCAAGACATGCCATCTGTAACCCACAACATGCCACATCACTGTGCATACACATATGGAGGAGTCAAAAGTTTGCTTATATCGGCACATACACGTGTCCCACACTCGCATTCCAAACCACATGATTGTGTCGAGGCTGGGCCAAATACGTAAGGGTCTAACCACTTGGGCCCCCACTTTTTCTACTCCAGAAGTGGCACCAGAAAATGTGGTTAAGCCTTTTTTGTTTTTCTTGTCAGCGAATTAACCCCAGAAGTTGTACCAGAAAATTGCGCTAAAGGCTTTTTTTTTTCCCTTGTCAGCTGATGAAACCAGAAGTGGCAACAGAAAAATATGAACTTCACGCCGGAACCTGTGTCAACCTGTAGTAACTCACCACTTGTAGTTTATTGCACACACAGGAAGTCCACAGCCGTACATGTCCACCACCTTCATGGGTAGGTCAACACCACTGGAGGAATAGTGGAGGCAAACCCCCAGGTCTGCCGATCCTGGGGTGGAATAAAAACAGGAAGAAAGAAAATCTTGTCATGAAATACAGAAACTGAACATACAGTTGAACCTCTCTTATCCGGCCTCCCTTTATCCGGATCTCTCTATTATACGGACGCAATCTCGCCGTGATTTTTTTTTTTTTTTTTATAATTACGGGAGGAAAGGGGGATTCCCAACTCCTAAAGAACTCCTACACAAACACACATGAATTACATATTACTTCCAACATTAACATACACCTCTATTTTGGGGTTTGTTACTGAGTGTAACAATGAAAAGGTTGCAGTATACATGGGCTACATCAGTACATGTGTATGTATATGTACATGTATAAAGCATTGAGTCTCCCGTATTCGGCCAAATCCCTTATCCGGATGAGCCCCGGTCCCGACTTGTCCGGATACGAGAGGTTCAACTGTATGTGTGAATTGAGAGTGACATTTCTGTGGCTAGCAACTTGTATCAATGGACATCCTTTAATAGGAGGTGAGAAGATGTCTTAATTCTTAGCCCAGGCCTCACTCTAATAGAACTTTTACGCCAATCATCCATTTCAATAAAATCAAGGTCCCTTGTGGGATGTGATTTGAATTCATATGAATATATCTGCAGGCTGGTTCTGACTATTTAATAATGTTATTTCTGCAGAACCTCCTGTCCAATGACTTGACTGTTCTTTATGAACTGCAAAGGAAAATATGTACCAAAGTTGGTATGAGAATGAAGAGAAAGGAATTAGTCGACAGAAGAACACTGCAACTGCTCCATTACTAAGAGCATCCAATAATCAACCATCTGAAGGGCACAGTTAAGCCCATGAACTGTTCTTGTCTCATTTTTCCCTTTTTTAAAGCTTCAAAAAAAAATTATTTACATCATGTAAACAAAGAGCATCTTGCACCTGTCTAGTGTGGTAAACAAAAACAAAAAGAATAAGAGTCATCAAGCACCAGTTCACAAGAATTCTTGACAGGAAAAAGAAGATAAAGGAGTACAGAAATAACACTGGTACTTCTACATCATTTTATTGTTAAATCTAGAATTCAGCAATTTCTTAATGATGCATGGAATACAGGGAAAATGGGGCAAAAACATGGACTCCAAGGTGACAAACTCTTTGAATATAGTAACTTGTTTGATATGCAAAAATTATCAGGCTGTTAAATATGGACCATCATTTACCAAACTCTTTGCATATAATGACTGCCTTGTGATGCATTCATAAAGAACAGGAGCTGCTCAGCCCTGATTTAATGTTTGCAAAGCTAATTACACACAGTAAGCATGCATCAGAAGCACTAAATACAGAACAGGGAAAGCTAAATCTCGACTAAAAACTACTCGAAGCACAGCAATTTGTTTGATACATCAGGTAGGAAAATAAAGCCTGGTAAAATTGGTGGCGGGGAATCTGGACTGAATGCTGCCAAACTCTTCCAAAGGGACTCCCGGTACTAACCCAGTAGCCTGGGGTAGTCCTCTGCCTGCAGCCAGGGGGTGCAGACACGGATGTGCTGGAACTTGCGCTCCTTTATGAGTTGTTGGTAGTGCTCCTTCTGTGGGCCCTTGCCAGTGATCGCACAGACCAGGCGTGGCAACTTGGACCCCGCCCCACCCGCACTCTTTGCTGCCTCATACTCTGTGAAGTAAATGATGATGATGGTGAACTTAGCAATGCATGACAGAGACAACAATCATGATGTTGATGATGACAGTAATGATTCAAATTTGAGTTGTTTTTATTGTGACTGATTGAGAAATTGCCCTTCATTGATGTAACTAATCACAAATTTAAAGGTCCAGTTTACCTTTGAGAGAAGTGATTTCAAAAATGTTCAAGATATCACATTTGATGCATATGAGTAGGTCTATTGTACCACAGAACATCCTACCATATACAATTTTCACAATAAAACCTAAAACATAAGGAGATATATGTATTTTTCTTAGTAAACCGTAACTGTAAACAGTTTAGTCTGGAAACATTTTTATTATAACTATTGTTCACAATTTGTATATTTAACAATACTTAACTTGATTTTACTGATTCAAATTTTTACAGTGGTAGTTTTTATCCCTAACTCACATTTTAGAACTATTTTAAAGCACTAATGCTGGGTTTTTGTTTCATCTGCAAATGGTAAATTATGCCTTTAACCATATAGGTAGTTTTGTGCTGTGTGTGTTACTTACTGGACATCTCCACTGGCAAGTTCTTAATTGAATACTATACAGTCTACACTACAAGACTCCATTGTACGATGGAGAAAACCAATGGAATTCACAGCCAACAAGTCATGAGATACGAGCTCTGCAATGGTATGCCGAGCTCTGCATTGGTATGCTGCCCTCTACAGATTTTTACTTTACAGTTGTACAAACCGAGCCTACAAAACAAACACTGAAATTATTTTATCTTGTGTAAATGTTAAACTAAAAGCTGATACATGCAAAAAATGAAGATGTGATGTACAAAAGAAATGCATTTATTGTGCATTTCCATGTCTGAATGTATCGAAAAGGACACTTTACTATGTAATTACAGGCATAGAGTACCATCAGGAATACACCGTCAGTAATTTATTGGAAAATGAAGTGGCATTCAGGACGAGAAATCAGTGGTATGTGCACCAGAGCATCATACATCTTGGGAAATTAGAGTGGTTAAAAAAAAAAAAATGAAAAGGAGGCTTTCACGATCACAGATTTGTCAAGCTTGCCATCCAAAGGGGTTTGGTTATGTGTAAGTTGACAAAGAACATTCTGGAAGAGAGATCAACACAACTCACCATCCAGGGCTTTGAGGAGAATCGAGAAATCTTCATCCTCCGTCCAACTCGTGCTGCTGATAATCAGGGCGGGTCGGTCGTCCAGCTTTCGCACACCGTCCGACGAGCTCGCACAGGTGAGGGCCGTCTGTTCGCTGCTGTCCTCCGACGAAGAACGGAATTCTGGGTAGTCCACTGCCAGCCTTGTAAACAACTGAAATGATGCAATGATGCAGCATAAAATAACTCATCTCTGAAAACATGCAAATCTAACTAAGAACAGCCCCCCTTTTACAGACTGAGTTGGCAACATCTTTATTGCTTCTCCTTTTCTTCTACCTCCCTTGTCTTTTTTTCAAGGAATTAATTCATCTCTCCTTTTTTCTCTCTCTCTGTCTTCCTCTTCCTCTTTTTATCTGCAGACTCAAGAATGAGCATTGGTCTAATATCCTTTGGAATCCAAGTCAAAGTATAATGTAACATTTCTTCACTCAAACAACATTCTTTTAAACATATTTGTCCTGAACTTGCTCAAGGAGGGAAGTGTAAAAATTATGCCTGAAGTACACATGACTTAGATTGTACATCTGACATGATAAAATCACACCTATTCCATACTGCAAGCGTGACAGTCACCTCATGCTGATCTTCTAATGAAGTCTCCTTGAATTTCTCGGCCGGTCTGTCGTAGAGTGTGACGGGCCTCTTGATCTGCCAGTTGTCCGTCAGGTCGGCCTTCATGGCTTCTGACACGCAGTAGTGACCGTCGGCACGGCGACCAAAGAAACGCTCAAACCTTAACAGAGATACGAGAAACAAGACTTTCTTCAACGATGGTGACATTAACGAATATCACTATACATGACAGAAAAGATGATATTGATTTGTTTTCCGGTAAATAATTCTCTACTCCTAATGCGGAGTACACCACGTCTGACAAGGCAAGTGTTATCAATGATGACAATAAATGTACTGACAATACTCATGATGAGAATCATCAAGTGATCATGATATGATAGATACAAACTGTACACTGTATCTGTAGCATCATAAGAAGAATAAAAAAGAAGCTGAAGAAGAAAAAAGAGAAGACAGGTAGAAGAGGAAGAAAAAGGAGGAGAAGAAGGAATAGAAGATAAAGCAGCAAAAGGAGAAGAAGAAAAGGAAGGGAAAAAAGAAGAAGAAGAAGAAGAAGAAGAAGAAGAAGACAAAGTAGAGTTGATGAGGAAGAAGGAGAAGGAGAAGAGTTACAAAGAGTAGAAGAGCAGGAAGAGAAACACTGTTGAAGTCCTCTGCCCTTACTTCTCTCCAAATCTGACAAGCGGGTGGTCCTTTCCCAAGCTGAGCCCCAGGATGGTGTACCCGTAGTTGTGCATGTCCAGCATGAACTTGCTGCCATAGACCTTGCAGGCAAACCAGGCCACTGCTAATGTCGGTATGGCTGGTGGGTTCTGGCAAAAAAGAAAGTGAAGGAGGGTGTTTCACAAAAAAGCAAAGATTGTAATATACCTCATATCCACTTCTTTGGGTGATACAGATCATGGATTTTTTTAAATCTTAATTTTGATTTTTATTTATTTTTTTATTCTTTATTATTATTATCTTTTTTTTTTGGGGGGGGGGGCCATGCGATGAGGCACTTATTAGACAGTTTGGAGTTAAGTTCTGCACATGAGAAAATAAAAGTATATTTGAGAAAAAAAGACATGACAAGACACATGGGTAGTAATGAGCAATGTCAGGGCAAGCACCTGAACAGTTTCTTCACATAGTGCTCAGTGAAATAACATTTCTATACATCGAGGGAGCTATTTAACATGAAACCAAGTTCAATTACTAAAGAGGGTGATATCTAGCTTTAAAACTGTTTCATTTTGATGGTTTGAAATTCAGGGGCATTTGAACCATTACTAACTGTGAACAGGTCTATTGAAACTGCAATTTTTGGTTTATTTTTAAAAATCATAACCACACAGCTCAGTTTTTCAAAACTATCTAATATATCTTCTACACATCCAAACATATGCAGACACCATTCTGGAATCTCTCTTCCAAAATGGTAATGATGATAATCAATAGTTCTGTTTTACCTCATCCTCAACCAACCTGCACTAGTATGTGTGAGGGCCATCTCATCTTGAAGAAGAGAACCCAACCAAGTTGAAAACACTGGTACAGCACCTTCAGAAAATATCTTGCAAGGGAAGGTACAACTGCAGATAAAAAGGTAAAACCACAAGCACACAAAACATTGGTAATCTTCAATCTCATTACATTTGAATGTATGTGAGTCTCTGCATGAAATTCTATCATAAGAATACAAAATGATGAATTTGTTGAATTTGAAAATTTGAAATGATGGCTACATAGTACTTCAAGTAATAAAATTGTACATTTCATGCTATAAAGGCACACTAAATTATATGAGTTTTGAGTTATATCAGTAGAAATTACTTTATATTGCGGAGATAAGTACACCAGAATATAGCAAATATGACAGCAAAGCCTCTTACAGCTGTATAATATTACCTATAATTTCTCATACACGGGATAACATGCAACAGAATCTTTATAAAGTAAAATTGTCACCAACACATCAGGTGAAAGGCATTGCATAAAGGCTTCCATGTATTATGTAGTTACCATAATCCTCAGAAAGTCCAAAATCTAGTTATTGCACAGATTAAACAGACTTAAACATAACAATGATTATCCTCTTACTGATATGATCACATTCACCACAAAAGTTCATATTGTCATTACTAATTACAGACAAAAACATATGCGACACTTATTATGATTGAAAATAATTATCCCTGCAACTCCCAAAGTATATAACTCCATTAATGTGTGAAAATGTTCAATGACATTTTGAATGCATGGATGTGTTTAATGACATTCTTGAATGCCTGCATAAAATGCTTTTGCACTTTGTATTTTGGTAGCATCGCATATGACAATGAGGGGCCACACACGTGCGCCAAAGTTGTCGACTCACATTTAAACGATGGCGGATCTGACATGACATGCAGCACAATGCGTTCATTACTCAGCAGGTCTTCATGTGGTTTGGATCCTGGAAAAGTGAAAAAAAAATGAGAAGATACACCTTGTGGAAGACTAGGTTTGGGGGGGGGGGGGAAATATTGTGGAACTGAAAAAGTTAATTGACAATACCATGGTGCTAATGAGAACCATTACCATGAAAGGTATTCACTGAACATCTAAACAGCTGTGTCAATCTCTTTTTCCCATCCTCTCAACCTTATCATGACTTTGTACATCACTATTGGTCATCCCTTCCATACCTGCCAACATTTCAAGATGAAATATCTTACTCGTGGATTGCAAAAATCTTATTTTATATGCAAACTGAAGTTAAAAATCTTACTTTCGGTCAAATCTTCAGAAAATACACATGAAAGGTATATCTAAATATTTTTTAAAAATCTGATTTCCCTGACAAAAAATCTGATTTTGCTATTTCGAACGTAAAAAATCTTACTGAATCTGATAAAATCTTACTAGTTGGCAAGTATGCCCTTCCCCTCCCTACCCCATCTTGTCCCATTAACCAAAATGAGGTATCATGATGAGGTACATTAAAATTCAACGAGAATGATAACTTAAGATGAGCTTGATTTAAAAAAGGGAGATATTTCACTGACCAAATAAAGTGGATATTGACTAAGTTCTTAAATTGCAATCTTTCAGCTTGTTCCCTTGTTGAACTAGCCCACACACTGTACAAACAAACGGTCTACTCACGGACGGTCACGTACAACTCGACGGAGTAGTTATTACTCACAGGGTCGAAGTCCATGAAAACAGCACATGGTAGCATTTATAATCAGCGACACATATTTTGAATACCATTAGCCAGTGGTTGCACACACACATTGAAAGTGTGCTCCAGTCATTTCTTCTGACTGGATAGATTTCCATGATTACCTTTCTTATCTTGTTCAAAATCAAATGCTCCATAGCTACAGCATATATCTTCTGAATGTTTTTGTCTATCTCCTGAGATTTCTTCGTAAACTTTGACCTGCAGTCAAAATAGATATTTACTCATACCCACTCTCATACTTTTGTTATAATTTCTAAAAGGACAAATAAGGTAAAAGAAAAGCATGGTGCACTTCTACTGGTACTGTAGGCAACAGTGAAGGGGCAGTAGATTTTTTTTTTTTTTTTTTTTTTTTTTTTGGGGGGGGGGGGGGCTGTGGTGTCAAGGGTAACTGTACCTTTGGAAGGATTTTTCCCCCTTTTTTATGAGCCAAAAGGTGGGGGGGGGGGGAGCCCCACCCCCCCCCCCCCAGTTCTGTGGCCCCAGTAAATGACTATTTCATCATCATATAAAAATGGATGATGTAATCTTTCTCTTCTATGAAAAATATGTCTTTTGGCAGTACTGTGAGAGCATTATATGTTACTCACCAGACAA
The DNA here is from genome assembly GCF_964275005.1 of Diadema setosum. Taxonomy (NCBI): domain Eukaryota; kingdom Metazoa; phylum Echinodermata; class Echinoidea; order Diadematoida; family Diadematidae; genus Diadema; species Diadema setosum. The sequence goes on along the minus strand of NC_092692.1, from coordinate 11,921,377 downwards.
CGTGAATATGTATTAAATATTGCTTGGGACATTGGAATGTACTGCCTGAGCTAGGACCACATTGCAAGTCAATACAATAAGTTTAATATGATCCAAACAAGGGCAATTATGCTATTCTTGTATCTCCTGGAAAAAGGCTGACCAATATCACTACTATATTCATTTTAAATGATTCATTTAAAACGATTTACTTCAACGAATGGATAGTTAGCAATATCATTACCATCATTCATCACATTGATTCTTAAATGATTTACTCCCTCCCTCGAAATTACAGCAATGCCTTTATCATTCATCAGATCATGGAGCCTCAGTAGTGTTTGTCTTGTCTTGCCGAAGATCCCCACAATCAATAGGTTGATTATCATGACACTGTTTGCAAAGCACTATTCCTGCATGATGACATCTCTCACAAATTAAGCAAGCAGTGCTACACTACCGAATGTGTACATTTCAGCATAACTATGTTTTGTTTTGTTTTTTCTTCATCATATTGTGCTGTTTAATTTTACAGTACATGTGTGAGTTTCAATACAGTAAGCCTACACGGGACAAATATTAATACAATACCCATATATTTTTGTATATTATGATACATAATTTGCAAATCAGAACTGGGGTCTATTTAATTTCCAAGCTACATTGATACCTCGGAAGTAGGCGTAAAGTTAAACCAAACTTATTTGCCTCTTTACTGTTAAGTCGTCGTATCATGCTGAAATTAATAACTCTGTGGTACATCTGTTTTACCGTTTTGTTGTTTTTGACAGAATTACCATCTTCGATCCCTTAAACAACACATCTGCGATCTTGTACCATATTTTAAGTATATATTAACTTGCCTGTTAGGCTGAAGCAAACAAGTTCTAATTCTTTACTTGGTATATTTCTACCTGAATGATTTAGACATTATTTTATCAAGACGATGCATGTACAATATGTCTGTAAAGTTTATGTAAATTTCTAACTGGGGAATATACTGGTCCAGATTTAACCCCGGGGCGCTCCTTGTACACAGTTATTATTTTAGTATTGACTTAGCATTCTAAATAGTACGTAGCAAACAGCTTTAAATTTACTTCAAGAATTTGCATTCCCTTCTTCCGCTAATTAATAATCCTGAAAATACATCGATCCAGACTGGCATTAATATTAGGCCTATGTAATAGACCAGAAAGGGAAGTGCACACACGAATCAACGAAGGCGATCTATGATGAAAATAAGAAGCTCAAACTGTACCTCCATAACCGACCAATTCAACGTCGAATTTCTCGGCAGCCAGCGACAGCGCATGATATTGCATGCGGGGACTTCTCCCGATGTCGCCCAGCACCAGCACGCACGCCCTACTACCAGCCCTGGCGACTCGGTAACCAGAAGCCATGTAGACGAAGAGCAGCGACACAAACATGACGCTGTACAGTCCCTGGCTGTACAGGTAGACTTCCATAAACACAATCAACCCTCCTTGGGTCAAAATGTCTAAATTAATCGGCGTTGGATTAGACATCTTTCTTCCGCCGCGTACCTTAACGAAGACAAATTTAATGTAAGGTGTCGAGTAATGCCGCACCCGTGACTTGACTCAGCTCAGATCATGGGTGAGAAAAGGCACGTAACTAGCTAGCTAGCTACGATTACGCAAGAGCTGAATGCGGTAACTTTACTGCGGTACGGTGCAACTCAAAACAGCACTGACGACAAGATAATCAAAGGTGTAAAATAACTCAACGGGTCTTCCAAAGTCAGTAGTTTTTGTTTGTTTTGTTTGTTTGTTTTTCGAATACAGATGCCGTTTGCAAAGATATATGAATGACTAACATCATCACTACCCTTGCGAGGTTTTTTAAGTTTGGATCAGGAGTACAGTATTTCACATTACTATTTGTATCTTCAAGGAGGTACAATTTGTACTAGGGATTGACAGATATTGTAGAACCATGGAGGTTCAAACTCTGTACCTCCATGGTAGAACCTGGTAGAAATAAAAAGTTGGGGTAGAGGAATTGAAGGAGGCATGAACACAAAAATGGGAATATGTGGAGTTTTCACATAGGCCTATTTATAAGTAGTTGCATTATTTCAGTGAAAAGGTGTTTGTTTGTTTTTTTTTTTTTTTCATTCCAACCCAATCTCTGATTAAGAATCATCAACAGAACATAACTAAATTACCGGTACATATTTGTCCTAAAAATGTAACACAAAAGGTTGAGGCTGTAATATATTGTGCATAATTATATCAGGATTGCTTTTTTTTTTTCCTCTCGAGTTTTTTAGGATCAGCACGACATTATATGAAATGTATGGAATGTCAGAGTCTCTCACTCAAAGGATGAAATTTTGCAGGCAAACTTGCATGACCTGCGGTATAAAAAAAAAAAAAATCAGCATCTCTTCACACATAGTCTTGATACATGATACATCAATACAGTAATACACTCATAATCATGTACTATACAGTACAACTGTATGTTCCACCCCCCCCCCCAAAAAAAAAGAGGAAAAATACAATCAGATTTTAGCATTGATAACTTTCAAAATGATGAAATAATCTGAATGCTATTTCAGAGTATGAAATTATAACTCCTTACTTACATCTTACAGGAAACCCCATTCGATTTGGTTAAATTGTCATATGGATCATTGTAAAGCATGTCATAGGTCTGTTCTTCCAAGTCTAGCACTTGGATGCTCTTGGCATTTTGTAAGATGTGAGCAGAATGGTCAAAACTAAGATGGAAAGGATTCCCGACATGCTCTACAAAGATCTCAGTTTCTCTGTGACCACTGAAGCAAATCGAATCGTGTTTTCTGTAAGATATACATAACAAGTTATAGTTTCAATACTTCACTGCATTTTTATTGATTCACCATTGTTAAAGTTACTTCTGCAGAAAATTTGATTGTATTTTTTTTTTTTTGACATACAGTACAATAAAAGGGTGTATGTATGTTGGTTATTGATTTAAGTACATGTATGTCATGCATCATTCTTTCAGTAATTTGTCCAACTGCACATAATGGCTTGTAAGTATTTGGAAAATTATTAAATCTTTTGCATTAAAAAACATAAACTTTGATCTTCATCATCAGTCACACACACATACACCCACAACCCCACATTCACAGACACAGACACAATGTATGCTCACACAGTAATATGCAGACACAAAATATACAGTGAAAAAAATGAATTCATTACATTAAAATCTATAATTTACTCATATCTCACCCATTTACAATTTCACATGACAATATGAATATAAAAAATGTGGAAATTATTACATTATAAATAGTCATTCTAAATACACTGTATTCATATTCCAGTTCATAATAGGAATCGCCACTGAATTGGAGTCATACAAGAAAAAAACAGCAATTCTTCACACAGTGACGCAGGCCTGAACAGTCAAGAGATGGCCATCACTGAAAACCTTGCCTCCCCAAAAATCAAGAGCTATATGTTGACACTTGATCAATTATTGCAGACATAGCATGGAACAGGTATGGATGTATAATACAGTAATTATAATTACACTTGCTCAAACAAAAATACAAGAAGTGAGATCAACATTCAACTACTAGAACTATCACCCAGCAGCTCAGACTCCTATGAAAAAGAATTGAACAAGGGTTTGATAAAAGGTTTTGTTTGTGTATGTGTGTGTGTGTGTGTGTGTGTGTGTGTAGCTTAAATGCTTCAGTTTGATACAAAATGTGTGGTTACTATGGCAACCCTTTGTCTGGCAAACACAAAACTCAGGTCTCCACATCTATACCTCAATGCCACAACATCCACCAAATTTGATTTCAATTGCTTCAAAATTGTAGAAGTTGTTCACTCCATGAGATTTTCAAGAAAATATGCACTTACCGTGGCAATTCCTTGTCGGGTACAAACACAAAAACATGTCTTGCACATCTACACCTCAAGAGTACCCTAAGTTTCATCTATATTGTTTCAAAATTGTAGGAGTTCGTGACACAAGATTTGCAATGGACTGCCCGACCGACCACACGCTGATTCCTATATGCCCTCTTATACACCTTGTGTAAGTGGAGGTATATGTGAAGATGACCTCAAAAAAAAAAAAAATATGCAAGTCACACAGTGAAATTATGATTTGATACGAGATCTTCCTGATGGAACTTCTTACAGGAACTGTAATTCAGTTAACTTCATTTTTTTTCTTACATTCTTATGACACTGCTTATTCTCGGTCCTCTTTTGTGTGAAATATTGCATAATAAACTCAGTGAGCAGCAACAGTTAGGACCCTATTTCTTGTGTGAAGAACACGCTAAAGCAGTTTGGTCCATATCTCAACAAAATGATGCTGTGGCAATAGATCTATGTAAATTCTCTGGAATTTTTAATCTCTTTGATGGTTGTATCGTTTCCCTTCTGTCACAGCGAACCACATACATCACTTTGCCGCAAATCACTGCAAATCACAAATCAACAGCATGTTTGATATACATATTGGTGTATAAGAAGTTTGATTTGTGAATTCATTGTGCTTAAAATGAAATGTTTCCCTGATGCAGACACTTAAGACATTATTTACTATTATGCACATGAAATAAAAACCCAGCTTTATTGCTGCAAAATAGTTCTAACATGTGAGTTAGGGAAAGAAACAAGCAATGCAAAAAGGATAACCAGTATAATCAATGTTAAGTATTGTTAAATATACAAAATGTGAACAATAGTCATAACAAAATTGCTTCTAGTACAAACTGTCTACAGTTATGGTTTACTGAGAAAAATAGCAATATCTCCTTATATTTCAGGCTTTATGGCAAAATTTTTGTATGGCAGGATAGTTTGTGATACAACTTTCACATATGGATCACATGTGATAACTCAAACATTTTTTAAATCACTGCTCCCAATGGTAAACAATACCTTTAAATCAGAATTGCCAGAGTGAGAAAAGAAAGCACAAATTTGATAGTGAGCTCATCATGATTTTTCATTGACCTATTTGGGGGGGGGGGGGCAGAATCCACCCCTTCAACATTTTGTGCAGTAATTCTGCAATGCAAGAAGCCTCCACATGAGGCTTCTTTATCTTTTTCTTTCAAGTCTCAAGCAACTATTGAGACCAACTTTGCAATGCCATGCGTAACATTACAAAGCCACGCCCAGTTTTATAACTGTATGTCATCCCAAAATGGGCACAATTTTGTAAATTTGTGTACATTTCCTATGGAAAACAGTGCTCTGTCATGAAACTCATATAAGCCTTTTTTTTTTACTATTAATCCCTTTGATTAATTTAAGGCTAATTATGGTAGAAAAGCAGTCAGTGATAATTACCAATGAAAAAATAATGATAAAACAAAAGTTGAAAAAAAAAACAATTCTGAAAAACAATAAAATACATAAGAAATAAAATACATGTAACTTTTGGCAGTTTTATGTTGTATAACTGTTGAATATGTTAAAACAGATATACAAATTAAGATGTTGACTCTCAATGCTTGTACAGTATAATTAGTGTCTACAAGGGTAAAGAAAAAGATTTTGGCCTAAAATGCACAATTAATTAATTCAAATTAGAAACTCACTCACTATCTGCTCAATCAGCAAAATAATTAAAATTGAAAACTTTAAACATCTGTGATTCATGTATTCCACACAGCGAACTTTCCAAAGAAACTGCCTATGAATACAATGTATATCAAAGCCACCGAGCATGAATAGCAGTATTTTCCTTACTACACACAAATACTCAATAATTTTCATTTATCAACAGTAATATAAATTCAGTCTCCATGAAAAAAAAAAGAAGAAGAAGATGAAGAAGTCGCTCTGTTCAAACCCTTGAATTGTTTGAAACTTCCTATTCCTTTCCAATATCAAGCTTTCTGTGGATTCCTACCATCCATGTGCATAAATTGGTAGATAGTACACTGTATACAGCATGCTGCAGACACAAAGCCTATGAATGCAGCACAGTGATTTTCTACCTCATCACTTTGTGTGTAATGAGATGTGGCATGCACCAAATGTCTGTATGCATGTCATCTTCACAAATTCTGCACAGCAAAATAACCAGTGGTCATTCTGATATTCATATGATAATGCACATTTTACTCATTGAGTTACGAAACAGTGTCAAATAAAGAATATCTAAATTTCTTGCCTAAGACTGTGTGATTGAACATTTAAATTATCATAACAGGATCATTCAACCTATCAAATATTTCAAACAAGGACTGGCTTTCACATTATGTATATTAAGAGCAATCTGTCACTATGATAGATAATAGATCCTTGCTGATTTATTCAATATTTTATACTGCTCTCTCATTCCCTCAATCCAGTACAGACTAATGGAAGAGCAACCATGGATAGATATCACAAAGGTAGTTTGAATTTACCATGGATTATGCAAAATTCATCTGACTACATGTACATGACAGATTGCTTTTGCCAAAAGACATCCCATCATGAACATGCTGACAAGCTCGCATAAAATGTACATGCTAATGTTCTTGTTTCAGTCCATGGACTAAGTCTAAACCATGAAGTGTATTCAAACGACCGATGCAAATTTGGGCCACGAGAGGCTCAAAAGGTTCTTCGGTTGGAAATGAAATGAAATTGTTTAGAGCAAATGAAGATAGCAGCTTTAGTTTGACCCTTTGAGGATGGGCTGATTTTGCTATAACACGCATTTCCCATAGACACCTGCCCGAATATACTCGGGACTCGTCCCCAACGGGTTAATTAAAAGTAAAATTGAAAATACAACCGATCATCTCAATCTAAAACAACCACGTCATCATAAGGCCTTTTCCGTGATGCTGCACGCGCTGAAGATCTTGAGGAGCCGCGAGCTGAAGATGAAGAGGCTGATGATGATGAAGATAATGCTGAGGATGCTGAGGAAGATGATGGCTTGGAGTCTGTCTTACTCTCTTCAAACATTGAGCAGAGTAAGTCCCGTTGGCCCCCTCCATTGCAGAAAAGGCGCATCTTGAGGGAGGGCTTGGCGGGAGTTGGTAGCCGATCCTCATCCACAGAGGGTGACAAACAATCACTCACATCTGCACGTTGGATGAAGTTGTAGGACAAACCAAAAGATGCGAATGATTCATTAAATTGACACTACCTCCCTTTCATCCCGAGCCTTTTTTCCCCTTCTCTTCATGTGATTTGGAGTCATTACAATTTATTTGAATTCATGATCATATTGCAGCCAAGACTGTAGCCACAATTTTATGCAAATCTTCTCCATTGCTTTCCCCTGGCAATAATCATTGAGCACAAGAAAATTGACTAAGATCTTAACCCACTGAGGACAGACTGATTTTTCTACAACACCTATTTTCCATAGACACCTGCCCGAGTATACTTGGGACTCATCCTGAATGGGTTAAATCAAGTGACTTCCTGAGACAACTATAGGAATTGGTGCTGTGTTCTACATTCCTGCTTATTATTTGTACCATGTTAATCACACTGATCAGTTTGATTGGAAATGCACTCTACAACTGTACACAAGACTGTTTACTATCACTATTGCATGCTTAAATCTTGAAAATAAAACAGGTTATATTTCTATCATAATTTTGAAGCTCTGATCATGAATCACATGCTAAAGTAGTATTTGACTCTTCTGGAGTAAACATATTTTGATTTTGTTCACTTGAATCTTGCTTGACTTTAGGTCCGTTCTAGAAAAATCTAGAAAACTTTATTGCCAACATTCTATCAGAAATGACCTTTTTTCCAAACCTGAAGTTATGTACAGCTGACAAAAATTGTAAATCAATATTGACATAAACAATGCATTTCCAGGCTCTCCGTGGAATTGACTCAAAACAACTTTTTGTATTTTTGTGCCACGCACTCACATATCACATTGTTCTGGAACAGATAATAGCTTTCTGCACTTAAGCGTAATTGCACTTGTGTGATAGTGTCGTTGCACATGCACAAAGGTAGTTTTGTGACTACTGGTACAGTAATGTACCTGAAGTTGTTGGCTGTATCTGGATTTCAGCCAGGACAGTCTTCTCCTTGTGCAGAAACTGCGGCAAATTGCGGGGGTTGAAGACGCAGGATTTGCGATGGGACGACAGGTTGGCCAGCTTGCCAAGAAACTCGCAGCCCTTTCTTCGGAACGGGCAGGCCACAGTTTGGTCCCCGATGATGTTGGCAACGATGAAGTCGTAATGGAGGTCAGAACTCTTCAAGGGACGCCTGAATTTCAAAGAAACGACATCTTCATGTAGTGGATTCCAAACAAAATCTACAACTTGGTCACTGCTTAAAAGAACTCCCTACATACCATCCAACATATTTGCACGTCAGTGCATAATGTCTACCTAATAAACATCAAATGAGTCAGTTTTGCAACGGTTGTACCTCTGATATTTCCATCTGATGTTTTGATAAATACCTAATTCATGTATATAAAGTTGTTGTCCCTGCTTTGAACCTAAAGGAACTTACTTTCACAAAAGTTTAACTGTGCTCTTTATCAAATTTCTACAGAAAAAACAACAAAAAACAAACAAAGAAACATACGGAAGCCTTTTCATAACCCCCTGCCGATTTTCATTGGCGTGGGTAACAAATGTTTCCCTTTTCATTTTTACACTACAGAAAGTGTTTTGACTCCAAATATCAACACAGATGAATAAATGAATGAATGAATGAATGAATAAATGAATGAATGAATGTATGTATGAATGTATGAATGTATGAATGCATGAATGTATGAATGCATGAATGTATGAATGTATGAATGAATGAATGAATGAATGAATGAATGAATGAATGAATGAATGAATGAATGGATATACGAATGCATTAATAAATGAATGAATGCACAAATGAATGCGCAAGAGAGCAGAAATAATGCTCACCGGTCTTCTGGGCAGTTCTTCTTATGCTTCAGCCAGGTGAAGATACACTGTGGTTTGAGTGACAGTAAGAAACAACACCTCATTTATCCTCATCAGTGCAGTGAACTACATTGTAATAACATGGGACAATTGTGTAAGGTTTATTTCTTCATGTTTAACACATAAACAGCCCTGGATATCATGCAAGTCTGGGGACCCAATGACAACTCTTCTGAATGTTGAAAGAGAATTGCAGATTTTGACCCTGACCTTTGACCCCGTCTAGATCAACAGATTGACAGCATGGATGGATGGACGACCAAGAATGAAGCCCCCAATTCCTTGTTGCAGAGGTGCAATGGTCTTCAACCATGAGAGATCACAGATGGCCATATTGTGGTCATTTTGAGCTATTGTAGTCTTGATATGAAATCTACACAGATGCATGACTGTCACTGCAGTCAGCTCTTGAAAAATTGAAATATTTAAACATGTTGGGGGAGATAACTTCAGAGCAACAGTCTCGCATATGAAGATGGTACATCATGTATATCTCCTATGAGGTTTTACTGTTTATTTCAAACAAACCAGAGCTTGAGATTCAAAGAGGTCTCACAATATGATATTGTCATATCAAAAAGATGCTATAGTCAGGGATGCAATAGTCGTGTATACCATACCACAATGAGTTTACAAACTGCATATAACGTCACTACCAATACCTCTTTGCAGAAGCTGTGACCACATGGGGCTCTCTGTGGCTCACAGAAGACTTCCTGACAGACGGAGCAAAAAAGGTGACGACTTACTGCCTCGGGATCCAAGAAATACCTAGAGAAAGAAACATTTTTCACAAAAACAATGTAAATGGCAAAAAAAAGAAAAGAAATGAGATCAGAATATTGGAGGGAAGTTGCAAATAAGAACCCTCACGCCAAACATTAAACAGGCACTTTTAAAGCAGCTAACATAAAAAACGAATAAATAACAAACAAAAAGTGCCTCATCATAAATGTAATGAAAGGGTATGAGGGCATGTGAGGGTATGACATGGTTAGCTCACTCATTTGCATATCATATCCACTGTACAAGAACTGTTTTGCAGAAATTAGCAAAACTTCAAAATGTCAAAACTTCCTTATTTTTCATCCAATTTCAGTCAAATTTTTACCATAGAACTCGTAAGATTTTACTCTTTTTTATCACACTAACCTATATTTGGACTGGATTGGATTTCCCCTTTAATACTAACTTAACGTAGCTAGATATCTGCAGGCTACACTGGACTAGAGTGCAGATCTATTTATAAACAGCTTCAGATCGTAACAACAATTGCATTGTTAATGTTGTTAGCAATGCTATGTATAATTATTCAATTTGAATGTCGTATGAAGCCATTGAAGTTGAACTTGGTTTAGCCCGACCAAATGCTGTGCGAAGCACAGCCAGCGACTGGGCTGTGTATTATAGTGAAACTTGGTTAGAATTAAGTTAATTTATAGGAAGAATGAAGCCGAAAAACTCTTCCTTTTGTTCAGCCAGGTCAGTACATCAGTAGCAGCCAGATATTCGGCCAGGCGAAACAACTTTTAATGATTTTATAAATTATATCAAAGATTGTACACTATATAGATCTAGTGTACAATCTTTGATTATAATAGGCCTAAATTTACATCTAGATTCTAGACTGCATGAATGCATGGGGACAAATCACCACTTTTTTTTTGGGGGGGGGGGGGGAGGGGAGGTGGTTTCTCGCTCGGCTAGCTGCGGCTTGGTCAGGACCGATAGATATAACGTTACAGTCCAGATGACAATTTTCAGTCTGGTTGACTTTGCCATAAAAATTTGCAACTTCGACAGTAGTAGTCAGTAGGGTAACATCCCCAGTATTCGGTCACTTAAGCTTTTTTGCAATATTTTTCAAACTAAAGTAATACATACATACATCATATCTACAGCAATGTATGTGAAATATATCAAATTTCTTTAATCTCAACTTTCATTTCGTTAAATATCTCACAGAATTGCACAAAATCGCGAAATATTTCACCTTGAAAATTCCCCAGTATACGGTCATCGGCTCCAGTATTCGGTCACGCGATGTGCGCGTTCAAAGTCAATGCGTGTTCAAGGCAGCTGAAAAACGCCCACGCGCGCTACCTTGTTGGCGCAAAATTGCATCGGGGAAGTTGCGGCGACCGTTGGTGACCGAATACTGGGGCCTCGGCACTTGCATTCAACCCTTGTACATTGCCATTGGGACACTGTATCGGCACGTACGGACATTTTGTTTTTCTTTTGCGTTTTTGAGGATACCATTACACTCCAAGCTTGCGATAAGCGAAAAATCCCGCAAGAGAACGGCGTATTTCTCGATTTTTAGCGCTTTTTCGGCGACCCGTACTCTTAAAACTGGGCCTTATCCACGCGCGCTTTTGGAAAGTAGCGCCGATTCTGCACTTTTGACGGTACAATTTGGGATTTTGGATGGATTTTGGGAGGGGGCTAAGGGAGTTTCCTGTTGTGAATGAGTGTGCCAGTATGTGAATTAGTGTGATTTGCGTGTGTTGTGACTGTCGAACTTACTGGCTGGTGACTAGTGATAAGTGACCGAATGCCGGTGCCTGACCGAATACTGGTGCCCTTACCCTAGGAGTACACGCTAACACTAATTATTAAACAGTTAGATAATCTAGACCTAGACCTATATAGATCTGGACAAGCGCCCGGGGCGGGGCGGGGCGGGGTTAACATAACACCCGACATGCATGCATGCCCATGCCGCATGCGGGACCCCCCCCCCCCCCCCGACATGCTTGAGAATTACCAGTGGCAGTGCAGTGCCAGCAGCGTACAGTGGTATTTTGCCGTAGAACCTACCGCAGTATCATATCAGTACCGGTACACAAAATAACACACTCGGGACTAACTAGCACAGCAGCAGAAACTTTGTTTGCGCAGTCGAGTCAAAGCATCGTTAAAAATTGCGTTACCTCTCATTGTATTCACTTTCTTCTTCCAGATGCCCCACGGCTCTTGGCTCTGTCCTAATCCTCTTCATTTTATATCATAAGTGCAATAGGGCGTCTACATACTCTATAAAACACCTGTTTTACACTCAACAAGCACGGTGGCTCAATTTTCAAAACTCGTACTGCTTACGGATTCAATTATGCTGCCCTCAACGTACGGGATAAATCAGCTACTCGTAGCCTGCCTGATTTTTTTTATTTATTTTTTTTTTTTATGGTTTTTCATCCATTACCCCTATTTCGAGGGTGCTGAATCCGAATGAATCTGGTTGATGCAAGTCTTGTATCATTGAGGTTTTTGAGATATTCAGGTGATGGCGGCCTAAGTGAATATATTTAACAAAAAAACTTTGATAAATTATTAAAACAAAACAAAAAAAAACGACAACAAAATCAAGAATTCAAGAGTTGAATCAACCAAATTTGGATTTAACACCCTCGGAATAGGGTAGAGCCATATATATATATATATATATATATATTTAATTGTATTGATTAATTCACCATTTATGAGGACATATCTAATTTGGTATTCAAATTTTTGGCGGCCATCTTTGACATGAAAAAAAAAAAATCATTGATACAAAGATTGCATCAACCAGTTTTGGATTCAGCACCCTTGAAAAAAGGTACAAACCATCAATTTGTTCTCAATTTTGTACAATTAATAGGGCCTACGGAAATACTTAAAATTAAAATTTCAGTTTTGGCGCGGCCATTTTAGATTTCTCAAAACCCTCAGAAATACTTGAAAGTTTGTCATCTCCAGGCGAATTCATGAATTAGGGATCGCAGTTTTGGTCGAGACCTAATGTCATGTTTATAACATTTTTTTTTGGTGATATAATGAGAAACCTCCTATGAAATATGAAAGAGCACGTAATTCCAAGAGGGTTTCAATGTTTAGTTGATGAAAATTTGTCTTGAAATGGCTGAGATATCGAAAAAAAAAAGTGATCCAAATAAAATTAACAGGCCACAACTTTTATTAGGATCTCTTAAGTTGTTTTACCTTGTTTTTGGACATCTCAGTTATTTCCAAACAGATTTTCATCAGATAAACTTTTGATTCCCTTAGAATTGTATGCTCTTCAGGGGTGGATCCAGGAATTCTGTAAAGGAGGGGGGGGGGCGCATTTAATATTTCTGGCGACACTTCCGGGTTTCATTTCTTTTTTTTAATTTCTTTTGTTTTTGACAAAAAAAAAAGGAGGGGGCATGCTCCGGTTGCACCCCCTTCTGGATCGGCCACTACTCTTTAATATTTCACAGAGTGGTTTCTAAATATCTTGCAAATCGTTACAAGCTGAATCTTCACCTCAACCAGTACTGTGCATTCCCTTTAAAGTAACCAAAGCTTTTCAACATTTCGTCATCTAAAAGGAAATATAGGCCTACAGGAATTTACATTTTTGGCGGCAATTGGAAAATCTGAGAATACTCAAGAATGCAAAAGTTGCATCATATCGTGATATGGATTCAGCAACCTGGAAATGTAGTCAAACCTCATTTTGTGTTCTTTAAAAAAAAAATGTATTTATAAGGAAATTTAGGAATTTTCAGATTTTGGCGGCCATTTTGGCGCATTTTTAATATCTAAAAACCATCAAGGATGCAAGAGTTGCATCATCTTGATTCGGATTCAGCACCCTGGAAATAAGGTAAAACCATTAAATTAAAAAAAAAAAAAAAAAAAAAAAAAAAAAAAAAAAAAAAAAAAACATCGGGCCGACGGTAAAAGGTTAGACCAAAATGACTGTGACACCCAGACTACGCAGGAGTGTAGCTGTAGCCAAAGAGATTTTTCTCCTCCCCACCACTGATGAGGGAAAATCTCTTTGTAGCCTACTGGTAGCTAGCTGTGTAAATAATGAGTGCGCTACTGATCTCTGTACTGAGTGATAAAATGGGCCGCGGTTGCACCACCGAACTAGTTCGGTGGGTTGCACGCTGTTGCACGTGCCGTGCGTCCAGTGCGTTGTAAATATAACCTTTGACATGACTTGAGTCGCGGATGTATACCACAAAGCCAACTCTTGTAATACGGTTCTTGAAACTTTTTTATGTTTTTTATTCTTCTCGATCACGCACTGAAAGTCCAATACATATCAGGATTTATTTCGAACAATAAATTCAAATCGATAATTTGTCAAAAAAGTGTATCATTTTAACAATCAATCTCTACTCTCAACATGCACTTATCTAACGATTGGCGCATGAACATTGTGCTTGTGCGTCGGCGTTGCCAGGCATCCTTATCTGCTTACCAAGCAAAGGCATCGTCCGCTCGAGCATGGATACCGGTATACAACCTGTTCAATGGCAATGCATTCTGTCTAGCGTGTGTGTGTGTGAAGCGGAAACCTAGAGGCTTCAATCCCCGATGTCCCCGGCGAGGATGCACCGACAGGGCCGCTGGCAGGCAATGCAACGAGTGCTCAAGTAACGTTAGCTGTAACATATTTAACCGACCGCATATATTTTGTAAAGGAATATAAGGAAAATATCTGACAGAATGGCAACTACTGTAGACATCAACTTTGCAGAACTAATTGATTTATCACTTGGGACCCCAGAAATTGTAAATTACAAGGGATTGAGAGTGTTGCTTTCTGCTATCGTGACCAAGCTTGGCGTAAGTTCTGTAAACTTGGAATTAAATGAGGGCGACAAGAAAGACCTAAATGCTGCGAGGGAAGCTAAGGCAAAAGGAGAGGCCGATGGCAGACTTGCTCATCTACCAGACAGGCCTGCAACTGGCGCAAATCATAAAGACGTCACGGTTACAGATGGTATGGAAAAGAGCAAAAGTAGCAGTGATGCAGCAGGACTCTCGTCTGATAAGTCAGCTCTCCAAAACATAGAAGACAAAGTTTCAAGGATTGAAGGACAGCTAAATTCCTTGAACTCCCTGCCATCGAACCAGAGTTTGATGGCAAGGTCAGGAACAAGTGTGGATGGAAACAAAACAACGCCTGTCTCGGATATGTGGCAGCTCATGCAGGTTCAGAAGAAAGCAGCAGCAAATGAAGAAGGTGTTTCAAAGGTGAGAGATTTGTTTGCCTTCACTGAGATTATTAATCTCACGAGTCACATGGTCAAAGGTCCAAAAAGTCACAACATTTTTCTTGATGTATATTTATTGTATTGAATTCGAAAAAGTATGATGTTATTTGAAATATGATGTATTACGTGTACAGATTAAAGAGAATAATAAATATCCCAGTGAGGGGGAAAAAAAAAGTCACAACATGTTGCTGTTGTTGTTTTAAAGGGCTTCATCATTTTTTAGTGTATGATATCTAGTCTAGACTTTCTATGCCTTTATAAATTCATGTTCAAACATTTATTTTTAGAAACAGAAGAACAAAATGATATTAAAATGTATTAACATTAATGATCAAGTGTACTAAACTAAACAGTTAAGAAGTCTGGCAATAATGTATTGAGAGCGTTCTGCTTACATATTCAGTTGAGAAAGAAAGAATGTATTTCTGTGAGACTTGTTTTCTTCTTTCTTCTTTGGACAGGAAATTGAGACTAAAATTTAATAGAATATAGAACCCAACCCAAATGCCAAAGCCCAGACTATCGCCTACAATGTTGTCATTAAATAAACTTGAACCTTCTAGTTTGGAGTTTATCTACAAATTACAATGTAATCAGTCTAAAACTGAATACACTGTATATTGTACATCTGCTATGTGCTTTATCATCATATTATGAGGATTATGAAATGTGCTTGAGAGATGTGGGAATAGGAGTGTCAATAAGAAGATAATGACAAGAATAAGAAAGATCTAGCATTTCTATACTAATACAAATGTAGGTTCTACAGTGTAGCAATTAGTTAAAGTCCGAAGTACAATTACAGCTTCAGAGTGCTCGCGCTTATCATGTTTTCAAGCAGGTATTTATCAACATGTGTAATAATCAGATATGCAAATTCCGTATAGAAAGTGCCCTTCACAATACAGTGTGTTCCTAGTGATAAAATAGAATTGTACTAGATCTATTTAGTATCAATTCATTTGAGGCAATAACATCACAGAGTCAAGAAATATTTTACAGAATTCAGTGGGTTAACTTGCGTGCAGATTCACAATTATGATGAAATTTTCACATGTAATTTTTTTTCCCTCATAACAATTGGAAGCTCTTCTGAACATGTTTTTCATTGCACATTTCTTCCTTCCTTTGTTACACTTCGATCTTTTTAAAAGTGAAATGTAGACAACTTACAGTATGTTTGTGAGACATACAGCTGTACACGTAGTATAGCAGGGTTGTAGTACTTGTACATCATTTGTTTGTCAACCAAATCAACTTTTGGTAAAAATAGTTTAGTTATAGGCATGTGCTGTGGACCAGGCCATGAATACTTCTGTAGGTCATATCCATGATAATTTTCCTTTTGATCTCTGGTGTTAAAGTACACATAATTTGTATCCTGATCAAAAGGCCCAATGGACTTGACTATGTGATTGTGGAGATTACTTTGTGTTTTCAGAATTTAAGGTGTACCTGAGCAAGTGTGTCAGATACTGTCCTGAGTTCCAAGATATAATCGATTATTAAATTCCTCACCACACAGGCTGCCATAGACTTACCATAGAAATCAACTACTAGTATATTAATCAATTACAAGTCTTCATAAAACAGGGCCCCATGTGTCTGAGAACATGGTCTGATTTCTCTTCAGTAAATAACATTTTACATTTTAGTGAATTAGAATACATTGCAGTTCATACAATGTAGCAGTTCAAGCCAAGGAGTTGTCTAGAACAATATCTATACTATGATAATGTTAAACAATAATAATAATAATAATAATAATAATAGTGAGACTCTTATACAGCGCACATTTCTACCTAAAAAAGATATTCAAGGCGCTATAGAACAGATTACATATTGTGTCACGTTACAACAGTATCACAAAAAATAATAAGACAATAAACCAACAAACAATAGGCCTATATAATACGTACATACAGTTTGTACTATACATACAGGTATACAAAATTGTCAATTTAAATTGAAAATATATGTCTTGAGATTCTTTTTGAAACCATCAATGGAAGATGCTTCTCTAAGAGATTTTGGTAGGCCATTCCATAGTTGTGGGCCCATATATATGAAAAAGCCCGATCCCCCCAATTATGCTTGATTCGAGGTACCTGTAATTTTAGCGAGTTTGATGAACGGAGATTACATGGTGGTTGGTGAAGATAAAGAGTATTTTGAAAGTACATGTAGACAGGGGCAAATTTGTGCAACTCACTAAGGAGGATTTATTTTTGACAGGAAAAAAAAATAACCTGTTCATTTGGGGGACAAATAAACAATGCTGAGTACTACACTGTATCTGTCATCTCCATGTACACTGTAGGCAGCCCATTATACACCACAGATGTACAATGTACATATGTGTACACTTATACAAAGGCATAGCCTGTAGATTCTTGTCCTGAACAAAAGACGCCATTCACTAAAAATCAATGAGACAACATGGATCTTGGGAGAATAAAGCACCTTCGGGGCAGAATCGAAAACCGCAACACCCCTGTGGTATTTTATCTTGGGATCCTTACCACTGTTTAAATGAAATAGCCATTGTAATGTAGAGTCGTCATTGATGTGCTTTTTGCCCTTCTTTTATCGGTTGAGCAGCAGGGTGTTTGCTTACTACGGTTGATTGACCCTATCTCACAGGGATTGATTGACGCATCCTGGTGTGGAGACTCATTAGCTTGCGCAAATTACCACACATCAAATGTCTGGTTGCCATGGTGATCACAGCTCTTGAACCATGATGCCACTGAGTTTTCTGTGAATCTTCTCAAATCCTCATTTATGTGAAAGTTGTTTTTCCTCAAGGAATTTCTTGTTTCGTCACAAGAATGAAGATTTAGAGCCGTATGATCACCATGATAAAATATGAGGAACTTTTAACAGTAAGGGGGGCGGGTGCCCTGTACAACTGTACTTTTACATAATAGCATAATGTACATTGTGTGTAAACATTTGATCTGTTAGTTCAAAAAAGGAAGGAAAATGGTCTATCCTTAACATCTATTACACAAAAACATTGTTCTCTTTCCAATATGTGGGTATTTTTTTTTTAAGGATTGTATTGCAAAATGAGGGTGATGTATTTTTGCTTGCAATGGAGATTTAGAATTAGTGTATTATCATGTACAATGCAATCCTAATCGTCATATTTACTTTATTTCTTTGTCTCTGGAATGAACATCAGAGCCATATAAGATTACAAAACACAGTGCTTGAATAGAAACATTTGAAACAGGAACTGAACAAGACAAAGTCTGCAGTAATGACACTAATTACAAAAAGAGCTTCCCGTGTGTATTGGTGTTTTGAAATCAAAGTAAAATTCCTGTTGTGTATCCAAACCATGCATGCACATTTCTCAGAGATTTAAAAAAAAAAAAAAAAAGTTCAATATTCCATGTAACACATAATGTGTGTATATGATCAGAACACTTCCAATCCATTTCTCTAACTACAAATTTGTTTGTGTTTGTATAAATGATTCTTGCAGTTGATGAGTATGGTTGGAGACATAATGAGAGAACTGCGTGGCGTTGCCGGGCAACTGGATGAACACTCTACCAACATCTCAGACCTCAAGAGGAAATTTGCAGCTCTTGACAATAAGCATGGAGATCTTCAAAAGGAGATTGAAAAGGTTTGTTATTTTTCCATATCATCTTGTTTATGTGTCTAGGCTTTGTCGATATGTTGCTCAATAGCTGAACATGTACCGGTATACATACTGCTTCTACATTACTTTGTATGAAATGTTAACTTTGCTAACACCATGCTTTGATATTTTGTTAACATTACATACATACAGTTTAGCCAGCTGGTACAACCTGTCATACTAATTACCATTTAACCCGTTGAGAACGGAATGATTTTGCTACAACAAGCATTTTCCATAGACAGCTGCCCAAGTATACTTGGGACTCGTCCTCAACGGGTTAACAAGCATCAAAACACTGCCAGCCTTTGCATTTTGAATAACTTTGCAGGCTCTGTGTCTAATTTACCACGCATACATGTAGGGCAGGGGTAATTGATGAGTTGCTGTCATGTATTGTAAGATTGATAACTCCACTCTACATATTTACAAAATTTTGTATTTCTCATGTAGATTTCATTTGACCCAATCCTTTTTTTTTTTTTTTAAACACAAAATTCTTAATGTTTAATGCTTTGAATTCTGTACATGTAGGTACATGTAACTTGGTCGAACAACAGGTATGACATGAATTATATTTCTCCCAATGTCCCCCTTTGAAAAGAAAGTGACACTGTTGTTGTTTTTTCTGCTCTTTTACAGGTTAATGAGTACAATAAGACAGTAGAGAGCAGACTCAATAAATTGGAAATGTCAACTGGTCAGCAGGACAAAATTGATGAACTCCACCAGTTGCTGGTAAGTCAATATCTAACACAGATATTATCTGTCTGTCTGTTTGTCTGTTAACAATTACTCTCTCCCTCTCTGCTGTATGTATAAGATACACTGTACATATGTATTTCAAATGTACTGGAAGTAGAAATTTCATAGTGAACTTGGCTTGTTCATGAAATCATGAAATCATGAATGAGAATGTATTGTACTGAGAAGTTTAATATCCAGCCTCCTGATTGCTCAGGCACATCATATTCAATCTTGTGTGGCCTTCATGGTTTTTGAATTTTCACTCTGTGGTAAAAATGTCAGATTGTATCTGATGTATGATAAGTCGAGTTGCAGACAGTATAGTGGATTTTACCATCAAAGTCCATTCTTGCCTCAGTGGCATAGTTATGGTTCAGACACTTCTGAACTATACATGTATGTCTTTCTGGAGACAAAATTACATACCGACTCCTGGCACAAATTCAGCAGCCTGGGCCCTTATCTTACAGAGTTCATTACAACTTTGTGCCATGTAATGGAAAGTGGCAGAAACAAAAGTGCCCTTTCTTTGTCCCTTCTCACCTACAGCATAGCTTGGATGTCATGGCAGGTTGAATTGATTTGAGATACTGCAGGTCAGGATAAACAATGGTATCTCTTTTTGTGCTTTCTGGCTGGGGCTAGTCATGCGATTAACACTAAGGCATCTTGAATGGCAGTTTTCAAGTACATGAGAAAGGCGAGGAGAATCACAAACAATGGCATCTTTTTCTTTCTTCCTTTCCCCTCTTTCTTTCCTTTCAATGTATCATTGTAGCAAGGTTAGATTCTATAGCAAGGGTTTACTGGAACATGTACATTTCAATGCCAAAGAAAAGGTCAATTGATTTTGTTCTCTTAACACACACACACACACACACACACACACACACACACACACACACACTCCCTCTCTTTTTCTCTGTTCTGTGTCTCTTGCCCTCTCTTTTCTTGTCTTTCTATCCATCTGTATGTCTTGCTCCTTCTGTACTTCATGAATTAAATGCAGACTATAAACAAAATAGTGGATCGTGTTGCCTGTCCCAAGATAGCAAGGTTCAAAGAGTGATAAGGCTCAAATGTCATATGGTAGGTGTGCCGCAGTGGGCATGCATTGTTCAGGTCAATTCACCCATTTGCACACAAAAGTAGCTCTTTGGGGGAAAGTGACACCAAACATTCATTGTTTGCCCTTCTTTTCTTTCCCCTGAATACAAAGAGAGCGAGTATCAATATGTGTTCAATATGAAATGCAGACAGGAAAGTGGTCCAAATATTTACAAACAAACTAGGGAGATAAAATAGAGGTGATATCCACTGGGAGATGCAGAAGTGCAATGTTAACTCAGGTTTAGCTTATGGCACGAAACCAAACAGTCTGAACAGGTGTATTTAAAAACAAAAAAAAACAAAAACAAAAACAAAAAAAGCAAAATACAGAAGTGTACAAATCTTGATATCAGTATCAAGGTTGTCAGCATGCAATGAAAAATTTGTTTGAGTTTCACAATTTGTTGTGGTTCCACAAGAAAATGCTCCAGTTGCTATCATTCATATCACATATGTTGTGTACATGGCACTGATCGTGACTCATTTCATCCAAATGAAAGCCGATGAAACCGGGGATATTTGACTTGCATTTGACGGTGTCGATGTCACCTGCTTTATTCGGTTGATCTGGCTGTCTCCATGGCAACAAAATATACATAGGATTGATATCATGCTTCTTATCATGGTACCTCATCGACGAAGGTCATATCAATGGGTCCCCTTTGTAGCCGTATTGATTTTTTGATTTTTTTTTTTTTTTTTTGCTGCAAGAAGCCCGAATCATGAACACGTTATACAAGATATTCCATGACATATACACCTGATATGACTGCAGTGAATGTATACATCAGTGATAAACAACCGTTATTGATTTGCATTGACAGGTGGGCTTCATGCTCTGCCTTTCAGGATAGAAAGCTTGAATGCTTGATCTATTCTATTGCTTTGTTTCTCCTAGCTACTAGCTCTGTAACTACTGATGTGTAAGACCCATACTGATCACTAACTGTCAGAAGGGCAATAGTGGTAAAACCCCAGGCTGCATGGCATATTGAAAATTCCAAGCCAGGCAACTAACAAGTGTACAATGTACATGAATTTCCTCTTTTTTAGGTGATCCGAGTATCCTCTCGGATCACCTTCTGTTTTTGTACGGATTCTTTCTTCTTCTTCTTTTTCTTCTTCTTTCTCCCCAAAAGTTGTGCATCGATTAGCTCAGAAAGTCCTCTTCCTATCAATTTCAAACTTATACCATATATGTATCGTGTCCCAAAGACGACAGCGCAAGTAAAATCATAGTGATCAGTCGACCGTGACGTCACTATGACGTCATTATATGAAAACACATTTTCATGCATATCTCATTAATAGAATGGAATTCTTCAATGAAATTTACGTCACTTATATTTTAAGTCAAGCGGATTCTACTCATATTCTCAGAATTCATATTTATTTTAAAACGCACGCGTACGCGCGCGTTGAAATATTTGTATGCTCAGATCGAGCTCAATTTTTTTTGCACACGTTTCAGACCATTTAGAGCATTTTTTGAAAAATTGAAAAAATTTTACGGACGCGTACGCGCGCGCGCATATACTCACGCACAGCTCATATGCAATAGAAATTTCCCGTTTTTTCACACTTATCGCCTGCCTGAAATGTCAGGGAATATGTCTACCAAGTTTCAAGTCAATCCGACTCAATATGACGTCATACGGGCCCGTCAAAGTTGAAATTCCGCGCGCGCGTCAATGGCGATATACAGTGCAACAATGCCAAAAAACCGCCAATTTTAAATCCGATTTTACTCGTCAGGATGGACGGTGACCCCCCCATTTTCTTTACATATTCTGAAAGCTGATGAGTTGTACATGTCATTTCATGGGTTGGCGATGCTGGAAAAATGATTAAAAGATATCAAATTTCTTAATAAAATAAAAAGAGCAAATTTTCAAAATGACGTCATCAAATTACAAGTTCACTCGAGCGTATCTCACTTATCCTTGGCCAATTTTCACCCAGATTTCAGTATGTTGCAGCTTACTAAACGCTCTTTCATTAATATATTAACAACATTTTGATTAGATGACGACATCACCTCGTAATATTGGATTGAAAGTAATCTTGTCAAATTTGACCAGTTTACGTGTTATCTTAATGGGAGTGCAGTTTTTCTGGAAATGAAAATTGACATGACTTTCTTTTTCGAGCACTAGCTCACCTATGCTTCGGTGAATTTCTCTAAGATTTTATTATGTTGTAGCTGAGACTTTGGGCTATCGTCTCTGTGCCCTTCATTTCTTCATACGGTATCGGGATCACGTCCAAAAACTTGGTTGAAATCAAAGCCTATCTTCGATTTATTTTCATATTTCTTTCTTTTTCCAACTTTCTTTGCAATAACTCAAGAAAAACATACTCTATCACCACCATATTTTGCACATGTTTAGTTCATGTCAAGACATTATTTCATAAAATAACAACTACTTCATCAGACGCCATCTTGGGTATGTAAATTAGGGTCAAAGGTCATAAATGTTTCATCCTGTATCTTGGTGAATACATGTTCTATCTTCCCCATATTTTGCACACGTAAAGACCGTGTTACAAGGATCATTTCACAAAATAACCACTTTTTCCTCAGATGCCATCTTGTCTGTGCAGATCGGGGTCAAAGGTCATAATATTATGTACTTCTTTCTTTATCTTCGTTATGACGTGTTATCTCTATGGGAGGGAATTTTTCTAGATGTGAAAATTGACATGATTGTCTTTATCGAGCACTAGCTCACTTACCCTTCGGTGAATTTCTCCCAGATTTTAATATGTTGTAGCTGAGACTTTGCGCTATCGTACATGTCCCCTTTGTTCTTTTATATAATGTCGGGATCACGTCCAAAAAAGTGGTTGAAATTAAAGATTATCTTCGATGTATTTTCATATTTCTTTCTTTTTCCAACTTTCTTTGCAATAACTCAAGAAAAATAGCCCCTATCAACCCCATATTTTGCACATGTTTAGTTAATGTTACGTACATTATTTCATAAAATAACAACTACTTGATCAGACACCATCTTGGGTATGTAAATTAGGGTCAAAGGTCATAAATGTTTCATCCTGTATCTTGGTGAATACATGTCTTATCTTTTCCATATTTTGCACATGCAAAGACCATGTTACAAGAATCATTTCACAAAATAAATACTTTTTGCTCAGATGCCATCTTGGGGGTGCAAAGTGGGGTCAAAGGTCAAATATACTTCATTCTGCATCTTTGATAGTGTATACGGAATTCGGTACCCAAGATGGCAGGTCTGACTCCCTTTTCAAAATGAGAATCCAAACATCACACGACCAATGTCCCTAATCTGAGGTGAAAACTCGAATCATTGATTTAAAAAAAAAAAAAAAATTGGATCACCTAATTTGTCACTCTTGACAAATTCCGAGTCTAGTTTTTCCTTTTCTTCTCTTTTTTTTGCCATGTGATGTCCCTCCATAAGTTTGCTGTGACCAAACCAATTTGTTGTATTTCCAGTATGAAGTTCAGCCTCATTGTTGACCATGCAAAGCTTGGAAAGTAGTCCAAATGACAACAGAGAACTTGAGATTTCCTTGTATGTTTTGTTTCTTGGTCATTGCATTTCCAGCAAGCACATTTGTAGAGAGAGATACAGCTGTGGAACATTCAGTATTTCTTTGTCTTCATTTCATAGGAAGCAAAATAGAGTATTCACCTCTTCTTCTTCTTCTTCTTCTTCTTCTTCTTCTTCTTCTTCTTCTTCTGCTTCTTCTTCTTTTTCTTCTTTTTCTTCTTCTTCTTCTTCTTCTTCTTCTTCTTCTTTTTCTGCTTTTTTGTTGTATATTTTGAAAAAAACCCAGAGCCCATCCTAAATCTTAAGCCTCAAAAATAAAATTCTATTGATTATTCAAGCTTTATTTCGTTTCACTTCTAAATTGCTCATATCTGGATGGCATACCAATATGTGTGCAGACAACCAGGCATATTTCTTACTTTCCTATTTATGATTGAAAGTTGTAGTACCTGGTACAAAGGTATACCCGAATGTACATTATACAGATCCGTTATTGCAAAATAATGTATGATCTATTTTTCTGATATGACTTGGGTTTTTAAAAAAAAGCATGAATCTAGGAAGACCCATCAAGAGTTTACTTGCCTATTCCTCTTCTGATCATACATGTATCATTACAAATTCATGTGTGTGCTGTGAGGATCAAAGTGAACTTCGTTATATTCGCTTTACATTTGTCAAAGAGTGATTCATACAGAGTACACATATGCATTGTTGTTAAAACTCCTGACAAAGTAGGGTCTCTGGGAAAAACAGTGGTTGCAGCCACTGACAGAACTACCCTAATGAAACAAAACAAATAAATAAATAAATAAAGTAGATTGGCATTACTCAAGGTAGGGTGTACATATACTGTAGGCCTCTTGATAGAGACTTTCATACTCCTTTTGAGAGAGAACTTTACTACCCCTTTCATGCTAGGCACTCAAGGGATCACCCACAAGATTTACTGGGGAATAAAACTATTAACACAGAAGAAATGTTTGTTGTTTTTTTTTTTCACACTGGTGAATGAGCTTCTGGGTGAATTTCTCTCATCTGCGGTTCAGCAGCAGAAGTAGGTAAACATGTAGAGCGTATTTTATTGCTCTTGCCCGAAATTTGAATTTCCTGCATGCTGGAAGTTATTGGTATTTTGGCCTTGTGCTTCCAGTGTTTCAAAAAATAAAAAAAGCGTAAAGTATTTTTATGACCAGAAACAAAACATGACTTTTCACGTTAATATTGGGTTTTTTACCCAGGATTTTAACTGTGATGTCTTTATTCACTCTAGAACTTCATCTGGGAGCTCGTAGGAGCCTCTGGAAGTTTTAAGAGCAGAGATTGTTCATGGGTAAAATTTCGTAATTTAGTGAACCGGCACTTTACCCAGGATTTCACCTGCAAGACCCTTTATGCTATAAGATCTCCACCCTTCACCCAGACCCAGGTGCACTCAGGTGAAATTTGATGAAATTAGCTGTAGGTGAAAGAGGTACAGTGTACATGTATAAGGCTGCCACCAGTTCTGTAATCATTTAAGTTCCTCTCATCAAATGCACTTTGTAGAGTACATTGACCCCAAAGGAAGGACGATGTCTCCATGGAGACATGATATGATGCTTCTTGCTTGCATCACAAAAGACTTTCCACTTCTAGTCATAATTTCCTTCATCTCAATACCTTTCAAACTCTTAAAACTAGATAATCATGATTATTTTTATATTCAAGTACAGGTGCCTTGCTTGTTTCCTCTTTGGATGATAAAGGTGTTTAAAACTTCTCTTCTTTTGCACTAGGATGCCCTACGGAACCAGCTGGCCTCTCTGCCCGACGTGGATTCCATTGTCACCTGGCCGGCCTTTGAGGATGCCCTCAAGGGAGCGTACAAGGAACCCATCGACTACAATGACTCCAGCATGCAGACGGCTCCAATTGTAGATGTGAGTGTGTGAGATGACAAATGCGTTTAATACCAAAGAGGAAATTGAAAGTGCATCAAACTCTGACCGGGAGGCGCACTTTTTGTGTCAGTGAATGGAAATGGTTCATTAAAATTGATCTAAATATGGAAATCTTTCGATTTGTTTTTTCCTTGTAACGGTATTTATATGAGCAGCTACTGACAGGAGCCGGGATATTTGTCTCCTCACTCAAACTGTTGTTGTGATTACAGGGAAAGAGTACTGATTGGAGAGGTGCTTTAAATGCAAAGAAGGTCGTTGTATATAAATTGGTAGTACTGTAATAACCTTTTTTGGATGACTTCAAAGAATAAAAAACACACAAAAATAGCATATCATATTGTATGGCTTCTCTTTCTGTAGAAGGACTAGCTACATTTGTACTTCTCAATACATCATACCGTAACTTCATCTAAAATACAGTAGGCCTATATCAGCATCAGAAGCATCAGTCAGAGATTAAGTTCACATGGCAGAGTTACAGTTTACCTTCCATGCCATTACTCTTACATTCCCCCTCCCTAATTCTCTTAATCTAATTAAGATTTTAAATGTTCCATCACTGGTGATGTTCACAGTGTAGAACAGACCTCTTTTGTGTGGAACATTTCAATGGAAACTTATACAAATTTCAGCTGTTATGGTAATGGCTTTTTAAGCAACAGCTATGTTTGCTGTGATCACGTAAATTAAGTAGTTTTAAGTAGTTTTATTAGGAGCTAGAGTTCATGTATCTCACAGTAAATGTAAGGGATCTTTTCTTCTTTTTTTTCTATCAAGCCAGATTTACTTTGTAAATACAAACTTAGAAATTGACAAGTCTTTCACGTCTTAAAATTTTATTCTTTTCTTCAGAATACCCGTATGCAGACTATGCCTACAACACATGCTTCAGCACAGACAACAGTAAGTACTCATATCTTATGTAGCTAATAATTCTATGGATGTAGTAAAAGCTTATTATTTTCTAATGGAATACATTAATCATATCATAGTGATTGTTTGTATGTGATCTGTGGCATCTTTACCCGGTTGGAGTAGTACTCTGTGTGAGCTCACATACTGCAGTATATCCTAGTTTGCTACCACAATTTATTCACTTCACCTTGCTGAACAATTAGTAAAAGATGCTTTATTGAAGTTCATGACTGTGTTTTGTTTCCTTAGTACTTCAATAATACTTAACATTGTATTTGATGTTGATATGCACACATTTTCTCAGCCTTGTAACATGTCACATGCAGTAGCCAAGGATGGCAACTAGTTGAAGTCCAGAAACTGTCAGGAATGCAGACTGACAAACCAAACAACGTACAGTTGTAGCTGTTAATAAATTGATACCAAAAAGTGCCCTTTGAACTCTGAATCTGTGGAACTATAAATACTGTGACTGTCCCTCAGAATTGCAGTATTAAATCAACTGTGGTGTGGGGTAACACCTCATGTAACCCTCCTCCAGACATATCCCTTAACATGGATTGCAATACAAAAACAACAAAATACTGCATTATCAAATGAATACAGGAGTGGATTCAGGAGTAAGAATGTAAACAGTAAAAACTTACCACAGCTCTTGATCTCTGGTGCCATGTTTACATTCGAGGTCCATGTAACTTGTAGATCCTGAAGTGGATTAGAATTGACAGTTTCCCTAAAGCTTTTTATAGCTCCACAAACAGCGTAAGATACTTGTTGTTATCATGAGGGAATGTTGAGGTCTAGATTGCCATCCAATAGATCCAGAGGCATTGTATCAGTTTACTGTTAAATCAGGTTGAGTGGGATGTAGTGCTGACTTCTCTTGAATCATACCTGAACAGCAGTTTAATAGGGGGTGTTGCAAGAAAGTCGAGTTGCAATCAATTGCAAATCGACTGCAGAATTTGTAACTATCCCTGAATCTATTGCAAAGTTGCAATTGATTTGCAATCAATTGCATCTTTCTGTAACAGAATTGATTGCAACTTGCAATTGATTGCAAATTTGCAATAGGTTTTGGGGAGTTGCAATTAATTGCAACTTTCTTGCAACACCACCTTTATACTGTACATGTACATGAAGTCATCACATGGAATGCTCTTGGGGACTACACTTGCAGAGTGATCTCTAATTTTGCAAAACCTTTGCATAAATTTAGATACATGTATACACTGAATGTGTATCCCATATTGATTGCATACACATTAGATGAAAGTATGGAGATTTTTTTTTTCATCTGTCAACTATCATTGCAATCATATCCACCTACATTTCCTTTTTTCTGTGATGATGACAATGACTTCAAAAATATGATCTCTATTGATGTACAGGTCTATTAATCATTGCTTTTATTACCGTGCACATAAACTATACTTTGTAAAACTATATCTCTGTAAAACAGGTGAGTTCAAAATGTTTTTCAACAAAATTTTTGATAGATATCATCTGTACAAGTGCAATGAAATACTATATAGAAGGAAGTGTAGGGTGTTTGTCAATACTATATTACAAACCATGTTTTTCTCATAAGGTGAACTTGTGTTTTTTGACATATTTTCAATGCCTTCCAGAAAACATTCATATTCTCACACAATAGCATATTACCATGTATGTTCAAGGTATCAAACCCCTCCCCCTTTACCCTTTGCCATGACAGACGCCCACCCCGCCCCCATCCCGTCCAGTCTCCAGCAAGTCTGTAAGGTCGGCCGTGTCGTCGGTCTCCACACAGCAGCCCACCCAGGAGCTGCAGCGAATCCTGAAGGAGCTTGGAGAGCTGACAGGGAGACACAACATCCTAGAAGACAGGGTCAATGGTCTGGAGGTAGGTCAACTAATTACAATATTACTGTACTCCACTGCCATAATAATTGTAAAGGCCATCTGAATCGTAGGCACAATGTACTCTTATAGAGTACTGAAGTGATGTAACAGTCTTTTGTAGTAGCTTTCTGCTATGGTTCCAAACGAGACGTCCTTGCGCAAGAAGGCTTCGGGCGGTGATTTGGAACCAGGTACAAGCGTAGTTTAATAACAATTGTTGTTTTCAAAGATATTCGGACTATTAAAGTGAGGTTGCATAGAGCCAGTTTCCGTGGCGATGAATGGTTGTGACGTAACACTTTGGTACTCTATTTGTTTGTGTTGTCATCCTGTTTCTTTGGGTGTGTTTTATTTCTTTATATAATCAAATCACCAAAGGCGGCACCAATGAGAACTGACACTCAAAATACATGACATATGTATTTTGGTATTTAGTTCCTGTAATTGAAGATTTGTTGTCTTTGTCAGATAACCTACTCAGAATTGGGTGATGGTCTGTCAGCTGTGAAGATGACATGCATGAAATTCATCCACAATGCATGTGGGAAAGGTTCGAGTTTGGGCTGTCACATATCTATTCTGCCATTAAACACTGTATTTGTTTTCGTAATGAGCAATTCTATGGCTGCTGCCCTTGTGCAGTTGGTTGAATCACTAGAGTGCACCACAGTAGGCAATACTACAGTGATATTGAATTGAATTGAATTGAATTCAAAAGGTATTTTATGGAGCAATATCCATCGCAGCCCGCAGGCTGAATTGCAGACATAGTACAGAAAGATCATGAATTCATTGAAAAATATGCACAAGATAGTAAAAAATAAGACAAAAAGAAAACATTAAAAGAAAATAAAACATATTCATCTTCACATACTGGCAAGTATGTTGAGAATGTATTTTCATACAATCCCATTTTGTGTTCTCCCTAGGAACTCCTGGCCAAAAAGGCTGACATGTCCGAGATAGAAGCCCTCCTATCGCAGACGAATGTTCCAGAAGACCTGGCCAACAAGCTGGCCGAGTTAGAAGAAGGACTCAACCATTTAAGAGATAGCAGGGAAAAGGTAAGAGTCCATCGCCGGCAGAACTTGAGAATGATTGGTACTAAGTAACCTGCCATAAAATGCAACCATCTACTTGCAGCAGCTTGATTTTCTTATCCCTATTGTGTGGCGATTCATTTCATTAAAAACAGTGACTTTAGGGTTGTAGCTCTATAGCCCTGCTTCAGTAGAGCGCTTTTCTAAAGCCAAAAAATTGTAACTGTGCCCAAGCGTAAATGTACACTGTACATGGCAATTTCTGATTGGGTCAAGGTATCAGCACATCATTCTCTTGCAATATGCAATTTGCATTTCATGCATTGAGAGATTATCATGCATTCAGGGGCCTGGACTATAATGGAAGTAGAGGCAGAAACAATAGTTTTTTGAATATCTTTATCCTATTTATTGTTATTATTATTATTTTTTTTTTGTAAAGAATCATGCAGAGTCCCTCCTCTATTAATGGACAGGTCTTAGCATCAATTCAAAACATTGTGACATTTGTACAGTAAGCCATGGTATGACTTTTTTTTTTTT
Organism: Diadema setosum; assembly: GCF_964275005.1. NCBI lineage: Eukaryota > Metazoa > Echinodermata > Echinoidea > Diadematoida > Diadematidae > Diadema > Diadema setosum. The sequence goes on along the minus strand of NC_092692.1, from coordinate 11,891,031 downwards.
TTTTTTTTGGGGGGGGGAATCACACGTGTGATGTACAATAATAATTCCTAGTCCTTTTGAATATCATACCAGAAATCATAGTGACAGACTTTTACCACATGGAATTGACGGCTACTCATGAATACATCCCTTGTGATATAGAATTAATCAAACACTCTTTTACTTTGCTCATGCTGTCATTAATTTAACACTCGGCTGCGTGCTACCTTCTCCTGCCAACACTTAGGCACTTTCCGTGTTTGTGTGGATTTCTCCTTTCAACAACCTCACCCCTTGTGCAAAGTTCATGAGTTCGAGCTGAAGCCCAACAATGCTGGATCTCATCAAACCCATCATGAGAAGAACAGTATAGATAGCACGCTTATGACGAGTGTGCATTAATTGTATCTAATCAGCATTGTGTACTTGTACAGGAGAATGCATTGTCATCACGTGCAGTGCATGTTATCAATCGATGTTGTGTTACAAATTGTATGTACAATGCAAATGTCAGTATGAGTTTAATAATTACAGTGTCTGAGTCCATCATTCCAGCCATCTCACCCACAGTGATCTTTTCATTTATAAATGTTATAAACATTTTTTTTTTAACATTTCTCTTCAGAAATGAAGAGAAAGGGGGAGGGACATGAAATTTTGATGGGTAACACTCTTAAATGAGTTCTTTCCTGTAATTGGAGTTTCATGTCATCTCTGAAAAAAGTTTTCTTGTGTCTGTAGGAAAATTCATATCCATTCCAAGAGAAAGGTGGAAATATAATGCAGATTTGTGAGGATTTTCCTTCACTTTATTTTGAAGTCATGTTGAGAAACCTGAAATGTATTGATTACATGCCTTGCTTTTATTATGACCCATTAATGTAATGCATGTTTCCTCCAAATAAGAGTTGTAACTCTGATAAACACATTCTTCCAGTATTTAAGAGTGAGAAAGTATGCTTTAACCAGGTACACATGTACTCATTAAAGGACAAGTTCACCTTCATAAACATAAGGATTGAGAGAATGCAGCGATATTCAGTCAGACCACAACGCTGCTGTTAATGAGCTCAAATCAAAAATTTATCATACGCTCAGGTTTTTGCGCATGTCCTTCTCAACACCCGAGATTTTGCGAGATAATTCAGAGATAAAGTGCATGGTCTACGAGATTATTTATTTATTTATTATTCATTCGCTGTAAAAGTGGAAATTTTCGCGGTGTTGAAATTTTCGCGCATTTCGCGCGACCAGAAACTAGCGCAAAAATAAAAACACGCGAATATTTTTGCTTGCCATAAGTTTCTGTGCGTGATGTCTTGATCCCGCGGAATTAAAAACACGCGAAACTCTTCTGACCCGGCCTAGCGCGAAAAATTAGTCCCGCGAAAATATCCACTTTTACAGTATTGACGACATGAAGACCTACTCTCCGTGACTAATTGACATGATTTGTGACCTTTTAATGCTTATATCATGTGAAATGAACTTATGATACCGTTATTCTTATCACCGCATCCTAGTAGTACTGACATTTTATAAAACGATCCTAGAACATAATTATGACAAGGCTTTCTATTTATTGATCACCCGACCTGTTCCAAAGTTGAATCAACTCATTACTGATATCCAACGTTCTAGAGATTCTTGTTATAATAGCACAGTAAGAACTGAATTGGTCTCTCGCTTAGAAAACTATAAAAAAGTCTCGTCGAGTGAAAATCGTGAAGTGGCAATTTGAGAGACATGCATGATCATGTGCTCTCAGGGTATCATTAGTTAAATTACTCGGCGATGTATACAGTGGAATTAGATGGAATAATTATTGTAATTCACAACAGAGATCCCCAAAGAACTATGTGTGCACAATAAGTTTTAGATCTTTTATTATTGATTAATGATGAGCCATTCATTAAATGCAACAGTTACTGCTAGCTGAGTAAGCAAAGTCCAAGCCAAAGTTGAGCTGTCGATCAGAGTGGAGTGTTGTTCTTGTTGTTGACGTGGATATCTTAGCCCGAGCGCGTATACATACATCGTGCGCGCGCATACACACACTCATAGGGTCCTACACTTTTATCTACACACAGAGTATTACTGTATGTGCAGCACACGTTTACTGTCCTTCCGCGCTGACCAACTGTTTCAACTCTCCACTCAGAGGGAATTAACCAATCAGAAACGCGTATTCGCGGCAAACTGAAATCTCGTCAAAAATTAACTGTACAACGCAATGGTTTATTCGATCACCTGACCCGTTCCAATAATCAGTCCACATGAAGTCATCATATTTCCATAGTATGATATTTCCTCTTTCATTTCATACCTCTTCGATTTTGGTCCACGTTTATTTAATTGTTCTAATGTACCCCCTAAGAAGAATGAAAAATATGCAAATTTTATGTTTTATAATGTCCTTGTTCAGTATATTTTATATGTCACAACCTTTCAAATAGTCGAATGCCATCAAAGTACAACTTTTCCGCTTTTTATGCCTCTGCCACGAAGTGGTGCCGGAGGCATTATGTTTTCGGGTTGTCCTTCCGTCCGTCCGTCCGTACGTACGTCTGTACGTCCGTACGTCCGTACGTCCGTACGTCTGTACGTACGTCCGTCCGCATTCGTTTACGCGATAACTTGAGTAATATTGACTGGAATTTTACCAAACTTGGTCCAAGTATAAAGTATGATGAGGCAATTACTTGATTAGATTTTGGGTGAAATCGGCCAAAGGTCAATGATCAAAGGTCAAGGTCAAATCATGAAATTGTATTTGTTTGCGCGATAACTCAAGACTGGATGAAGCAGCTTTCACCAGACTTGGTCCAAGGATGATGTATGATGGGGCAATTAGTTGAGTAGATTTAAGTGACATTGGCAAGAGGTCAAAGGTCAAAAGGTCAAGGTCAAATGCTAAAAATGTTGCTATTTTCCCCATATCTATGCAATGCCCAAAGATATTTTTTTAAAACTTAGCGTAGACATGTACTACTGTGTAAAGATTCTCCAGAGAGAGTTTCATGTCATAAGGTCAAAGGTCAAAAGGTCAAAGGTTAGGTGAAAATGTTACAATTTCACTTTTCTCGCAAATGGTTCAATGTATTTTCATGGAACTTGGTACATACGCATGTACTGACTGGCAGGGATTATCTAGGGAACTTAGGGGTCATGGGTCAATAGTCAAGGGGTCAAAGGTCAAGGTCAACTCCTTAAAATTTTACTATTTCCCCCATATACTAGTATATTATGCAATGCTTGCATTGTTAGTTTTAAAACTTAATATATACATGTATTACCTAATGGAGATTCTCTAGGAAATTTCCAGCCAGAAGGTCAAAGGTTAAGGGTCAAAGGCCAGGTTTAAATGCAAAAAAAAAACCAACCGATTTTGTAATGTACTTACACTCTTTCTTCATACCTTGAGAATTACTCAGTGCATAAACTTATAAAAGGGACGGTCAGAAGTCAAGTAAAAATCCTCAATTCCCCAAATATGTGTACCTGCCCTCTTAGACAATTATAGCAAACCCAGTTCAAGGAAAGTGAACATTCAAGATATTTCTGACAAACCTGTCATTTGAATATTTTGCCATTTATGTGAAACTGTCATCACACATTGTGAAGACATTGTACTATACACCTATTGGGAGAATCATGCATTATGGCGGAGGCATCAGTCGCCATAGCGACATTTCTAGTTATCGATGTATTATTCAGGAAGATCGGTAATGTCGTTTAGATTTACAGGGACTCTAAAAATATGGTCTTCCAGCTCATTACGTATTCATGTCGGCAAGGTCTATGCATACGCGTACGATAAATGAGAAGGCTTTTCAAGGTGTTGCGGTCTGACTGTATTAGTAGAACACATCAGTGAAAGTTTGAGGAAAATTGGACAATCGATGCAAAAGTTATGAATTTTTAAAATTTTTGTGTTGGAACCGCTGGATGAGGAGATTACTAAGGCTCGTGATGTCATATGTGACCCGCTACAACAAAAAGGTCCTAAAGTCGCGCACGGTCGAAGCCGTGAAAATCGAGTTTGAAGTCAGAGCATTAAAATTTGTCAAAACTTACGATTTTCTGATTTTGATATATTATTGGAGTCTAACATGTCTTCTATCATCTGTCGAAATTTTGAAGCAAAATGATCAAAGGAAAGACCAAAAAATAGCGTTTTTCTGAGCCATGTTTTTTGGCGTTTCAACGAAGCAGAAACCGGGTTCGAAAATTTGGATTGAGCGCCACAGATAGGTTCCGCCCCTAACAACGACCAGAGTCATCTCATTGGTCAGTTTGCTGATTGCTGCTAACCGAAGCGTGAAGCTCGCACACTGCCCAGTCGACTGGTGCGTGCGGGCGGGGTGCGCTATGCTCAGCCACTTCTCACATCCTGGTCACTGATTGGTCGGTGAGGAGACCACCGACGCTGATGTGCTTGAATGAACTCTTCGGGGGTTGCTAGGGCTTACCTTCTATTGTCCAGTGGTGAGAACTGACTTGCATGTCCCTTGATCGCGATTGCGTCGAAAGGAAGACTTTTAGGGCGCTTTTCTCGAAACAGTGATTTTCCAGACGTCTCGACATGCTCTCTTTTAAACATCGATATCTCCGCAGCCGATTATTTTTATAAAATGTGTTATATATCAATTTAAAGCAGAAAGATTAGGGGGTTATATCATGCAATTTTCAAATAATCGACCTCCCCCGACTTTAGGATCATTTTGTTGTAGCGGGTCACATAAGTGACCGGCGACAACGGTTTCAGGCAAAAGTCGGGCATTTTGAAAATTCATTTTTTCACTGAATCACATTGCCCATTTCCTAAGCTTTGCATTGATATAAAACACTTGCATTCTTCGGCGCCATAAGTGGGCATGGAACGCGAAATAAAATGCACTTTTTAAGTTGTTAGCCAGACAAAATTGCGAGAAAATGGGCTTTGAAGATTCACCTCTTTCTCGAAGACAATGTCCGAGCGGCGATGCGAGGTGAGAATCACCCATCCGTACGATGATGCCAATCGATGTTAAGCTCCGCCTCTAGCAACCACATCGCCTTCTGATTGGCTCACTGAGAGAGTCAAATTTCCCGGGCACCCTTCCTAGGAGCTCAGCGTATGGAGCCGAAAAACAACACGGTTCGCTCGGGTTTGTTTTACCATTACGTCTTTCAAGATGGCGGATAAGATTATTGCACGTATGGTGTACACGTGTATGGTGCACGCATTACGCAATGGCATCCACACGCCACGACCATGTGCATGTAACAGGAGCGGGTGGCGAATCCACACATTTACAAATCGCGTTTTCATTGTTGTTGATTTGACTTTATCATTGCCGACCCTTTTGAAGGCAGAAAAATGCCAGTGCTGGCAAATGTCACGCTTCCTGTTTGTTTTGCTTTTACAAGCCGTGCATATGTTGCCTTGTTCGGTGGTGTTAATTATATTAAAACTAACAAACAAACACACACTTGTTAGTTTGGTGCGATCTTGATGTGTAGTATTTGAATATAACTGGTTTCATGTCACCTCTCCTTTCCTCTCATCTACCCTCCCTTGAGTCAGTCTGCTGTCATAATTTTTACTACATGTACAAGTAGACTATTGTTTTTTGTTTCTTTTCACACGATTATGTTGTGCTACGTACATGATATTTGTTTCACTTCCGTTGTCGAACATTGCGGTAGAATAGTTTGGATAGAAAGCCAAACGAAGAGCACGCACTACAGCGTATAAACCACTATAGCAAGAACAAAGGAGCATGTAATCATGCACGCGTGGACAAAACATTCCCCAAACGCTGCAACTGGTGTCTCCGAAAGCCGAATTATGTAAATGTGTGCGACGCACCAGCCAATCGCATGCGAGACCTTGCGCCGTAGCAACGCTGGGGATATTGGCGCGGCGTTCGAAAGAAGCTCGAAACTGACGAGTGCGATCCAACATAGGGTGCTTAAAATTCCATTTTCGATAGAAAAAACGTAGTCTTATGCTACGAAATTTAGTGTAGATGTAGAAAACATATCAAAGATTCGATTTCTGCAAAAAACCCAAATCGACAAAAATAATGGTAAAGATCTTTGTAACCCGCCTAGGAGGAAATTTGTTATTGCGACTTTTGCCTGAAACCGTTGTCGCGGGTCACATATGAGTACAACAGTATAAAGAAAATGTAAAGAAAATTCAACATATTTTCACTTTTTTCGCATAATAAAAGAGCACTTGACTTGCTTCTTTCTAAAGGCAATGGGAATAATATTACCCATAACATATGTCAGTAATGAGTCAAGGGAATGTGTACTTTTTTCAAAAGATGAAATTTTATGAAATTCTCTTTATATGTTCCTTATATTGTTGTACGCATGTGACATCATACACTGCAGTAGTCTTCTTATCCAGTGGTGACTGCACAAAAAAATTCAAAAATTAATAACTTTTGAACGGATTGTCCGATTTTCCTCAAACTTTCAATGATGTGTTCTACTGATATTACTACATTCTCTCAATCCTTATGTTAATGAAGGTGAACTTGTCCTTTAAGTCTTAGAGGGATGACCACTGCTGAACAATTACTGTATACTGTCACTTTATCCGCATTTCTGTGAACATCTTTCCATGTCCATACTAATGAGACAGTTGGGAATGTAGGAACTGCACACTTGTGTATACTTATTAAAATTACATTTGTTACATTATGTTGTTTTGTGGAAATGTCAATGAAAGCAAACATCAGTAATTAGCCAGCTACATGTAATCCCATAATCTGATTAGCTGTGGACGGAGGCAGCGAGGGTTGGCCATCATCACCATGGAAACATACCTCCTTTCCGTCATCAACCCACCCACCATGTACCTACAACAGACCTCCATTCTCTGAAACCCTTCATGAGAAAAAAGGGCACTGAGTTCATACAGCAGATACAGTGCACTCCCCTTATCATGAAAATAGTTACATAGTGTACATACTACAATTCTTGTTACAGCAAAGTAATGTTCAGGTCTCAAAATCATCATTTACTTTATACGCAGAATATTTCATGAGGCTTTTATTTTCGTGAATTTTGCGAGTCAGGTGCTGTTTATGAAATTAAAGACATGCCAAAATAATGACTCTGATCTGGTATGAATGTGACGCACACGTATCTATTTCTCTCTTCAGTACAGTACTCTACGATTGCGAATTTAACCACTTGTGAAATTGCCGGGAAGTCCCAATTCACAAAAAATTAGACTATGCCATATACAATATACAACCGTATGTCTTTATATACTTTACTGTTTGGCTATAGCAGTTTATTTCAGTTCAGTTTATTTTATTTAATCACGGCAATTTGCTTCAGCAAAGCTGTTCTTCTGCAAATCTGGCAAAATTTCAATAATATAACGAAAGAAAACTGCTGGTCCTGAGGGTTTGATTATAATGGGAGTGCACTTTGTACATGTATTTGTGATTCTATGCCAAATGACTTTAGCTCGAAGAGTTAGAGCAGAAAATGATGGAACAGCGTGAGACGTGTCCAGCAACCCTGGCCGACCTGGAAGCCTTGCGTCGCGACCTGGAGCAAGCCTTGGCCGACCTGGCCGAGGCGCAGGATGCCCTCGCCAAAGACGTCTCGCAGATTGGCGCCGTGGAGCCCATGGTGGGGGAGGTGCCAGGGGTGGCGGTGACGGAAGTGAAAGAAGAGAGACGGGAAGAAGGGATTGATGCAAGGGTTAGTGTAGAAGACATCAAAAGGGATTTAATGAAATCTTTTATCATGATGTCTTAATGTGTCGCTATTAGAAAGCAGACAGAGAGGTCAATGCTGCCATTGTAGATCTTTTTACTCATAATGTTTTACTTACAGAGATAACTCATAAACAAACCAAGAGATGATTGTAATTCTTTCCTTGTGATTGTTGTACATTAGCAAGGTTTTAAGTTTAACCAAATTTGATAACTTGAATGAATGTTCGTCTGTTTTGTGATTTATTGTAAGAGTGCAATTATCAGGATCAATGCCAACATGATTGTTATTGTAGATATCATTTGTTTATTTGTTTGAAATAGAGGTACATGGTAGGCAAAATTCAATCTTGTAGTTACGTGACATACTATTTACCCAAAATATAAACCAGCAGTATAATGTGGTACGTTGTGTTTACAAGATTTAACTACAACTGGTATACAAATAGAATATTTTCCAGGTATATTGTCATCTTGTTACTATCATGAGCATCATATATCCTTTACTTGCACCATTGTATCCATATTCATCATTGTATTCCACTTGTTTGTGTTTTTAATCATCATGTGAATTAGTAGTTGAAAGCTACATGTAAATACAATGTATTTGAGCTCATGACTAGTTTCACATCTTATATAGATAGAAACAGCATGCACATATTATGTAGTGTACATCATAGTGGATTGAAAAGTCAGCATGATTAGATTTTTCCCAAATACATAATATGAGGTTGTACAAATCAAATATAACATGAACATGAAGTAAAGATTGTTTTAAGAGGTTTAGTGACTTTCAAAGCTTGCACCTTGCCATTCTGCAGTAGTGTACATTTCACAGACTTTGCTGTTATGTTTAGCTCAAGTATACAACTACAGTAGTTAGTGGAATTCACTGGAAAAAAAGAAAGTGAATATATTTATGCTTCTATGTAAACAATGATTTGAAAAGAATATGCATGTATGCAGACAGAACTGTAACAAGGCCTCAACACTTCAACTTTTACAATTGAACTTGCTGACATACGCTATTTGTTTTGCAGGCAGCAATTCTTGTAGTTGTCATGTGTGATCACATCTGTGTTTGTAATCTGGAATGCAACTGATAGGTGGATGATGTTTGTAATTATGTTGTCATTCTGCAAGTTTGCATGATTGATAGTTGTAACCTTATGTAAGAAATAGTTATAATGTACCTCCTCAGAATGAATCCAGCCAATTCTTCTGAAAATGAATAATGGTCACCAAAACAATGGTGAGGGTTTTTTTTAGATAGTCTCTCAAATTCTTGAATGTGGAAATAAAGATAGCTCATTTGTCATAGACTGAGAGAGATTGTGTGCAGCGCATTCTGTAAGGTACTTATGTCATGCTGCAAGATCCGGCATAGTACAGAAATTTTCCTAGCTCTATAATCGCGAGAGTGATATCACTATGGTGACATGACTCTGTGATTGATGCGTCGTATATATTTCAAATTCCCCCGTAGCCAGGTGAGGCGAATACTTCATTGAGTAGATGTGAAGGGATGCTTCATCAAGTCATGACACTGTCTTTTGAATGCATATTTTATACATACCTGGTAGTTTTTTTTCTTACACCATCAATCTTGTATCATGTATCCTATGCATTATGAAAACAGAAACCTGTCATATTGCCTGTGTATGCAGACATTGTACAACACATGTGCTGCTCATGTTAAAGATGACATTCATTACTGGCATTCATTTCCTTCTCTTCTCTCTCCCTCTCTCATCCTTATTTTCCTGTTTTCTTCCATCCTCCACTTATTATGTGAACTGATAATCTGATCCAACATGTCACTAATGACATTTTCTTGCAATAACCCCATTAACCAAATATCCCCATCGTCATACTTTAACATCCTCTTTTTCACATATACGTCCAAATGTGCCTCGCTATGTGTAATAATAACAAACACTGACTAATATGGGTTATAAATCACTTTCAATATATCATGTACACATTCCTGTCAGTCATTTCCCCATACAATTGGTCTTGTGTCCCTGTTTCCATTTAATTTAAAATCATTCTTTCCTTTTAAAAAATGATCTAAAATAATCTCAATTTGGATGGGGAAAAAAAAATACCATCGTGACGCAAAACACCTCCTTGTAGTTGTTGGCAGAGCTCGAGCATAGACTCCAGACCAGCCTCCAGGCGCTGTCTGGAAATGTCCAGGTTGAATTGGGTCATGTGGGGGATAGGATCAGCAGCCTGGACAAGAGCCTAAGGGATAAGCTGCAGGAGTTGCGGGCCATGATCAGCTCCAACCTCGCCAAAGTTAAATCAGTTCCCAGGGTTGGCAAAGTCGTGGAAGAACAGGTGGTCCTGGCACCATCAGTGGTACGAGTGATGCTTGGGGGTTTCTTCTTTTGAACCCCTCTCTAGCAAGACTGTTCACTTTTCAGTTCAATGATATGCATGAAACACTTTCTTTTAATTGCTGAATTTATTTCTGCGCTTGCTCATCTGGTAGAAACAGCCGCATTCAGTAAACCAAATGAATTGACAATGTTTTTCTTTTTATTTTTTGCATGTAGCTCTTTTTGCATGCAACATTTCTTTTCCATAGTGTGTGAATACTGAGTTTTATGAATTACATGAAGAGTATTACCGCATGATTTTGATTTTTTTTTGTGTGCATACATGTACTTCTTTTTCACAGTTTTCTTACTTTTTATTTTTGTTGTTTCGGGGTCTTACGTGTGTTTAAAGCTTCAAGATAGAAGTTAATTTAAGATGCGTGTGAATATTTGATGGCAGTGTTTTTACATTTATAATGTTATGTTGTTCTTATCCTTCCCAGCATGCATTACTTTATTGCCTTTTTTTCCCCCTGATTTTTGCAACTTGGATAGAAAATACAGATCATGCATTTTTATACATTCATCAAATTTTGTATTATTTAGCTAGAAGTTCCATGTGCCTGTGCCATATTGAAAAATCTATATATTCATTTCCCTTTTCTTTTAAAGAAGATGATCGTAAATATAAATACTTAGTATTAATTAACATGCAGCTGAGATCATGCAGCAAACATATCTACCCATGTATTATAGGGGAAAGGTTGATCCTGTCCTGCACTATTCAGTTTCATTTACAATATTTGTTGTATTGAAAGGCTATATTTCATTTTTACCTTTTTATCATTTCTTCAAAGGAGCTCTAATTTGCGGATTTTCTGATCTAGCTGTGGATCTTCAATTACAAAATTATTTGGACGTGATTAGCAATTAATGTGTTATTTCTACTTTTGACGTGCATTTTTATGCATTAAATTGCACTGAAGAAAAAAGATGGCAGAAAGCAGGAAATAAACACAACAAAAACCTAATTCACCCAATCTGTAAAGCATGTCAGTTTGCTACATGATTTTCGCCAAGCAAATGAAATGTATGCTCTTTATGTAACATTATTCATCATTCGCTGTATGAGTTTGCTGATATACAGTAGGAATATATAGTGTCATTATTTATATCCATGGAAGTATCATCTTCACATGCCATTTTTACTTCCTACCCCTATGTAGAAAGAGTAACATACAGGCGTGTAAGCGATATACCCCCATCTTAGATCCCCATCACTGCATCAAAATGCAACAGCTTCGGTGTTTGACACACATTAGTTCTCATAGCATTCCCAACAGTCATTTACCAAATTATATACTTCTCTCACATATAAACTGTAAAGCAGTTAGATCCAGTGACAGGTGTACAATGTATGTCTATATGTTAACATGTAAGATTCATGAGAGTGGAGAAGGAATAAAAGATTTGAAAATCTTGGATAATGATTGTATGTCATCCCTAAGTTTACAAAAGAAATAAAATGTGATGAATTTTTGAACTCAGTTCGTTCAGAAATGGATCGATTATCATTAAATGAAAAGTAGTATAAGAGTATGCTAACATGATGGTGAGCACCTTCCAAGGTATGTAAAGTGAAGCTAATGATGGGCTATGCATCTATATACAGGACCAGGATGCTCTGGAGAAATTGAAGAGCACCATCGCCCAGCTCCAGGCTGACATAGACAAACTCAACTCATCTTACGTTCACCTGGTGGATGAGCACAACGTCAAACAGAAGCACATTGATGTGAGTGATGGTCAAATCAGATCAGTTTAAATCAATCTGAGTCAGTTTTATGTGATTATTATCTAGAGAAGTAGAGACTGCATTGCATTGACTGGACCAAAATATGATACATTTAACAATAATCAAGATGTCTTTAGATTCCTGTTCTTTTTATGTACAAGTATGAAAACTGTTACTGTTTAGAAAGTACATTACCCAACTGAAATTCATGGAATGATTCCCACTGTACAAGGTGTAGCCTTGTCAAATCCATATTGCACAATAAATTGAAAAAAAAAAAGTTTCACCTGGGCTATATTTGTAGGGTTTATATGATTTACACAAAGAATTGATATTGGACAGTACACTCCACCATGTATATCTTTTGTAAAATACAAATCGCCGATGGTTGCGCACACATGCACTGTTTGCAGACAACAACACTACCAAAACAGATGGCAATGAATATCAGAATTGCACTGTGCAGGACTGTACAATTGGAAGAAAAAAAAGTTGTCGCTCTCATGCATTACTGCATTTGTTCTGAATACTGTCATGACTGAGTATAGTTTGTGTGTGTGTAAGAGTGTTTGTGTGTGTGTGTGTATGTGATTGAATGAAGTTGAAAAAAGCACTGTTGAGTGTGACAATATTTGGTGTCCTAAAATGACGCTTTGATGACCGCCCCCCCCCCCCATTCTTACCCCAGGCACTGTACACCTTTGTGGATCGCCTCCAAGAAAACAAAGCCGACAAGGAGCATGTCATTATGGAGATTGACGTGGTGAGATATTTTGTCTATGACAACTCTCGTTCACTCCAGGAGAATACCAACTGTGTAGATGTTGCAATATTTGCCATATTATTATTAACAAGGCATAGAGAAACTTAGAGAAATTAGGAAGAATGAATGTTTTGCTTGTTTGCTTGTTTCTCTAAAGCTTTTATATCCAGAAATTTCAATCACAATTGAAATCTTAGATTTATAACTAATTGCTGCAAGCAAATTGCAGGAACATGGCTAAAAATCAATCAGTTTTGTGATGTTGTGTCATTCTTTACACAAAATGACTTGCGTTCATAATAAAGTTTAGAATCAGCAATGCCACAAATAGGAAGCAGAGGGTTATGTGTTTCCTGCATTGATGCATTATCAAATTTACCACATAGTATGTGCAAGCCGCTGAACATGCTCAATGTTTCTTTCTTCGTACAATTCCCAACACAGAAAGCAGACAAGCGCGCCTTGGACAGCAAGGTCAGCAGGTCACACTTTGATGGAGCGGTGGACGAACTGTCCAAGAACCTCAACGACGTCATGGACAAGATGACTGGACATGTGAGTCTAATCCCTGTTTTGAGCTTTGATACAATTTGTATGAGAGCATTTTTACCTAAAAGAAATAAAAATTGCGTGTTTTAGTAATACATGATGGCGTAAGTTACAAGAAGCCCATTATTCACTAGCGTTGTTGCAGAACACCACTGACTGTAATCCCCATTTAGTAGCGTTGCGCATTGGAAATCACCTTGACTCTAACCTGTCATTAAAATCTTAAACTGGACGCTTCTTTTGATCCCTACAGAAAGTGGCCTGGGACTCGGCGGTCAGCGAGCTCAAGCTGGACATCGACAACAAGCTGGACCGCATGGAGCTGGACCCGCTCAAGTCCTACCTGGACAACCGCATCAAGGCGGTCAGCGCCAAGATGGTCCGGTCCAAGGAGGTGGAGACAGGCGAGGACGCTGCTGGCTTCAGGAGGTGAGGTCAATGGTCGCTTCCTAGATGTGACTATAACTATAACTGCTGAATTCATTGCATATCAGTCTTATATGGACAATTTTGTGGTATTTCATGGTATTTCATGCATCAATGCATCTGAGGAAATTGTCCCGACCTGAAGGGAAAAGGCAAACAGTAACACTGCTTAAAATATACTTCATGCTCCTGTGTATCTGGACATACATGTATTGCATGTACAGGTACTTTGAGGAACCAGAAATCCACCCTGACGTTTCTGATGCTTTCAAAATACAATAATAAGTGTGAGAGAAATCATATATCTATGTTCACATTGATGGTCAGAGAGTGGTCAGATTAAAATTGGGCTGAAGTAAGGACAGAAAGAGGAATATGTTCTTATCTATATATGTTCATTTGATAGTATGTATGTCATGCCAGCATCATGCTCCGTATGCATGTCTGTATCTTCATCTTTCTGTGTATAAGTAATCATTTCTTTTATAATCTCACATTTCTCCACCACAGACCTCTGCAAAAGTTCCACTGTATATCTTGCGATCGGCCTCTTGACATGACGCCGCAAACGTGAGTTGTTGTTTTGTTGTTGTTTTTTTGTCGTTTTACTGAGATCAGATTGTATGTGCGTAATTACAATAAACCATAAATGAAGGCCCATGCCATCCAAATATTTCTTGTGAATTTGGCATAAAGCACAAATGGAATTTCATGTTTCCTAAATGTTATGTCGCTTGTCAAAGTGCAACCACTATTTGAGGGTGATAATATACATGTCTCCCTACCAGGTCATCTACCCGAGGCATCATGCTAACTCCTTCATGGGATGTGACAGAGTATATTATCGGCGTATAAGCCCTCATTAGAAGAATGAATATACTTGTAGGCTTTTTGTCTTTGTCTAGAGTTAATAGATTTCTATATTTGTTTATATCATTTCATTGTAAACCATTTTACATTTATCTTTCTATCTTTTTTCTTTTTTTCTTTTTTTTTTTTTGGAGGGGGGGGGGGGGGTTGGGGCACACAGGATGCCCAGTGGGAAATCAGTATGATACACAATACATGTCAGAACCTAGAAAGGATAAGCTGGAAACAGATAGAGACTAGTATATGGGGAGCGATCCATTAGAGAGCATAATATGTACGGTATCTAAACTTTTATACAATATCAGTGACTGTCTGTTAAACAATTCTTTTGTCGCTGCCCTGAACTGGTTTTCATGTGAGTCTTTCTCTCTTGTTCCTGTTAGAGTATATGTGATGACATTAATACTTTGATGAATGAGAGCTATGTTTGTACATGTATGTGTGTAATGTTGTATAAGTTAGAATATATTATTCAGTTTTATTTGCTGTTGTTGTAATCATGTACGTACAGACCTATAGCCTCGCTGCCGGAGAATAAAGGTCTCCCAGCCAACAGGTCGGGACGACCCTACACGACCTTTGAACTCGAGCAGATCAGAGCAGCCCAGAAAAAGTGAGTTCCCTAGATTCATCTCTGAAATCATTTGTTCAGTCTCTGTTTATGACAGCCTTTAATCTGTGTTCTTTCTGCATGCTCTGTCTGCGTTCAATAAATCTGACATGGGACATTTTGACCTCCATATTTCTAAATTTTCGCTCTAGCGATGGTATTTTGTGTTTCATCCACATCATAATCTTCTTGTTTCTTTGATTAATAGCAGGTGCTTTGAAATTATCTATAAAAAAGAAAAGAAAAGAAAAGGAAGCTTGCACAACACTGCAGCCAGATTGATTAGTTTTCTGTACAGTGTTGTTGTATAGCACCCTCTTCCCTTGGTGCTTTAATCCTTCATTGTTTGCACTTAGTTTTTTTGGGTTTTTTCACCGTGCTACATGTACATAACATTTCTCTTTATGAATCATTATTGTGCATAAATTTCATACTTAATTGAAGATTTTCTTTCAAGTATAAACTCTCTCTGTGCCCTTTTAATAAATGTGGACGCTCTAACACAGCTAAAACCTGCTTTACATTGTGTTCTTCACTTCTCAAAGTCACAAATAATCACTCTATGTGTAGCCTGTCTCCCTCTCTTCTCTCTTTCAAACATATTTCTCTGTAAAGCTCTTTATTTCCTCTTTTACCCAATCTCTGTCTTTCTGTAATTCCCCTTTCTCTATCCCCCTTTCCTTAAAGCTGCTTGTTCTCTTTGCCACTTTTTTTTTTTGTTTCCAGTACTTTGTCTGCTACCTTCATATTGCAAGTCTTTGTAAAGATATTTACTTTAATCCTTGAATACCTTTCTTCATTGTTGGATGCATCTGTTCCCCAGCATCTTTATGATTTATTAACAATTCTCTCATACCCAGATCCCTCATTTGCTCATAACTTTTCTTGCCTTTAAGAATCACTTTAGTTTTGATACTGATGTCTAAGTACACTTGACCCCAATTCTCTTCTGACACTCCTCCACACTTTCTCTGTGCAGTACCTTTCTACTGTTCCTTTCCTCTGTTACCATTTCCTCACTTGTCCATTTTCTCCTTTCACCTTCACTCTTTCTATCTCCCTCTGTCGTGTCTTCTGCTGGGTTGTTGCTAATGTCACGCTGCACACGCCAATCAGTACGCGTCCCGGTAGAAATGTGCAGCACTATCAGAGGGCACTGTACCTGCAGGAGCTGGCGCGCCAGCGTCGCCAGGACATCCTGGCCTACCTGGTGCACTTTGACAAGAAGGGCGGGGCCGCCCAACCCGCCAGGGGCCCTCTGGAGCCCATTGGCAATAAGGGGGTGGCCCTCATGCCCCCACTCAGAAACTTCCAGTACCAACACACATATGGCTACAAGATTGGGGATAGGTGGGTCAAAATATCTTGGGCAAGGTTTTCAACCAAAGTAAACGCAACCTGTCACCATGATATCCTGATAAAGTTGCCAAACATCAATATTTTTATTCTAAATTTATTTGTTTCTCCATAGTTGTAGCTGAATATTTAGTGGTATATTATTTTCCTCATCCTATCTCTAAACCCACTACAGACACAAGAATGCTGGCTGCCAGCTTTGAAGTTTAGATGCATTCAAGCATATGGGAGATAAAATAGCAAGGTTTAAGATTAACACTTAAATAGGAACATCTAATGCTCCATAAAATTGAAAGTTCAGATTTCTTAACATTCATATACTGGCAAATTCAGACAGGATGTATTTCATAATTAACTGTCTGTTGCTAAACAAATATCAAGTCCTCTATATTTTTCATCCAAATCACAATCCCACTTCGTGTCTTTCTCAATTGTGAGGTTACAATTTTATCAGTGTCGTGGTGACGAGTCACAAATGTTGCTCTTTCAAGATGATTCTGTAATAATCAAGGTTCAGCGTACTCTAAAATTACTCTGTAGACCGCGTCTTTCTATTTGCATGAACATGTCTGTCTAATTGCATGAACATTTGCTTTATATAAGTATATGCTTTGTCATCAACTATGACTGCGTGTTTCATTTTTATGTTACTTGCTGATCTCCATTTCATTATGTCTTTATCATGTGTTTTTATTTGCATGCTGCATGGATTCCTGTTTTCTCCCTCCTCTCTCCTGTTTTATACATCATTACGATTCCCCCCTTTACATGATGAAATTATTTCACATTACAATGCTGCTTTTCCACATAATTTTCCATAAACTAAATCAACTCAACCATTTGGCATTTTTTATATTCATATTATCATTTGGCATCCCGACAACTCTGAATCTGTCATCAACATCAAAACAAAACAAATAACATTAAACAAAACAAAACAATGGCTAACAACATCACTTTCAAACTTCCACATTACTACAAACTGGATATACTCCATCCAAATGATAAAAAAAAAAAAAAAAATCTTCATGTATTGTCCATACCTACCTACTGATCAAAATGAATCAAACTTCGACATCCCCTCCCACCTGCCATGCCCCTACCTACCCTTACTCCATCTCCCCCTCCCCTAAACACCAAAATCCCATTTTAAAAATTGCTGTTGGCATCCCCAGAATGGCTATGTCCCTCCCCCCTGAGAATGAGCTCCCCTACATAGACAACACCCCCAGCCCCATCCCCGGGGAGCTCATGCGACTCAAACATACCCGCCAGATGACGGACTATCTCCGAGGCCAAACTTCCTCTCCAAGGTATACAGACCAATCCTCCGCCATTTTGACAAAAGTTTTTGTGGCTTAATTGCCTTCTCGGAAGGCATTTGCGGTGGTTTTCTCTTAACATCATATCTCACTTCCATTTCAATATTTCTTTGTCACGCATCATCCAGATTTGTGTTGGTCATATAACAAGAAATATTGTTGTACCTGTGTTGGAAATATTTTTTTTAGGTTACTTCATGTTAACAGGACCATCAATCTAACAATAGGACAGACTACTAGTGTACACATATAAATCTAACATCATTATCAATATAACATTGCTTTATGCATGTACATATCTATGTCAAATCACATACATACATGCAGATGTACAGAATATTAAAGCTACCAAAGCTTTAACTTTGTGATCAATGAATATTTTGTCAGTAAGAAACTATACAAATATTAGCTTATGTGGTTGTTGCTATATGTTCATATACTCAGTCCCCAACCAAGAAAGATCTAGAACAAATTGCTGCTATATGCTGAAATTGCATCAATTCAGTCATAAAATTTGCTGGCATTTTATTGCTTTCTGCACTTATGTTTTGTTTTGTTTTGTTTTGTTTTTCTAATGGTTAACACTTTGCTACTTGGCCCCCCCAAAAAAAGAACAATAGAATAAATATGATATTTATTAACTTGGGCTTGAGTAATTCGTTGCTTGACACTGATCACTATTTTACTATATTTAATGCTTTGAATTTGTTTTTGTTGTTTGTTGTATGTAACAAGCTATGTATTGTCATATTATTTCATGGTTTGCTTGTATATATGTATGTGTACTGTGTGGGTGATGTGGTCAGTCTTATGTGGCTTTGGTACTGATATTCAAAGGTCGTCAATTCTTCTAATTCTTATATTCTAAATGGTTTATTCTTCTCTTATGCATGGATATTATTATTCTGAACCAAGATGGCGGTAAGTAGTCCTGTGAAAGTGAGCAGTGATGTTAGCCTAATTAGTCCATGCAGTCATCATGCCTGTCTTTTTTCCCCCTTTATCTCACATTTTCATGCAATATATTTTAGCAATTACCTATTTTCCACCTATATCCACATGTGTGCCCTATCCTTAGACATGTTGAATGAATACCTTCTTTTTGTTTCATACTGTCAGACTATTGGTGGAGGTATACTACACTGCTATGTGAACATGGGGGCCCATTTCATAAGAAAGTTTACAACAGTCGCAACTTACTGTGATAGCAGCTACATGTATGTGCCATGGCCGGTAGCAGCCATGCAAAAAACCACCTCTAAAAAAAAACCAAAAATAAAATAATAATAATGAAGTAAAAGATGTATATATAAATAAAAATACAGCCGTGGCACTTGAGTCGTGCCTTGGTAGCTACAACTTTCAATGAGTGTTATCAAACCTTCTTATGAAATGGGCCCTTCACAGCTCAATAATGTAATATGTCACTGTTAATGTCCCCGAGGTCAAACTTACCTGTTTGGCATGATAGAATGAGGAGCTCTCGTTGATTGACTAAGACTTTCACTGCATTTGATATAGCAGAAGTCAACCCCAGGGGACAGCTACATGTAGGCTCTTATAACCTTGCCATCCCTGCCTTGATTATCTTGCATGCCCTTCACACAATATAAACCCACTTTTTAGTCACTCGATCATTTGAGTTTGGTCTCTGCGCATCTCAATTACAAGCTGTAGAACATTTTTCACTTGCATATGTAGATACTAACAGTATGGCAGATCGATAGGTGCAAAAACTTAAAGGAGGATATCAATTCATATACTAGAATTGATCAACAGGTTCAGTTACTTGTTGATTTATGTGTCGTAAGCCCAGCTAGATAACAACTTTGTGTACTGATATATTCCTTTAGATATTTCCCACACCCAGGCATTCCATCTTTGGGCCCTAGTCAAGGCTGAAATGCTTGGCATTACATGCTACACGATAAAAACAACATATCTCTATATTTCATTTCCATGTGACTGTGCCCAATAAAATGATAAAAAGCAATAAATAACAACAAAAATTCAAATTATTGACCTAATGGTCAAACAAAGTGGACAAAATAAACATTAGGTCGTTTATAACAATTGTGAGTGAAGATGATTGTGGTTGATGTTACAACAGGGGAAATAACAATCAATCATCTGCGAGGGTTTTGATTATTGCTGTGGTACATGTATATGCAAGTGCTGTTACTGTAACTTACAGTGATACTAGTCTCTCCATATAAAGTGGACCCTGTAAGATAATGACAGCTGAGCTGTACTGACATTGATTAAAATTGCCTCCTTTTGGGGAAAGGCGTAGTGTGTAGTGAGATTATCATATGCAGGGAGTTTTGCTGTTTGCGTTTTTTATTTTGCCTGCCGTCTTGGTTCTAATGGTTTCTTGCCTGCCTGTGCTCAAAGATGAGTAGGTCCTCTAGCCTCCATTTGATTTAACAACAGTGACATATGTAGGATTTGTTTGTTTGCCATGGGCAAAGGTGTGTGAATTACATCAATTCATAGTCCTGAAAATGATAGTATTGATAATAATCCAGGCATAGCACTTCTATTGTGCAATCTACCGGTATCTAGTATTAAAAATGATTCTGAGGCATTTGCTATGAAAGTAAAAATGAGAAAAAGTAGATACCAGTGAGCTGCAGAAATCTACAAGATTACCTAGCTATAATGGGCTGTGTGAGATTCGACTTTAATGTATGAACACCATCCCATGACAACAGTTAAAGTGATGAGATAACCAGTTTAACGAGCGTTATCATGAGACTCGGCATACCTCAGTGTTGGATCGGCAGACCAAATTCTCAGGGTTGGAAGTGTACTTAAAAGCATTTAGCTAAATATAGCACTTGAATAAGATACATCCCTGTAGTAGCGACATGCAGAGTCAAAATCCACCGTGTGATGTACTGTACTTCCACTTTGGCTAGATTTTCATATTTATTTACTTTTTTTTTTAAGCATGAAGGATAGCGCAACTAGATGACCAGTTAGAGTGAGTTGCCATACCCAGTGGCTGTGTGAAAAGCTACAGAAAAGAAGCTTCCGGTAGTCACATAGCATAGGACTTCCTTTAATAGCATTAAATCCAGCCCAGATAATCAGGGCTTCCATTTAAAGGAAACCAAAACCCAAAGAGCAATGTGGATCGAGTGAAAGCAGCAACATTAGTAGAACACACCAGTGAAAGTTTGAGGAAAATTGGACAATCGATGCAAAAGTTATGAATTTTTAAAGTTTTGGTGTTGGAACCACTGGTTCAGGAGACTACTAGAGTTCATGATGTCATGTGTGGACAACAATATAATGAAAGAAAAAAATATAAAGAGAATTAAGCATGCTTTTACTTTTCTAGCGTAATGAAAGAGCACTTGACTATTAAACCACTTTCAGAAAGCAGGGGAATTATTACTATACCTTTAACATATGTCAATATCAAGTTGATGGAATGTGTAATTTTCATGAAAAAGGAATTTTTGTGGAATTCTCTTTATATTTTCTTTGTGTTGTTGTCTACACATGACGTCATGAACTCTAGTAGTCTCCTGATCCAGTGGTTCCAACACCAAAACTTTAAAAATTCGTAACTTTTGCATTGATTGTCTGATTTTCCTCAAACTTCAACTGATGTCTTCTAGCTGCTAGTGTTGCTACATTCACTCAATCCACATTGCTCTTTGGGTTTTGGTTTCCTTTAATAGCTGGTGTGCTTCCACCACTCTCGGACAGACCTCATAGAATATACCACCACTTCATGCATGCACTAGCTGACATACTCACATGATATGATATAACTGCATCCGATAGTAAAAAGTGCAGCTGTAAGCCACACCGGCACCCATCCCACCCTGTCATCACTTCCAGGATGATCCTGGGACAAGTCACCCTCCCACTTCTCTCTAGGATCGATTCCCTGCGCACGAAAAAGGACATCTTGCATCGTGTGTTGCCATGCTCATGGCACTGACTGCACAGTCACATCTTACTTGCATGAGACTGTTAGTGTCCCTTAGAAAGTGGATAGTGGAATATCTTGCAGCCAAGAAGATGCTCTTAGTACAACATCTTCTTTCCTTGGCTCAGCTGTCTTAAATACAAGTGTATGGGTCTATACCACAAACTATTTTATTTTGAAAGTCATGGTTATTTTTCTTTAAACACACTAAACTAAAGGAGTGAGTGACCACTTTATTTCATCCACCCATACGTACTCAAGTGCATTTCAATACCTGGAATGCAATATACATGCTGTGGTTGTTGCTACATCTGGCAAGCCTCATCAAGCAAGCTTTTTATATTTGCCAGAAGTATCTTTGTTATAAAGGAATGCATAAGCTTTGAATATCTTAGTGAACTTGTCTGTTTGGATATCCACGGGAGAGGGGAATTTATCTACCACGGTATATGATTGATGAAGAGATCAAGGCTACGCATAAAAAAAAACAAAAACAAAAAACAAAACTAACCTAAACTAAACTAGATAAAAACTATAACAAAACAACAAAACAAAATGGAAACAAAGGACAAAGAAATTCAAGATAGTGAGTCATGAGGATGAACATCATGAACAAGTCTTCATGTGATTCAAGCTGTCATGATTTTATATGTATCACTTCACACATAACACACATGCAAGTCAAGCTGCCACACTCTCTTGCACTGCTTGAATTGTCAGGGACGGAGTTTCTTGTCGATGCATTCTCAGTTAAGTTGTAGGGTAATGAACAGTTTAGATAAAAAATTATATCCTGAAGATTAGAAGATACCACAATGTCCTAGTCCCTTCAGCATAAAATGGGGGGGGGGGGGGGAGGAATCCTTCGAAATTCGGGGGTCTCAAAAATTTTAGTGAGCATGATTAATACTGCTTCAGAGACAGGTAGCAGGAGTGAACTGCAATCATACAGGATGAGAAACATGCATAATCCTTGGATTTTACCGGGCCCTTTTTTTCTTTTCTCCCATCCTACCATTGTAGCTCTCATTTCCAAGATGTCCCAGACTATTTTGTTGCCAGCCGGAGCTGCGGAGGAAGTCACACGCTCACGTACCCTCACCGTCGCATCACGCGGGTCTCTCAGCTCACGTAAGTTGTAGAGATGAGCATGTGCTCCACCAGTAAGATAGGGTGGATATATATATACATATATATATATATATATAAATTTTTCTTCTTTTTTTACAAAGTAATGATGCACAGACAAAATTATGTTTTTGTTTGTATGTTTTTTTTTGTTATTTGAGTGAATGGCATTTTTTTTTTCTTCTTCTTCAAGTACAAAGCAGATTCAAAGTGCTGAGCATTAGATATGTTTGTCATCGGCCAAAGATACAACACTTGTAGCAATAGGATGTGTTTCAGAGGGCTTGTGGCATTCTGTGTAAAATGTTGCATGTCCGTATGTCCGTTTGACAATTATACATTGTAATTCATGTGTCATGATAAAATTAAAATGGAAATGGAAAGAAGTTTGAGTCTAACTCCATCATTTTGATTTTATATGTCAGGTTTTACATTCTACTGTATTTTGACTGGTTTTCTCCAGAAGTCTGTCAGTTTTTTTGTCTTTTCTTCTCTTTTTTACAGGAATGTTGTCACCACAGCAGAAGATATCACTCCTGTAGTCAATGGACGGTGAGTGATGTGATTTGCAACCTTCATTACCCAACCATGTTCATCCCTTGCACATCATTGCTTAAACATGCACCTGTACAAACAGAATCACTCACCTGTCAAACATGAAATGTTTGCGTGATTGGAGGAGTGTGGACTATTCAGCAGTCTGAGATCTTATTCATATTTTCCTAGAAAGCAGTCTTATCGAGATCTTATTCAATCCACAACCCTTTCTGTTTGAGATGACGTTACTGGTGGAAGTGAAGCTCCAGTGCATGTGCATATATTGATATTCTTGATATATATGTCCCTTTTTGTTTCAAAACTATGTTTCCCACCTACAGCTGTACGTTGTATTCATAACACCCAGAAATAAAGAGCAGGTCCCATAAATTTGTACACCTGAGCAAATTGGCGTGGGAAAAGTGACAGTTTAGTTAGTCATTGAAGTGGTGTATTCATTCATTCATGACCACATTTAGTCATTCATTCATTCATTTATCTATGCATTCATCCATGCATCTCTTTATTCATACATGCCTCCGTTCATTCATGGGTCTTTCGTTCCTTCCGTCCGTCCTTCATTCACTCATTCATTCATTCATTCATTCGTTTATTCATTCATTTGTTTCTTTCTTTATGTGTTCATTCTCAGAGTCGAGGCTGATATACAAGGCCAGGATGGTCATATATACAGGGCTCGTCTGGACACGGGTCACATGACAGAGCGTTTGCCAACCCTGACCCAGCCAAGGGTGAGTTATACTCTTGCCTAAAATATTCAAGTTTCCTTGTCCAAAACACCAGTAATTTTAAATGATTTGTCAAATACTTCCCATACTGTTAATGAGCCTCTACTATGGAGAGACTGTGTTCTGAGATTATGGTGTGCTTACGTTGCCATGCCTTGACAGAAATTTATGAAATTGGATATACCCGAGCAAGGTTGTATAATGAAATTAAAAAATCAAAGATTCACGATCATAACACCATGTTCATCTACATGTAATGGTTTACTGGTATTTGACTAACCCATATATACTCTTCTGCATCACGTAGATGTCGGCTCGTGCAAAATCACCCCGACTGGGCAGTGCAAGAGGGCGTCGCACTCAGCCGCCAACGCGGCAAAACACCGACGTCATGGACAACGCCCCCGTCATACCCACTGGTGCCACAGTGCCACGCCCAACCTCCGCCAGAGTCGCCCAGCGCCCCACCTCGGCCCGCCCCGGCAGCGCCAAACCCCCGAGCTCTCCCTCTTCCGGCGGGCGTGGCTCGCCCATGGCCGCCCCCGCCAACACGGTGGATGCAGGTGAAGCGGGAGCAGTAACAGGTGGAGGATCTCCTCCTCCTCCCACACCCAGGGAACCCCCAATGCCACCAGCAAATGATGTGACCGTACCCCAGCCGCCGCAAGACCCGGTTCAATCATAGCATAATGGACTCCACCCTCTTTGAGTTATCTCTCATGGACCCTAAGTCACTCTCAGTGATTGGTGAAGACTTCATCCCTTCTTCAAGGAGGAGCATGATTTGTTTTGTTTTGATTTTTTTTTTCTTGTCTAGTCAAACCATGTACAAATTTGATTTCTGCATAGCTGCCATTTTTCGCATCTCCGTCCACACGTCTCCATCCATTCTTGCTGTCAAAGTGAATCCGTCTTTACACTGTGTAGATAAGATAATGTTGCAGTTTTAGCACCACATGCTGAATTAATCCATACAGCATCACATTTTTTTTTTCTGCAAACATTGTTGCCCCTTCTGGTACGGGACTGTACATTTTGATACAAATGCTTCGGTTTAGCATGCCAACATTTTTTTCTTTCTCTTGTGGTATTTCAAAAAGCAGAGATAGAGAGAAAAAAAAGATATTTCTGGGTCAGATACCGGAATGTAGAATGCATACAGACTAGCATCATTTCATTTTATTAGATAATGAGTCTTCTTAGTCCGCTTCATATGACAACTTGCTTGGGTTGCTTCATCTGGTGTTGCAACTTGTGTTTTTACTAGTACTAGGTGTAATAACCAGCAAACCTTGTGCACATTTCATACCATGTAGACTTTGTACATAGCTATATGAACAGAGAGCAGAATTTATTTATTAGCTAGAGCATTCCATTTCGCCAATAAAAGAATGCCCTTTCTATAAAACCGTCCGGGAGTGTTTTAATCATATCCTCACTCGTGCCTTGTTTTGCTCGTGGTGTACATGCCTGCTGCCAAATGATACGTGTGTGTGTCGATATGCAAATGAAGTGTTTTTACAATTGATATATTGCTCAGTGCACTTGAGGTTTATTTTTCTCTGTGAGCAAAACATGTGAATCGATCCCAAAACTGCTAATCAGTTGTTGTATCTCTGGCAAATTACATATGGAAACAGTGCAAGGTATTACAGGAGCAATTTGTGACAGTTTTCGGTACATATTGCAAATGGAATGAAGTGCTATACGATTCTAAAGATCATGATGAGATGCACATGCAAGTACAGGAATACCAAACAAAATGGAAACTTTTTTTTTTTACACTATTTTACCAATTTATGCATCCATGTATTGATAGTATCTATGGAAAATACAACTTTCTTGAAATATCTTTTAGTAAAATATCTCGTAGTTTGAAAGGTTTATTTCTTTCTACCCTGTTGTAGTACCTTTTTGCACAAATGTAGAGTGTAAGATGTGCTACTAAGGATAAAAAAGAAGAATATGAGATTTTGTGTTTATGGTGATAGGTAAAAAATTTAATAATACTGAACATATAGTGTGATCACTCTTATTCCGATCTTTAATATAAAAACTTGATAAAACTTGGTATCTGATAGGTTATCTTGAGCATTTCGTATACCGGTACACTTCGAAACATTGATGAAAGGGGTCAGAAATGTACTGATATTTATTCACAGGGTCGAAAATTTGCTTTTCTGTTTTTTGCATGTTTGGTTTGTTTAAAGCATATTTCAATGTAGAAAGAGATTTCATGCCCTTGAACTGCAATTTCATAAGGAAATTATTTGATGTGCTGTATGGAAGAGCTGTGCTCCATTGAGAATTATGTATATATGTACCTATTATACTTATGACCTGAAACAACTCTTTTTTGTGACTACACTCTGTATTGAATATCAACGCTGCCGCAGTAGGAAGAGTTCTCATGATACGGTTGATGTGCAAGTAAAATGATTGTAGCTGTGATGAAATCAGTATGTCTTGCACTTTTAAGATTTACTGAATAATTTTGCACCAATTCCATTAATTCAAGCCTAAGGCACAATGTGCCTGCTTGATGCCGTGTGCTGACTATTGCTAGTTACCTGGGGGCGAACCATGAGGGGTTGGCATCATTTGCACTTAATGGTTTATATCATATAACGCCCGAAGAGATCCTTGTCATTTGATAGGTTGTTTGACATTGATCATCTAGTCCATTTCACTATGACGTCATCATCCGTGTAATTGTGGCTCCATTTACCGTGCAATTTTGGATCCATACGATTTGCTCCATTACACGCTCGCCTAGAGCCCGGCACACTACGCGTGTAAAACGCTTGCGTTTCATGCAGTATGTGTATGTAAAGCACTCAGTGAGCACTCTCGCAATCTCAGATTTTCTCTTCTTTCTAATTTGATAAATATCAAATGACAAGGATCTATTTTAGGCGTTATATAAGACAAATAATAAATGTTTTCTTTTGTGCAATGGACACAATATTTCATTCGGTGAAAGATATAATGTTTCCTCCATTCATCTCGGCTGCGCCTCGTTGAATGAATCATTTCATCTTTCACCTCATGAAATATTCTGTCCATTGCACTCATAAACATTCATTATTTGTATACCATATACTGAGTCTCAAATGCAAATGCTATCACAAACCTGCTGTTCTTTTGTTATGTTCTAGTTCTCTAGAAAGTCCTCGTGTTCTCTTCTCAGGCATATAGACTAAGGATACAGGTTTACAGCAAGTTGTACAGTCTTTAAAGATACAATGGTACAAACTCACTTGTGTGTATAGGTAAGTTAGGTGTGTAACACAGGATTATCCGCAACCAGTGCCAGTAGACGGGGCACGCAGCTGGTGTCCCTATGCCTAATACCTGTATGTGCAATATATCACAGTGTCATCTACTGTCTGTAATATGAGTTTACAACCGATTCCGTCAAAGTAGAAACTGCTTTTTATTTCATACAAAATCTCATCACAGTTATTGATGCAGTTATTGACTTTGTCTTACTGAATGTAAGCATTCTCTTACGCTAGTGAGTGTAGATTTTCAGTGTCTAGTAAAATTTTATCCCACCTTGATGTACCATCCAAATATCAGATAGCTCTTCCAATACCAACAAATTGTACTTGCACACACTAACTGGAGTAATGCCAATTAATTCCTATGAATAAAACCCAAATCATGTACACGACATTCTCTAGAATGAGCCTGTGTATTATAAGCGATGCATATATGCCAATTTCTGCTATTGTCAGTGCCAGATGCAAAGAAGTAAAATAGCAAGTATTGGTTTTTAGACCATTGCAACATTGTACTGTCATTTTGCTGTAACATTTTTAAGTGCCTTTACATCATCTTTGTTCTGTGTTTCTCACAAGTACATGTAACTCTCTCCTGACAGACCACTGTCACTGTTTGATATTTCTTTGTAGAAAAAAGAGATAGATTATAAGAATCGCTTGGCACTGTAATACAACCTCACATTCACTTTACAGTGTGTGCTTGGAGTGTAGGATTCACAGAATCCATAAGCTGACTTGCATCTATTTAAAAAGAAATAAAAAAAGATTATATCAGATATGTTCTTGTTTGATGCTGTTTTGCTTTTGACAATTTTTGCTGGCTGTTTTGAATAGAATCGGACTGCATTCATATCAGTTATGAAGTGCAACAGATGTTTTGTAATTTTCTGCCAAAATTTGTGTACCTTGACCACTAATAATTTGCAATCGTTCCCACTCACAGGACACCCCACACAACTCCAATACAGTTCAAATACTGTAAAACCAGAAATAATATCGGCATGAAACTCTCGCGAGTCAGAGCCAGCAGCCTTTTTCGCAGCACGAAACTTTCGCAAATGACAACTAGCATTCAATGAATACTGTGGATGAAAACTTTGGCGTGCTTTTTACTTTCGCAAATCTTGGCTCCTCACGACATCCACGAAAGTTTGATGCATGCGAAAATTTCTGGTTTTACAGTCGACACCAATCTTGCAATTCACTGCAACTCTCTATGACACATCAGTCTGATGATCCTCTACGAAACACGATCTGACAGCAACACCCAGCAATATATCAAATCACAGCGGAAGCGAGTGTTCCTTTTCTTCATCTCAAAGTCTGGTGAAGTTCAATAATTTAATCAAGTCGGTCCCTTCCCACGGAACATCCTCAGAATCATACGACACATGAGACAGCTTTTCAAGTTGACTGGAATACAATGGCTTGGCAAAAACTCTCAAATTGAACGCGTGCAAGTAGAAGCGTCTCTGTGGGGAATCATTGATGAAAACACACATATATGTGTAGTTAGTACTACTATATGAATTACACATGACCTGGGCAGTTTGAAACTACCATAGACAGAAATATAACAACCGTGATGGACATTGATGTGTAAGATGAAGGGGAAAAAAAAAAGGGAGTTGCATCAAAAAGTTTAAATGCTGCTTTCATCATTGACACAAGAACTCTTACACATAGACTTGCAAACAAGTGGCGTGGGTGTATCTGGATCTTTTCAGAGTAAGACTATGACACACATGCTGACAAATAAATGTGGATTCAGTTGCTGAATTCCACTTAAAACTAAACACAGTGACATCACTGAGCTTTAAATAGGAGTCAAATTCAATTTCAAAGCATTATAATATCTCCCATGAATTTGGCAGTTTTATGACGGAGAGAATGAAAATCGACATCTCTTTCACAAGCTTACAAATGCCAAAATGTGGATGCAGTCGCTAATTCCACTTAAAACTAATACACAGCGGCATCACTGAGCTTTAAACAGGGGTAATCAATTTCAAAGCATTATAATATCTCCCATCAATTTGGCAGTTTTGTGAGTCAGAGAACGAAAACCAACACCTTAGTTTGTGAAAAATGGCTCAAATCACTCCTTAGCCCATGTTTCACAATGACTTGAGTTGTTTATGGTTGGTAATACTGTAAGCACATTTAGTGGCTTTTAATTTGTGGTGAAATTATGGTTACAAAGTTCTGCTTTGGCACCTTCCTTTAAAAAGACCATCACAGAATCAAAGGGAAAAAAAAAATGATTGAATACGTACAGAAAACCCCACAATTTGGAGAGCTAGTCACGATTAACTGCTTCCTCCTTTTATTCATGTTGGAATACAGCTGCAAATAAAACATATTAGAGATGCAGAAGTACATTGTACATGCTGCAAACATAGGAAGAAAACATGACAAATCAACCATGAAAACAAAGCCAATATTGATAGACTCTCAGAACGATAGAAAAAGATATAGTTTAGCCACATGAAAGCAAGGTGCAGTACATGTCACTTGAAGATTTGTTTACATTTTTTTTTTTCCAACACTTAATTTACTGTGGTTGCATTGGTTTCTCCCCCCCCCCCCTTGTTTTTTACAGCATAGGAAATCTCTCAAACAAGCTCAATCCTGACTTTTTTTTTTTTCCAGTCAAATCATTCAAAATGTTTACATCTGTCCCGTCTGATAAATTATGGTACAACAAAGAAACTTGGGAATTGTATTGTAGCTACATGTATTTCACAACATCCATGAAAATGAGTACTGCAGAGATAGTGCACCCCGACACAGGAGCAAATCAAGATGACATCCTATTTTTTTTTTAGAATACACAAGGATCTTTCTACAAGGGAAAGATCACCAAGAGATCGATTTAAGTTACAGCAATACTTTTTCTCTTAAATAAATTCAACTCTTCATAAAGTTACTCAATAGTACAATTATTCATTCAATACAAAAGATTCTAGTTACATTTGGCAAGAATCATGAGATATTGTTTGCAAAGCGGCATTGAAGTTGTAATGAGTTCATTTAGTTCAAAAGGTACATCTGTTCATACTTAAAAACACAAGCACCCTATGAACCAAGCTGGATCACAGGACAGCAACAGAAACAAAGTATCCAGGAACAGGACCATACAAAAGAAATTATGGTTTCTAGAACACTTAATTGACTTTGGATTGCTCTTTAAGGAAAAAAAAAAACATGATGAACAAATAAATGCTCATGCTCACATGACTTGTCTTAAAATACTGTAAAAAGCCGTCATTTTCGCATACAGATATTTTCATGAATGAGGAGGTTACAGATACTTTCATGAGTTGTTGTTTCGGCAATTTGACACTGATGCTATTGTTCACTCCGGTACTTCACTATACCTGGCAATATTTTTGCATGTCATTAAATTTGCGAAATTTAAACCCTTGCGATAATAACAGCTTTTACAGCATTTAATGTTGATTGTCCAACATTATGAGCATTGCATGACTGGATATCTCTGCACTTAACTTATAGTCTCTTCTGCAGTCTTATCCTTTCCATCGCTTACATCCCTCAACAACTCGGTCATAAAACCAAAACTTGTAGACTATGATCTGTTTTATATACACATCATATATACCATATACATATAAATATCCGATAGTGACAAATAATTTCTTAAAGCTCAAAAGAAACTCTATCATGATAAACATACACCGTATGATACAACAGAAAGCAACACGTGGTCTACTGCATATCAAAGACAAGAGGAAAGAAAAATAAAAGGCTCGTCGGAATATCAGTTTCATCAGTCAAATAATTGCACTTGGAATTTGATTTGATCACGATGAATCGAAACATACACACCTTGAAGCAATCATTTCTAAAACAATTACATGTAACAAATGTCCAGAGACAGATCTTGTTTGGACTTATCATAAGTTCATGTGTCAGAAGTCACTCATTTCATTTCTCACACAGGTTTGATAAACAGATCATCTTTTGCCTCTGTGCACAATGCAATTTAACTACAGTTGTATGCAACATAATATACCTATATAAAGCACAACACTAGAATCTGTCATACTTTCAGATTCTCGGTAGCAATTTCACAGGAAAAGTGTTGAAAGTGACCATAAATGGCCCTTCTTTTTTTCTTTCCTACATGTAATCCTCTCATAAACTTACCCAATTGCTGGAAAAAAAATCAATCACATATTTTGACTAGAAGCAAGATTGTCCATCTGTAAAAATCTGAAGAGTTCTATTGCTCAATCCCTCACGTCCTAGATCACACACTAAAAAATGGGAATCTTCTACACTTGTACCTCGACAGATGGTATATTTACATACTGACAGTAGTACTACATGACTATCACATACAAATGGTGTAGGTCATTTATGAACATTTCGGTCTTCTTCTGTGACTATTCTTTTTTTCTCAAATTCAAAATCCCTACTACCCCTTGGTTATGAAATAGCTACTCCCAAGATTGTTAAGTTCTCACAGTACTGTAAAAGTGGAAATTTTCATGGTGTTCAAATTTTTGCGGTGTTGAAATTTTCGCGCATTTCGCGCAACCCGAAACTAGCGCGAAAATAAAAGCATACAAATATTTTTGTTTGCCATATGTTCCAGCAGTTGATGACTTGATTCCACGGAATTAAAAACATGTGAAACTCGTCTTACCCCCCGAGCACAAAAAATTGAAATATCCACTTTTACAGTAACCCAACATTTTGTCAGCCATCTTTCTTGAACCTTGATGCAGAGCACTGAAATAGATACCATCAGTAGCAGTTTTTCTGCCCCTATGTTATACAATGCAGTCCTGACACCCACATTCATTGAATATAATTTCAAATTGACTTCTGCCAGCATATAAGGAATTCTTGCCACGTCTTCTTTAAGACATACAGGGTATGGCAAAGGAAAACATTTTGAGCCCAGAAGTGTGGTCACTATAAACTCTGCAAACAAGACTAATGCCAGGCTGGAAAGGGAACTGCTTTCATAATCACTAACATTAAGTTTCACAATGCTCTACAATTATATCTGAAAGGGAAAATGTCTCCAACAATCAATAGCACCTGGATCGGTAAAATATTTAGATGTGACCTACATCACAAAACCACCAAACGCTGCCAGATATGGCTTTTTAGATCAGGGTATATTCTGAAAGAGCAGACTCTAAGCTTTAGCATGACACATGACTCGATACAACTGGACTTTTCTAACCCATTTAGATAATGAAAAGAAATTACGCCCTCTGAAAAAGTGTTTTTTGAGAAAGAGGCTTTGAAGTTTAAGGTCTATTCAAGGGTTTATCACAGTGGGTTTGTATTTCACACATGCATTAAGTACTTTCTATTCATGACTTATCCCAACTTTCAATGTAATACCATGGAGCTACAATTTTGATACCATCATTCTTTCAAAAGTAACTGAAATTGAAAACCAAAGTTTAAAGGGTTTCTTGAGCTGTGAATCTATGAACCCAAAAATGCCTACATCAGTTTAAAAAAAATTGTTCTTGAAAACTGAAAAAAAAATTGTTCTTGAAAACTGAAAAAAAAATGATAATTTGCCTTTTGTTTTATAATCCCAAACTTCACGATCACACAGAAGATCAATTGCTCTTTCAGAAAATATAATAAAACGAACAATGACTTTCAACGTTGAGCTTTTTCATCTATTTGGAGTCCTCACTTAAAACTGAGATGGGCAAGTTCTTGTTGACTTCGTGGTCAGGAATCATTATTCTCTTCAAATCGACCAAACACAACTCGACTCAACAATTTAATTCCAGAAATGATGCTAATGTGATCTTTGTTAGACCCTGCAGTATGCACATGGGTGTGTATCAAAATGATTTGTATCTACACTTGGTGTGATAATATGTGGATGTATGGAATACTTGCATAAAGAAGCTCAAGTACAGTGTACATAAACTTTGCCATTCAAATGCCCTGCACCGCCTTATCCAACATTTTACAACACATGCGTAACACAAAAGTAACAAGGTTTTTTTTTTTTTTTTCTTTTTCTTTTTCTTTTTCTTTGTTCGTTTCTGGAGGTGCTGCTGACTACAATTTGAATTCATACTCTTTTGTTCTTGATGGAAAAAGAAAACAAGAAGTTGATCTTGAGGCATGATTCTGAGATTTACATGCACCACAACTTAAAACTGCTTCAAAAAAAAAAAATAGATAAATAAATCACTGCTTAACATTTCAAAAAACCATGATATCAACTCTGAGGCAATACCATGAATAGACAGAGCTCAAAACCTTACAGAATGCAAGCACAAAGAGTTATACCTGGTAGGAATGAGTGCATAGTCACTGGTTCACTTGGGTACAAACATCCACGATGAGAACAACAAATGAGTGCTCTTCATCTTGTATACAACAACAAACTCAATGCACATCAGTAAAAACACAGTATTGCTTGGCGGTAACAATTGCAAACCTCCTCCCTTTCTCAAGTTGCATTTGAACCATATACATGAACAATGTACAATATGACTCTTCCAACAAAACAAAATATGATTTGAAAGTAGATGTTTTTATACACAATGTACAATATGTGTGATACGAACTTCACATTACAAGTACTAAAATGTGATACTATTGTGTGTTGGCATAAGAAGAATAAGCTCATATGAAATCAGTATGAGCCACTCGAATGATGCTGACAATAAATCAAGGCTAACTTCCTGACATAAAACATTCACGAAACCAGCAAAAAATTGCATGCACTTTTGACAAAGCTTGTCTACCAAACATGTTCATCAGGACTCGTTCGTCAGAGTGCATGCATAACAGCAGTGTATGCAATTCTGTGCAGAACAGCTTCAAAAGTTTACCTTGCCATGAGTGTACAAACGGAATGGTTCTAACAATTGTAAAAAAGTACTCTCTTTTCATAGACTAATTTTCTCGCCTGGAACTTAGAGGAAACAACTTCTTTGCCAAGGTGTTATAAAAAGCATGGAAGAGACACAGTACCCTGTTCCCCATTAAGCAACTGACAACCTGCAAGAAATTATGTGCCTGTGTTTGACTTTAGCCATGAAAGTAGTGTGGATATGGGCATGCAATATCCATCCATGTGAACAAAATACTTTGTTTCTAACTTCATAAATTCAGTCGACCAATGCACTGCTCCACAAACTGGCTGAAATCTGTCCTTGCACACTTTCTTGTCTGCCACATGGAGTCTTGGATGTATGGCAAGCAGATCAGTACTGGACGAAAGTCAAAAACATGTGTGCAAATGAAACAGCTCATCTCTACAACCCCTAACAGACAGGATTTCAAACTACAAGTATCACAGAATATCCCTGTCTGAGGAAACACAACCTGTTGTTCCTACCCACATCGACATGCTCGATTCACATCTCACATACTTTACATACAAGATTTCCATAACGGGTCTCTTCCTGCAAAGTCAACGGCACACGCAGCACCAAGCTCCAACACCAATACTGATCAATCAAGTGAGTGGAGAAATATATCCACATAGTACTCATTACTGTGAAAGTCTGCTGAATGTATGGGGTATACATAATATACAATCTGCATTATGGTGTTCAAGCAATTGTTACATCTAAAAAATGTTTTGTGTTGAGGTGACATCATTATCTTGCCTTCATGTGAGTGACTAAATGGTACATCCAACTATCGGTCCTTTCAAAATGAAAATGCCAGAAGGATGATGAATACCATGGGCACCTTTCATTTCATTACATAAAACTCTTTCTCCTTCTTACAGTTACCAAGCTGAAACATGTGTAGTGGCACTCCATTGATACACAGTGTGATGAGCCATTTGAAAACTTACTATACATTCAGGGAATTTGGTACAGTGCACAGGCACAGGAAAAAAGAAAACCAATTGTTACACATGCAGTACCGGCATTCACCATTTGGATGTTACATATGGCACCCCAGTCAACAGACATTGCACCTTCAGGAATGATCACAACTTATATGCAGCTCCCAATTAAACAAATGTTATACATGAAAAGTGTGTAACTCCCAACATATTTGGCACATGATCAGAACACAAAAATATGTGTATAACAGATAACACAGGTCTAAACACACATGGTTGGTATTCTTGAAGGCAAGGCAAGTTACAACACACTTTCACTTAATAGTCTAGTTTACCACTTTGTACCAATGGCAACCCTCTTTATCTTCTGAAAATGACCCCCCAAATCCGGCACAGAACACAAAATTTGATCTTCATTCACAATGCAAAGAATTGCTATTTCAAATTTTTTCTTTAGTTTAATGAAAAAAGGAAATGTTGAAATACAAATAATTGTTTTTGATATTTGAATTGAAGTGATTTTGCTTTCAGCAGCTGCTAAAAAGAATCAACGAACTGTTGATAGCAAAGCAACCGCAGGGCGTGCCAAGTCCCTTCTGAAAGAGTTGGCAATCAGGATGATAGTGCCTCGCCACGGGCCTGGGGACTTGTACTGAGGACCTTGTGATTGACAGTTTGTGAATGATATCCACCAAGCAACAGCTGCTTCTCACGGACCCACATACAAGCCACAGCCTGTAATTTTGGTGTAATATAAAATCAAACCATAAATGTCTGCAAGCAGGTGAATTGCTTCATTATTTTTGCCGTAGAACAAAGGGACTTTGCCTAGAAGGAGATGATAATGATTTGGCATTATGTAGATGTGTAGACAAACCCTGTCATCATTTTTTTTTTCTGCTGGATTTTACATCCTGCCTTTGGCTTTAATATATACTCTGCATATCCCACATACATGTATTACATTAACACACAGTCACACACGCTTATAACATGTCTGTAGACCTCTGCGTCATACGCACGACTCCGTTAGCACGCTGTCGTTGTCGCTCTCGTAATCCTGCCAGTCTCGGTGGGACAGCGGCGATCTGAGGTTCCCTGCCACGCTCCGTACGAATGGCCTCTGGTGGGCGTCGAATCCCCCGCTGTCATCTGCCATGCAAGGAGGTAAAACATACACTGTACGTCAAAAAATGCTCCATGTTTTAACTCTTCATTCCAGGTCGATTGGGGAAAATTTCCAAAGGATGACCAAGTCAAGCTTGACTTAAAGGCATTTCTTGCATTAGCAAATATCAAACATTCATTTGCCAAGTGAGATGTACTCAGGCAAATCTAGCAATAGCTCTTTTAGAATGCATCTCCAAAATGAAAATGTCTCAAACTCAAATACTGCAAAAAAAGAGCATAAAAATTTTATGAAAATATGAAATTCAGTACATAAAAACTACAATAAAGCATTAACTCAAGAACATACTTGTCCACATGAATCGCCTCATGTCTAGAATATTCAAGGGCTCTGTTTATACTGAAGAAATCACACTAAGCATCTCAAAGCAAACATTCTATGACAGAGCTGATGGATTTTCTGTGCCTCTGCACTTTTGAGTCTAAATGACTAGCATGACACAGAGTGCTATTAAATGTATGCAACTAATTTAAGATGTCATCTTTCATTTCAAAACTTGACTGCATAAAGTATAGTTAAAAACCAAGAATGGAATCACACTCGGACATGGGCTTGTGTGAAATACAATGCAATCCTCTGAACAAAACAAGAACACACTTGACAGCTATTGTGTATTTCTTAACAGCCTTTACAGTCTCACACTGTATGTGAGCATGGGGGTCCAAGCATAATTGTCAGCACACGGAATGCACTCACCGTCATCAATCAAATCCCGTGACCCTTGCCACGACCTATGACCTGGGGTCAGCCTCCCACTGACCTTCGACCGCTCATGCTCGACGCCGTCCCGTGCCCTGTCCACCCCGTTCTGGTTGTACCACTCGGGAAGGTCCGGCCGGCCGGTGCTGCCGGTCTTGTGGCCGGGCTCGCCGCCGTTCTTGGCTTGACCGAATCCCCAGTGACCGTTGCCCTCTACGGGTGCCGTCTCGGACGTAGGAGAATTCCCGCCATGGGACGAGCCACCAGATGAAAACACACTATCCTGTATTCACAACACACAGGACATTGGGATCATAAGACGAACACTGAACTCTAAAAACCTTGTCAGAGTGTTGTTGGTTTGGTTTTTTGGTGGGTTTTTTTTTGTTGTATTTTCAGTACATGACATCCAACAACACAGGCTGGTTAGGGGTGCCACCTGGACTTTTCATGTGGAGCTTGGTGAAGTCAGTCACAATCTTGAAGACTACCGGTTGTTTGCAAACTTACTAAACTTAGGTGCATATTATATAGATGTTGATTGACAGGGGAGGGAACATACAAAATGTGCCATCCAAAGAGTTTGCAACACTACTGAGGGACTTACACTGTATAAGCTCTTGGAAACAATGCATATTTTTGCAGTCAAAACATTACGTGGACAGGGACAGAAAATTACAATCAATAGCAGTTACCTGATAAGCCATGTGGGATACTAGCAGTAAAAGTACTGTGAGAAAACACACCTTTAACTTGTCATGCAATCTCTGTTAAATATGAGGCTAATTGTCTTCAGTCACTCCCGAGTCTTACAATTCCATTAGACATAATCTTGTACATTTTGTAAATTGCTCTCTGTCGGACCTTCATTTTGTTTTCCCTTTTTTCAGCACTCTGCACTATCAATTATGCTAACAACATGTTCTTTATGGTTTTGTATTGCTTTCTATTAGTTTGCAACAACATGAAAATATTCTCTGCCACTGCAAACCATAACAAATTTTTTTATTTATTTATTCAGTCTTTTTTCAACAGGGTAGCCCCATCAGTAGGCAAGTACTGTTCTTACTGGGGGCCCTGCACAAACAAACATTACAGTTGACAAGACAGAGACATATACATCAAATACAACACACTGTATGTGGACAGGTACAATTCTTCCACTGAGTCCCCTACATACAGTCACACAATAACTATACACTGACAATTACACGTTTACTAGTCAAACAAGCGATAATAACATGGTGATGGGCCTATTAAAACTTTCACTGAGAGTGATAAATACCCCCACCCAAAGCGGGAAGAAATGAACCCAACCAGCAACCATCTTATTATATTCTTGCTAATAACAAACTTATGAACATAATAATATGTTACTCAACATAAAATAACAATACGAATACACTGCCCAATGGCATTCACATATACAGCTGTATATCATATATCCCAATATCCCAAATATCCCAAACATGATAATGTTTATCCAGTCACAGGCATCTATTCTTATCCAAGTAAACATACATTGTATTGATGCCTTGCCAACTGAGAAAAGTAGGAGCTAAAGGTTGCGAACCTCTCGTCAGCCAAGTTGCGGTCCAAACCTACCTGGCCAGATGAGGTGTTGCTGCACTGCCTGATGTACGCCGGCATGCGATGCACCCAGTGGTCCGACCCCGACGACGACGACATGGAACCGTCCGTGCTGGTGGTGCTGCCGGCGGTGTGGGTGCGCCGCTGGTAGAACAGAAGGTACGCCGCCTTGCTTACCAGGCGCTCCTCCGGTATCAGGGTGACTTTGGCGTCGTCAAAGTGGTACCACTGACCGTCCAGTGAGTTTCTGCAATAAGCTACCGGTCACAGAAAAACAAAAATAGGTAAATAGCAAATGGAACGTTAGAACATAAGCCTGTGACGTGGTCACAGTGAAATGTGAAATACATCACAACTTTGATATTTCCTAGCTTGGGACCATTTTCTTCCATTGTGAAAGTAGTAGAGGACTATATTACTATAAAAGAAGAAGAATTTTTTTTGCATTTCTTGCGAAAGTGACCAGAAACTAGCGCGAAAATAAAAACATGCAAATATTTTTGCTTTTTACATGTAACACTATTCAATGTTTTAATTCCACAAAATGGAAAACATTCAAAATTCATCTTACATGGGCTGAGAGCGAAAAAATTACTTGCCTGAAAACTTTTACAGTAGTTACTTGTGAAACTGTAATAAGAATGCAAATTTTCTCAAAACTTACAATCAGCATCGTCTGTGTGAGCATCAGTTGAGAGTACATGACTTCTCAACCAAGCTTTTCATGTTTAAATCTTTTTGGTTTTGTTTTTGCTTTTTCCCATTTTACGAGCAAGGAAGTACAATGTACAAGTGTGTGTGTCGTATCTGCTCTAATTCTTGCACAACAAAAAGTCATGCCTGGGAAGTGATTCATTGTGGCAATCGTGGTAAAAGATCCGCAAGATTCCACTGTAAGGTGTTTTAAAAATATATACGTGCGGCTGGAGATGTATAATATCCCCTAGCATCTCCTTTGACCACATGTTTTCTTCTTTCTTTCTTTTTTTTTATTTAGGGGAGGCAGAATTCTAGGAGGAGACAAGATCTGACAGTGCTTGAGACGAATGCAAAAAAAAAAAAAAAAAGTTTCTGCCCGGTGAGTTACCTCTCTACTCCCAAGCCATTGCACTTTTATATTTACCAGTGTAATGCCCTCCAGAGAGGCTCCCTGAGTGATTGCACACAGCGTACAGATCGTACACATAGTCCCCAATGAGTGTCGACGACCTGCCACGCCCACTCTGCTGTTTCCACGGCGACCATGAAGTCAGTGAATTCAGCAGGGCAGCCTACGTAAGAGAACATTTCCACACATGAGAAAGCAGAACCCATGTCATCCATCACAACAAGAAAGTGTATTCACCGGTAATTCTTTACAGATAAGTAATTAAGACTGGATTAACCTTTCTGTTTTCTTTTTCTCTCTTTATAAATCTTCAGTTACAGTTGAACCTCTCTTATCCGGCCTCCCTTTATCCGGATCTCTCTATTATACGGACGCAATCTCGCCGTGATTTTTTTTTTTTTTATAATTACGGGAGGAAAGGGAGATTCCCAACTCCTCGAGAACTCCTACACAAACACACATGAATTACATATTACTTCCAACATTAGCATACACCTCTATTTTGGGGTCTGTTACTGAGTGTAACAATGAAAAGGTTGCAGTATACACATTACTACATGTGGTACTACAATGGGCTATATCAGTACATGTGTATGTATATGTACATGTATAAAGCATTGAGTCTCCCGTATCCGGCCAAATCCCTTATCTGGATGAGCCCCGGTCCCGACTTGTCCGGATACGAGAGGTTCAACTGTATATACATTTCACCCATCGAATACTACAGCAGCATAAGACAAATTTCACTAACAAGCAATAATACGAGTATAATCACAAAACAAAAAGTAATAGGAATTGAATTTAATTTGAACAGTATGAAGAGTTGCATTTTTAGAGAAAAAAATGGTATACATTGTGAACAGTCCAGTGAATTGGACAATGAGAAAGGCAGGGGAAAGAGTAGAATTTTATGTTAGAATAAAGCATCTAAACCATTTGGAGTTGAGGGTATCACTGCAGAAAGCACTTCTATGGCTGGAATATTGCAATACATATTACATACATGTACATGAGAGCAAAAGACCAGACTCATATCCAGACAAGTATTGTACAAAAAACGCGCTTCAAGTCTGGACCTGAAGCCAGATAACTCCCCATACAAAAGGTGTTAAAAAAATTTAACCTGAGCTAAAGTTAGCCCTCTCTAGGAGGTGGTTCAGGTCTGCACCAAGCCATAGCCAACATCAGTACAAAAAGTATCTCAATTTTAGCTTGGTCTATATTGGGTGACCCAAGCCTTTGATTACGGGGTTTGTTTTCAATTGTGTTACATTGATTGATCCTAGATGGGCGCATTAGGTGGTCGAGAATGGCAGAATAAAATAACTTATCCCGAGACTCAAGTCATCTCACTTCAGAAGCGCGATAAACGTCACATGCAGAATAAAAGGGGTATTAGAGAGACAGAGGGAAGCAAAAGCTTAGTCCCACACACACTGACTGACCTGCGCGTTGCCATTGGTGGCCAGGCCCTGGGACTGCCTTCGGTGTTCCAGGTACTGGCCCATGTTCAAGTTGTGGATGGGGAAGTCTACCTGAGTGGAAAGCTTGGTCCTCGTTGCCCCAACCTATCACACAGTGTGAAATATAGATTTACATTGTATATCAAATGGTCTCCATAGATACTGGTTGGTTACTGGTCGTAACGCATACATGTGTACATGTGACTGACGCAGCAAGGATTAAAATCATCACATTGCCTTCAATGATGCGATATGTCAGATAATATGATTCCAGGCTTTGACTGGATGCCGGTGGAGCTAGAATGAATGATGTGTATTCATAAAGACCATAAATACAACAAAATATTGCATTGTCTATCATTAGTATAAAACACTCAACAGTCCCTTTTTTAGGAGTTATATTTCCCTGAAGGAAAATAAACTCTCCTGGGGAAAATATAACTCCAGTGGGGTTGTCAAGTGTTATATTACACTTTTAAAAAAGGCAATATAGGTAAATTAGATACATATGATAGTACATGTATGTACACATGATAAAATATACCTCTTACTGTTACTGATGTTTTTGTCTCATTTTTTATATAACTGAAAGGATGTCAAAGTTCAACATTCTGAGAATGTCTGTGAAGAATGTCTGTGAAGCACGAATGGCACCATTGCTCCTGAAATGATCAAGTGTTTCAAAAATGGGAGGAGGGCACAGCAAAGTTAGAATATCAATGGACAATGCACCGTGTTTGCTTGGCTGTCATTCCAGAATGCAATACATGTGTGTGTGTATACAACCTACAGAAACTCTAACACTATTACTTGTGATAAGCATGGGACTTGCTAGAAATCATTGCAATATGCCTCCACTAGACACAGACTGACGGCTGGGAAATAATTCACATCTTGGGATGATTAAAATCAATGTTTCTTCGAGCAAGTCCTGAGATCTATTTTGGTGCATGCTTCCAAATGGAGTACTGCCGCCGGCACATTGAGATATGCGTCAATGTTCTATGCATAATTCTTTGATGCTGCTCTATTTATAGCGCTGACACAATTTTATTTGACCTTGGTGAAATTCCTTTCTATCTACACTGATAATCGATGGTTTGGATTCACCTGTTGAAATTATTGGACTTCACTATCTCTTACCCTGAAAACTTAGGATTTCTCTCATATCAAACATTTTGAAACATGTGAACACACTGCAGAATCCAAATTTCGAGTATTCTAACTCTAAACTATGTCCTTCTGGTTTTCTGCCATACTCCATGGCAAACAATTTTAATATGCAAAACGCCCGGCCACATTATTGACGAAGTTCTGGCAAACAGACCTGCTTGAATCTCTTGAGGTGTAGGATGAGGACGTCCGGGAGGGACCACAGGGTCAGCTTCTTGGTTCCCTGCTGCAGCCGGCGGCAGTGTGAACAGTGCCAGGCATTGTCTTCACCAAGCTGGCAAGGAAAAAGGGGATTGTTCACACTTACACATATTTGTGAATGCAATGTCTTGAGATTGTCAAGATTTGATAGCTTTCATTTCGACTTTGCACAATTTTCTTTGAAAGTTACACGATGTGACAGTTTGTGTTTCTTCTAGTATTATCTGTTCTTCTTAAATGTCAGTAGGTTGCCTAAGGGCCATGTTATGGAAGAGCCAACATATTTAGAATGATCTTAAGTTATCAAATGAATAGTGTGTATTGTGGCTTAACTTTTACATGTGATAAGGTTCACGACCTATGGGTGTAAATTGTGCCACATTACGCCGACATACGCCAACTGATGCACAGATAAGAATGTTTCCCTGCCAGCACAGACACTTTTAATGGCTCAATTATACACCATTAGGGCAGACAGTAAAACTAATGGCTGAAAAACAACATTGACTACAAAGAGAGGGCCAGAGAGGGAGAGAGACGCTGAGGTAACATAAAAAATGACACAGGCAGTCCATCGGAAAGAAGGGTGGGGGGAGAGACAAGACAGTAATAAGTAAAAGAAGAAGGCATATGGATGGCTAGGTACAATGTATATAAGCCAATGCTTCTCTGTTGCATGTGGCAACATAGGCCCTACAGCTAACATGAAATTTCAAACACTAAAAAACGCTTTTGATACTGAACCCTAGTAAGTTTGTTTTTAATCACAAAATCCACAGGGGAAAAAAATGGCTGCCCTTTGTTGACTGCAGTTCAGAAGGCAAATCCCTGAATGGGTGGACTCCCAAATTGACTTGTAAAGAAAAATAATAGCGCAGTTATATCAATATTGGATTAGTATATCCTTGCACTTCTTTTTTTTTTTTTTTTATTGTTCCTCATATGGGCAAAGCTAATATGCAAGTAATTTTACTATCGAAGCTTGGTTTTGTAACATTCTTCTATCCATGCCTTACTTGCTCTTTTACTGTAAAAATGGAAATTTTCGCAGTGTGGAAATTTTTGCAAATTTCATGTGACCAGAAACCAGCAAGAAAATATAAACATATGAATATTCTTGCACATCATAATTATTTTCCACCAATAAAATGTCTTGATTCTGCAAAATAAAAAACATGCAAACTTTATCCT
This sequence comes from Diadema setosum, assembly GCF_964275005.1. Lineage (NCBI taxonomy): Eukaryota > Metazoa > Echinodermata > Echinoidea > Diadematoida > Diadematidae > Diadema > Diadema setosum. The sequence goes on along the minus strand of NC_092692.1, from coordinate 11,847,224 downwards.
ACCCAGCTGAGTGCGAAAAATTACTCACACAAAAATAATAACTTTTACAGCATTACGTGAAGCTGTCTTCTATACAATCATGTCGGGGAAAGAGGAGAGGTTTTAGTCCCATCCAGTGTTTCCCCATTGCCATAATCAGGGTACAATGGAGGGACTAGGTCCAATGGCACACACACACCTTTTCCTCCTGCGTGTAGAGGTCGATGCAGTCAAAGAGGTCGGCCCGGACCGGCTGCTGGTGGGCGGAGCGCTCCCTCTGAACACTCTCATGCTCCTCTATGTAGATGCTGAGGGCTCTCTGGGAGAACCTGGGGGGTACGAAAGAGGAGCAAATAATAGTATTAGTAATAGTATTAGTAATAGTAATAGTAGTAGTAGTAGTAGTAGTAGTAGTAGTAGTAGTAGTAGTAGTAGTTATAGTAGTAGTAGTAATAGTAATAGTAATTGTAACAATGCATAATAATAATATTAGTAATAATAACAATAATAAAAATGATGATGATGATGATGATGATAATAATAATAATAATAATAATAATAATAACAAAATAGAGAAACTACACACAAACAAAGAGAGAGAGAGAGAGAGAGAGGGACAGGGAACAAAGAAAGAAATCACAAATTATACCCTCCAATTACAATGTAATACAGTTTGATATCTCCCTTCCAACTACAATGTAGTTCGCTTACTTCACTCACATTGTTTTCATTATGGTATTTGCCATCCCATGTGTCTTAACATGAAGACAGTAAATAAAACAAAAGCCAAACAAAAATGAAAATAAAACAACAGTTTATTTCTGTTTGAAACACATTCTGGTGATTCAAATCTTGAACTACAACATATCACACAGATAGGCTGGTAAGCAATTGCATGCTCCTAAACCTTTAAAACAAGGGCTCTTCCTCATAACTAGAGAGCTGAGCTGGGTCTTGCCCAACATAGCAACAACCGCAGCATGCAACCTGGATTCCAAGTGTTAAAATGTATACAGCGTCTTGGCACAGTAGCTCATGAAGAACTCATTACTAGGTCCCCAGAGAAAGATGTCTTATACAATGATTTGAATACATCATGGCAGACCCAACCATTTACGATCCAGTGAACAACGAGACTGCACTATAAAACCGCTATTCCCTCTCATCCTCCCCCAGACTGTGTCGATAAGACATCTAGACGTCTGTACTGTTGCCATGGCAACCCCACATGTAGGCATCACATGCGTGCATTGTCTCTGACATGATAATGATGGAGAAGCACATATTAGCAATACCTGGTAGTACACATACAACTCAGTGAGTATACTTGGTGACATGATTGCACACTTGTACAAACTAGTGTGGTTTGGACTGAAACTGAATTCACTTTTTTCTGTGTTCTTGTAAAAAAAAAAAAAAAAAAAAAAAAAAAAAGTTTATGTGGCATGCATACTGGGCTGCTATTTGCACCTGACTGCTCACTATGTACAGTGTATATTGTGTTGTGAGTTGATAATAAAGTTGTTGAATATTTTTGCCTCATAGGGTCTCACAGGAGAACTTTGTGGAAAGAAATAATAGGGGTAGGAAACAAAACAAAACTCCTTGAAATTCACAATACCAACTCCAATCAATGCCTATACCAAATGTGTGACATATCATAATGCTTAAACTTATGTATTTTAGTATTTGTCTTCTATTTGGTTCAGTGCATGTGATATACAGTGTATTCATTAGATGCAGGACATGTTCCGTGTAAATGGTACAGAAGATCTAACATCTTCACACTTGCACAATTGCACACATATTTCTTTGACAGTCCAAACTGATGACTTGTGCAAAGAAACTGACCAAATATGTGCTGTTCCATTTTGGCTACACATTGGTCCTACACAATGATGTTCTATTTCAGGCAGTCTCAACTCTAAGGTGTAATAATTAGCTCCCATTCTTGACAGCGGGATTATTGTTAGGTGTCCCATCTGTTTATTTGACAGATTATGACCCAAAGGTCAGTTTTTATGTTATACCTGTTAAGAGAGTGCTAAGTCTGTTTATCTCCACAATTGGAGTAAACAGTAACTGTAAGGCCCGGTATAAAGGCAGAAGGCAAAACAAAATTCCAAGATTGCGAATTGGCTAGTTCACTTTGAACATCTAAAAACAAGGCATCTGTTTTGAGACAAATCGAATGACCGGGTCACTGGGTCTGGGGCTCATCTCAGTATAATGCACTAACCTCCCCCTTCCCCCCCCCCCCCCCCCCCCCATTCCTGAGATGTTATGAACAGGAGTAAATATGATGGACTGGGCCAATCTTAAAGTCACTTTTTAACATTGGGAGCAGCAGTTTAAAAAAAAAATGTTCGAAATATCACATTTGATGCCTATGATACGTTAACTTGTATCACAAAACACCCTAATATACAAACGTTTTGAAATACAGCTGCAAATATAAGGAGATAGCACTTATTCTCTCAATAAACCGTCACGGAGATGGCTTATTAAAAAAAAATGGTTTTTAATGAAATCACTGTTCACATTTTGTACATGTATATTAAAGTATCGATTATAATGATAAACATGTTCGTGTTGGTTATATTTATTCCTAACTCACATTTTAGAACTATTTTGAAGCACTAAAGCTGTTTTTTTTTTTTTTATCTGCAAATGTTAGCAAGGAGCTGTAAGTTCATTTTACTGATTCACCATCACTAAAAGTAAGACATTAAATTATAGTTTGAAAGAATGTACAATAGCAGACATCCTTTGCCCCTCATAATGCAAACACCAATTTTTTTATTTTTTTTCAACTGGCACACTGTCTCTGTATTGACCATTCTCCCTCAATCTTTCCTTCTTTTCATCTTTCTCCTGTTATCTTTCTTCCTGTCCTCTTTCCTTTCCAACTTCTCCTCCTGTCTTCCTTCCTCATCTTTCTTTTTCCTCCTCCTCTTGTTATTCCTTCCTCCTCATCCTCTTCTTTCTTTTTTCCTTCTCCATTTTCCCTTCCTCTTCAATCTTTCCTCTTTCCCTTTCTTCTTTTACTCATCCTTTTCATCTTTTTTCGTTCATCTTTATAATACTCTTTCCTCTTTCTTCTTTATTACTTGCTCCTTCCCTATTAAGCTCTCCACGAGAACATTGGCGTGTCCATTTTTTTTTTTTTGAGGTGCATTCAATGTTGCCAACAGCAATTTTCCCCACCAATATCCTATCTTGTGGGATACACTTTCATTCACCTTCACATCCCGAGAAGCAGCACTTGTTTGAACATGTAACCAGATGCTGCACGTGGCGATGATTGCCGGGCAGGCCAAAATCTCATGAAGTGCTTATTGCTCCTCCGCGGTGTTTAACCCACCGAATGCCAGCATCTCAAAATGCTTAAAGGGATGGTATAATTTTGGTTGGGATGGGGGATTCAGATTTTAACTTTTTGCGAGGTAATTAGAAACTCCTAATTGAATATTAGAAAGCATACAATTCAAAGAGGAATTCAATGTTTGTTTGTTTTTTTTCTGAAAATCAGTTTTAAATTGGCTGAGATATCGAAAATCAAAGAGGTCCTAATGAAAGGTGGGACCCATCTTCCATTAGGACCACTTTGTTTTACTTTGTTTTTGGATATCTCAGCCATTCCAAAACCAATTTTCATCAAATAAACTTTTAATTCCTCTTTAATAGAATTGTATGCTCTTTAAAATTTCATATAAGTGGTGTCTAATTATCTTGCAGAAAGTTAAAACCTGAATCCCTATCTCAACCAAAACTATACTATCCCTTTAAGGCACTATGCACATAGATACTGGGAATGATGCTGACTCAGCTGTATAAAAGCTGGCTGGTTGGGAAATAAGTCCTTTGGGTACTGATAAATGACATGGAGTTGTCCATGGAGGTTGCTAAGGGAGAAACCCTGCATCCATTAACTCTCAGAGGGCCATGATTTCAAAATGTCAATGATAATGTGTACAAGGAGATGGGGGAAATAATACCGGAAGGGTTAAGCCAGCAGGGAGATGGAGTTTGATAATTTTGAGTCAACACTGAAAAAGTGTCACATGAGGGGTGTTGCATTTATCAACCCTTTAATATAAGATTGACATGAAAAATGCCACCGGCAACATGTAAGGGCAGGTGGCTACATGAACGGCAATGACCGAGTTGATGCTGTTTAAACCTTCACTGCACATGCTCATATATCCGTCATATTCCACCTGAAGATGGTAATCAGCATCAGATAACGATGTGACACATCCATGATCAAACTGTGCACCTCCGAGCAAATCTGGGACTTACAAAACAAGAGAAATCCCTCCATTTTCTTTCATTTCTTCCACGGGGTGTTGTTGAAAATGCACATTGTATCTTACTCACCTCACATCCACAAACTTCATTTCTGAAGGCAATGTAACGTAATGATCACTGGTAGATTTGCTGGATAGGCATATGAGAGTATTGTTTTATATTGTTTTTTCTTCTATTAGCAGGCATGCCAAATTCTACTCATGACCAGCTTTATTCCCCTTGTAAATTAGGATTAAATATCTTTAACCCTTCAAGTCTGGCAGTAACCTTACTGCAGAATTCCCAGCAGAAATTATTACCTCATCCTCTCAAATTGGCAACATATCCTATACTACAGGAAGAGTACTGTAAAACGAGATATTTTCACGTGCATTAAACTTTCGCAAATTTTGCGTGAGTTGCGACAGTAAAATGCATGCAAAGGTGTTGTCTGCAAAATGCACTGCGTGCCAATGGCAATTTCCAATAGTTTCATGCTCCGAAAAAGAAAAGAAAAAAACAAACAAATAAACACTAAAACAAAGGAATATGATTTCTGGGACTAATTGTCTGGGAGGTGTGTCAGCACTGCCGTCTGCTCATGCAACATTCAAACATGTTTCCATGGCAGTTCTTGCTGTACAGCAAGCGTGAGCATGAAAATGAGTCAGAAGGCAGGATCTATCTAAGGTAGATAAATAAATGAGAGGGGGGGGGGGGAGGAGAAAGTAGTTGAAGACCTGATACAAATGGAGCTGGTATGTGATGCGTTCCAGCCCAGGAGAGAGAGAGGAGGCAGGATGTTTTCGTTGAGTACGACTGATGGCACACATTTTTTCGGCGCAGCACAAACAAATGCCAGAGGGAGGAAGGGAAGAACAGTCTCGCAGGAGTGGGAATGGGAAATTGAGGTTACGCAGATGCCCAAATGATGTCCAAGACGATCACATGACAACCCCCACCCCCATCCCCCATAAGAATCGAAGGTAAAAGCCAAAGGGTTTCCTCCCCGCTGCAGATCCCGGTAATTAAGTCTCTTTCATATCTGCTCCATACATCTTGGAGACCACTCTCTTGACGAGTGGTTGGTATGTTTATGCCTTTATTCCAGACACTTGATGACGGCATTAAATTTTATGTGGCATGAATATTGTAAAACGCCCTCGATGATCTTTGCGTAAAAAGCGATCTCACCACATAATACGATGTAAATGACAACTGAGGAGAGACCTAAAGGGACGTTTTTTCGGTATGCTCTCACGCCAGAACGCTGCACAATTTCAAGTTTTCCAGATGCAACCTCCCTCCGCTGTATGAAATATTCACTGGCCCAGTGGCAAGGTGATCCATTGTGCATCTAGGTTTTCCAAGAATTACAAGAGAGCAGCGCAGGGGCAGATGCTTACTTCACTCAAGTCAGTCATTAACTCATGTTCACAGTGATGAAAAGCTGCAATGCCATACTGTATACGCCATATATTTGGCAAATCTAATTTTTTGTGAATCGAGACTTCCTGACAATTTTGCGAGTGGTTAAATCTGTGATAGTAGAGTACAGTAATAAACAGAGAAATGTATGCTTGCACGTTACCTTGATGTCAAGATCAGAGCTAATAAATTTCTGTTTTTAAATTCGTGACTCGCACCCGACTCACAAAATTTGTAAAAATAAAAGCCTCGCGAAATATATGATGTATACAGTATTACAAAGTATACGCATTTGTGTGTAATATCTCTTAGCAACAAAAGCAACAATATTTTGGCCTCCACACCAGAGGGAGTATTCTTCTTCCTATCTGGTAGAGTCCACCGCTGGCATATCATCGTACCTTTGGTCAAGAGCCAAGATGGTCAAGCTATGAAGGTAAAACATTTCTCAAAACAAACATACAATATAGAATAAAGAACATACAAACACACACATAGACATACATAGGGAAAAGTTTCTTTGAGACTCACGTAAACCTGAAGTCCCGCTCCCACTCCACAATGGCTTTGACGTGGGGCGGTCCGCCCTCCTCCGAGGTAGCTTGTAACATTCTGCAGGGGGGAATAGATGCATCCAAAGCATGATTCTCGCAACAGCATGACTATTGTCAGTATTTACACACTTTGGCAAGTCAGATCTGACCAAAAAAGAGGTAATATGCATTTGGAGTGGTTGCGCCCTTGGTGTAGTGAGGACTAAGCAAATGTTTCAGAAACGTGCCTCCAAATATTGATGCTTCTCCTGTCGACATTTTTTGTATTTTCTGAAAGTCCTTATTCCATTTTAATTACTTTTTTTTCTTTTAGCATACAGACCATATCTAGCCTTAATGTACAAAAATGTACACTTAAAAGTTTGCAATAATGATCTACATTCTGTTCAGAAGGCAAATGGTCACAATTTTCCTTTTAAACGTTTATTTTGAGAATATTGCAATAGTATTTCAGTTTCACCTTGGAAAAACATTCCCATATTCACTCTGGCAAAAAAGCAGATTATATATTTGAATCTTACCCAAGACATGCAGGGTATGTAAGAGACGACATGCAGTGAGAAGAAATAATGAACACATTTTTTTTTTTTTAATCAAACTTAGAATTGTCAAGAATGAAATGGAATAATGCAAAGACCCAGACAGAACATACTGGACTCAATGAAACATGCACAAAATGAAGAAAAACTTAACCAACAACAAAGCAATATCAAGGAAGTTCCCTTCCAATATTCAATACAGAGAACTATGACAATAACAAGACTGTAATGACAAAGAGAAAAGGGGGGGGGTGAGAAAGAAGAACAGACAATTACAAACATGATTACAGACAAGTGACCCACGGACTAAAGGAGTTCATGGTGGGGAGCCTCTTATAGCGTCTGACCTTGTGATCGTAGGGTTGTGAAGCGGGCGGGCTTCTTCTACCGGAATGTAGTGTCTGCTTCCCTTTGCATCCAGAACAATCCCCAGTCGCAGGACCGGCCCCTGGGGGTACACAAAGAGACAGACATTGAGTCAACAGATAGAACAATCATTCTTTTCTACTCATACATGTAGCAGTCTCTCCCTCTCTCTCTGCTTTCTTTTTTGTTAAGGTCAATATCTTCTTTTTCCACGAAACTCTGTAGAAGACATTCTGTTGATAAAGCCCCTTCCAGGCGTTTGCCAGTCCACCATGTAAATAAATTATTCTTGGAATGAAGGGCGTGATGTAACTCAGACTGTCAGAAAAATGTCATAAAAATTACTCCAAATGTTGCAGCACATTTGCTTGAGGGGGTATGTAAGTGTACTTCAGTGAGCTTTAATTTCTTTTCTAAATAGCTCCCCCCCCCCCATTATACTGACAACACGTGAACAATTTTGAAAGTCTACTACACAGCTGAAGTTTGAGCAGACAAATGTATAGCTCTTGCTTTGCAAAGTGTGAGATTCCCCAAGCTGCAAAGCAAAATCATATCAGTAACATCGTTCACGGACATTTCTTTGTGGAGGAAGGACACTATGAAGGTTCCTTTAAATAGACATTACATATGAGATATCCCCCAGATATCAACTGCAATCGGAGCCAGTGGAAAATTGTAGGCAACATTAAATTTGTCCATCTCTTTTTCACACTGCACACAAACCCCTTCCACACTCACCAAATTAATGATAGCACACAAAACTCACTGGACATTTCAAACTTTTTTCCCATGTAGATACACATACAAATATTGCACATCTCAGCTGAATGGAGACAATGAATTACACACAGATCTCTGAGATGTGTATATGTGGATATATTGCTTGTTTGCCACAACTAAAATTTGCTTTCCTCAATTTCAGCATGTTACAACAACTGTGTATTGTCTTTCATTAGCATTTTTGCTCTTGACACAGATTTCTAAGGCATTATCTAGCTGACGTTTTGGGTAGAATTAAAAGTATCTGATGTATTCAAACTTGACATTTCACTCCCTACACTGTAGATAATTTCTAATTATGTCTCCACCCCCCCCCCCCCATGAAATAAACTCTATTAAAGCACACAAACTTTCAGTTTTATTCACATAGTTCCTTTGAAAGTTTTCTCAATAATCCTTCATTTTCTTTTGTCCATTTCATCCCTTTATCATTCTCTTTTCATTGTTATTTTTCCCCTTTGTAAGAAATATCTACATTAGCCTCTGGCCATTCTCCATACCCTAGAAATTAGATATCTAAAGTATTTGTGGGGTATTCATTACAACTGTTTTTCAACAAATTGTGAAGCAATTTTTATGGACGACAAGAACAGGAATTTTACCACTGTAAGGATATCTAACTTTTTTGTCCACTATTCCTGTAAAAGAAAGAATCTAAATGAGATGAAAATGTAGTAAGATTGGACAAAGACAGAGCTCCCAAACCAATTCATACGCACAGAAATCAAATGAAGAAGTTTGTAAGCAAAGACATGAAGAAAAATGCAGTCAATCTCCATAATGTGCTGTGAAATATTAAGAAATTCTGGTTTTTATTTTCGTACAGTTACTGAAAACTGCGACCAAGCAAGATACGAAAACAGGAATAGAATCAATGAAAATTTCAGTCATTCCCTTTTTCCCAATCTAATAATAGGTGACCTGCAATTCGGATACGCGCAGATATGAAATGTAATTAGACCACAGCATACTAGTACTCTGTGAATACTGCCTAAATTCAGGGGGGGGGGGGAGAGATGCTACCCACTAACTCATTCTGTCTTGACCACAGGAACACAAAACTTGGGACATTCCTCCGCATGGAGTACATAAACATGCTGAAGATAAATTAAAAATTATTGTTTTCCCTTTTGACTCTTGTGTGTCTTCTCTCCCACAGTATAGCCGGAGGAAAAATAGTCCTCTATGAATTCCATCAAAAAACCGCAGAAGTCGTAGCTGAAAGCAATCACATCCATCTCTCCGGGCATTGCCCACATTCCCCTGCGCAGGGAAACTGCTGCTTGTCAACTGCAATCAATTTCATGAGATATTCCTCCAATGAAGAACATTTTCTTTTCAAAGTGGTGACTCACGCAGCAGCTATTTCTGATATAACTCAGGTCGTGCTGGATGCTGTCTATTTTCTTCAGCACATAAACCTTCTTCGGATATATCTCTCTCCCCCTTTCTCCCTCTTTCTTTCTTTCTCTCCCTAATTCGGGTCTTTGCTTATATATTATATGGTTAGCTGAAAACCAGAAGGACTTTACTGCAATTTGGGGGGGGGGGGGGGTATTGAGTAATTGGTATCATGTTGTAGAGCTCAATCTCCCCTACATTATGGTGTCATCTTTCAATTATTATTATTTTTTTGGTAAATTGTTAAAAATCAAAACCACAAGGGTTCTATTTTGCCCTATATTAGGAACAATGCTTATAAATCTACCCAATTTTGATTTTATAAACTCTTTATTTCATGAAAATTGATTGTTTTGTTTTTATCTTTGATGACATTTTAGAATGCGATAACGCCCTTCTGGCTCTCAGCTGACAATATCTGTTACCATCACCTCTCCCCCCCCCCACCCCCCCCCACCCCCCCACCCCCCGATACAGTTATTTTCCAATCTTTCCTCCTTTTCCCTCCTCTGTCTCTGTTTAAATATCTATTATCATCCCTTTTCTACAAAACCAGTATCTACTAAAATACCCTCTCTTTAATGTCTGATCTCCCCATCTCTCTTTCTCTCTATCTTTCTCCATCTCCCATATCTCTCTCTCTCTCTCTTTATCTCTCACTGTTTATACATCTCTACCATTCCTCTATACTCTCTCTATTCATCTGTGGATATATTAGTCGATCACCGTGCCCACTCCCCGAGACAAATTTGGACCAGTCACTGCCGATGTGCCCTGCGATTAATACAGATCCCTAATGGAAATAAACCGTGGGGATGACGACTGTAACAAAATGTGCCAGAAGAAATCCCAAGTCGCTTCTACCGTCATCATCATTCTTGGGGGGATGGGGGGATGGGGAGAAGGGGGAATCGGAATGCCGGAAAATTTATTTTCGCAGCCATTCTTGGCGAGTCCTGCGATGATTGGCGAAGTTCGCTTCAATTTGTGTCACAGTCCTTTCCAATCGGACTGGATACCACAGAAAGGGGGGGGGGGGAATAGAACTGTGTATTGGGAGTTAGAAAGCATGTGCCCCTGTCTTCTAAGGTTGAGGGTAGAGCTTGTACCTCACATTATATGCAACAAACTGCACTGGTTTCTTACCATGAAAACCATACAAAACAATGCGGTGCCCAATACTCCAAGGACAATCCAGGGACTACCTAACTTTTCATATAAGATGCTAATCATGACAGTACATCTAAGTCTACTTGTAATGATAACAATCTACCCTCAAAATCTAATCTACTAACACAGTCATAAAAAAGTGGACAACTTATTTTAATGAAGGATTCTACCAAAAACCCTCACACAAGCATATTTATGCGTGAAAACAATTTCTTTTTCGATGGAGCTCGTATTCACTTACCTGCATATCACAAATGTCATCATCATTAGAGGTATCAAAGTAGTTGTAAGAATCATCAATACTAATATGATCATGAGGATCAACAATACTGCTATCTAACAGTTGCCGCTGCTGTTTTTGCTTATCCTGAATGATTAAAAGTCAAAAATTCTTTCCTTCACCATATGAAATTAATTCAAAAACTAGATATATCGCTACGGCTACTGATATGCCTCCGCCATAATGCATGGTTCTCCTAATAGGTCTATAGTACAATGTCTTGACAATGTGTGATGACAGTTTCACACAAGTGGCAAAATATTAAAATGACAGGTTTGACACAAATGTGCTGAATGTTCACTTTCCTACCGAGAACTAGGTTCAATTGGATGAATGATTAAAATGTCAGAGTGCAGGTATTTGGGGAACTGATGATTTTTACTTGACTTTTGACCCTTTTATAAGTTTATGCATTGAGTAATTTTCAAGGTATTGAGAAAAAGCATAATTTCAGTATCAAATGGGAAAATAGCATTATCTAAACCTGGCCTTTGACCTTTGACCTCACAGTTCCAAAGATAATCACTGTTAGGTTGAACATGCATAAATATGTAAGTTTCATGATGATACCTTGAGTTACTTTCGAGATATGGAGGAAAAAGTGCAATTTAGCACTTTCACTTGACCTTTTACCTTTTGACCTTTGACCTTTCGGCAAGAAACTTCCCCAAAAATATATATTGGGTAATACATGCCATACAACAAGTTAAAAAAAAAAAAACCTTCAGGCATATTGCATTTTAAGGAAAGTACTGATATTTTGAGGAGTTGACCTTGACCTTTGACCCCCCTGACCTTTGACCCATGACCCCCAACTTCCCTAGATAATCATTGCCCATCAGTACAAGCATATATACTAAGTTCCATGAAGATACCTTGAACCATTTGCGAGATATGGAGAAAAACATGAAATTTCAAATTTTTTTTCACAAAATAACCTGTGACCTTTGACCTTTGACCCAGTGACCCTAAAATCCACACAAAGTATTATCCCCCAAGGATATACCCTCATACCAAGTTTGATGTAAAACCACCACACGGTTCTTGAGATATCGACAAAAACAAAACGGGACGGACGGACGTACGGACGGACGTACGGACGGACGGACGGACGTACGGACGGACAGACGGACGGACGGACGGACGACCCGAAAACATAATGCCTCCGGCCACTTCGTTGCGGAGGCATAAAAATGAGAGAGAAAGAAACTCCTGAGTATGAAAAATAATCATGTTATATGTGCCATAAACAAAATTAACAATAGCATCAAGAAAAAAAAAAAATCTTGCATCAATGTTACAGTCACGAGCAGAGACTAAGCATAATTGAGTTTACAGCTGCTATTTATTTTTCATCAATCACACATGAGACTGTTATTCTGGCCAACACCAGTTGTGCCTTTGCCTGTGTCTGTGGTCAGCAAATCTGCGGGGCAGAAACGAGTTATTCAATCAACCCTGCCGCAAATATCACAACAGTCAAGATTTCACCCCAACCGATTTGTCATCCAGCACACTCCAACACCCATGATTAATAGGGGTGCGTCTGTTTTTCTTGTCGTTCTTCATACTTGTTTGTTTCTTCGGGTCCATTTATTTATTTATTCCTTCTTCTTTTTTTGTCTCAAGCCGCAAGGCAAGCTTAAGTTGATTAATATTCTCAAGTCATGCACAGTATTTCTGTTATCTTTCCTTTTACAACAAAATATTTGAGCTTTCTTTCATTCTGATGTTTGAGCTAGTTTGATTATAGTTAGGGTACATATACACATTCCCCGTTGCAGAGCTAATTTTGTAAATTTTGTCTAAATCAAAACTATCATCAAATTTCACTGGATATGGATACAGGCCTGTGGGAGATTAGCAATACTCAAGTGAGTGAATATTATATATGGTTGCTAATTTCATAAACGATCTTTTTGATTATTCTCTATATCAAAAAAATAGATAAAAATCATGATGTGAATGTTAAAAGGGAGAAATATACACTGTATCAATTCTGCCCAAGAACTGTTCAAGTAACTATTTGTTAAAATGCAAATTTTTTCCTACAAATTCCTCACTTACGACTTCAGTTCTCCATTAGGAAGCGTACTCCTTTATCAAGTACATCGGCTACAAATCAGACATTACAGCTACCCCTTTTTATTCTGCTGGTTTGTCGTTGGAGTGTGCTTCCCCCCCCCCCCCCCCAAAGCAAACCTCGTACAACTGTTCCCATCCTTGTAATGATTACAGCAATATGTCATGATGATTTAGTGAGCTGCTGCCACATAAAGTTGGGTGTATATATATATATATATGCGATGACGACGAGAAGTCTCCGCCATTTGATGGGCATGGATCGCTTCTTCCCCCTTAGGCCAGAGTAACAGACTCTCAAGCAGTTAGCGGAGGGGGAGGGAGTGGGGGGAGGGGATGCACTTCTCCCCCTCTCTCGAGGCTTCAGCTGTAAATTATTGAGCAATCCCTTACAACCAGTCTCTTGGCATGTACGATAAAGCTGAGCTTCTACAAATTTGTAGCTTGCTGGGGGCTGCTCACAAAACTGCACATGCACACATACACACATAAACACATACATACACACATACACTGTCTGGTGTCGCATCCTAAATATAAACATACGAGGAACGAGCATTAATCAATGTCTGTTCGGGCTCAAAAAAGACCAAACCTCTCCTCTATTTATTTCCTTCCCAGTTTTACTGAGCCCCACATTCCATGACCCTGCACAGAAAGTATACACTGCACATGCCAGCAGCATTCTGTAGGTAAAAATATATATTACATGTAGGATCGCATTAAAGCAATTTTTCCCCCTACGGTCTTTTTCTTCCAAACACTGATGCATTATTTTCATTGCCACGAATTCATGAGAAAGTGCATGAATAAAACATGTCAGGTACGTTTTTATATAAACTTCATCGAGATGGAGCAATTCAGTTTGTCCATGCTCCTCATGATTCATTTTACTGTGCCTGACAAAAATGATCATAATACCCATATTATCCATATTTCTGTATTCTCAGTTTTTCCTCAGCAAACTTATTTGGCTTGCAAACAGCATTGAACGTGTCACACAAGGTGCCTTGTGAACATTCTCAAAGAATACAAAGTGTGACTTTCTGCCACATAATTGTTAACCACTAATCAAAATTCACCTTCTCACATGCACACACACACACACACACACACACACACACACACACACACATATACATACTGTAAATTGAGCATGTACATACAAACGTATAAGCTGGCGCAAATTATTGGGTACTTACACATTCTACAGAAAAATGACTACTGCATACAGTAAGTATGCCACATGTTAAGTGAGTCTAATTTTTGGTGACTCGAGACTTTCGGACAATTTCACGAGTGGTTAAATTGTGCAATTGTGGAGTGAAGCAATAGACGGAAAAATGTGCATCTGCATGACGCAATCATATTGGGATTGAAGTTGATACTTTTACGTGCTGTGAAATTGCAAAAATAAAACCCCTGCACAAAATGGTGTATACAATAACTGTATTATACAACACAGCCTGCAACATGGTTAGTGCATCTGTGCTGCACAGCAGACCATAGTAAATAAATACCAAAGCCCATTTTAAACCTGGTGAAAATCTACCAAAACCTACTTAACTTTCCGACCAAGGCATACCGTCTGTTTTCTTGCTGTCTTTGTTCAAACTATGTATCTTGCAGGTTGACTACTAGGTCATACAAGTTTTTTGCACTGATTATCAAACATTCAAATATATGTCATCCCTAGAGTTCATCACTATGTTTCTGTATCTCCCAATATCACAACAACAACAACAAACTGTGGAAAGGGAGACAGACTAGTATCACATACTGCCACCTCCAGGCATTCGTTGAATGGCAAAACCCGCGAGACACGTCATCTGTCTTGCAGGGACACGTATCGTCTTGGCAATGAGGGATGCGGGATGCGGAGCAATGCCAGAACAAAATATCATATCTGACATTTAGGCCACGAGTGCACTTTTACGGCATGACTTTTGATATTCATTTATTTATTTTCTCTCACCCAGGTGCCTCTTAAATGAGAGAGAGAGGGAGAGATGGGGCATAGATGGTGACAAAGAGTGATATGTATCCTTTTAACGGGAAAATCCATGAAGAAAGGAAAGGGAAATATGGCAAGTGTCAACCCTGCGATAGCACAGACACAATTAGCAATGTTCATGCATTGCTTTTTCTCTATAACACTTTATTGTTGATCATTAAATAATGCCATGTTTCTGATATATCTCAACATGGAAATGAAAGAGATAAATGAATCAATCAGTCTAAATCAGAGAAAAATAGATGAATAAATAAACATGTGTATATGTGCAGGCAAAATCAAGAGTAAAATAAATATGAGTAAATGATACAATGCATCAATGCCATTGAATTGCATTGACTGTTTGTGGCTGGTATACAGAATATACATGACATGTTTGAATATGTAATTGACTGCTGTATCACAATTCATAAAACACTATGGTCTTTCCAATGTTTTCTGGTCATTCGCATCATGTTATTTATCATTGAGTATTGCTGTGCATCTATTTGAACAAAAATCCACTCATCTAAATACAATGTATAATGGCAACACATGCGCTTAATGTGAGAGCACTTCAAGTAACTTGATGCTCTTGTTTCGCACCAAAATAGTCAGAATCTGAATTCATTATCATTATGTCGTGGGCGCACAACCAATAAAAAAAAAAATCCCTAATGATCTTTCCATAACAGCATGTGCAAATTTAGAGTGTCGGTCGTACAGTTACAGTCAAACTGGGGTCATGTGCCTAACTCGAGAAGACGTGAAGCGTGTCTCTCTCTCTCTACAAGATATTGTTTGTCATCAGCCACTTCCATGCACTACACGAGGCACCTCACGGCATACGCCGAAGACGTCTGCATCGTTTTGACGCGGGTCTTACCGTCTGCATGATCTTCTCGACGTGCGTGCATCCCATGGCCCGCAGGATGACGAGGATCAGCTGATTGTTGGAGACGCTTCTATCAACCTCGATTGCCATCGGCTGCCCGAACCTGCAGTGAGTCATGGACGGAGCGGAACATTACCATGTATGTAAAGAAACATGTTTCACGAAAACGGTGATACTGTCTACCCCAGTTTCTGAGACGGTTATTGCCAAGCTATTAGAAGGATCTCAAGGAGTAGACAAATCTTTTGTGGATTCCTCATCATATCATGAACACATATATTAAACATAAAAGAAAATATATAGCAAGGTTCGACACTAACTACTTGAGGGTCCATTCATGCTACTAAAATCTCTAAATTCAAAGGAAATATAAGAATCCATTTTTTTAATATAGTTATCCAATTGGGCCATCAAAATATAGTGGTTGACAACAATTTTTAGTGGCCCCAGACCACCTGATCACAGCTACTGTTGAGTCCTGTTATAGATGTAAGCAGTGAATATACTACTCTCAACATGTGATGCAAAGAAGAATACAATCTACTGATAATTTGTATGGAACAAACTCAATGACACAGGTGAAATAAGCCCCAAATTCGCAGCAACTTCAGCAAACTTTGATAATTGTTCAGAAAGTTATGAAAGCAAAATGCTTTGATTGTAAAAGCAAAAGCTGATACTGTGGAGATCACCACATAAATGTTGCACAAAATAATGTTTTCAAGTCTAGGTACCTCGAAGACACTGTTCAGGTAGACTTTTGTCATATTTTCAATAGACCCCAGAACTCCTATACATTTCATGCACAGGCATGGAGCTTGCCCACTTAATCTAAAATTGTATGCAAAATGTCTAACTAGAGATAACAGCTTATGGGTAGCTTGATGCTACAGTCTGTGGTCATGTGACTTGGAGAGACCTTGTCCTTTGCTTTGTACACAAAGTGGAGCACTTATAAATGTGACTTTTCCTAGAATTGTTTGAGATGCTGTTCTTTCTATGTCAGAGCAGCTGTAGCATAACATGTCCTTACTACGGCAGGAGAGGGAACATTTTACAGCTGTCACTTGCCAATAAGGTCAAGTCACTTATTTCTTCTCGATCACTGTGGTAGATAAGTGTACGGGCAAATCCATAATTGAACTCGCACTACTCAGAGCACTTCCCTGCAACTCAATATTCCTTCATTTTCCCCCTCACAGATCTATGCGTAAAACAATGCACTGATCATTGATATCTTGTCACTCAACTTGAGCCTGATTACACATCATTCGATTCCTTAAAAGCTTTTGAGAGTGGTACAGATTTGATGTCTCCGCCCACTCCAGTCCCAAAAGCTCTTTGCGGCTTGCGATGCAGTGCGACTGAGTACACAGATTAACTCGTACAATCACAGTCTCGTCGTCAAAAAGGATATCATAGCTCTGTTAAAATCAACACGGGACCACTCCAACAAGATACCACTGAAAAATCCTGCATTACAGTTTATAAAGAGTAAAACTTACAATCTCCCCGCACATACTGATCTGCATTGGACCAGTTCATATTCATATTCTAGTCTACAAGCTTGTCCCCCTGTCCCCCTGTCCCCCCCCCCCCCAACCTAGTAATGGCTTATCTAATTCGCCCATTCTCACCAAACAAATACTTCTCAGTATTTGAAATGCAGTTTGCATGAATTATATGTTGCCATGCTGGGCAGGTCTCGAGTATTAAAGTGTTAAGGTGGTGAGAAACAATGCTTCCTTTACCAATCCAGCTTGAAATTACCATGTGGGTAGATAGGCTAGGTTTGTAAGGAACAACACATGAGGAAGTGTCAAGGAAAACAAATTTAAGGACATTAATTGGCATTGCATCATTCTAACAATTCACATTTTATTATTGATGGCTACAATGTGACTTGGAATGGAATTTAGACCAAAGCACTTCACAGCACCCTGAAAGGTATCATAGCATTAAACATAAAAACAAAAACCAGACAACATATACTCCAGGTACAACCAATATCTCATGCTGGCCACAGAGATGGGTAACAAATTTCATCTTTTACCGTTTGATCTATTATCTTATTTGTTTTGAAAAACACCTTTCAAAAAGGCAGAGACATTTCTGTCCTAAGTTGTTAATGGCACGATCAATCATGTAACACTTTGTATACCATTATTGCATCTTTCAATTTCCTGACTGTGGCCATGTATGAATTATTTACTCAACACTGCTCCTCTTATGCTGGGTCCATGAACAAGACAATAATGGGAAATAGCACAGCTACGACTTTGTGCAATCCCATGCAGAGTGCAGGGCAGATTGGCCATGGATGTCGCACTTGCTCATGACATGCACAAAACCTCGGCAAAAAAATCACAAGCACTTTATGATCATCTCAATCCAAGTGTTTTGCGATCAGATCAATGTCGCATCCAGGGATTTCTCTGCCCGACACAAAGAGCACACGAGCATAAAGTTAATTAGCTCATCTCAACGGGATCACAAATATGTGTGATCACATCATTACATCTTCTACTGGGGCTACAGGTACACTCCGTTCCAGGTATTCCTAACCGCAGTGACGTCAAAGCGAAAAAAAACTTTATCACTTGATCACGCAAGTGCCACCATGCCGATGGGGGACAAGATGGGATAATGTTTCTCGTCATCCGGTGCATTATCGCATAAGACTCAAATAATGTGCGCTATCAAACAATCGCAAATACCTCCGCATTCTCTGAGCACTCTGGGGGGAAAAAAAAAATCATAATGCCTCCAGCACCCTTCTGGGTAGATGCATACAAAGGAGACAATTCTGCTATTTGAAAAGGGCTGTGACTGAATGGATATATCCTCTGTCTTTGACATAGAATCACACTAACATTCTACAAATTATATGTGCTCAAATAACATATGATATTGCAGCAACAGACAATTTGAATCTTCTAATTTGTCACTTGTACACCTAACCGTACATATTAATGAATTAGACTCTTCTCAGGCCATGCTAAATGTAAAAGAAATTACAGTTGTATTTATATAGAGCTGCCTTAAAACTACTTTTACATTTTGGTACATCATACCTAAATGCTGTGATATAATAACAGTGGTTTACTAGGTAGTGCAGTAAATTGTTAAGATTATTCCAGAAAACACACAAAATGTACATTGCACTTGTGATCACAAATTTTGGGGTAAAAGGACTTGACATATTTTATAAAGCAAAATACATGTAACTTCCTTTTCTATGCAGTCTTGTGGTCAACGGCAATGCAAAAATTTCAGTGGATTGTGTCGAACAAAATGATGCAAGGTCAAGGCATATCATATCCTGTGACATATAATTTCGTCCTCTGAGTTAGGCATTGTGAAATCAAAACCTCTTCATTTTCAGTAATCTCTCTCTTTTTGTGGTCACAAAGACTACTCTTAATTAATATGGCCATCACAATGAAACACTTAATAAGCATCTATAGCATAAATAATATTTATCACCATAGATGTGACTGTGCACCACAAAACCAACAAAAAGTAGCACAACCCAATTTCATGGGTGAGGACTCTAATACAGTTGTAGTTGAAATGGGTCAATGCAGCACATCTTTCTTTTTTTTTTATATCTCTGAAAGATCAAATCTTTTTCTATGTAATTCTAAAATTCAGCATTAAAACTGTAAAAGGAAACTGTGTTTTACAGCTTTTCTAGAAAATAAAGAGGATTTGACTGTTTTCAAGCTTGATTTTGGCACTGTTCTGATCTTTTCCTCCCCATGTCCACCCTTACCAGCACTGGCAAACCAAAGCTGTGACCTTTGACCTCTCACCTCTTGCCTGACCTCCCCGTGCCCTGCTGGTTGATGACCACCATGGTGATGACCTCGATGGGGCGGCTGCAGTGGACGTGGAGGTAGGGCTTGACCTGGCTGTTCTGCAGCATGCTGTGGGGGTTGTGGGGCGTCTCCACGGCGTAGACGCTGTCCCCGTCGTGGATGTCCGCCAGGGGCTGGGCGTCGCTGAAAGACCGGTAAAAGCCGTCGATGTACACCTCTGTCAAGACGATCTGGTAGGCAAAGGGAAGAATGACATACAATATTGTAGGTCTATCATCATCAATCAGATTTGAATAATCTACGCAACAATCATCGATTGCATTGAAGCATTGAAAGTACTAAAATCATTACAAATACGAGAAATCACTATGCTTCTATAATACCCTTTCATAAAAAAAAAAAACAAAAAACAGAGACTCCAACCCCAAGCACCTTGTGATCTGGAGATTCTCGCGCCTGAAACCCCTAGCAAACGGGAGACTCCAAGCACGAAGTTCCTTGCAGCTGTGGTCTAGGGCCCGCTTAAGGGCCCTGGAAGCTTTAGGGTTCTAGATGCTCTCTCGTGCTATCTTAAGGCTTATTTTTCAACTTACGATGGCAATAAAGTAAGAAATCCTTTCCAACGGAAGACACAGAGCCAGGGCGGGAGAAATTAAATCTCAAGCGGGAGAACGGGAGATTTTGCAAAAATGGGCTTTAATCGGCGGGAGATCTCCCGTTGAAAGCGGGAGAGTTGAAGTCTCTGAAGAAAGGGTGACATTCCCTTATGCTGTACGTAGGTCATTGTGATTAACTGTAACTTCATGAAGCTCATGAACTTAAACCACATTTGACAGCATCTAAACAACCAATGTGTAGCCATGTGCAAACTTTGTTAGTGGAGTGAAAAAACAACAACAAACAAACAAACCACAAAACAAAACATTCTAGTCTATCAACACATAGTGTCAACTACAAACTGTATCTGTAATTTATTACTAGACGTCAAAATGTTTCACTGAAAGCCTGTTGCATCTTAAAGTGATCCAGTCCTTTCAAATAAGAAACCTGGTTCAAAAATGTCTTTACAGGTTGAATCTTCCTGCCTTAATGCCACATTGATCATGGATGAACCAAAATAAAAAGCAACAACAACAACAACCATGACATGGCGTTTGATGCTTCTTCATTCACTCATTCTTTGAATAGTGAGATTTGTGTCAATGTAACACTTAATGTGCCCAGACATTTAGCTTAACTGTCCATGCTTTTCCATCAACATTTAGGAATCCATCTAAACCTGACCTAGTTTGCAGCATGAGCAAGCCGTCTCAGGTGTAGCAATTCATGCCTTGGTCAAACAGCAAGGCCACGTTGACACAATACGGATTAGGAGGATTACGCACTCTCAATCCACTGACAAGTAATGTTGAGATGTCTGTGCCAATCGGCCGAGAAAGCACTCCAGCCTGCGTGTCAATCGCCTAACAAAGCGCAGCAAGGGATAATCAAATGCCACTCAAATGCCAATGTCAATCCAGACGCATTCAGAATTTTTCACTTTTCTTCTAGCGACTTGAAGAGGCATGACCTAAAACTCTCAAATACTGGTTTGTATTATCAGATTAAAATCTTATTTGTATACCTACATTGTACATACAAACATATACATATTTGTGTAGATACATATGCAATACATACATTCATTCATTCATTCACACATACATACATACATATACATTCATAAATACATACATACACACATACATACATACATACATACATATACATACACATAATATGCAAACTAAAACTTTGTACTAGTAAGTTCTCATCTACTGCTGATATCCCTTCTTCTCAGATCATGTCTTCTGCTCAGAACAGATGGCACATCACTCAAAATACAGAGGAAATATCTTTTGGAATACAGTCAACTCCGGATACCTCGAATTCGTCGGGACTGAAGAAAATGGTTCGAGGTACGTGAAATTCGAGGTACGCGAAATTCGAGGTACGCGTACGTACATCGAATTTTCTTCGACTTATCCGACGTTTATCGATTTTCAACATGGTATCTGTTATAGTGCCTACCGATTGTTTGCATGCTTATCAATTGGAATTGAATCGATATGTTATATGAATGAATTGAATGAAAATCGGAATTGAAATCAGAATATCAGAAATAAAGATTTTGGTGGCCCTATCGCGCCACCAAAAAAGTCGGATGTTTGCCTCTACTTTTGAAAATGAATAGCGGTAACAATCGGCTCCGTAAGATATTAAAATAAATGTCGGATGTTTGCTCATACTTTTGGAAATGAAAAACGACAAGACTCAGCACCGTATGGTGCTAAAACTAATGTCAGATATTTGATTTTGCGTTCGGAAATGATTAAGGACAACATTCGGGTCCGGAAGACGCTGAAATAAATGTCGAATATTTGCTTTGACGTTCGGAAATGAAAAACAATATTCAACTCCGTACGATGGTTAGATAAGTGTCGGATGTTCCCTTATACTTTCGAAAGGAAATAGCAATAACATCCGGCTCCGGAAGATGCTGAAATAAATGTCAGATGATCGCTTTTATGTTCGGAAGTTCCAATAACATTCTGCTCCATACGATGCTAAAATAACTGTCTGATGTTTGCTTTTAAATTTCGAAATGAATAACAGTAACATTCAGCTGCGTTCAATGGTAAAATTAATGTTTGATGTTTGCTTTAACGTTCGGAAATGAGTAACAATAACATTCAACTCCTTACGATGATAAAATAAATGCTGGATGTTTGCTTTTACGATCGAAAGTAAATGGCAATAACATTCAGCTCCGGAAGATGCTAAAATACATCTCGAATGATTGCTTTTACGTTTGGCATGTTTGAAAGTGAATAGCAGTAACATTCTGCCCCATATGATGCTAAAAAAAGTATTGGATATTTGCTATTACATTTCGAAATGAATAACAGTAATATTCAGCTACGTTTGATGGTAAAATAAACGTCTGATGTAAGCTTCGACGTTCAACAATGAAAAACAGTAACATTCGGCTCCGTACGATGATAAAATAATATTGTCAGATGATTCATTTCACTTTCGGAAGTGGACAGCAGTAAAATTCGGCTCCGTACGATGATAAAACAAATGTCGTATGTTTGAAATGAATCACGGTAATATTCTGCTTCGTACGATGCAAAAAAAAAAAAATGACAGATTGTTGCTTTTACATTTGGAAATGATTAACGGTATTAATCCGCTCAGTTAGATGCTGAAACAAATAGCGGATGTTTGCTTTCACTTTTGGAAATGGATAAGGATAGCATTCAGCTCCGTAAGATGCTAAAATGAATGTCTGTTGTTTGCTTTTACATTTAAAAATGATTAACGGTAATATTCGGCTCCGTAAGGTGCTAACAGACTAATAAATGTTGGATGATTGCTTTTACAATAAGAAATGAATAACGGTAACTTTCGGTTCTTTACAATGCTAAAACAAATGTCGGATGCTAACAGATGTCGGCAAATGCTCCCACTTTTTCATTTCAAACGTAAGTTTTGACCTCCTAAATTTTTAGGCATCAACTTTTATAATAATCTATACGCCTATTTGCTAAATCTTAAAACACAAAATAAGATGATTGGATTTTCTAATTTTAATTTCGAGTAAATTCGACCACCAAAAAATAAAGATTAGTGATACTGGTGGCCCGATAAAAGTTAGTGTGAAGCCCTGTCTATTCTATTCTTTATCATGCTCGGCCTATACTTCCACATCATGTTCCACAATATTTTCATAATCGCATTGCTGAAAAAAAAAAAAAAAAAATCAGTGCTTGCGTTCTCGGGGAAGAATAAATGAAACATTACTTCGTGAAAGGCAAAAAAAAAAAAAAAAGTTTAAAAAAGGCACTACGCAGGAGATTGATGTTTGGACAGTGGACCGTGATTAATGCCAAAGATATAACTGTCAACACCCAACACCTACGCAGGTGCGCCACGACGGTTTAGAAATCTACGCGCGCGGTATGACTATCATGATCAAGAATTAAAACACAGTGGTTAAAGAAAAGAAGATGATGGGCAGAGCGTAGTGCTATCGTAAGCACTCCATTGGCAAGGGTGCTATGTGCATACTGTGTACGTGTGTAGGTAGGTGTTGGGGATTTATCTTGTCAGCTGTGTACCGGGTATTTCTTTGGGCGCGTGATTGTTCTGGTCGGGAATATTTACAGTCGAGTGTGAAAAGATTTGTGACATGTCTTCTTCGCTGTCCACGCGCGCTTAATCGGAGATGCTGAGTGATGTTGCAATTCGATTCGAGCTACATGCTGGGAAAAACAATAAGTTAATTAAGATCGGGACAGTAGATTTCACTTCGAGGTAACCGAACTTCGAGTTATTTCTTCGAGCTACGCGAATTTTAATACACGGAAACTCCATAGGAACAATCGGGACTTTCATTTTGCCCCCGAGGTAAGTGATATTCGGCTTATCCGACGTCGAGGTATCCGAAGTTGACTGTACATACATGTACGTATGGAGTACAAGTACAGAATGACTCATAAAGTGTACATACTGTAGTGTGTGTACAGTTTAGTCACAATGAAAATTAAATGCATATTGAGGCTTTCATTTTTTTCTGTGATACTGCATTTGATTCTGTGTGGATGAAGTGAACAAGTAACAAGGGTCAAAACAGGAAAGATAGAGATTCTGGACGATTCTTTCCACAAAGTGACCATCAATGGCAGATATCACCTGGATGTTTCTGTAAAGATAAATACAAATTTTTCAATCTGTATTGTTATACATACACATATTTGTACACAGTGTATAATATGCATGTGATCATGCATTTGATTGCAAAGAGAGTGGGTTATTCAAGTGTGAGACACATTATATTTCAAAAGTATCATATTTAATCACACAAATTAATGAAATGGAAATTCAAGACACATGCACACATGGTGAAATGTGCTCGCCATTGTCATTACCCAGTAATCGCCAGAGGCAAAGTAAAAAGTTAATTTCTTATCAAAATGCCTGCTCCCGCCACGATGAACAAGTGATTCCCGGTGAATGATTGCTAATAAGCGTGCAATGATTATTAATGCAACAGCAATTCAGCGACAGAATTACATTTTGATCGCAGATGCGGTGGGTAGAGGGTTGGTTGGGGGCAAATAACTGGTGGAATTATATATGAACTAGAAATGTCGCTTTGGCGACTGGTATGCCTCCGCCATAATGCATGATTTTCCCAATAGGTCTAGATAGTACATGTGGACAATGTGTGATTACATTTTCACAAAATTGGCAAAATATTGAAATGACAAGTTTGTCACAAATGTGTTGAATGTTCACCTTCCTTGACCTAGGTTTAATTGGATGAATAGGAGAGCATGTATCTAGGGATTTAAGGACTTTAACTTGACTTTGACCCATTCATACATTTAGGCATTGAGTAATTTTCAAGGTACAGGTGTGGAGAAAAAGTGCAATTTCTGAATTGAATAGTAAATTGTTACCATTTTCATCTGGCCCTTGACCCTAAAATTCATAAGATAATCACTTTCAGGTAGAACATGCATAATATGTACTAAGTTTCAAGATAACTTGAGCCACTTCGAGATATGGAGGAAAAAGTTAGTTCAGCACTTTCACTTGATCTTTGACCTTTTGACCTTTGAGGCAAAAAAAGAAGAAAAAAAAAAACTTTCCAAAGAATTTCTATTAGGTTACACATGCATACACCAAGTGTAAAAAAATAATAACCCTGCTGGCATTGCATAAATATGAGGGAAATAGTAAAATTTTGAAGTGTTGCACTTGACCTTTGACCCCTGACCTTTGACCCCATGAACCCTACATTCTCTAGATAATCACTTCCAGTCAGTACATGTATATACTATGTTCCATGAAGATACCTTGAACAATTTTCCAAGGCACGGAGAAAAAAAAGAAGTTTTGATATTTTTACTTGACCTTTTGACCTTTGACCTTTGACCTCATGACCCAAACTTTCACCAGAGAATCTTGATTGGGTAATACATGTATACACTAAGTTTCAAGAAAATATCTTCAGGCATTCAATAGATATGGCGAAAATAGTGAAATTTCATGTATTTGACCCTGACCTTTTGACCTTTGACCTTTGACCTCATGACCCAAACTTTCACCAGAGAATCTTGATTGGGTAATACATGTATACACTAAGTTTCAAGAAAATATCTTCAGGCATTCAATAGATATGGTGGAAATAGTGAAATTTTATGTATTTGACCTTGACCTTTTGACCTTTGACCTTGAGCATGTGCACCCAAAAGTTGATAGGCACAACTTCACCCCCTAATACACATACATGCCAAGTTTCATTAGGATACCTCAACAGGTTTTGATAGTTACCTTGTCCACAAAATTCATTACGGACGGACGGAAGGACGGACGGACGGACGGACGGACGGACGGACAACCCGAAAACATAATGCCTCCGGCACCACTTCGTGGCGGAGGCATAAAAAAGGGCTTTGTCAAGGATCAAACCGGATTTATCATGAGACACTTGGGCGATGCCACCACCTGCCCTGGAGACGGAATCATGTTTCATCAAATACTGTGACTGTCACAAGCAAACTTAAAAACCCATCCCCTCTATCTACCCCTAATCCATTTGTACTTTATATAATCATTTATATTAGAAACAGGAAAAATGGAGGGGGGGGGGTGAGAGAGGGAGAAAATAACACAAGGGAAGAAAAGTACAATTAGAGGGACATAGAGATTTAGTAGAAAATGAACAACAGACATCTCCTACACATTATATCTTCAATAGAGATTTACTGAAGAGTAACAATATCCAGTAAATGAGGTTAATTTCAAGTACATTGTTATATCATACATACATGTATTAAAATCTGAGCTTTTATGCTGATGCTCCCATTTAAGCCTCAGCCTGGCACTCAAGCTACCTCCCCGTCCCTGTCTTACCTACTTATAGATTTTACTGAAGAGTGATGATATCCAGTGATGTAAATGAGGTCAATTTCAAGTACATTGTTGCATCATACATGCATGTATATTAAAATCCAAGCTTCTATACTGATGCTCCCCTTTAAGCCTTTAGCCTGACACACAAGCCACCTCTCTGTCTTAGCTCCATATAGACTTACTGAAGAGTGATAATATCCAGTGATGTAAATGAGTTCAATTTCAAGTACATTGTTATACCATACATGCTGTATTAAAATCTGAGCTTCTATGCTGATGCTCCCCTTTAAGCCTGACACACAAGCTACATGAACCTCTCTGACTCTGCCTATCACATCTCCTGTGTGACTGATGCTATCTTGTCTTCTTCTACGGGGCCATCTCATGGCAATGTCATATTACAGCCTCATGTATTTCCACTCCAGTCTCCTGATTCTCATTCTTCCCTCCTCCTCCTCTTCATCTTCCTCCTCCTCTTCCTTTCTTACTTTCCTTCTCTCTCATTGGCATTCTTGACATCTACAAGCAAAGAATTACTTCATTTTTTTCTTCATTATGAAAGTCCTTCTTAATTTCCAATATTATTTCTCTACAGAGAGAGGTAAATTCTGTATTTATACCTTTCCCTCTTTTTCTCTGGAGTAGCTCTGTGTAGCAAGACTCGTATCATCATTCCAATTTTTTTCAGTCTCATTTTCAATCATTTTGGAGCTATTTTCTCTCATCTCTACCCGTCTCTCAATCTCTCCAGCTCTGTGCATTATACAAATTTTTATCTGTCTCATAATGAGTGTTATCTTGTATCCTACATTTTGTAATGAACTTTCTGTTCTTACACCAATTTACACTGTTCTCTTATTCAAATTTAAGTACTAAGCTCCCTTTGTCAGATTCTAGAATATATTGTATGTCTCTCCTTTTTTTTACAAAAATCCTCCTGTTCACTTATCTTATATATGATGCCAACTAAAATGGTATGCATTCATCTCTATTTCCTTTAATTCACACAAGTATTCATTTGAAGATTTCTTAACCTATCAATCTTTTAACCTCAGTATTTGTTTGTTTGTTTGTTTGCTTGTTAATTTCCATCTGCGAAGATGGCTGGATAGCCCATATTCAGCTACGTTAAGCTGGTCTTCCATGGGATCCAGTTGGATGTGAGGTGGGACCACTTCACCGGGTTAGACACCCTGCTCTTTGCGATGAATGAATGAAGCGGGATCTTTTACGTGCATGAGTTATTACTCTCTCATACACAGGACCTCCATTTTATGTCCTATCCGAGGGACAGAGTGTTTTTCCTCTTGCTAGAGGGGACGGTATGTTTACACACAACATTGCTCAGTCCAGACTCGGGTTCGAACCCGGGCCGCGTGATCGTGAGGCAGACGCGCTACCGACTGAGCCAACTCACCGCCCTTAAATGTAAAAGTAATCACCGCCCTTAAAAGTATGTATTCTTCACTCTTTTCTCTATCTATATCTATCTATCTGTCTATCTATCTATCTATCTATCTATCTATCTATCTATCTATCTACCTACCTATCTATCTATCTATCTATCTATCCATCCATCCATCCATCCATCCATCCATCCATCCATCCATCCATCCATCCATCCATCCATCCATCCATCCATCCATCCATCTATCTATCTATCTATCTATCCATTTATATCTATCTGTCCACTATGTAACTACATACCTGCCTCTCCATTTCCTCTCATGTTTCGAGCACCACTTGCCTGTGGTAATCACTCTCGGCAAATGGCATTGAAAAGGGAGAAGTCTTCAAGGTCATAATCCCCCTCGTGGGGAAAATACTCTTCTTCGGGTTCACAGGCATTGAGCACAATTACTAGACACCGTCATCCACCCTGGGAATTTATCAACCCTGGCTGCCTCAGTGCGAGAACGAGGAGTGTCAGACTTTGAGTACATCACATAAACTTTCACTCTATGCACAGTAATCATTGCCGATGCTGCAACACTGCCTAAAAAGGATTTCAGAATTTCAAATTATTTGCAATACTAGTATCAAAATGACAACAACATTTTAGGAATTTGAAGTAGGTGAAATTGAGCACGAAGCAAATATTCACGGGTGAATTACTGTGAATAAATGAACAGAATTGAAAGTGAAATCTGCTTGAGCAGCGATCCATGTAGGAAGACCACTTGTCTGTTGTGACCCCTCAATTAGATACCAATCAAACCCATTAAAGATAAAACACAGTTTCCATAGAAACTATTACTTTTTGCTATAAAGTGGAAACAAATTGATAAGATATGAGAAATGACACTGTGATAACATGACTACAGATGGGTAATGCCGAAAAATGCAATTAACCAAAGAGGTACACCAGAAGTAATACAATCTCAGAGCATAACCAATCATGGTTGCTACAAGACATTTTTAAAATGATTTTATATTTGATTACATTAATAACAATATATTGGGCCATGGTGGTATCTGTCACACGAGAGTGAATAATGCAGCTTGATAGCTGCGTGCAAGTCAATACTACTGCTAGGGCATAATTTAATTATCACATACTGGTAGCGTTTGACATACACACAACTAAACTGGGAGGGCGTTTCATGAAAAAAAATCGGGTACACCGACTTTTACCATATTACACTCTTGATCTAAAAAAAAGCTTGATAGCTGCGTGCAAGTCAATACTACTGCTAGGGCATAATTTAATTATCACATACTAGTAGCGTCTGACATACACACAACTAAACTGGGAGGGCGCTTCACGAAAAAAAAAAATTGGGTACACCGACTTTTACTATTATTACACTCTTGATCTAAAAATACTCCACAGCAACTCATCATTCCTGCCAAATTCTATCAGCCAGACAAATTTCTTGGTAGAGTCTTCCAATATATTGCAAGCAAATTTCAAATGGTGGAAGATGAATTTTGAGCCCTTCTGAGAACTATGTATTAGCCTTAATGTGGTGGAATCAAATCTTTTGTATGCAGAATACTTACCCATAATTACCATACCATCTGTCTCTCCTGGGTGATATCTACAGGCTAATGTAACTGAGAGATTCTACTTCCCCCCTCTACTTTTCTCTGATACGGCAAAGATATCAAGACATAAAAAGCATCTGATCAAATATGAACCCAAACCCAAATGTCGCAATAGGTCTTTGGTCGTAATTAATATGATGTCTTGCAGATCAGTGCAAGGAATTAACGATGAGTGCCTGATATCATTCGCCCTGTAATGTGAATACCCATCGTTATTCATTCACCTTCGATAATCCTGCTGATATATAGCTGAAAGATCATCTGTAATCATGCGATAGCGATGGTCATTAACTGATATTTACCTAATTCACACAGCATGGCGCAGTCTTCCTTTACACTTTCAAAATGCCCTGAAGATTTCCAAGATGCAATTACTGCTTGTCAAGCCTGCTATACCGGTAAATTTGCATTTATGCCTCGAAATCCTCCCTTGAAACCACAATTAACCCTTGCATCCCTCAGTTCACAGAAATTCACTAATAATAGCAATTGACATAAAAAAGGATGCACTCGAATCCTGCTGAATTTCGACTAACATGCAAATCAAATGCAATATTTAGGTTAAAGAGCATGCTGTGGAATACCAAACAAAAAAAAATAGATAAGACAGCTCCTCTCATTATGAATTAAAATGGAAAATGAAACTTTTGGGAGTTTCTCTCAAAATGCAACCTCATCAAAAAATAAAGATAAAAATCTTTTTTTCAAAAAGCCATGTCTACATCAAGATTGAAAAGAAGGCCCCGACACTATTGCAGCAAGAAAACTGAATGATTTTAAACTTTTAACATTTTCTGCATGTCTGATTTATACTGTATGAACCTTCTGTACAAAATTTTTTTTAAAAATACACAAATTTCTTTCTTTTTTTCAATCTCTAAGAGGAATACCCAAAGTCTATAGCACATCGTCTCTTTAAACAGTTTTCAAATTGACATTGTGGATTTTAACAGATGTGACTGTTTACCTTGGCTACTGGTGGACTTTTTGGCGGGTTCATAAGGGGTTGACTCTAAATTTAGTTCATGAATCACTTCCCTGAATATTACTGCCAAATATTTATCATTGTAATCAATCCTAATGTCATGGACATTTGGTGTCTGAGTAAACAGTGATAAAACCCTGGAGGAAAAACGAAAACAAAATGTGCCAACATTTTCATTTTCTGTAAATCATTTGAAAACATAATTTTTGTTTTCATTCAAAATATAATTGATTGACCTTTAAAGAAGAAATGGATGAACTCTTTAGCTCTTTCATAAGTAAAACCACAGTCATAAGAATTCCATAGCAAGTACAAAATGTTTCTTCAAGGAAGACCAATCAATTATATCTCACTGTGACTACTCAGTTTTGATCAAAATTTTATTCAGAGATATATCAGCATGAGACATGATAAATTCAGTAATTGACAGCTATACTAATACCTTAAAATCAGAACTTTGATGATTAAAATCACAATTTTGATAACTGTTTATTAATTGATAATATCACTATTATTACTGCATATTGATTTAAAGATATGAGTTTAAAGTTATTTCATTGGAAACTGTTTTGAATACTTGGAGAACCAATCAATTACCAGTTTTGCAGATAAGCCTTTAATTGTCAATGCAAGCCCCTTATGTTATGGTAATAATGTCATTCAAGCTTTGCATGACAAGCCTCATTAAACTTCTACATCTCCAATAGTAAGGTTCATCTATATAACAGGCAACTTCGGTGCTCATCCATTCTTATAACTGATTGACAAATTGACCTTCAACAACGTAAATAAGCAACGATTATTCAGTGTTTTATATGTCATAGTAGCCATGATAAAAATCATGGACATACATATTCAGGTTGGATTCAAACCAATGATCTCCTGATTACTAGACAGGTACTGTATCCACTGGACTACGAAACTTCTACCCACCAACCAGTGCTGGTTCTGATTCTTGTAGCAGTTGGTACTGTATATCTATTGAAATCAATGAATTTTTTGCATTCATACTTTCTTATTGCAACTAATTGACAAATTGCCTTTGAATGTTGTAAAATATCCATTCAATGTGACAAGAATGAAATAACACATATATATTATATTCAAAAATATTAAAATTCTTTCTATCTCTCTCTCTCTCTCTCTCTCTCTTGTACTCTCTTCATTTTCTTATCTGTTCATTTTCTTAGTTCATTTTCTTATCTGCCCCTGTACTTCTACTAATTAAAAACTAAAAGTGCAATTCCGACAGGGTTGAGTTCAGGGTAAATATTGACTGAAGAGTTTTGGCTCAGTCACATCGTGTGAGTGGGGTGTTGTTCTCTATTCCAAAAGGCTCCTGATGGTACTATCATACCATACAAATTACTAGTCTTTTTTAACAGACTCTCACTTGCCTTTAAACAACTGTATCAGAAAATAGTTTTGCACCTTTTTTGTGTGTATTAAAGTGGGCAACGATTCTATAGTTGGAGGATGTAACATATGAAACAACACGCAAGGGTATTACCACCTCTCCTTACATTTGGTGTGGTGCAAAGAGCATTTCATGCACACCAGTACAGACAATTGTTCAGCACTGTCATAAATGTATCACTTTTTGGTTTTGATTCAGGTTTGTCTAAACAATCCAGACACAAGTATCAACATTCCAAATGAGTCCTACACCAGTCGTTTGGGAAATAGCTCTGTAACATGAAACTTTTTTTTTTCATAATAAGTTGTAAGAGGGTATAAAGGCTATCAAACTGAGCAATTTCTTTTTTTTTTAATGTCATAACTGTTAAGTGCATATTCAAAGTTGCTGTGGAATATCACACATATCATTTAGAATGCATCTACTTAGATGGTATTCTAATGGCATTACATGGTAATCACTCAACCCTACAGCAAAACAAGAGCAACAAAAAAATAATGACAACCAATGTCCTCAAATAATAAAATCAAACTATCTGGACCCCTCTTTTCAAGTAAACAAATGAAGTTCACATTTCTTTTCATAGGTGGATTTCAATTCTTCGATAGAAACATCTACGCAGTTTGCATTAGGAGACTATCAAGCCATTCATCGATCAAGTAGGTACTTATCGTATGTATTTTTTGACCTTGGAGATAATTTGACTGCAGTGTTGAATGCACCACGAAGTGGGATCTGAAGTAGTGTTAGAACTTGCCTTATGTGACACTGTACCAGCCATGTCTCCGAACATGTCAAAACTTCACACTGACAAGTAAACCTTTAGTTTACCTTTGGCAATTATGAGCACTGAAAGGCATGGTGTAGAGCAACAGATACTGTATATATGACATATATTTAATGGCCCAAATTCACGAAGGTGGTACAAATGAAACCATGGTTTGAACCATGGACAAAAACCATGGAGCGCCAAGTTTCGCATGGAATATTTCGTTACAAAATCAGTCATTTCGTCGATGAAATGATTATTTTGTAACGAAATAATACAATTTTGTAACTAAATGAACATTTCGTCCACGAAATGATAATTTCGTTAACGAAACGGTCATTTTGTCAACGACATGACCCATTTCGTAATGATATATTCCATGCGACACTTGGCGTTCCATGGTTTTTGTCCATGGTTTAAACCATGGTTTCCTTTGTACCACCTTCGTGAATTCGGGCCAATGAGTCTAATTTTTCGCGAAACGGGACTTCACAACAATTTTGCAAGTGGTTAAATTTGCGATTGAGGAGTACAGCACTGAATGAAGTAATGTATGTGTGCACATCACATTCATGTTAAGGATCAGAGTTAAAAATTTCCGCATGCTTTTAAATTCGCAAAGAGCACCTGACAAATTCACAAAAATAAAACCCTCGGGAAACATTCGGTGTGTACAGTAGATAGCTTGATAGATAGAGTATACCTTTTACATCTTCTATAGACAGCTAGATAGATTGATATACCTGTACATACATATATATCAGAATGGATTTAGTAAACACTGGTTCACTTACTAACTGCAAATGCAAGCAACAATCCATGTACATTTATCTCAACATTTTCTCAAAAATAAACAAACATTGGTGCTTTACTAGGCTACACCAAGACTGAATGTGTGACCTTTGCAGAAGATACATTGATGCATGACCCAAGAATACACTGCATTAGTACAGTAATAAGCTCCCAAATTGGTTCACATGGATGAGCAGGAAAGTACATGCTCACCGGGAAGACTGCAAAAGATTAGAGTCAAAGGCATGATTCCAGTTGATTATGGGATAAATTACAGTGAAGACTAACCAGGAAGGTGGATGTTTCATTGAAATGATACATAACCGAAGAAAGTCATAGGAATCTGAACATTTTAAATTAATAAATATGTAATTCATACACAAAAATGCACACACAAAGACTAACAGCAAAATGCACAAGATCATAAACATCCAAACATACAGCTGCATACACATAAATAATGTCCAATTTGAGTGTCATCATCGGAGACTAAATCTGCCTACCCTGGTGAAAGTGCCACAACTTCCGTGGGAACCAGTACCATGCATCCATCAGCAGCAAACCTGCTTTACATCATTAAGTTTTCATGACCATTTCTGCGTCGTCACGAACTGCAATTTTCGACACTCATTCCAAATATTCACTGCACAGCGCTCTGAAAAGTGCATGCACATTTGAAGCTTTCTATAACTTATCTTTTTTTATTATTACTATTCTTTTGTGAATGTGTATGTGTGTATGCTCTTTTCTTCCTCCTATCATGGATTAATCGACTTTCGATAAGCGTGTACTACATCAATATTAAGCAAGTGCAGTTTTGTGGGAATCAGGACTTTCCAACAATTTCGCGAGCGTTTAAATTTGTGATCGAGGAGTATAAAGAGTGGAGTGATGTACATGTACATACTTGTGCATGTCACACTGATGTTGGGATCAGAGTTAATATTTTCACGAGTGGTTAAATTTGAGAATATTGACAAACTCATGAATTTTGCAATTTGAATAAAAACCATGTGAGATACATGACACACAACAGTAAATTCACAAGCTGCATGAAATGATCGATGTAAGACAGAAAAACAAAAATCATAGACTTTGTATCATGACTCTACAGGGATAATCACAACCAAGGTTTGATGCATCACCATAACAATACTTCTCCCCCACCTCCCCCCATTATTCTTTCTTTTAGGGAGAGAGGACGGGGGGGGGGGGGGGGGGTGAGAAGACATATGAGGAGAGAGTGTTAAAGCACCTTGCCATCACCATGCTCAACTGCCACAGACTCTGCCTAGCTGTGTCAGAGTCATGTTTATGCATGGCCCGACACTCTTGCACGCTCCCCGGCTCTGCCGAGAATTGATTCGGACACCAGAGAGGGTAGGGAGGAAAAAGAAGAAGCTGTTTGCAGTGACACCGAACCATTCTGCATTTTACACATCATGCAGACAGGAGGGAGAAAAAAAAAAGGAAAGTCAGCCTTAGGAGGATTTTAAAGGGGAGAGTTTGCTACTTTTTTTTTTTAAGTTGTATACCTCAAAATATTGTTAAAAGATGCATTTGCAACTATTTTTTACAACTATATATCTCAAAATATGAAACTTGCAAGCATAAAACAAGCATTTACTATTCAATCTAGAGCCAAAAGAAGTAAATGATAAAAACATCAAATTAAAAAATTGATGAGATACAACTTATCATCTTAACATACAGGATGACAAGTGATTTTAATACTCTTTGAGATGACACAGATAAACTTTTGGGTTAAGACTGTTGGGGAAGTATGCCTACTTTGTTATTTTTCTTCTTTTTTTTCCAAAATTAACGTGATACCAAAGTACTGATCAAATTCGCATTGAATCATCCATCATATCAAAGTTAGCTCTACTAAAGTATGAAACATACATGAATGTTCCACTTTCCTGCACGCAACGCTATTATTTGAACACCAAAAAGCATCCAAAACTTTCAAGACCTTCAATTTAGGCATGCTCTTTACCGTTTTGATATCACAGCATAATGTGTCTTATTGAACACAGCAAATGTATAGACCTAGAGTGAACTCCCCTTTGTTTTGTCCCACCTCGTTCCTACCAAATCTTATTTGATGTATTATCTGCTACTAGAAAAGCATGTGTATCTATTTAACATGCAACAGATTTTGACTGTACATCAAACCAGAAATGTGCGAGTGTGCTTCTCCAAAATCCTCCCTTATTTTCCACAAAGGTTGCTGCATCTCCACCATGTTAACAATTCACACTACAGCATTCTCCAATTACAGGAAACTTGCATGATGGGGGTGCCCCAACAATGTCGGGTGTTTGCAAACACAGATGGAAAAGGGAAACATCCCGAGGCTCTATAAGACTGTCCTCTAAAAAAGAAAGACACAAACAATGGACATGAAAAAAATTGCTTGTGGCACTGATATATGCCAACAACACCCTGCATGGGCAGCTTAGATGAGATATTATGAAGGAAGTTGTGAGGAAAGGGATAAAGACATTAAAGGGAGATGTCATTTAAATTCCTTATGATCCTGCAGAGACAAAACAAAAACAAAAACACACAGAGTAATACACCATGTTTCACTATACAAATGTGACCCGCGACAACGGTTTCAGGCAAAAGTCGCAAGAGCAAATTCCCTCCTAGGCGGGGTACAAAGATTTTGACCATTATTTTTGTCGATTTAGGTTTTTTGCAGAAATGAAATCTTTGATATGTTTTCTACATCTAAACTAAATTTCATTGCATAAGACTAAGTTTTTCCTATCGAAAATGGAATTTTAAGCACCCTATGTTGGATCGCACTTGTCAGTTTCGAGCTTCTTTCGAACGCCGCGCCAATATCCCCAGCGTTGCTACGGCGCAGGGTCTCGCACGCGATTGGCTGGTGCGTCGCACACATCTACATAATTCGGCTTTCGGAGACACCAGTTGCAGCGTTTGGGAAACGCTTTGTCCACGCGTGCATGATTACATGCTCCATTGTTCTTGGTATAGTGGTTTATTTACGCTCGCTCTGTATAGTGCGTGCTCTTCGTTTGGCTTTCTATCCAAACTATTCTACCGCAATGTTCGACAACGGAAGTGAAACAAAAATCATGTAGCATAACATAATTGTGTGAAAAGAAAACTACAGTGTAAATATTCTCAAATTTGTCTACTTGTACATGTAGTATAAATTATGACAGCAGACTGACTCAATGGAAGGTAGATGAGAGGAAAGGAGCGGTCACATGTGACCAATTATATTCAAATACTACACGTCAAGTTCGCACCAAACTTACGAGTCGCGTTTGTTTGTTTGTTTGTTTGTTTGTTTTAATTCAATTAGCACCACAGAGCAAAGCAACATTATTATATATATGCATGCCTTGTAAAAGCAAAACAAACAGGAAGCGTGACCCTTGTCAGCACTAGCAATTTTCTGCCTTCAAAAGGGTCGTCAATGATAAAGACAAATCAACCACAATGAAAACGCGATTTGTAAATGTGTGGATTCGCCACCGCTCCTGTTACATGCACACGGACATGGCGTGTGGATGCCATTGCATAATGCGTGCACCATACACATGTACATGTACACCATACGTGTAATTATCGTATTCGCCATCTTGAAAGACGTACTGGTAAACAAACCCGAGCGAAACGCATTGTTTTTCGGCTCCATACACTGAGCTCCGAGGAAGGTGCCCGGGAAATTTGACTCTCTCAGTGAGCCAATCAGAAGGCGATGTGGTTGCTAGAGGCGGAGCTTAACATCAATTGGCCCCATCGTACGGATGGGTGATTCTCCCCTCGCATCGCCGCTCGGACATTGTCTTTGAGAAAGAGGTGAATCTTCAAAGCCTTTTTTCTCGCAATTTTGTCAGGCTAACAACTTAAAAAGTGTATTTTATTTCTCTTTCTATGCCCACTTATGGTGCCGAAGAATACAAGTGTTCTATATCAATGCAAAGCTTACGAAATGGGCAATGTGATTCAGTGAAAAAATGAATTTTCAAACTTCGCGACTTTTGCCTGAAACCGTTGTCGCCGGTCACAAATGCTGCATTAGTGGTTAGGCTTATCAAACAGTGCCCTATTCAGTCGAACAGTTGAAGCCGCATTCTAACAGACGTTTCCTGTCATGGCCAGCCTCACTGACTCCAGTGATTGGTGGTTTCTTGTCCCCATCATTGTTGAAACCCTTCTTTCAGGGCTGCCGATATTCAACGCATCAAAATCGGGGGGAGTTTCCGCAGATCAAACCAGACAGATTTCACCCGCATCTCAATGGGTAAATATAATTCCCAAATACGGGAGGCTTTTTATACACTCTCCTGTAATGAAACAAAGAGACAGATATGTCAAACTGCAGAGAGCCTCTGGCTGGACGGAAGGGACTTGGCAGCTCTGCGGTCAATAGTGGTTTTAATTCCTGTCAGTGGTCACTTTGTATGTTTCCCTCAACTAGTGACCAGACATATCAACTTGTCAGTAGCATATCTTGTTTGAAATGGTACCTTTTGCTATTATTTTTTTCCTTTTAACATGTTTTCTTTATATGGATATCATGTTATTTACAGATATGAGTGCACTAAATACTATACATCTATATTCAATTTTATCTTTGGAAAGTAGTTCCCCTTCATATCAAATTATGCCTCATCCATTGATATTTCATTACTTACAATGGTGTTTAAACAAACAAAGAAAGAAAGACTTGTGAAAAACAATTTCACAAAAATGAAACTTTGAAATGCACCCATGCTCTCATACAAAATTCAAGATACCAAATGTAACCCACTTTTCCCCTCTCTATCTGCAAACAAATGATCTCACTTGTCCAAGAACAGAACAGAGAAGTGGCAAAGACAGTTGACACCATCTCTGTTGTTTTAAACAGTCGGGTTCGTTCCTTATGATTATTTTATCTAAAACTTGAGCTCTACTTGTAGTCTCCTAATCAATTATCACAGACAATATCATCACATACAAGGGGGGGGGGGGTTGGTTGGCATATAAAAGGCAAAGGTTGAAAAGAGTAGGCTACATATGAATCGTTGATGGTGCAAGACTGATAGCAAAAAACATAGCCTTTTCTGATCTGGAGCACCATCTTTAAAGGTTACAGTATTACAAAACTGGCAGATCATGTTTGGAAATCCCATACATTAATCCAGCGCATAAAAGATAGACT
This sequence comes from Diadema setosum, assembly GCF_964275005.1. Lineage (NCBI taxonomy): Eukaryota > Metazoa > Echinodermata > Echinoidea > Diadematoida > Diadematidae > Diadema > Diadema setosum. Next base: position 11,808,475 of record NC_092692.1, on the reverse strand, counting down.
GCAACATATTCCTACGGTGTGATTATGAAAGTCTGACATTATGTTAAAGTGCTGGGAAAATTGCAAAACAGCCCAATGTCGTGGGGGCATATCTCGGGAAAGTATCATGCTAATGGTATCTACTCTCGAGTAAAATACTAGCCTTCTGAGTCCCCACACCACTTTCTGGGAAAGGAAAAGAGCCTGTTAGAAAATAAAAAAGATTGTCTTTGTTTCGAACTTGAGCTGATACTGATTGCCTGTAGTGTTTTATCCACTCCTCATGACAATTTTTAGTCCACGCTATCCATCATTACAGATTGGAGGTTTTCCGTACCTTCTCCAAATCAAAATGCAACACATCCATAGAGAGTGTGAGTATGTGAGATACATGTATATAGAGAGAGAGGGAGTGGGGGTGGGGCGGGGGAAAGTGGGGATGGGAGGAGGAGAGGGAGATATATACATACGAGGTGTGAAAGGTTCATAATGTGTTTCCTTGGTAAATGCCAGGGATTATTTACTCTCAACCGCTCAAACTCCATGGCAGGCGTTAACTGGTCGTTAACTTTGATGACAGGGCTGGCTTCATCTGGGCAAATATCAGGGGTCAGGGCCCAGCTTGGCATAGTTAGCGGCAACCAAATCTGGACTATATCAAAAATTTAACTTGTGACTGGGCTATCTGACATAACCAGACACTGCCACACAGGAAATTACATTTGGATCAATTGCTATCCTGCACTGAAATTGCAGTTTTTACTAAAGTGAATGGCAAAATGTTCAAATTGACTTTTGAGACCTTTCACTTTGTTTCTGTTATGTGTGTAAGTATGTATGTGTGTGTGTGTGTGTATGTGTATGCCTGAGGAAGGACATTTCATTTTGTTCCAAAAAAGACTTTCTATGCATGGCCTAGATTAGCAAACCTCTTCAAAAGGTGTCCGTAACAATGAATGTGAGCTTTGCAATTTCGGTTTTTTAGTGATATATATATACTCATATGTGTGTGTCAGATAGTCCTTGAGCTAGAATAATCATATGAGCATAATTAACCTAAATTTCTGACAACATGCAACATAACCACTAGAATATACACAAATGGCACTCCTCAAAATGCACAACCATTAGGTCTTTCATAATGCAGAAAGTCCCCATTCCTCCCCCCCCCCCCCCATAAAAGTGTAAAAATACATGTATTTTTATCATACATTAATAAGTGGTGCAACACCCAGCTCACCACTGCATCTCAATTCCTCAGATTATTGACAAACATTCTTTTTTGCCCTGTTAGTATGAAAAATACTTTCCCAGCTTCTAATGACAACTTTGGAGGTCACTGGCTGCTATATGAATACGTGCCCTGCCTGTCAACACAGTTGATGTAAATTGATCTTCATAAGATGTGAAAGTATTAGGAGCAGAATGTTCGACTGTCTTTATACACTGTACACATTAGTGTAATTTAAGGCCATTGAGGCCAGACTGATTTTGCTTTAACACGCATTTCCCATAGACACCTGCCCGAGTATTCTCGTGCAATGTTACTATAATCCACAAGGTCAAAGGGCAAACTCACTCAGTCACTCTCTAAAAAAATCGAGTGAAAGTATTCACTCTTAAAGGAGTGAATTCAAAAAAGAGTGAATTTAGAGTGAAATAGGAGTGAATTTTGAGTGAAAATTTTCATTTTCACTCATTTTGGAGTGACCTCAGGGATCACTCGAAGATTTTGGGGTGATCCCTGAGGTCACTCTAAAACGAGTGAAAATGAACATTTTCGCTCAAAATTCACTCCAATTTCACTCTAAATTCACTCTTTTTTGAATTCACTCCTTTAAGAGTGAATACTTTCACTCGATGTTTTTTAGAGAGCATGTTGTATGCCTGCATCAGGTATAGGAAGATCATGGTTCAAACCACGGTGACACTAGCTGGACCAACGCCACAGGCTAAAGCACGCAGTGAATGGACACGAGTGCAATAGTACAAGATCTCACGCAAGGTGAATGATAGAGGTGCTCTATTCAACGAGGCGAAGTCGAGTTGAATAGAGCACCTCATCGTTCACCGAGGGCAAAATCTTGTTCCATTGCATGAGTAAAAACCATACACTAGTACATGTTTGTAAGCACACTTGTAATTGTTGACTGCGCGCGGCAAATGTTTGTTTATTGTGACATCAGAAACGTGACATGGGACAAAAACTTCCGAGTCAATCGTAAGTTTGAACACGGGAGTAAATGGAAATGGGTGATGTCAGCCATGCGCTATCCACTTTTGCTCAAACAAAATTGCACAGCGGACAGCCACAGCCTGAGAAGGTATCTTTAACAGAATGTCACATGATGGGCAATTGACCAATCAGAGAGCTACATTCATTTTAGGTAATGTGTATATATGGGGAAATACTTTATCTCGCATGGGACTGATAGGACATTAGATTAATGACATGTGAGGAGGATAGTGATAACCCACACAGACAGAGAAGATACTTCACTTTTCTTCTTTTCATTCTTTCTTTCCTCCTTTCTCTCTTTCTTTATTAATTTATCTATCTATTTCTCTCTTCTTTTTTTTTTAAATGGAGGATAAAACACCAATGAAGTGGTCCATTTAACTTGCATTCTAAATCGAGTAAAAGGCTTTTGAATGCTACCGATACCCTTGTGTTGTTCCCTGGGAGACTCGTAATGGAAAGAGACTAGTCATTGAGTGGTATCAACAAAGTCTTAATGTGCCATACAAGAAGACGAAGAGGAAACAGGAAAACGTAACGGACGTTGGAGATGAAGTAAGAGAAGAAGATTGAAAATGAAGAGAAGACCTCATACTACAATTCATTCTCTACTTTCAAGGCATTCAATGCTTGCCGGATGTTGTTATAATAAAAGTTTGCACATAGAAATCTGTACCAGTACTCTCTTATCAGTGGCGGATCCAGAGGGGGGCACACCAGGTGCGCGCCCCCTCTTTATTTTTTGGTTAAAACAAAAGAAATAAAAAGAAAAAAAATGGGGGAGGGGTTGCGTGCGTTCCCTTTAATTTTGCAAAGGTGCCTCCCCTATACGGAATTCCTGGATCCGCCCCTGCTTATGTCCTGCATACTGTCAGCAAGTCAGTTCAGTAAAGAATGTCTTGGCTTTGAGAGAAAGAACACTGCTGAGCATGGCATATGTCTGCAACCAAATATCCCAAACTGACTCACAACAAAGGGGACTTGTGCAGTTCATTCAAGTCAAACAAATTTTCAGCATTCAAATTAATGAATTCTTGCATTGAGTTGTTTCTATTGCAACTGATTGGCAAATTCTATTACCATTCATCAATGTAAATAAACACCGATCATTCAGTATTTTAATCAGTTGCAATGAATTTTCAGTGTGCAATCAGAAGAATTCTAAAATGCACTCATCAATACTCATTTCCACAGCATGTCATAATACCTATATGGACACTGATCTTGCAAATAATGCACTAGAGCCCAGGGATGCTCCAAGCAGAAAGAAAAGGAACATTACATTCAGAATTCTTTTACTTTGGTAAAAATTCACTTCAGTCTAATGTCACTCCTTGGCCACTAACCCCTTTTGTACAATTCTGTATCATTCTTTAACTAGCAAAGGCAAAAAGGAAAGAAAATTGGAGTAAATGTAGCTGGGTACTCTACGGTTTGTATGTGAGTCCTTGCAATCAACCTTCACCATCAAATCCTTTAGAAATACAACCACTATTGTCTGGAGAGATGCATGTTTGGCCGTGCCTGAAACACTATGCCCCTGACGCCTCATTCCACTCTCAGCACTCTAAGGGAGCAGCTGCCGGCATGCGGCAAGTCTACAACAATTTGGACTGGCCCTAAGCCTTAATTTCCACAGGCGTGAACGAAAAGTGAACAATGACATGCGTAGCGACAGTGATGTTGTGTTATGTCTGCCGCCACATTACCACATTCCTGTCTTTCTCTCTCTCTCTCTCACTTACTTTCCTCCTTGGGGATCATGTGCAAACATGCAAGACGTGTAGAATTGTTACGCATGAGCGCATAATTGCATTTGGTATTCCACTGTAGTCACAGATACTGGAGTTCTCACAGGCAAGAAATGCACTGCGGCTGTATAAATTCCCACTGAAATCGTATTTACTTCCACAGTAGATTGGATAATTGGGAAAAATCAAAAAAAAAGTTGAGAAATGTTATCTGCCAAACTTAAGTCTGTGACACACAATTGAATGTCAGAAAAATAAAGTTTGTTTCACAGACCAAGTCCTTGTAATTCGGGATCACTTCTTGGCAACCTCGTCTTCGTATTTTCATTCTCCCCTAAAAACTCCAAATAACTGAGCTCGACCTACCCTGTACGAACTATCCCGTTTGTCCATATACAGTGAAGTTGACACTGTCAATTATTTGGAAATAACTCAGTACAGGCTTGATGCAGAATTAGTGTATTTCTGAAAGAAGAGAGTAGGAGTATTACCGAGTAATCTAACATTGCGTCATGTGATTTTCCTTTTCAATCATTTCTAATGAATGCTCATTATCTAGATTATCAAAATACAGCATTCTGACCAACTGTCTAAACATAGCTGTAGCTATGCACTTTGTTTTATTATCATTATTGTGGGAGGACAGGATTGTCCCCTCCATCGGCACCATTCAATGAGCACATGGTGCATGCCCTCGCGGTTACCATGGCTGCCTGGCAAAAGGTGTGTGTTGTTTAGCAGCATGGTAAAACCATGCACCTTTGTAATTTTCTGTCTTTAATTACTTTAATAAATACGCAATCATTTGAAGTATAGAATATTATTGTTTTCGAGTTCTTCCTTTTCACCTTTTCTTCAAGTGTATGAGCCAGAGATTGTTGATATTTGTATGTGTGGTAGAGTAATTTCAATATGTACGTATTCATTCTGTCACATTATTATCATTATTATTCCTCATCATTATCATTATCATTATCATTACCATTATTGTTATTATTACTATTATTATTATCATTATTATTATTATTATTACTATTATTATCATCATTATCATTTAAACACATCTGCCTCCTTCAGTCCTACAGATTATTTGAGATACATGTAGTATGTATATGAATACAACAGGGGCTTGTAGGTGTACAAGTGCAATGATGTAGGGTGCAAATACATTTTCTTTGCTATGATCGTCTACAATTAAGACAAAATTATGTCGCATTAACCCTAAAATGTACATATTTCTAAGAATAAACATGCAATGCCTTACTACCTTCTTGCAGGAACTCATTCCTTATTGGTAGCAGGTGACTATTAGATTCAGACCAGTACAAGGATACGAAAGGTGGCTTCAACAAAAGGTTACTATGTCACGTCTGTTGATACTTTAATAATCTCAGGAGGATCAGAACAGTTCTGCCATTGAAAAGGTTATCACGCTTCTATTGTCCCTCCAGGAATAGTTCAAGCCGACCGGCTCAACTCCAACACTCTGTGCCGGCGGGGTTCCTTATCTCCTGTGCTACCTGAAGACCTGGAAATGTCAACACACGCAGCGAGAACGTCACACACGACGACGAATGCAGCGCAGACAACGACCCATCAGCTGAGAGCACTGCCTTGTTTGCGCAATGTGCGCATTAAATGATAGAAGTGGGTTATTAAAACTGCATAATCCATGTAGGTGGTGGGTTCATGGACCTTTTGGCAGTGCATAGTGCAGAGATCAGAGAGAACAAACTTTGTTAACTGTCGTTGCCAATTGTTATCACACATATCTGTCTCTCTCTCAGACTTCTCTTTTTTATCCATTTTTATTCGTACATTGCATATTTCAAATGCTTAAGCTACACAGCTGCCAAAAGAGAATGAAAATTACAGTCAAAGTTTCAAACTGAACTTGAAACTGGTGATATCTGACATATCAATAAAAATTTGACCATATCGGTCAAAGTTAAGAAAGAAATGTGATTGCATGTGAGTCATCTGTTAAGAATTAATTTCTGCACGGAATGGTTCAACACTCACTTCTTTTATATCTTAATTCATTTATTGGAAGGTTTGGATGTTTGTTACTGTCTTGTTGTTGTTGTTTGTATATTTGTGGTTTGTTTTTGTTTTTGTTTTGTTTGTTTTATCTTTTTTTTTGGGGGGGGGGGGAGAGGAAGAGGATATTTCTCATGAACAAGTAATACTACCAGGCTGACCTCATAATTCAACATAGGGGACTGACTGAGCAGGTACATGTATATTATGGCATTATTTAGCATCTGGGGCACGGGGACACTTGAAAATGCAAATAATTGGGTCAGTGACTTCTCTGGAGAGATCACGGTGACATTGATGGAGCATGAGGGTGCATTGAATTGTGTAATGTGGTGCTAAGTTGCCTAGCTGCAAAGTTCTCAAGATACAAATTGGACTTGCCCAGAGGAGGTGACTCTTCACTGTAATACTATTCTGCATTTTTATCTCTTGACACCAAGGAAGGAGGGTATGTTTTTAGCGGTCTTTGTTTGTTTGTTTGTCCATGTGCAAAATAACCCAAATAGTTGCAAACGGATTTGAATGAAACTTGCAGGAAAAGTTGATAATGAAAGAAGGAATAGATGATTCAATTTTGGTAGTGATCCAGAACTTTTTATGGATTCTTAAAGAACTTTTGATCTTTTGGCATATAGGGTCAATGAGCTTGGGAGTTAAAGCTGTGCATACAATATATTTGAGGTTTACATATGCACACTAAGGCGCATGCCGGGGGGGGGGGGGGGGGCAGAGCGGGGCTTGTACCAATTGATAAGAGCACATTATATTTAGTTGTCTTTTGTGCTTAAACTTAAAGGTAATCTATAAATTTGGAATGAACTGGGAGATCAAGGATGCTGTAGATTGTGTCTGATGCACTCTATCTGACTGGCGTTGGCTTTCCACTCCAGAGGAGGGGAAGTTTGACTGAATCAGTGCCGACGATGCAAAATGATTGATGAACCTGCAAACAACGCAACGCAGACTAATTTCCATCCCGAGAAACACGAGTCCACGCTTATCAACATCACGGCTGGCTTGCTCCATTTCCGTCAGCAAGATACACATCCTTTGATCCATTTCTTCCATCTGTCTGATTCTAAAGTTTCTCCGAGGAAGGTGTCGCCTTGTTACTGTTCAACCCCCACCTCCCTTCCCAACTCGTGACTACTGTATCCTCCTCTTGGAGGAAGGTTTAGTTTTCGCGGGAGGCAAGAAAACATATTTGCCAAGTTGAGCTCATCGCATAAAAGCTCGTAACACAGAATGTGCATTTTTTTCTCTCCCTCTATTTTGCTTCCTCGTCTCTCGGTATCATGACTTGTACCGATTCTTCTCCTCCGGCGGATCTCTCATATGTCTAGATGGTGAAGCTCTCATACCCAAGGGGCCTATTATTAAACAAGCTTTGCCTGTATAGATATGATTCATACCATAAAATATCCTGTCTTATTCATATTCCGGCACAATGCGTCAAATTTTGTTGACAAGGATGGTGGCTAGATTGCACAGGAGTGGCAGACAATCGCCAATGAGGAGCTAGTTTTACAGGGGTAAAAAAAAAATCACCGACAAAACTTGAAAGGTCATCTGCCAGGGCCTGAATTTTTTATACAAAGAGAAGGAAATCATCTTCATACTGATTCCTACAGGAATTCCCGAATAATGTATTTCTCTAATTTGTATTGCATTACACTGATCAGTATTTATCCCTGCATTGCCTGGCAAAACACAATTCTCCTCTGCATATATGTATTATGATTTTTCTTCCGTTTTGTGTGACGAATGCACAAGACTACACTACATGTTGTTTTCATTTTTATTTCTTTTAAAGATGGAAACCTTTTCTGCCACATTAATCTGAGCAATCCAACAATGCAATGGTTCTTCACAAGAGAACGTACATGAGCAGTACCTAGAAAATTAATCTATCTCAAAAAGTATGCAGACTAATAAGTAAATAGGAAATAAAATGAGGAGAATTAGCCTTTTAATCATGTAAATTGTGATCAATCATGTTTACTCACTGAATGAGTGGCTTTACCTCTGAAATTAACCCTTTCTGATGTGCTAGGGACTTTGCACAGTGTGTACCAGCAGCCATCACAAAAAATTAATTTACAAAGCATAGACAAGTCTTCCACTCACCCGTGTCACTGCGATGCTACACGTACTGGCTATGGTCGATCTGAGGTCGGCTACTGTACTCGAAGCCTCCAGCACGATGCCGAACCGCTCCGCTCGCGGGTCTCTGTCAGCGTAGATGACGACGATCATGACCACACGGGTGGTGCGCTGCGGGATGGGCAACGAGACGCAGACGAAGGGGTCAAAGGTGTTGCTCTGCACCCCGCAATGGGGGCAGGTCAGCGAGGAGCGGTACTGGGCCTGAAAGAGGTCGTGGACGAAGCTGTTGTTGCGCCGCATGTGGTTGGCCAGCGACTCCGCGGCTAGCAGCTCGTCATTCTTGTTCTGCCCGTTCTGTGGGTGAAAAGAGAAAAAAATGATATACACAAAATTGACTACAATTATAATGAAGAGTTGATTTGTGGCACATACAAGGCAAAAAAAAATACCCCAAAAAATTGCTTTAGACATAGCTGTTACTTCAACTCTGAACCGAGGTCATTGCTGGAAACCTTACCAATCACTGTTTGAGGGTATTACCCTCTTCAGCTCGGTGTCAAGAAATGATGATCACATTTGACTGCCTCAGTATCATGCAATCACTCTTTACTTTTGATTTCTACTCAACATACAACATACACAACTGGTATGCAGAACGGAAGCTGGAGGTCACATAAAAATACTGTTTACTCCACTCCTTTGCTTTGATGCCCAGTGGTTCATGGTGCTACAACACCTGCACATAGCCCTTGTTCGCCAAAATAACCTTCCCTAAAGGTCGTTTTATAGCAGGAGGAATGAGTACCGTGTAATGAAAATGACAATGGTCGTCATGTGTGGACAATTAATTTGTTTCATAAAGAATGGTTGTCAAGACATTATCAGTGAGTACCCGGGTAGGTTGTTCAACGGTTTTCTTTACTATCTCTGTCTCTAATGTTTATCTTTTTCTCCCTCTCTTTATAACTCACGTATATCACTCTTTCATCTCCCTCTCTCTCTCCATCTTTCTTTGGCTACGTTTATCTAACTTGAGAGAGAGAATCACGTTTCAAAATGCATTTGGAACGGTGTTTGCAAACGTGGTTTGAAACACGATTCTCGGGGAGCTGCGTTTATCTAATCATCATGCAATTGCGATTCGAGTGGTGTCACTGCGCAGCTGCTTTGCGCCGTTTGACCCGGGAAGTAAAGGTCAACTGCATACCACCAAACATGCCTCCTCAGTCACACACAAATAATGGGTAGAGAGCACTTAACCGGAAACAGCTGGGATTCGACCTTGAGATATAAACACGTTTCAAAATGGCATTGCGTTTATCTACTCACAGAATGGCGATCGTGGTCTCAAACGTGTTTCAAAATGCCCTTTGAAAGTCGTTTCAAAGCGGCGTTTCTAAACGCGCTTGAAAACACGGTTGCGTTTATCTAACCCCTGAAAATGCCTCAAACGCGTTTAGGATCATAATTATGCCTCAGAAATTTTTTAGATAAACGCAGCCTTTATCTCTCTTTATCTCTCTCTATATATCTCCCTCTCTCTGTGTCTCTATGTCCCTATTCTTTCTCCCTCAGAAATCTTGATTTTTCAGTTATTGACTACATTGCAAAGCCCTCCGGAATATTCCTAATTGCACATTATTACGAAATGTTAACAACTATTATTGCATTTCATCCCGATGCCATTAAAATGGGGGAAAAGAGAACAAGGAAAAAAAATCACAATCCTTACAAGTCAAGAAATGAATGCTGAGAAGGAAGAATTCTCGAAGGCAAAGTGATCCCTTGTGGCAAGGAGCTACTTTGATTAAATCCACACGGATCAAGCCAGATCCTGTGCCAATCAATTAGCACAAATAGTGTTGTGGGAGGGAAGTTGATCCCACCGAACCAATTAGTGGGGATCGAGGGCGCAGTCTCCATTGGGTGAACTGAATAAGGCTGAGCAATTGCCAGACACCGAGTTAGATTGATGAGCATAGCTCAGTGCCATAAAGAAATGCCATGAACAGACACATTCAAACCCCCCCCCAACACACACACACACACACACACACACTACTATGCAGAAATCTATTTCCTTTTTTATTCCTTGGAGCACAGAAGTAATACAAATATGATGATGGCTACTTTGGGGGCTGTACTACCAACAGAATGGGATATTATTTGTCTAGTACATTGGTTCCTCGCATATAACTCATCCTATGTCACTGTTGTCTGGGTTTCCCTGGTTTAACTCGGATGAAGTTTCTCTTCAATACTCACATGATTGATGAGGAATGATGGGGTGTAAATGCCGGCAAACTTTTTGGTTGTGTAAAGGTGTTTTAGGTGGGGTTTTTTTTTCCTGAAAATTTGTTGTTGCAATCACTTTATATGGCACTGTCTGGACCAATAGATTTTGAATGATGTAAAGAAGCATTTTGATTCATTCCATTTTATTTCATTTCATTTCCAACAATACAAAGCATATACACACATACATTACATACTGACCAAATTGTTGCTACTTTTAATCAAGTGAAGAAGCATATTTAAGAAAAAAAAAACCCTAAAATTCTTGACTACAAATTATGTAAGTTTAAAGAAACTAATATGGATACAGATATAAACAAATTTTGTCTCTTCAAATATCATGTCCCCAGCAATTTTCTTGTACACTGTATATGTGTTAAGGACATAAAAAGTCTCATTCACTACCATACTAGGAAATCTGACAATTTTCATATTTTCTTCCTTGTTACAATTTCCAAAGACTACATTGATTCTATTTATAATGCATATATGACATTTTAATCATACTGATACTGCTGTCAAATCAAGTACATGTCTCTGCATACATGTGACTACAGCTGCTTGCCATTGTATCCAACCCTCTCATTTGTCCGACAGTATACCTGAATAGAAGCAAAGTTGGCAACCGTACAGCCGACTATACAATACCGAGGTATGCTTCCATTTTGTTTGGCACAGGTTATCGATACTTGTTTTCAAAGAGCCGGAACAGTGAGTGGTAAATGAGGTACAAATGGGGACATCTCAACATTAATTGGGTTGAGTCACGGCAGGCTCGCCTAATTGGCTGTGTCAGAAGGTCATCTGGCCCAGGCTTTGAATGGAGAATGAATGTTTGCTGTTCCCTGCTTGAAAGGAGAACATTGCCCAATGCCACGTTGTAAGACAGAGAGCAAGGGGAAATTCCAGTCTGTGGCGTTCGGACTCTTTCAGATTACATATATATAGCTGCCTCATCGTTTTACCTGGGAGACTATTTAATAGCCAGATGAAATGTATCAGTCAGGCTTATAACATTCTAGAAAATTAGCACAATTTCCTGACATGGTTTTACAATGTAATAACAAATTTGTGATTGACCGTATTACGGTTATTGTTTTTGCAATTTGTTTCTAGACATATTGACAACTTTCATTTTATTTTCTCCAAAAATGTAGCTGATTGGCTGAGAGAGGCAACTCTAAGTACATTTAAAAACTCTCTGAAAACATACAGGTCTACTTGAATCTGAATTTGGCTGACATATAAAGGAAACCAAAACCCTAAGAGAAATGTGGATTGAGTGAAAGCAGCAACTTTAGTAGAACACATCAGTGAAAGTTTGAGGAAAATCGGACAATCGGTGCGAAAGTTATGAATTTCTAAAGCTTTGGTGTTGGAGATCGCTGGATGAGGAGACTACTAGAGTTCATGATGTCATGTGTGGCTTCCTTTGATAAGAACATCAAATCTTCAAAACTCCAATTTGTTCTATACACAAGTTTTTCAACCTTCAAGGCAGCCCGTGTACAAATCATGTGTCTTCCAAATATAATAGTATAGCGCAACGACTGTTTGCAGACAGAGCATAGCATAAACTGGTATCTGGTCCCCAAAGTCACACTGGTGGTTTAATAGCTATTGGGGGTTTCTGGGTTGGCAGTACAATTGTAGCACCAGAATAAACAGACGACATGTGATGGGGAGCAGGTATGGAGGGTAAAAGGAAAAATGGACAAGAGAACCAAGCAGAGCTCTTTTTGCAAGACCCGTTCATTCACACCCAAAATCAACAGTTTTTTAAAGCAATTTTTGCAATGTGATGCAAAAAAAAAAATTAAAATCAGTCCATTTTGGAAAATCATCTCAATAATTTCCCTCATGTAATGTGCGTGAACAGCATGCGAAGGAAAAAAAAATCTCCATTTTTGTAACCCCATGATGCACCATGCCACATTATAGTACATGTAGGTCTGCACAGTAGGTTGCTCATGCTCTGGTCAATGTTCATGGTATGCACAGTTCAGAGACTTAAAGTGCTTCACTTGCAGCCAAACAATTACTTTGGCCATGTGCGAATAGTACTTTCAGAGGGGGAAAAAATGAACAAAGAACAATAACAACAGCAAAACAAAACAAAAGCAAAAACACATAACAAATGAAAATTCAAATTTGCACCATGAATTGAAATCTGATCACTCTTGTATTTGAGCCAATACTTCTTTCTTTCCTAAGAGGAAATATTTGAGTTTTTCATCGCTTCATTTGTCATACTACGCATTGGAAGGGAAGAACACTGAAAAACACAGCATGTCTACCAATTGAGTTATAATACTACATGACATTTGTGTATATATATATATATATATATATACCATATCACCATATCAAAATTAGCTAATTTATTCATTCTCCAGGTACAATGTATGTTGATGGTCTGAGTGTCTCAACGCGGGGAAAAAAATAACTGTGATGAAAATATTTACACATTTCTGACCTGTCCTGTCACAAAATCAATTTTGCTAATTTCTTTCTTGCGCACTCCATTAAAACATGACTCTAATCAGTGTGTATTCTGATGCACAGACCAAAACTATGCACACATTGTACTTCAAAGACTGAGATAAAATGCATTTCCCACGACATACAGATGACAGCATTCAGACATCTCTACAAAGAGCTGTCAAAGGAAAGCACATGCTATGTGTACTCTTTGCTTCGCTTGAGTGACTTTAAGTCTAAGCATCGTCATGACGACTCATATTCAACATTTCACAAAGAGCATACATTGCGCAGCCAACCTTTGCAGATAGAACCATACTGATGCATAGTAAAAAGAAGTTGAGAAAAACAAAGGAGGTACACAGCATACAATAGGCAAAAAGCATATTTCATTTTAGAAATGGGAAAATTGCAAATGACAAGTGCACATGTATGCTGAATTTCATGAAGAAAAAATGCTAAAAACCTTAAAACATAGTAGCTGGCAGCCCTTCATCTTTTATCACTTTGAATCACAGTACACTTGCAATAGAAGGACATTTAAGTAACAACTCCTATTGTAAGCACAAGGACTTGCATCTGACTGACCCTTTAACATAAAGCATTAATTGCACCTACAATGGGCTGGTTTCTCAAAGACTGCAGTGATAGTGTCAATTTTACTTTATGAGTTAACAAAAAGGCTCAAAGGTTCAAATCATTTTCATTTACAAATCACTTTATTTCATTTAAGCTGACAAAGACCTTTTGGCGGTGTAATGCACTAAATCCTTTGAGTTCAAAACTTTATTCCAATCAAAGATTACAAAAGCGATTAAAGTGAGCATGTACAGGGCAGTCATTTATCCTCGGGCTACAAGCAATCCTCTGTGTGTAACTGCCTGCCGTGAGATCGCTGAAGCAATGTAGTAGTCCTATACTAGCAGATTTCTGAAACACAGCAGAGCGTGTTCACACTGATAAAGAGTGAATCATCACTAAATGATGAAAAGCCGAGCATGTGAACAGCGAAATGAGTATGAAACCCAGATTTTTTTTTTTACAATTTTTCGTACCACACTACAAATTGAGATCACATTATATGCCAAATGTACATCTACCTCTAGAATAAAATTGGGCATGAATATAATTCTTATTATTTCTGCAGTGTCACGACTCTTCACAGGATCAGCAATTACTTTTTCCCTGCTTTCTTTAAAAGAGAAAGATGAAAAATGAGGAAATATCTTTGTCAAAGCACACCTGTCACCTCAAAACCTCCTACCATTCCTCCCATTCCCCAAGTAAAGTTACAACTGTGTAGTCAAAGTTTAGTGTGGAGATATAATACTCAAAGCTGCCTCATAAAATCTCTCCTGTAGGTTTTAGTACCAGTTTGCCTTGCTCAGAAAAAAAAATAAATAAATAAATAAAAACAGAACAAAAGGAATTACCTGTAATCCTGGCATGTTTACAACCAGCCATAAATTCAGAAGGGTTAAGTGTGTTAGAAACGATTCAAACAAGTTTATAGCAATCATATGATAAAAGATACAATACTGGAATTTCACTATAAAATATTTGGAGGTCATGAAATAAACTACTAAATCTACCAGAAGATGAATCGATTGCTCTGGAAATGCAATACAAGGGCCCTGTTTTATGAAGAGTTATAATTGATTAAAAGTTGATTTCTATCAAAAGTCTATGGTAGCCTGTGTTAGAAGGAAATTTATAATCAACTATAATTATTTTGATAAAATGGGGCTAAGGAATTATATTCCACTTTTTTTCTATAATACAGAAGTATCTGCTTCAAGGTAGAGGTATATTTCTACATAACAGTTTTACAACTTTTTATGAAATAATTAAATTGCAGTGAAAGTCTGAGTGCATTAAATTGATGATTCTCTGAAGACCTCTTGTGAATTTGATTCTAGGAGTTTGTAGTCAAAACAATCAAAAGGGGGAAGGGCAAGGAGGAGAGGGTTCAAAAGTGATATAAACCTAGAAAGTCACAGTTGAAAATAATAACATGTTGGGCTACAAACAGCACAGTGCTGAATTCACTGTCCTTGAACATCACTTTAACACCAGGTTTATACTGCCTATGCATTATGTACAGTCATTCTAACACAACTGGGCCCTGTTTTATGAAGAGTTAAAATTGATTATATAGTTGATTTCAACTGTAAGTTTATGGCAGCCTGTGTGGTAAGGGAATTTAAAATTGATTTTATCTTTTGATAAAACTGGGCCATGGTGTGTACTTCAAGTTTTCCACCAAATAGGACAAAATCAAAAGGAATTTTCGTAGCTTTCACTCATTGCTGCACCGGCCAGATGCCAGTACCCAGTTCCATCACCAAAAGAGTAAAGTAATTTTACCAATTCATATCAGATCTACAGGAAATGCAGGGCACGATTACTGAAGCTGATTTTTAAGACTGGATGTGTCTGTTCTTCAACATCAAGAATCAAGCACCTAAAAAGAAAGCTAGTCAAGAGACAAATTGCTTTCATATCTACTGTAGATTCTTTAATACGTGATACATTCATCCGGCTGAAAATAACATTGCGACAGTGGAAAGTCAAAACAGTGTCTCCATGAATACACACAGTCTTTATACTTAAGATCCTCATGCAGTTCATATCAATGAGAACACTGCATTGATCAGCATTTGATCTATCAATATCATATCACAAAGAGATGTGCTGAAGTAAAGAATACCAATTAAATACCATATCGTCGGTTGAGAGTGATAAGGGCGTTAAGTTGTCACAAAACCCATAGTGATCGAGACAACTTGGAATAACGCCCTTCTCATTCTCAACAGACGATATTCAGTCATCATAAAACTTGTATAGTTGTTTGACTTCTGTAATACATTTATGACTGCTCTTTTGAGGTTAAAACTAAAGACTAGCACATACAAAGACACAATTCACGTACAATCATGTTAGAAAAGGCTGTGAACTCTGATCGAAATCAGTGAGTTGGCACATTTCAGCATCCAAACTGACCATTATCATCTCCTTGCATTTTATCAACGTGGATTTTGATCCATCAACATTCGATGCCATCAACATTCCAACAGGGATGGCTACATGCAGAAGTAGGATGGAGAAACCCTTTATAACCGTCACAGCAGGGACTTTTTAATATCCCCTTGAGTGGCAGGGGGCCCAAACACACAGGAGCGCCGGAAAATGAAGAGCCAGTTGTGTCCCCAGGCCATGCAGCTGCAAACCGTATCATTACATTCAAACATTCAGGTCGCGCAGAACCCCTCCCCACTCCATTAACACAGCCCCCGCCAAGCATGAAACAGCGGAGGCTTACCATAAGGGGGGGGGGGGGGGGGCGGCAGGGGTGGCTCGCAGGGGGTGTTTATCGCCTTCCTGAACTTGCGGAGGAGGGCATTACGGCTTGGAAGGCGGCACATGAAGACAAACAGGCCAATCCGTCTGTCATTTGCAAGTCTGTGCTATCTTTACGAGACAAGAGATGGAACATATTCTACCACATTGGTCACCTCTGAACCAACTTATCGCAGTCTGGCGGAGTTTCCTATCAGGAGGGCTTCTACGCTTTCACGAAATTGTGCACACGATTCACGACACTTGGTAACACGAAGATGGAAACCGACACTCATGCTCACACTTCATAATATCCACACAGTTTTAAATAATAAACCTGTGTGTATCTTTGAATATGTATGCCAATATGATATATCTTCATGCTAGGTGTTGGGGTTGATAGGGTAAGCTGTGAAGTCTGTTGCATCTGCGAAGCAGATGTATATGGGACGCTAATGTCTATCTTTCCTTCGAAAGTGTCTTACAAACTTGTGTGGCGGCTCAAAAACTTGCTAACTGCAATATTGATAGAGCAGGGCCTCACTGCTTCATGCCATATGATACAACTATTAACAGGACTGCCAACCTCTCCAGACCAGAAAACATACAGTAACAACAACAACAAAAATGAAAGCAAAAAACAAGAAACAAGCAATCCATCATATTTTCTCTTAAAATTGCACATTTAAAGTATGCATTACATAATCACAGAAAAAATTACTAACTTTTTTTTTTTTTAATAAACACTAAAATTTCTTATATCGATGGAAAAAAAAATCAAATACCTTCAAACAAATTTTGGCAACCCTGCACTACACTACAGGTGCACACATCATTCCTTGCAGCATGTCCGACCCTAGAACATGGGACATATTTGCAAGTTTTTCACAATCTACTTTTGGGGTTTTCAAGAGCGCACAATCTCTGTATGTGCTCCTGTGACAGGCAGGAGACCATGTACAGCACTGATCTGTCAAACTCATTACAATTTTCAATGAACCTGCAGATGTTTGGAATCTTCACTCTGATATTTTATATCCAGTTGTAAAAACAAATCAAGCAAGATGAGTTTTCTTTATAAATAATAGAATCTGTTCAAAGTCACATCTAATTGGCAAGGCTCTGAACAAAATATCTACCATACCGCTCTCTTCAGATGGTAGTGAATTACTCATATATACAGCTAGACACTGATATTTTGCCCTGGTGGCCCATTTGGGCCACTAAATCTTTGAATTTGAAATTTTGGTGGCCCAAAAAAGATATGAAATGGCATGGAATAAAAGTAAATATGAAAATTTAATTTTTAATTTTAGCTGCCCAATAGGGCCACCGAAAATCAACCGCTTTGGAACTTTGGTGGCCTGCCGCTCTCTTCAGATGGTAGCGAATTACCCATACACAGCTAGACACTGACATTTTGCTCTGGTGCCCTATTTGGGCCACTATAATCTTTGAATTTGAAATTTTGGTGGCCCGAAAAAGATATGAAGTGGCCAGGAATAAAAGGAAATATAAAAATTTCATTTTGAATTTCAGCTGCCCAATAGGGGCCAGCGAAAGTTAACCGTTTTGGAATTTTGGTGGCCTGACTTCAATTTTTAGTGACCCCAGGCCACTGCTGATGTCAAGCCATGTATAATATCGCACTTTGCAACATCCATTTTAGGGAATACTTAAAAAAGATACTGTAAAACCTCTGCAATGCTTGTACATATGGATCACTTTAGGATGAACTGAAGTACACCATACATGCACTGTTTGCCATAAACACAGCACTTCACAATTCCAGCAAATCAAATTATGTTGTGTGCAATTGAACAACATTTCACTTCGCCCACGTTGTATCGAGCAGTAATGGAAAATCATTAGGTAATTGATTTAACCTCCATACTCCATTATTCAAATCATTCACAGATCAGCTGATTAGACCATAATGTCACTGGTTGGAGTTTACCCAGTTTCATGTTATTACACTGTACTTCTTTGCTGCTGTGCACACAGTACAAATTGTATGTCATCACTACATAATATTACATTCTCACATGAGTATGCAATAAAGACAAACAAATATTCACTCAAAGTATCCACAAAGAGCACCATGCACCATGCTTGCATTTTAAAAGCCATAACTCTTTAACAAACTTCATGTCTACTTTTTGATTTTATTCATACTCAAAACGATAGTAGAGAATCTTAATCCTATGTATGCAATGGCAATATTTTCTTATCACATGAGCTGAATGTCTTTTTCATTTTTATGAATCTAAGTATACTACTTATTGGAACAGTCACATTTACAAATAATTACTAAATAAACTAAATTTTGCATCACTGTTACTTTCTGTTTTTTTTTTCTCTCTCTCTGTGGTATACTCTAAATGTATATGTCCTACACAGCACGCCAATCAATGTCACTTTCACAAGATTATTGAACACTGCTTCATTTTTGTATACTGCCATGAACTTTAGATTCACACATAATAACTGTGTGTGTAGGTCACTCTGGCCAACAGCTGTTCAATGTACAGCCTAACACCTAATTACTAGCAGACCATCATGTGGACGTATGGTGCTTTACACCCATAGCCAGACCACCTGTGATGAAGCCTGTAGTATGAGGCATTCAAGTACTTGTGCATTCACAGAGAAAAAAAAAAATGTGCACTTAGGCTCACTTTATGAATTGCATGACTTTAGGCATGTTGCGTGTTATCATGTCACCCCCTCTACTCTAATAGAGGCAAACCACTCCATCCCCTCAGACAGGACATAAAAATGGAGATCCCGCGTGTGACAGAGTCAAAACCCACGCACGCAAAAGGTCTTGCTTCATTCATTCATCGCAAAGAGCAGGGTGCATTAACCCGGTGAAGTGGTCCGCCCCATGCCAACGTGTTATAACTGGACCCCACGGAAGACCCGCCAGCAGCACTATGATAGTGCAACTGAATATACATGTATGGACTATCCAGCCATCTTGTCTTCTACAAATGGAAAAATTGAAAGAAAAATAAAAGAAAAACAACTGACTGCAACTACAACGAATTTAAGTGGTGCAAAGAAGAAAATCATGCAATATCCACTGCTCTTGGAACCTATTGCTTATCACACAAACATGGAATGTACAATCAAAATAGACTTATGCTGGGTATGACATATCCATTTTACATGCAGACTGCATGAGACTTTGAAGTTGCTCCGAAAGCACCGAAGGTAATATCTCCTTCTCAACACCCCTCGCCCTCTTCAATGTCCACTTGATCTTGACCAGATTGGTGTTCTGAGGGTGACCGCACACCAGCATGCATGGTCAGAAATCCATTCTGGTGGGATTTCCCTGCTCCTCACGACGCACTGCCCGAGACTATTATTCATGCAGGTGATGTGGCTGATGGGACACACAGGGGGCGGAGGAGGGGAGTAGCAGGAGAAAGAGAAGAAAAGGATGAAGAGGAGGAGGAGGAGGAGGAGGAGGAGATGAAAGAAGGAAAGTGAAGACAGTAAAGCAGCTAAGAGGTATAAAAGGAGGTAGAGAAAGATGATGTGGAAGAAAAGGAGGGGGGTCAAGGACAGAAGAGTTGCAAAGAATTAGCACAGGAGGTCTAAACGCAAGAAAAGGTGGAAGAGAAGGTCAAAGAGGAAAGGGAAAAGGAGAAAAAGAAAGAGGAAGAGGAAGAAAAAAGGACGGAAAGGAGAACGAAGAGGAGGAGATGTTAGTTGAGGTGAATGAAGAGAACAATGAAGGACAAAAGAAAGACATTTGATAGAAGAGAGAGTATAACATGGAGGAAGAGGAGGAAGAAGAAAATAGGGGGGGGGGGAGAGCAGGGAGGGAGGGGAAAAAGACGACAATTAGGAAAGCCTTGGACTCTTCCTGCCCCATTTCACAGGTCAATTCTACCAGCAGATGGTCACTATTGGGTTACACTACAATAGCGCATTACTCCTCCTGGGCCCTTTCTGGTCTGTATGCACTCGGTTTCCTGTGCATTGATGGCAGAGAAAAACCAACACGATTCATTATGGAAATGCTACTGGAATGGGAGTGACAAGGTGAAGTGGATGAGGCTCGAGACTCTTCAACAGGAAATCCACGGTTCATGTCCAGCCTGGTATGCATAACCCTTGAACACGACAGGCGCTATCAGTGTCCCCCTTGACCCAAGTATGAGAAGATACAAGGGTATGGGAGTATTAAAAAAAAAACCAACAACTATGTGGCCCTCTGAAAGCAAAGCAATAACCAGGGAGGTGTTTTGTCTCACCTCCTTGCACTAACACAGAAATGGTTACCCTGGCTAAATAACACAGTGATGATGATGATGATGACCACAATGATGATGATGATGATGATGATGACAATGATGATGATGACGATGACAATGATGATAATGATAATAATGATGATGATGATAGTGATGATGATGGTATTGATGATGAGTGTGAAGATGAGGGTTTGATATGGTGATGACATTCCCCACACAGACAAGGGTCTACATACTCATTACTGTAGAGAGTCAAAAACAAACACTTTTACAGCACCACCAGGCATCAAAGGCAAATACACTGTACTTCCACAGTCCAGGACAGCCTACGAGAAAGCATACCCAATATAACTTCTTCTAGTTCAAACATCTCTACAAACTGGCCTCTGGATCGTGACCTTCCCTTCTCCAATGGCGGGGAGTGATATTTCCATCCGTGCAAGGTGGAGTGGGAATGGAGGGTCGGAAAGTTCTTGTCCTCAAAGCGAGATGCGTGTGTCATGGGAAGGAGTGACGTGCGTGTCAGGAATCAATATCATGCATTTTATTGGCTGACAGGATATGAGCACGTATAGCTTGCATCCATGGATCCAAGGTGACAAGCCATAGATGGTGGAAAAATCTACACTGGAAGAACTGCATCTCACTTTTCAATATGTATGATCACGTCAATTCAACTAAGTTATGAAATTTCAGGACAGGATTAGGCCTACCGATACATTTAAAGTCACTGAAAATATCTGATGAGTAAGAGACATCTCTGAGAAGTCAACTGATTATTGACATCGCATTTGCAGATTAATGTTGGCTGTTACTGTCAGGATTATACTTTGTACAGTCAACATCATAAAGAAGGTGCAATGTTTATTAACACACATTGGTTTTGCTCTAAAAACAGTACGCACTTTACTGTATGTACACACTGCCACCTGTTTTGTAATCTTTGAAGCAGAAACTGAAACAGCAAAATTACAGTTTACAGTTTGATATTAAAAAATAAAAAAAAATTAAAAAACACTCAAAATAGAAATGTGCAAATGTTAACAAATCGTCCTTTGCAATAACAGTGAGAGTATTTAACTTTTCTGTGGACATTTTACAATTCTTACATGATGTGCAATGCACTCATACAAAATAAACCTACGTCATGACAGTATTCATATGATTCAACATTGTGTGTACTGTGCACCATTGATGCAAAATTACCTATTGTCACAAAGAAAGCATGTTTCTCTTTATTCTGCATTTTTAACCGTTCATGGCCTTAATTTTTAGATCATTTAATTAAAAGGGTCAAAGCCATAATGGACAAAACTGCTCAAAAAATGATTGGATATCATGCCTTTACTGAGGACAAAGAAAGGTAATTGATATCATTTTCCACTACCCAAATGAAATGAACTTGGTTAACTTTCTGGTAGTAACACAAGAGACTAATCATACACAAGGCCGTCATCACACTGACATCAAATTGATCCATTATCAAATTACAACCAGTCATGGTGTTAAAGGTAGCTGTGTGGATTTAAAAGAGAACGAACATGCTTAAAACATGTGAATTCAGCCAATGAAAATTCCTCCTTGTGCACATTCAACATTAACAAGACGCAAACATGCATGCCTTGAAAGAATCTGGAGAAAATTGACTTGATATAAAAGTACTTTCTGTCGGCAGGAGGCCTGCATGGCTTTTTAAAAAGCACATGGATTGATTGTGACAATCTGCACAAACGTTTGCTTAATCATGCACACAACACACACACTGGCGACACAATACACAGAGCCTTGATATGGTTCAAGAACCCATCGAGCAAGGAGACGCAGGGAATCGCATGCTGGATTGCCAATTTGGCCGCCGACGGCACGAGCTTATATTTCTCAGGGTCACGCTTGGCGTACAGTGCCCTGGCAACCACGCATTGCAACATTTCATTAGCACAACGGACACGGTGTGGTTAATAATGCATGGCCCATCACGCCGAAAATACGACCGTGCATCAAAACTGGTAAACTGTACAGGAAGCGTTACAACGTTGGCACAGGGCACGAGCACCTTTAATGTGCTGATAGATCACAGTGCTCAAGCTGCACATGAACACAATGTATTCTACAGGCTGTGTGTACAGCCCAGTTGAACTTTGCTTGGCACACATATCAGTCGTGTTGACAAAAGAAAAACTCTACAATATCTATTATTTCAAACAATATGATGACATAAAGCTCACACACAAAGAGTGGATAATTTTGTATGTTAATACATATACACACATTTGCTTTTTGTAGAAATACATTGTACCTCCATAGGTTGAAATCCTTCGCCTCATACAATTACTGATTTTATGGCTAATTTGTTACCCTAGTATGTTGATTTTCATGATCAATTTCCAGATTTTACAAAGAGTTTTCATTGTGTAATAGCAGAGTACAGGTTGCCCCTGAAAAAAGGGGACAATGGTTGTCTTTTGTATTAGATCTCTTCCAGCCCAGTGAATATGCAGTGACAGCTCAGTCCACCGAGCCTCACTGAGCGATGTGCAGTGGGGTGCTAGATAACGTTTGAGGTAGAGAGCTGCTTGCGATTCAATAGGTGGGTCTTCATCAGCTCGAGCTTGAAGAATAACCGGCTATTTCTGATCCAAAGAATTAGCCCGATCAGAAAATAGCCCGCTGATTTTGCAATGAAGACCGAAATAGCCGGCTTTTCCTATCGGAAAGTAAGCCAAAGAAATCTTGGACTTATTTGCAGAATAGCCAGCTAAGTTGCAGAATAGCGGGCTAATCTTAACGCGTCTTCATCAGCTCGAGCTTAAACATCGGCACTGCATGCGTTGCGCACCACGCAGGAATGTAGGCAGTCGGGTGGGAGGGTGTTAGCATTGAGCTTATAAACCTGACTGTGCCTGAAGCTCGAGCTGGTGAAGACGCGATTGTACATTTCAGCTGACTTCGGACTTATTTCTCTGATCCCCCATTAGCGAGCTATTATTCAAGCTCAAGCTGATGAAGACCCACCTAATTTGAGGCACACTTCACACATATTTAAAATACATATCAGGTGCCACAGTGCATGTACAAGCACAAGTATCTTTGGTTTCGAAACAAGAGATGAATAGACTGGCTTGCAAATGTATTCAAATTTGGTTGTGTTTTCTCTAAAAGGACCTAGTAGGAGGCTAATCAACTCACCTGCTTGTTATACCAAATGAATTTTGATGCTAATCAATTCACCTGCTTAATATGCCAAATACATTTCGATAAATATGTGAACTATACAGTCTATCGTTACCAGTTGCAGTAATTATCCTGGGCGAGTCTAAAACATAATTTTCTTATCATCAGAAATATCCTTTGTGGAAGATACAAATGTAGATGATATGCAGAGAATTTGCATGACACATGCACACATGCCATGCTATTCGATGAGTTTTGATATATTTATGGGAATCATTGCCCTCCTACTTTTCTTTAATAATTGTTTGGTAGATTTAGTGTACCATTTCTAAATTCTATTGTATACCATGACTGTCAATTTTTCATTTCCTCATCATCTACGTACCGGTATGTATGGCAAGACTCTTATCACATACAGTATTGCGAACACAAAGACAAGTGTGACATAAAACCAAAGACATACTGTGCTAGATTTATGTAGTGAGGATATCCCTGTTGCTCAGAAAGGGTACAATAAAAACAAGAATACACTGTAGGCCCTATGGGAAATTTATGATATTTTATGGAAGCTAGGTGCTCTTAGAATATTAATGACTACAGATTGTCATGACAACAAATGTGGCGCAACATGTTGATTTGCTGCACAGTCATTTCATCACATAAGTACTGCATACACTGTATACATGTAGTGTATTTTGTTGGGGTTTTATTTCAGTAAATTTATGGGTCAGGTGCTATTGGCGTGTTCAACAATCCCCGTCATGAAAAAATATTAATTCCAATTCTAACATGAATGTAACATGCTGCACACATTGCTATTAATCACTCTGCTCCAGGATTGTAAATTTAACCACTCGCAAAACTGTCCGAAAGTCCTGTTTGCAAAAAATTAGACTTGACTAAATTAGACTATAAACATATGGCACATGCAGTACTTTCTGACAGATGTTGACACACACTGTACTTCACACAGGGTGGATTCTCATTGTCTCAAGATGTCACATGATCATGAGATTGGCAATTAAGTTAGATTTTTGACGAATAGATAACTCATGAAGATACAGTTTTGTAGAGTCCTTGCAGACACTATTTTCCTGATTATAGGCTAAACACAACAAATAATCAAACAAACCTAATACTGAATAATGGCCGTATAGTCCACAGCTTTTCCAGGACAGGTATTGTAAACTACGTCAAACTTGGCATTCCTATTTCAAAATCCTGCACAGTCATTTTGTTAGAGGATTCATCCCTACCATTTACCCCCGGATAGTCAGCTTTGCTGTACTTCTAGAACTGAATACTTATTAATTCCACATCTTCAGATCCTAGTGTGCTTCAAAGAAAGTTTTCTTAATATGCCATCGGCCATATCAAGCCTGCCATCATAATGGATTACTTTTGTCACTACACAAAATTGCACCAGCCAGAAGAAAAAAATGATAAAGCAGAAATTTTAAAGGATATCACATGTCTGGATGTACAATACCTGGAAAGCTAATACCAACATTCATAGACACCAGGAGGTAGGATAATATGCAAAATTAAATGCTTTCTGTCCAGTATGGGCATACTGTCAGCTCTTAAAGCACTAGAACTGCTTTTGACAGGCAGGCAGAAGAAATGCATGTCCTTGACAGAAGCTTTTAGGTTTATCCTCCATACAATATCTCTCCTATTAAACTCCTCTTTCAACCAGGTGGTACGCATGGTACATACTGACTACCATGTACATACTGATGATATAGTTTGCACTCAGTCTCTCACTCACAACTCTTTTCTGCAGAATTTTTTTTTTTTTCAAATGAAAGCATAAAATGATAGCATCGATGCAGTGTTAAAACTGAAATATGTATTCAGAGATGAGGTGATAAACCAGTTTCATTGGAGGGTAAAAATATATTGTATCTGAAAGCCCACCCTGCACGGTGACTTAAAGGTCACAATTCTAGGTCAGCAAATGACATCGAGTCTGCTGTAGTATAGCAAACTATTTGCACGTTTTAAGAAAAATGATTTAAAGCTCTGCTCAACACAGAAATTCTAAATACAATAGCATGTGTGAGCATCAAGATTAGATTTACAACTATTGCACAGTCATAGCCTAGGACCCATTAAAATTTGGGAAAATCATGACGCAGGTTTTTAATAAACAGGTGCAACCTTTGTGTACCTTTTTTAAGCACATATGATGTGGATCTTTCAGTTGAATTTAAATTGTTAAAAATATATCAAATCAAATCTAAATCCTTTGTTACAAACATGAGATATTTTTCTTTGCATTTAAAGAAAATGCACATGCCACTATTTAAGCGTATCACAGAATTTCATTAAATCTGCAAATGAAATTAATCTCTATCTGTTTGGATCTTTTCCTTGAAAATATGCAGCAACTACGAGAAAGATAATAATCATAATAATAAGACTTTGTATAAACCTGGGTTGTTGATAGCAAAAGCACAGTCATTTTCTCCTTGAGATGAACACAGAAAATTTTCCACATTATTGCAGTATGACAAGGAGACCGAATTAATGAGCTCTGGTATCGCTGACAGAACAAGTGCTCGGTGAGGTCAAGATGTGATTTTAACTGCTAGAGGCAGAGAGGCCCAATGCTTCTCGTGGGTACTACCGGTAATCCATCCATCGTCTGAAACTAGCATATCATCAGATCATTGCTGCAGCATTCACTTACCTTGCTTTCACACGTACCGTGAGTGCTTAACGCCATTACAAATACGACTGCAAATAGGATTCAAATCATTGTTCACTCACACGACAGATGAAGGCTTCGCGGATTCTGCGGTTTTGAATTTCAGAGAAAGGGGAGGGAAGGGGGAATGTGGCTTCATTCCAAGTTCCTACATTGTATCAATCACTCTTGAGTAGCACACGCTTTGACTTCAGTGCGAGCATTTGAGGAGTGCAGCCTTTCTGTGGAAGTGGTTGAAAGGTCACCGTAAGCTCCAAATAAAACATGATTGGAGCCATTGGAGGTCAATTATTGTACGTTCACATAGCTGTTTCACTTCGTAATTTTGGCAAAACATGATTGGAAAACACCTCCGGACCGTCATTTGAAATATGACTAGAGTCACGATTAAAATCACCCTCGGGCAATTCCAGTTTGCATTCACACGGCAAGAATGCTTAGTTTGAAATATGATTCTAGTGATGTGTCATTACAATCGTAAGCACTCTTGGTACAGTTGAACCTCTATTATCCGGCCTCCCTTTATCCGGATCTCTCTATTATACGGACGCAATCTCGCCGTGATTTTTTTTTTTTTTTTTTATATAATTACGGGAGGAAAGGGGGATTCCCAACTCCATGAGAACTCCTACACAAACACACATGAATTACATATTATACTTGATACATTTCTTAATAATTATCTAGGTAAATCATCCCAAGAATTTATAAAAGAAAATGATTTCATTCTTGCAAACACAAACCTCTATTTTGGGGTCTGTTACTGAGTGTAACAATGAAAAGGTTGCAGTATGCACATTACTACATGTGGTACTACAATCAATAGGCTACATCAGTACATGTGTATGTAAATGTATAAAGCATTGAGTCTCCCGTATCCGGCCAAATCCCTTATCCGGATGAGCCCCGGTCCCGACTTGTCCGGATACGAGAGGTTCAACTGTATGTGTGAAAGCAAGGTTAGATATCACAGAGCTCTAAATCTTCATCTGATTCATTCTCCCAGGCATCGGAGTTGGCTCACCCAATGAAACAGTGGTTTGTACAGGACAGTATACAATGAATGCACATTTTGTCAACAATATTATCAGCAAAAGTCCAAATTAAAAGGAATCACTGATTCATCATTACAATTAAAGAATGATTTGGCTTGAAGAGTGAAATTTCTTCTTTCATATCTGTTAAAACATAACAATTGGAGAGTATTTCTAGGTTAATGTAAAGAAGAGTTTATTTGAGGATGTTACTTTATTTGATTTTTATGCTATCATTTATTTTGCACTCACAATGATCAATACTGTATTGGTTATAACTGACAAATTTACCTTTCACATTGATTTTTATGGATTTTTTGCTATGTATCTACTTTTCTTTGACTCTATACTCCTTAAATTGGGCAGAGTATGGAGTGAGGGTTCCTCTTTCAGCCATGGTCAGTTGGTTTGATATCCCATTCTATGCTGCTTTACAGCAAGAGGTTCATACTTGTACATGTACATTTGTAGTCTTACATGCAGTACGTATGCAAACATCATTCCGATGCACACACATTTACCAGCACTATGTACAAAACTGTACATAGTTCAATTGGCCCTTCTCAGACCCAAAGGGTTGAAGTGTATCAAGTCTAAATGTCTGACCATATTCTTCTATTCTTTGTGATTACTGGGCAAACAGCCAGGGGAACACTTGAAGCCTGCCTTTCATCTTGCTATCTGCATACAAGCTGTGATCAATCCTTAGCTTTAGAATCAAGGCACTGGAGCTGTTTTATAGTATGTAGGCTGTATAGTTCAAAAGATGCACAACCTGAAGGAGAGACCATTCTCCTGAAAATATACATCACGCTCTTCAATTTATTCTATGTGTGTTTTTTAAACACTTTCTGTATGTATTTCTGGGTACCGGTAGTCTTTACTCAAGACTGCTGTGATACTTGTGACGTGAGTGAACATGCCAGCATAATGCTGGATACAACACGTTTAGGTGGTAAAAAAAAAAAAAGAGAGAAAGAAAAAGAAAGCAGCTCACAGTTTGGAAATCAGGCAAGTACAAGTACATGTAGGCCAACTGCTCTGCACTCATACCCTGCTCTTCACAGTGACCCTATTTGACTTTTCCACGGCAATTTGTTTGCCAAGTACAATACGATGTACATTGTACCTGTGGTTGGTATACAGACTGTACTCTACATGAGGAAATTCAGTTCTTTAGTGGGACAAATATCACAGAGCCTAAGTCTTGCATGTGGGTAAAATCCTTGGAAGACAGAAGCTTAGATGTTCAATTGTGTTTCTTAACAAGACTTGACTTTTATAGACTGGTCTGTCAGGTTGTGGTCTGTATATTATCACTTGTTCTGTGAAATGAGCACTCACCTGCAAGGCACTGTATTATAGTACATACTTCACATAGAAGTGATCATGCTGTATTTATAATATACAATGTAGTATGAAAAATAAACAATGATCACTCTCATACGACATAATTCTTGTAGCACATGAATGAACTTTAAAGGGACTGTACAGTACTGGTTGAGGTGGGGATTCATGTTTCGAACATTCCTATTAAAAGTGAGATAATGAAAAGCCTCTTATGAAATATGAAAGAGCATGTAATTTTAAGAAGGATTCAACTTTTATTTGATGAAAATTGGTTTTCAAATGGCTGGGATATCAAAAAAAAAAAGTGCTAATAATAAAAGGCGACATGTCACCACTTTATTAGGATCTCTTTGTTTCACCTTATTTTTGGATATCTCAGCCATTTCAAAACTGATTTTCATCGAATAAACTTTTGATACCGCTTAGAACTGCATGCTCTTTGACATCTCATAGAGTGGTTTCTGAATATCTCGCAAAACGTTAAAAGCTAAATCCTCACCCCGACCAGAACTGTACACACCCTTTAAACACTGCATGTCTGCATCATCACTGAATTAATCAAAGACGTAGAGAAAAATTTGTACTATGAACAACTTTTTTTTTTAAATACTAAAGGCAGGTATACAATGACTCATATCAGAGTAGAATAACTGGATTTGACTGCCATCAACACAGCAAATTGATTGATTGATAGTATAATGTATGCACAGTAATCAATCCGAACATACATATCAAGAGACTTCTGTGTGAGACAGTACTCAACTCGAATTGGAAGAGAAACAAAACGAAAACAAAAACAAAAAATCCAACAACCATGAAATCATCCTATTGTACTCTGCCAGCCAGAGTTATAACTGACACCAGGAGAGTTCAAAACAATCGCAATATACTGTACTGTACATTTATAAATGACATGACTGATGTTGTGGTCGTATGGTCTTGTGGTTTTTTAGGAGGCAAGCAGTAAATTGCCAATTGAAAACCCCAACAGTGTACCTCACCTGCAACAAAGAGTATGACTTTATTTGTCCATCAAATGCAAGAATGCCCAAACACACAAGACCACCGAGGAAAAAAAAAAAAGGAGAAAGAAAGAAGGAAAAACAGGGGTGATGAACGTGTGGCGCCAAAATTGTGCCTCTCTCGAAAATTGACATTTGATGAGGGAAATGACCTTTATGATCCTTGGGTACACAATGCTTTCAGCATTTTGCAGGGTACACCGTGCATGACACAAGAGCTCACAATGCTCTTGACTCAGACAGGGCAATGAAAAAACATAAATAATTAATGTGTATCTTCACAGCTACCTTTAACTGTATGGGAGTAGCATCAGTGCTGTAGTAGTCCTCAATATTTTTGGAAAACAATGCTATCGTATAAATTGATTATGATATCGAATAAACATGGTATAATATGTACATATAAAAATGGCTTTTAAAAAAACTAAAAACAGAAAAAACAAATGCAGTTTGCATACTTGGGTGTGAGAAGCTAAATTCATGCTTTGACTTTGTAGCTTTGTATTTTCAATTTCACGATTGTTTCAAAATCAAGCAATTGGTAATTCATCTTTAAGTGCTGCTATACTTCATAATGAAAAGTAAAAACTATAATGTGCCAAGTATCATCATAAAGTCATCTACTGCTAAAATGATCATATCCTAGACTAACGAAGAAAATTCCCTTGCTATATTTGTACTTTACATATCACCCCAAGAACTGATTTTTATTACAAAATGTAAGTCAATACTAAAAAAAATAATAATGATAATGATAATGATATAATAATAATATAATAGGAAATATTGGTATGGGCATGTTTTGAGATATCAGGGGCCTACCTCATAATGAGGTTTGCACTTATATTTGTTGGATTAATTACAGTTGTTATGGTAACAGTCTGTAAATGATTCACTAGTTAGAATTAAGAAAGATGATGCCCCACTTATAACAATTATTGCAAATTTAGATACAAGAACTGTATCAAAACTCCATGTGAAATGGGTCCCAGGTACCAAAAACAACTGACAACTATTTCTTACAGTAGTACTTTCACAACTTTAATACCAATAATGAGAACTAGAGAGGTAGTAATTTTGTACAAATTTTGTGGAGTTACAGTGTAAAAGGAAAAAAAGTTGGCAATATTCAATTCCACTCCTTATAACTCGTGTAAAATTCAGACAGACTGAATGACCTTGTTCCCTTAAACTGGACAATTATAAACCAAGAAATTTCAGTAACAAGTTAAAGAGTAAAAATTCAAAGTTTGACATGTACATGCTTCCACAAAACTCAATCACAAATGAGACATACATGTACAACGTATGCAATAAGATGAGTTACATGTTCTGCATATTGACGCTACCACATCAAGTGCTTACATACAGTGTACATGTACGAGTACCATTCATGGTTTGTCAATAATGCAGCGCTCTCAGCTATACCTGCAACACCTCACATCTACTGTAATCATTGCTAAATCATTTCAACATTTGATACCGGTATGTGGAATTACTGAATTTCATCTCTGTATAACTCTGATAAAATCTATAGACAGCCACTTTTGAATGACTTCCACACAAATGATTGGGTCAAACTTGTGAGGCCATGATATCAAGGCATACGGTAATCTTATCATAAATTGCGCATACATTGTACATCACTCCAGTGCAGTTAAAATGTTGAAAACTGTAAAATGCCATATTTTCTTAGTGTTGATCATATCCTGATGAAGACTATTCAAAATATAAATTACTCATTTATAGATTTTCCCCTATAACCCATTGAGGACGAGTTCCGAGTATACTCGGGTAGGTGTCTATGGGAAATGAGTGTTGTAGCAAAAGCAGTCTGTCCTCAATGGGTTAATGCTTGTCCTGTTAGTGGAAGCTTAACCACTTTGTACATATTGTCACTATAACTAAAGGCAACATGCATTGACACTCACCATGGTGTTAAGGTACCTTCTTGTCTCACACAATGTGCCTCACATGAGTTTCAACAAGTATACTTCTCACCTTGTTGCCTGCTCCCCCTTGAACAATGAACTGAGCCTTGTTTGAAGCAGTTGTCTTCTTGTCAAATTCTAATTCTGAACATGCCCTGTGTTCAATTATTCCATGTGAGTTTCAGTGTGTGAGTCACCTTCTTGCCTTCTCGTTGCAACAAGGTACCTCAGAGGCAAGTTTGAACAAGGCACCTTGAACTCACCTTTTCATCCTAAAAAAGAGCACCATGTAGAGTTAGGAGAAGTTGCCTTTTTACCTTTTCATCTCAAAGACAGTGCTTTAATACAAAACATTCAAGTTCGAACAAGTCACCTTGGCACCAAAAGACTTTTGAGAAGTTGCCTTCTCATCCTGGATATGGGGCCTGATAATTAGAAGTTTGAATAAGTGACCTTCTCACCACAAATACTGTAAGCTTCTGCATTGTCTGCTTTCAACTGACAGAGATAATGTACCATCTCTTCACTGTAGACCCGAGAGAGATAGTGAAGTACGAACAGTACCTACAGAGTTCGGTATGACACATTTCCTTTGTTGCTTTGAATTTTGAGAGAGCAATAGACAGATAGATAGAGATAGATAGATAGATAGATCTAGATAGATAAAGAGAGATGGATTGGTATTATGGACAAAAGAGCATAATTATTATTTTTTTTTTTAATCAGTTATAAAAGCTGAGGATGTGGGGGTCAACTATGAACATATTTGTATGCTAGTGTGCAGTAAGTTTACATTAAACCCTTTTAATAAAAGGGGATAGAATGAAACATGATACTTTACTAGCTGATTCATCAGCTCTTTACACATTGTATTCATATTTCTAGAGCACAAATATCAAACAAGTTCACAAACTATATGGTTCCTCATCAAACACGGCTGAGTAAATGTTTGCACCATTGGCTAGTATTAAAAGCAGGCAAAACAAAATATTTGCCGAAGCAGCTTGTCTTGGGCCCACAACACTACACAGTGTATTAGTCTGATCCCATTCTCTCTTCAACAGGAAGAGACATTTTTTTTTTTGTTGAAGCCAATGCTTTTCATATCAAACACAGTCACACTGGAGGGGGCAAGGGCAGTATCCATTCAAAAAGAATCAATCTAATGAAATATAACTGTACTTTCAAGTAAACGGAAGAACAGAGAGTATCTGTCCAGATGAAATATCTATATTCCCCGTGGTGCATTCACTTCCATCAGCACTATAGTCTAGCTTGTTTAAACACAACTATACTGACCAAGCAGCATCTCAGGTTTGGATTTGGGGCAGTGAAATCCTGCAGGATCAAACTTTTCATAATGTTGATTCTGAGAAAACACCGAAGTGACAAACTAATGTCATATTTCAAGCTCCATGCTTTGCAGAAAGCTCACATAAGGACAACACTCTTTGTACTAAATTAAAATTACCAGTGAATTCTTGACTCAGGCAGGGTTTAGAGTATGAGACTACGCTGGTATTATATATAATGAACAAGCATCAAGTCAGCTAGGCATTCAACTTTCATCTCAATCCGCTCCAGGCTTTTATGAAATTAACAACAAGGTCCAAGTGAATAGGCAGAGGATAGGTCCATTAACTTTAGTCTGGGCACACAAACCATTTCTATCATTTTCCCCAAAACAAACCTAATTCATGACTCAACTGCAAGTTTCACATTCTTCTTGTAAACTATGCATCTTTGAAGGATGTCACCAATCATTACGAAGTTGTAGCTAATGCACAGAATTCATTATATCAGTGGTAAAGAAACCAAGTCAGTTTGCAATCAAGCACATCACCGCCTCCAACCGTAGACTACTACTCGATGTGACCGTTAATCTGAACTAGATATGAAAGCTCCACTTCAAAGGCTGCACTCTCTCAGATGCCACTGAATGCACTAGATACTGTTAAGTACAACATGTGCTGTGCATCCATGCATCTCATGATGGCTACATCTATGCAAATGAGATCTTACCCCCCCCCCCCACATTCCAAGAAGAGAAAATTCTGCTTTAAAGGCACATGAGTCCTCTCCTCTTGTTTCTGAGTACACTGTCTAGTTGCATACACATAGTAGATAACACATAATGTACATTTCATTCAGCAACATTTGCTGATATTTTCCACCCTGTGGTTTCACACATCATTTATCATATTCACATACCTCACTACACCATTGTTACTCTCTTCCCTCCCCCCCCCCCCCCCCTCTCTCTCTCTCTCTCTCTCTCTGTCATTGATAGTACCGGTAATTCTGGCACAACTATCATTTCTAAAAACTTTCACTGAGAAACATTATCCTCTACTTGAAGAAGGCACATATTATGCCAATTTGCTGAGTCTGGCAGGGTAGAAAGAAAATACAGTCAACCTTGCTTAAGTCGACCTCGCATTTAAGTCAAATAATCGCCCATGTCAAAGATCTTTTCTAGTCATCATATTCTCTTTACATTCCATGGATTTGAATCCCTCATAAGTCAAATTTTCTCTCAGTTGAAGCTACAGATTTCTTCAGTCCAAACAGATTTGACTTTAAAAGGGAAAGTTGCCTATAATTGCATTTATAAAGTGCACAGGCAAAAAAAAAAAAATATGCAACTTAACACAAAATACAATAATTCTAAGAATCCAACAATCCCCTTGATGTTCATAAGATGTACTTGCACACGGTGCCACTGAATTTTAGAAGAGAAGAAAGACAAACTTACACAGACAAACTGTCAGACAAATAAATAGAGGTAGGGCGAGATGGATGACAGGTTGGATACATGGAGTCAGGAATGACACCACATTTTACTATGCTTTTATTTTTTTCCTACAACGTACAATGTACGTGTATTTACAGGGATCGTATAGTTTTGGTTGAGACCATATTTCAGGTTTCTAACATTTTTTGGTGAGATAATGAGAAACCTCTTATGAAATATGAAAGAGCATGTAATTCCATGAGGAATTCATTTTTGAAATGGCTGAGATTATTACCAAAACAGTGCGATGTTAATAAAGTGTGGGACCCACACTTTTTTTTTTTTACGATCGCTTTGTTTTACTTTGTTTTTGGATGTTCAGCCATTCCAAACCCGATTTTCATCAAATAAACTTTGAATTCCTCTTAGAATAGTATGCTCTGTACTGTGTATTTCATAACCTTGTGTTTTCTTGGTATCTCGTTAAAAGTTAAAAGCCCAATTCTCATCTCCACCAATACTGTACCATCCCTTTAACCATCATTTACAGAGTACTTTGTTTTGCTCAAGGACCAATCATTGAAAAAAGATGAAATATATTGCCTTCTGTGGAAAATATAACATGCACATGAACAACTTTAACTAAATGTTAATCTGGGGGAAAAAATCTACTGATCTACGAGGAAGCATTTTTTTTTTCTTTAGTGAAATCACCGAGATGATAAGGATAAAAAATGCTTGAGTGAAATTGGAAGATGGTGAAGAGAGATAAGAGCATTATATCTTCCATGATATGGGCAACTCCAATCATTTACAGCCATCTTGTTATTTACTGAAGTACTCTTTGCTTGTTTTCTTCCTGACCTTTCATTCTGAGTGACATTATTTTTGTATTGAAATGTATGGTAAAACATTCTCAACTCCACTGACATTATGCCAGGTTGTGTGAATCTCAACGCAGACAGTGGAACACA
Organism: Diadema setosum; assembly: GCF_964275005.1. Classification (NCBI taxonomy): domain Eukaryota; kingdom Metazoa; phylum Echinodermata; class Echinoidea; order Diadematoida; family Diadematidae; genus Diadema; species Diadema setosum. The sequence continues at coordinate 11,773,048 of NC_092692.1, read as the reverse complement.
TAGGTCGGTAAGAAAATATCCAATTGCACATTGAGATTTAAGCTCGATTACGTTTCCTGCAAGTGTGACCAGGTTTGGGCGCAACTTCGATACTCGTGTTACGGCACCTGACGCTGACTTGTGACACCCGAGGTGCCAAACTGGCCCACACATTTCCAGAATTAGCCCTCAGAAGCTTGCAGCAGCTGCAACCCTGTCACAATCAGCAGACACCTTAGCCAGTGATTAGCTGAGATAATATTTTTACAGTATTTATCTGCGGCAGCTCAGACTCCTTGTAAACTTGAAGAGGCCACTGGCTGAATACCGCAAGGACAGACTTATCACGAGCACATCTTCCGATCTTTATGTAATCAGTATACACGTATCTGATTCGCCAGGTACACTTGTAGTACTGGCTGCTCTTCAGTAATGACCATCAATCTAAAAACAAAACAAAAAACAAAAAAAAACCAACAAACTCTCCAGATGATAGGTGATATGAAAAGTGGGATTTGGAATCACTGCACTCTTAGTTTTATATAAAACAAAAAAAAAGTATGCTTTTTTCTTCATATCTACATGTATGAATATCATTCAATACTATTTCATATTTCTCTATTATTATTATTATTATTATTATTATTTATTCGGCAATTGCAAAACAATACAAGTGACGACAGAGAAACAAATAAAACAAGCAAAACACAAGAAAACAAAGTGTCAGGCTTTCCCTGTTGAGCTTCCCTATCTTCTAGAATGATACCAAAAATGAACAGTCATGTAAAACTGTTTCTTCTAAAACATTTGTCTCCTAAGTCTAAATGAACAAAACTGATAGAACATATTCCATTTTAAAATGGAGAACTGGATTGTTAGCAGTGTCTACATGACGTTCACTGTAGAAAAAACATGGGCTCATAAATTCAAGCTCTTGAATCAAAAAGCACATTATATCAGTACATATTTTTCTCTAAGTTAGTCTAAGTGCACTTATTCAATATTTCACATTACATGGTATGTGATAAAAATTTTTTAAAAACAAAGCAAACAAGTGCTTAGACTTTTTTTTTTCATTTTTACAATTTACAGTTTGTGTGGGTGTCTATTTTTTCTCTCTCTCCTTCTCTCTCTTTCTCTGATTTGTAATTCTAACTTTCATTCAGCCATACTTTATACATCACATTTCATTCTGGTGTGGCTTGATAAAGCAGTACTGTGTAAAGGCAGGTGGTCCTTCTGTAGTTGATAAAGTTATGAATGGAAAAGATCAGCCACAGTGAATGTAAAACCAGGGAGGTGGTGTAAAACTGTGTGGTTGCCCTGTGCAAAGTGAGGAAGGGGTGGGGGAGGAGGATTTGTTAACCTGACAAGCCAATAAATGATGCATAAAATTTGATGATACGCTGTACACTGCACACTGCAAGCCAGCAAGCATGCCAGAAGCATAATTCGTATAATGTATGTTATAGATCTATAGCCACAAAACCTGGTCATGGAGAGCTTTACCATGAACATCAGCTGCTCTGCCAGATGCTTGACATATCACACAGTACCATCACAATTCAAAGAGCTGCCATGGTGAGGAGGGGGAGGGGGTTAGAAGAGGAAGAGGAGGAGGAGGTAGAGGAGGAGGAAGATATCAGCCAGTCCTACTGTCATTTCTCCCAGCCCCACCAGGGAAGTGAGACTTTTCACTTCCCTGCTGGTCCCACAATGGTTGGCAAAGTTTCTGCAGAAATCAAGTTGGTCTTGCAACAGAATGGTAACGACTTGTATAGTATGGTACAAAAAACACAAGTTTTATAAAGAGAGTGCAACATCAACATCACTGCTCATAATCCTCAGATAAACAATTTGTGTCCTTACTGTCATCATAATCATGATCATTATAAAAAAATGCTTCTGCTACGGGAATAATCAGTTATCATTAATTTGTCTATGAATTCATAATACGTGAAGGCAAGGCTCAGTGCAGTGCCTGTTGTCATGGCCTTGTGTATATTCAAACAAATTACATAAGGGCTATTAATTCTCAAACAAATTATGAGTCACGAGGCAGGGTTGGATAATATCATTTTGTCAATCCATGTTACTTTCATGATATCATGGGATTAAATTAAAAACGTGATATTTCTGCATAATATCTGGAATCACCATAATGACAGAATCTCCTGCCAATAAGGGGTACATAAACAGTGTATCAATTTGACCCACATCTACAATTGTACATATAACTGCAATGAAAAACAAACAGAGGAAAAAAACAAACAAACAACAGATATATTGTGTGTATTGATATTCAGGCCCAGAGATATTCATGGAAGTAGATCAAGACTGCCTTTATCATGATGATCTTGAAATGTTCAAGTTTTTGTGGGACCATGTGCTATGACGCCGGGGTCACAAGAAGCCATGCACTAGAACTCCTGACTTTTCTGGTCAAGTGGTACTTGTTGATAAGAACAATTCTGTGTCTTATCAGCAATGATAAGCAATGTGTGAACAAGCTCTTGGTTAGAGGAGGAAGTCTCATATCGTGGACAGTAGCTACCATCAATGGTACCATACTTGTAGTGTGAACGAACCTTTCACATAGCTTTTGACCTGTAAGTAGGCTATGACAATAACTCTGTTAAAGATTTACTAGTGTCGTGTTGTTGGTGCATTGTTTCTTGCTTTTGAAGTTTTCATTTTGTCTGAGATCACATGTACAGATGTCTGCTTAGAAATTGGTTCATCCCTAGCCCCAAGCTCTATCCTGCTCTTGAAGAGATGCCCTCAGTATTGAAATAATGCAATAACAGTATGTGTGGTAATATTCAAGAAATTGGATGACACTTCATAATATCATTTTAATCAACTCCTTCTTCTTCTCTATAGCTCGATGTGCCAGGCTGCTACCATTCACTGACTACTAGTATTGCCAGTCAAGTGACACAGACTACGAGGGGTTGGCATCTTCAAACTGTTTTCCTGTGCAAGTCTGTGAAATGTTTAGTAAATGTTTAGTTGTCAACATGTAGGGATGCATCACATAAACCTACATAAACAGTAATCTAAGATTCTATCTCCTTGAAGATTTACACTCCGTGTAACAAATTGCTGTTTTTGCCTTTTGGACATCAGCAAGACATGTTGTCTTTCCTGGAAAGTCATTGGTTCCTCCTAGTGGTGCTATATCATTTAACAATAATGCAAGCTAAAATCAAATCCATAACAGAAAAATAAAAACATTTATGAAAATGAAGTTTTCATGCATTTATAAGCAAATCTATACTGGAGTCTCTGTGTTGAATATAAAGTGGTATTCTGCTACAATTATGTACTTTCAAAAGGGCCACTAGCCAAACTGGAATAATTAAACAAAAACATTAAAACACAAACCGTCACAAGAAAGACTTAATCTAGCCCAATAAATTCAAAGGTAAATTTGGCCTTATACACCCACAGTTTTAAAGATTTCTAAGCAAACACATCAGGCAGATTTTCAACTCTAAAATACATTAGGGTAATTAACCTACATTTTATAATGGCAGAGGAAAATTAAATACAATTATGGTGAATTAAATTTTTTTTCCCATTACCTTCAGTTGTTTGTACTTTTTCTTTGCTGCACTGTTCAAGTCCTCATGCACTTTATCCAGCAGCCAGATGAGAAACTCTTGTGCATCATGTTGTTCATTCCCACGATACTGACTTCCATGCTTGGCAACTGTTCGCTTGAATTCTGTTGTGTGGTGTGGCGAGTACTTGCAGCCCCATATTGCCCTCAGAAGAACTGCAAGTTGTTCGGTGACTTCTCCCTTCGTTCCAAATTTTTTGCTCACTTTCTTCGTGCGATGCAGATCGGTGCGGTACTGTTCCAGGACAAAATACTCTGCAAGCAAATCGGTGTTGCTCAGACACTGGACGATGGCATTCATGAAGCACGTGTTACCATGGTTACGGAGACCGGAGAGACCAGGAACACGTCCATGTAGGAGGACAGGGCTGCAGGGGGGAGACATGGGGGAGAACTGCTCAGCGTCGCCATTGGCAATGACACTTCCAGCTAACCCTTCCTGCTCTTGCGAAGGGCCAGATGATTTGGTGTCCTCCATGCTTCCAATCTGACGCACCATCTTCTGGATCAGTGATCCAAAGGCCTTGAAAGATGGCTTCCGGGAGAGCTTCTTCTTTCCGGGACTGCCGACAGATGAAGAGAAAGAAGAGTTCAGACTGTCATCATGGTCACTCCCACTGCTGTGTTTGGTAGGAGTGTTGGAACTCGACACTGAGCGAGACAAGATGGGCCGGGGGCTAGACTCTCTGTTGTAACCACGGTAACGGTCATTTCCCACTGAACCACTGCTATGTTGTATTGATGTTGTTCTTGATTCAGTGTGTGACAGCCTAGAACCACTCTGGGACTGGTGTATTGTTTGTGACGCCCTGTATGCATAGTCTTCAGACCCTAGGTGAAAACTAGCAGCTCTTGTCACAGATGAAAGGTATTCTCTTTGGCCATTTTCTCTGTGGTGAAGGACCTCACGCATGTCCTCTCTCTGGGTATACTGATGCAGCTGGTTCGTGCCAAATGCTTGCTGCTGACTGTGGGGATAACTGAAAGGATTAACATCTCCATAGCTGTGGCCATTTAATAAGTGTCTCTGAGTCCTTCCTTTGGCCCTCACTGAGCGGGGCAAACTAGCTGTTTTACGCTTCCACAATTCATCTCCGGAATGAGTTTCCATTGCTACTGCTGCATGTCTTGATGGTGGAGCTCTCGATTTATTCCACTGGGTATTATTGTAATCCATGTGTGAGGAGTGTTGCCTTGAATATCCGTTCACGTATTCCTCAGTAGTGTTTCGAGAGCCGTAGCTCCGATCACCTCGCGAACCCCGAGCGTAGGCTTGCGGCATAGCAGCCGCTGTGCTCCCGTTGATTTGCTGTTGTCCCCCATCAGACTCGTTGAGTGCGGCATCGGACACAGAACGTCCGTAAACGGAACGACTGGCCATTTCTCTAGACTGTAAATACAATCTCACTCCACTACATACTAAGATCCTGACCGAATCATTTCGTTTAGTCCCTTTTTAAGACTGCTAAAACGGTGAAACATAAGGTCCCCTTTTCCTGGCCATATCCCTTTCTAGGATACCGCGCAATGTCAAGCTTCGATGATGATGCAGAGAGAAAGAGATTATCATCAGAGTGGTAGTGCTCGTACCTCACTGCATGTATGGGCTGCGCTGATGAGGAGGCGAGCGCTTCTAAACGCACGCAGAGCTACATGTCGCCGCAGCAAATGATTGTTGCACTGTGGTACTTGTGGAGCTGTGCGTTTGTTTATTGATACCATTCTGCAGGTACAGGTGCAGCTGTTCATCCCCCTCTGCTCTGCATCCGTACTTGGATGGAGTGGTGGTATGCAAGTCGGAGGAGTTTTCAAGGATGGTTGCTGAGACGAAAGGGGATATGTATTAATAAAATCATGTATCACTTAAATGTTAGCTTGCTGCAATACTGAACTATTACTAGTATATCGGTTTTCCGTCACCATGCACTCAACTTTGCGCTGGGGGGGGGGGGGGGGGGGCCGGGGGGGGGGGTGGTCAATAGGGATTGGTGACTCAAAAAGTGCAATTGAAGGTTCAAGAAAATACCATCAACGGTTGGAAGGATGGGGGCGGACGGCAGCCCTGTACATGATGTATGTTGATGAAAATGAATAATTCTTTGCGATATGCAGGCACACCATATCTGATAGCGGGAAGAATTTCTTCAGATAAGCCAGGTCACCTCCCAGTTCAGATCAAGACACACATTGTTTTCTGTCACGAACTTTGAAATTAAAAACATATTTTTGTTTACATTTTCTTGCTCTTCTTCCTTTTTTAAGTTTTGTTCTGAACGAAGTCTCCTCTATAGAAATCAAATAAATTATCAGAGACTGAATAAGATACAATTTACAAAATCAGAGTGAAGATTACTGTTCACCACGTCACCTAATAAGTAAACTTTTCTTAAGCATGTTTCAGGGCTACTGAAATACGTTTGGATTATGCAGGGCTGAATACACTTTACACCGTTTCTTCATGTCAAAGTGAAAGCAGAGGTGAAGAGCTCAGGGGTTGTGCCACAGAACTCTACAGTTCTGTGGGTTTTGTGCATGTCCGATGAAGAGGAAATCAAGAAAACATGGTCATCTGGTTCGTCGTAAGTGGCGCTATTTCACTTCACATTCTCATTCATCTCTTTTTAGGAGTTGAAGAAGACGTGCGCGGTGACTGTTTTCCGTAATAACACTGAGGCTGCACATAATCCTCATGGAAATTACCACAGACTTTTGATGATCATCGTTGATCATTGCCCGAATCCAATTACGAGGCTGATTTCATGAGAAAATCTTGATCTACAACTCACTGCCCTGCGTTTCATGATCTACTAGTACTTTACATTTTACAAATTCCCCATGGAAAACAGACAAGAAAAATAATTAAACAGAATTCTTCTATTATGCGACGGCAGCTCAGGTAAAATTGATGTCGTTAATCAACGTTGCCTCTGTATCTATAGAGGGTTCAAGCCCATGGTCTTCGAAGACATTACCTTATAGTGCCTGCAGACAAAGTCCACATCGTGCTCTATGCGTCAGACTTCAGTTTGAATCACAGTACAATTTTATCACTTTTAAAGAACGCATTGAAGAATGAATTAGATATAAGCAACGGGGGGGGGGGGGGACATTACTCAGTGAAGAATACTAGTGTACTCTAAACATGTCCTTTATTCATGAAGATATTACTAAGTCTACCATTGTCGTTTACTCTTTCCGGATAAGACGTCCACGCGTGTTACAACACTATTATCTTATAAAATATGCCCTAAGTTCAAGAAAGAAAAAAAAATGTGGTAGTCTCAAGTTAGTAAACACAAGCAGTTAAGCTTTGTCTGTCCAGCACCTTTTACAGATCGCACATACGCGGGAAACACTTCTCAACGACCTTATTATCAAATTCAATTGTACGTTGGTCACATGAAAGCCTTTTCCTTCTTCTTCGTCTTCTTTTTTTTTTCTTTTTAATTCCAAATGTAAATCTTTCATTGGTAACATATTCAAGAAATCAACAATTCATTATTGCATCCCCTTCATAATACATATTCATAACGAACATTAATTGGTTTAATTATGTTACCCAAATGGCTTTAGAAGAAAGAAAACAAAGCATTTATCTCAAACAAACTACGGTGCGACATTAATACACATATAGGTTTGTTTATCTGCTTGTTTGTTTGTGGGTTTTTCTTTTGGCGGGTGTGGGTGATTCAATTCCTCTTTCTACAGTACCTCCTGTACCACAATGCCTTATATCTTAGCAATCTCACGTTTTGTGTGTTAAAAATATTTTCTCCATAATCGAGAATAACCTTTCGTGGCATTTCCCAAAATTGGTAAAAGTATATGACATTGGCACTCTATTTAACAGCACACTCTGAAAATCCCGCATGTGCCAGTCAGCAATGCATGGGACAACTTTGAACATAAATATTGTATCAGCCTTCTGAAAATATTACTCTTACATCATGCAATACATTTTCTTATCAATGTATCTTCAAACCTTCGATAATATACAAAAACAAACAAACAAACAAACAACTCTATACAAAACTGAACTCTGTAATTACTATACTGATCGAATTCATACAATAGTGATTTCATTATTCGTTGTCGGCAACCAATACTTATGTACTTCAGTTATTCGTTGTTTTATGAAACAGTTTACTATCATAATTATAGTAACGTTAAAAAGTTTCACTCTCTATATAAAGATAGCTGACTGTCTCTTTCACTTACCGCCAGAATAAACCTTTTGATTATGATACTGTCTTGATAAGCTAAATAAAGCCCAATGGGTTTTGGCAAATTACCAGCTTATTACACTGCAGTCCTTGATGTTTTTGCTTGCCAATTTCCCCGTAACATCCACACACCGCATGCATGTGTAGAAGTCATCCCTTTAGTCCTGGTAGTGTATTTTCAATTCAATTCAAATGAAATTTTATTTCCAATAACACATGTTTTATTACAACAAAAATGCATTATGTATTAACTAATTTTTCGAAACAATTGCGTTAATGGAAAAGAGGGACCCACGTATATAAAAGACAAGCTTGTAGGAATGTGGCACGCAAACTTACAATAGAATGAAATTAATGTAACGGTACGGAAAAACACACATGCACACACAGGTACAAGACGCTCACAGTAAACAAGAACGTAGACAGGAGGGTTACAGCTCGTTATTCCGAAGGTTCGTTATTCCGAAGTTTCTTTAGTCCGAAGATTCGTTATTTCGAAAGTTCGTTATTCCGAAAATGTGATAAGGTTTGTTTTTCCGAAGGTTCACTAATCCGAAAATAAAAAAGGTTCGTTATTCCGAAGGTTCGTTAATCCGAAAATGGAAAAAGCTCGTTATTCCGAAGGTTCGTTACGAACCCTATTTCATTTCGGATCAACGAACCTTCGGAATAACGAACCTCTTTTTAGGTATAGGGAATTTGTGTGTTTCGGATTAACGAATCTTCGGAATAACGAACAGCACCTGACAGGACAAACAATGAGACAAAGGGAAAGGACTGGTTAGAAGGAGAAGGAAGGAGGGAAGGAAAAGAAGGAAAGGAGGAAGGGGAGGAAATGAGATGACAATATCATCATGACACTACAAATTATATTGATTTCTATAATAGTTTACAGTAGGTTATTTTTTCTTATTCCATATACCATATAACTGTTTTCTTTACTGTATGCATGATTATCTCTCTCTCTCTCTCTCTCTCTCTCTCTCTCTCTCTCTATATATATATATATATATATATATATATATATATATATATATATATTATGTAGGACCTATATATAGTTGTTGTTTTTTTTTTCATAAGATAAGTCATCATCAAAAGCACTTTGTATATGAATGTCAACCAAAACCTATTAGTACTTTGGGCACATAAATGAAGATGTGGATTTATATCTCACCTATTGATTATCATGCCACTCTTCATGAAAATCGGACACATTTACGAGTCCACGGGTCATAGAGCTCACGAATCATACAGCTCACGAGCTAGTAACAAGACCCACACCCCGAGCTTTACAGTCCACAGGCCAAAAGGTCCACGAGTGTGAATTCGATATTACATCACAGGATTTAATTTACGTGAAGTGCCGAGTTCATGAACCATTTTTTTGCTTATAGTGTCAAGCTCGTGGGCCCTATTTACCTAATGTCTATATAGTAGTGGGCCTGTTTCACTATATTTATAGCTTGTGGGCCTGTCTGACTTGGGGTCTAGCTCGTTGGCTTTATGATTCGTGGGCCGTATGACTCGTGAGTGTATGACTAATGGACCTTAATACAATCTATACTCGCGGGCCGCGCGGTTCGAGGGTGTTGAACTTGTGGAATATACTCATTGTAAACAGTATAGGCCTTACATCGTGAAAATATAGAGAGCGTATTACAGTATAACTAAACATTATAGGAGAACAGGAATATCATGTACATATACTGTACGAAAGATTGTATGGAAGGCTCCACTGAAAAGACATGCAATGCTTGTAATATGATATACTCATATCACAGGACTCGACATTACCGGTGGTCCGGGGCCACTAATAATAATATTGGTGTCGGGACATGCACATTTATGTTTGGGTTGCCCGATTGAGTAAATGAGTTTCAAAATTAATTGTTAATGTTTTGATTCGCACCACTATAGACATGTCTTTTTCGGGGCACCAAACTTTCAGATTCAAAGATTTTTGTGGCCCTATAGAACGAGCCATCAGACAAAAATGTTTGTGTCGAGCCCTGCTATATGATTATGAATGTGGACCCCTCTGAAGATGAAAACCAATACAAAAATAAGTTGAATTGAATTGAATTGAATTGAATTGAATTGAATTGATTTGAATTGAATTGAATTGAATTGAATTGAATTGAATTGAATCGAATCGAATTGAATTGAATTGAATTGAATCGAATTGAATTGAATTGAACTGAATTGAATTAAATTGAATTGAATTGAATTGAATTGAACTGAATTGAGTTGAACTGAATTAAATTGAATTGAATAACTTAAACTGCACTGGTCTTACACTCGACACACAGTGAACAGTTCCAGCACATGTATTTTCATATTTCACTTCACATCTATACATAATACTATAAAAAAATACAAACAAGCAAGATACAAAATATGATATAAAGTGGGTCATGATAAGAAAGTGTGTCAGCATAGTACATAAAAGACAATTCTCTTTAACATGTGAAATATTATGAAGGAACAGCAATAAGCAAAGCTTGTAACAGCGGGTTCCATAGGAAAAAAAGTACCAATGTAAATTCGTTCTGCAATGGAGATAGGACACTAAGTACCAGGGGCCGCGGAACGTTTTTCATTGTGGGGGGGGGGGGGGGGGGCTGCGGGACCGGGGGGGGGGGGAGGGGGGAGGGGTGGCAAGGTCAAGACCCCCCCCCCCCCCCCCCCCCGCTTTGACGGGAAGAATCTTAGGGCTGAATCTTTGGGAATTGAAATTCATGAGTGTTGTGATTTTTTCCCCATTTTTTTTTCGATTTTTTTTTTTTGACGAACCAAAAGTGTGGGGCTGCAGCCCCCAGCCCCCCGCTTCCGCGGCCCCTGAGTACCAATGACGAAACTATGATAAATGAAAGCTAAGTTCGGAAGCCCTCTTCAAGTGACAAGACTGACATGGCAATAACACAACAGAAGAGACAAGTGGAAAATAAAATTAACGGAGACAGCGACCTGCAGAAGTATATCGAAGTAGTTAATAGGCTGCATGAAGAGGGAAAGGAAAGTAGAGGAATTACAGAAATGACATGGGGAGAGACAAAGCAGTAGCAACTGTGTGCATTTGGGTATTATCATACATGTAGCAGCAATGAAATGAGGAACAATGTAGATTTTGCAATTGAAAAAGAACAACCCTATAATAATGTACAATAATGGTAATAATGATAATAATGATAGTAACAGTAGCAGTAGTAGTAGTAATCGTATTAGTACCCTCTAAAAAATCGAGTAAAGATGTTCACTCTTGAAGAAGTGAATAACAGAAAAGAGTGAATTTAGAGTGAAATTGGACTGATGTGTTTTGAGTGAAAATTGCACATTGTTAAACCTCAAAAGCTTAACCACATTCTATGTTATTAATTTTTTTCTGGTGCCACTTCCGGGGTGAAAAAAAGGGGGGGGGGGGGGGCAAAGTGGTTACACCCTATGTATTCCTATGTACATGTATGGTGCAAAAAAAAAAAAAAAAAAAAGGTGGGGGGGGGGGGGCGAGCCCATCCCCCTCCCCCCAGTTTGTTTTTCCCAGGTTTTGTTATGTTGGATCTATTTATATCTATTTTCCTCTGTATAGTGCCGACGAACCACTCTGTGTGTGTGTCTATGCGTGTGTGTGTGACCAACTGATGCTCTAGCGCATTTCAAATATCATTATGAGCGGGGGGGGGGGGGACCATGTTATCTTCAATGTTTCAGGGTTTTTCCCCTCGTACATTTGTATAATTATAAATGTATATATGTTATACAGTGTGTCTCCTGATCGGTATCAGGGAAACTCATACGTTGATTTATCTTGCCAAGGAACTGCGTACTGGGGAGGATTAATTTACATTGTTCAAAATTCGTTTCTGGTACATATATGTATGTGAGTGACGGAGGAGGAAAATAACTCAGGGGCAGATCCAGGAATTCTGTAAAGGGGGTGCAACTAATATTTCTGGTGCTACTTCTGGGTTCCATTCCATTTTTTCTTTTTTTTTAATTTCTTTTGTGTTTAACGAAAAATAAAGGGGGGGGGGGACGTGCGCGCCAGTTGCGCCCCCTCTGGATCCGCCCCTGTAAATGGTGATCTTCATGATGGAGGGTATGGTTTTTCATCAGTCTTGAGAGGCAATGGAGATGTCTCATCTATAAATCAAGTTTCCTTTCTATTGGGTCGCACTGCACATTAAACCTTGCCATTTTTTAGCGTTGTATATTACCATGTTAGTGTTGTTCATGTACGTACTTCTCGATCTCGGCTGGCTGGCCCTTTAAGATAGATTCATGTTGACGTGTTGTGGGTTTCTTTGCTGGTCAGTTAAGATCGAGAAGTCCATTCATAATGGGCCCCACTAACAAATTCTGCTTCTCATATCCATTTGCTTCATGTTCATTCATTACTGTGACTATGTCTGGTTTTCAATAAATTTAAATTGAAATCAAAATTCAAATGTTATAACTAGATTTTTTTTTTTTTAAATCACTGGTCTCAATAGTAAACAATACGCGTGCCAAACCTAACTTCCATTACTAACATCGAACTAATTTTGAGACAAATTGAACGTGTGTATGTAGACGTTGTTATATTTGAGTCAAGGTCTTATACAGTAACTATATTAATTTGAGGTCAAGATGAGCAATTCAAAGGCAGTGTTGTGACAGTTTCAGAATCACCGATGACAACTTGTTGCGCAATCCTTGCACAGACCTTGGAATTGTCTTTCTGCAGGTCGGAAGCGCCCTCTGTCATCATGGCACATTATACAGGTATTCATGATTTTTAGGGGGTTATAATATGTTGCTTTAATTATGACTTGAAAGAAATGCAAATATAAATTATTCATTATACAGAATAAACATTCAATTCAGGAAACAAATTACGGAAATTGTTATAGGATTGGCGCATTTATCACAACAAATGACAGTTCAATTATGATTGATTACCATTGTCTCTAAAATTAAATGGAATATTCCACTACACTCACTCGACTCGCTCATAGCCTCGCTAAACGCTCTCGCTCGCCGACTACACATGCGCAGCTCGCACCCCCATGTTGTGTCTACCTGGACAAACAGCTGCTATTTATGATGGCTGGAGCTGCAGAGAAACGATATTTTTGTGTTTTCAGTTCGTCCGTTGTCGACCTCTAGAATTTCGATGCGTTACATCAGAAACCAACTCCATAAAGGAGACTCCCGAATGAAAGCCAGTGGAGGGAAAATGCGTTTGCCAAAGGCAAGATTAGCTCGGACATGTTTGGGACCGCAAGTCGCTTGCAAGGTTACGTTACGTGGTTTATGTGCATAATATAGGAAGTGGATCTGCATGGTGTCTGTGCTGCAGTGTTTGTTGATCGTGTGAGAACCAACCCACTCGTCTCGGCTTACCCAACAGCCAGCTCACGTCACGCTGGTCCATTGCGATAATAGATAGGCCTATTTAGCTTTCAGTTAAAGGAACAGTTCAGTGTATTAAACCGCTATTGCATTTATCCTTTATATATAGCTGTAAAGTTCAAGTGTAATTTAAACAGTGTGTGCTCCTTTTGACCATAGAAAGTATAGTAGATCTAGGCCTACGATCTACGTGTCTGGCTAGTGAAGGTAAATTAATGATCGTTGATCGATGGTATTCAAAACTAGACGGTGGCTTCATTTCGTAGTGAATTATGTGATTAGATTCTGATGTGCTTCCATTGAGTATCACCTGGAATTGATATCGGGACATAGGTAGGCAAGTGTTTCGTGACGTGAGACGATCATCTGGACTGTGATGACAAGATGTAATGCGGATGATTCATACACGAAAGAGACGTGACCTGACAAAGTCGAAAGTACTGCTGTGGATGATGGATCAAACTTAGTTAACGTTGAGCAAAGGAAAGTGCTGGTTAATGTCTTTGTGCAACTATATATACCCAATCACTGAGATGTGATAAACACCATTTTGTCATTGAAAGCAGAGCGAAGGAAGCAGCTACAACTTCCAAGTTTGTACACTGCTTGCAGCTGCATTCCCAAGCTGATCACCCGACTGATGGAAATTTGTGTGGTTGGTTGGAGCAAAGTGCAAATGTGATTGATGGAGCTAAAGCCTGACTTCATCTGCTCCGATCCCACTCGTGACTAGCTGAACACCAGAGAGCATACATAATCAGCATAAAAGAGTTTTTGTTTGACAGCTGGTCCATCACTTTGGTTAACCTGCCCACCCTTGCCATACTGTGGGTCTATGTGCTATTTTGGTCTTCTTTCTGTTATTGCTTTTTGCCAAAATATATATGTCTACATATAATTCCTGTTGAGAGTGATGAAATAACTTTGATATTTTAAATACATTGATAAGTTTAGGAAAGGAAATATTAAAGAAAGAAATTCCACACAAACTTCTAGCCTTTTTAAAAAAGAGACAAGGTGAAATACATCTCTTTGTTAATTCATTGGATGTGAACATTCATCAAGTCGAAAAGCAAGTTCAATTACAAAGACAACACAACTTGTGACAAGATGGCGGCTATCGTCACCAACTTCCTTCCCGACTCGCCAAGTCAGGAAAACCTGAAGTCTCCCACTACTCCGACGGGGCCCGGCGGTGGGTTTCCCGGGATGGCTGCCAGTCTCTTTTCTCCAGACGCTGCAGTTAATGGGGATGAGCAGGACATGGGAGAACTCCATGCAAAGGTGAGGGCAAGGCATTGAATGTACAGTACACTGTATTTCATGTAGAATGTAATGAGCTCTTTTGCATCCGGGTATGAATACAGGTACATCAATTGATGCAGAGTATTGTGATTAGTAAAGAGAGCAAGAGGCCAAAATCCTGTATTAAAAGGCAGGTTGTAGGCAAAGCTATTAGTGACAAATACTAACAGTGTTGCAGTTCCCATGGGTTTTTTTTTTCTGTTTGTTTTTGTTTTCTTTTGTTTTTGTTTTTGTTTGTTTTTTTCAGTGAAGAAGAAACAAGTAGAGAGAATTTCTGTGTAGCTGATGTTCAAAATGTTCTTGTTCATGTTAGCTTGTAGTATACACAGTGTACATTTGTAGTTTTGTACACTGTCAAGCTACATGTACATGCTTGGCATGAAGAGACCAGTTTGGATGATATTGGATTACAATGAAGACAAACGAGCAGGTGTGCATTCATCTGCATACAGTTACAGTATCTGTACACACTGGCTGTGGTCTTGGATTTCAGAAAGCAGAGTACAAAGTCCACATGGCGATCCCTGGTCATAGAGTGGAGCATCTTGACAACTCCCCAACCCAAATAGGTGTGCATGAAATATGATCTGTTTTTAGGCTTTCCATGGTATTTACTGTTGATTATTAGCATTCTCCCCAATCCCCCCCCAAAAAAAAAAAAGAAAAAAAGAAAAAAAGTTGATCCATTGTGACGTGACAACCAACTCTATATCAACTGCCTCACTGTAGTGTATATATAATGTTTGTCCTTTGGTGACTTCTGAAGTTGTTTTTTGTCTTGTTCTGCTGACAAAGGACAAGCTGGTGTGTCCATCTGATGCTGTGTACGAAGCCCTGCAGAAACAGCTTCAGGAGAGACTGGACGAGGGCCAGGGGGAGATGATCTATGCCGTTGGAATTGGAGGTGAGACAGTAGTGCAGTTACCCAAGATGCAATTATTTTCTGGTCATGCCCAGATTGCTCGACCCTGTCTGATGATGTATTTAATCCTTTTTACACTATAAATGCACTCCTGCACAGTGGCTTGCTGTTCAACAAAGCAATTTTAAGGACATTGGGCAGATAATATCCCATGCCATAAGATTAAGGAAGAGGCTTAGCTTAGATTAGCAATGGTATAATGTCCCGGTAGTCCCAAAAGCCATTGCTATGCCCCAGAGACTGAGGAGACTACAGTATAATCTCTATTCTTTTGAGGTTAATTTCAGGACATACAATATGTGCTGGTTGGTGTTATAGTTCAGGTAGGGATTATGGTTATTCCAACAGTATTCCATGCAATTTTACCAGAAGTGAATGTCACATGGAATTGTGTATGAGATTTGCTAACCATTCCCTTTACAACTTGCATAAAACACTGACATATGTTTGGCAAGCAGATTTCATGGTGTGAGAAACAAAGCGGAAATATTTTTTGAGTGCATTTCCTGTGACACTGTTATTTCTGAAAATTTGAAACAAATTTAAGCAACAAAGTGGCAAATCAGTTCAAGAAATGAATCAGAAGAAGTGATTTTTGCAAAGTGTTCATCAATCGATTCCTAGAATTGTAGGAGCAGTGTGGTGTTTATTTTTGAAAAGAGTGACATTAGCTGGTAAGTATGGTTATTATTTCTCTCCACACTATACTTAATTTGATTTGCATGTGGTTAAAGTCAGTTCTCTGAAAAACAAACTGCTGAAAAGTGACTGCTTGTTCTACTCAGCAGCAGAACCAAGGTCAGATATTATGGCACTGAGATTTTATCATGTTAACGCAGTATCAATCATACAAATAGTGATGTTATGAAATACAGTGTACATTTGATGTAATGTGCATTTGAAAATAATGAATTGAATATATATGCAATGTGGAACAGATCAAGGATACAGTGAATTCCTAGAAATTGGTTTTCAGTGATTGCACCCAAGTGTTCTGCAATGACCCCTTTTAAAGGAATTTGCTGTGTTGATCCTGTGAGAAATATTGTAGAAAGGAAATGTGTAGTTCCAAGTTTTTTTTTTTTTTTTTTTTTTGTTTTTTTTTTAATGTTTAAATCAGGCATCAGAGTGTTTGTAAAGGGTGGTGTAGAAACCAGCATAGACAAGGGAAACTACTTTGTGATATTTTTCTATTGACGTTGTGTATGAAAAATGTATCAGACAGACTACATACTTCTCGGTTAGTGTGATATAAAGATTTTGATTTTAAAGCTAACATTGTTACAGTATCTGTTCCCTGTACAATGATAATATACCGTCATTGTACAGTACTGGTCACCATTTAGTCTGACACGTTTACACGTTTCGGGTCCGCTCACACGTTTCGCGTGAGCGAATCGAGTGGAAGTGAATGAAACACGATTCGCTCGCACAAGCCCACCCGCGGAGGGAAACGTGTAGCGTTCAGAACTTCACAATTCAGTGCCAATGTCCGGCGTGGACAATGGTTACCACTTTTTTTCCCCAAAATATCAGATGTTCAGGACATGTTTTCTAAAAAAAACCAAAAAAAAAAAACCAAAAAAAAAAAAGAACATGATGAACAAAGCACTTTTTGTCAGAATTTGATGGGCCATGATATATTGAATATAAAGAAAATGAAGTGATCCTCTACCCCCAACATGGCCATGATTCACTCCGGTTTGTCACTATTGTTTTGGAGTCGAGGTATTGCACAATCTTGCACCAGCCATCAGCCAGGAGCTCACAAGCCACACTGAGTGACTACTTCCTTGTTTGGGGGAGGAAAAAAAAAGTTCACAAAAGGGCACTGAGGAGGGCATAACAGAGGTGTGTGAGGCTGAGAGTATTGCACAATCTTACAACAGCTGAAAACCAAACCTTGCTTCAGTCTTTGCAAGTGTCTGTCGGTGAATTCAGCCCTTATTTGTGCTGTATACTCATGTTTTTAATTCAAGACTAGATACAAGCATTGTAATATATTTTTAGTACATTTGGATATCATCTTGCAAAGAGATTGCATCATCCTGTCATGGTTGAATTGATCTTGTGGTGCAAGAGAGTGCACTATATGTTTGATGCACAAAGTGAAGCTTTGATGTTTCCCACCCATTGAGAAGACTAACCTTCCAATTCTACTAATCCTTTACATTTTACACATTGATTTGATAGGCTGTTCAAAGTAGATTAGGATACTTTATGTAATTTGACTGCCTGTATGTGCAAACTATATACAATGTAGTCCAGTGTGCACTAAACTGCTGTGCTACTGCCATCAAGATCCAGAACTCAATTGTTCATGGGAAGTCCTGATAGTATTCACATTTAGACATGAATGTTTCTTAAACCTCTGAATTATAATCCCATGTAATTCCTTGTATCCTGTGACCTACACTGTGAAGTCAGAGTCAATCAGTCTCCCACTTAGAGGCCTTTTTTTTCTCTCTCTCTCACTCAACATCTCCCTCTCTCTTGCTTGATTTAAGTTTCTCCTGCTCTAGCTGTATATCTCCTGATTAAGATACATTTGTACAACATCTAAGGCATAATATTTGTATGCATTTTATATTGATCTAACAGTTCTTCCACTCTGCTGAATGAAATGAATGTTAATTGTTCAAGGAATGTATAATTAGGCATTTGATCTGAAAAACAAACAAACCCACAACAGTAGAATTGTGTTGCAGTTTATTCAAGAACGATATCACTGATAAAATATACTTGCAAATATTTGCATACATTTGTGAAGAAGTACTAGTATTGCACTGTTTGCTGTAAAACCTTGATTAAATAATGATTATCCATGTGTGTTGCATTAATTTTTAATGCTGTAATTTGCTCTCATTGTACATTTATATTGTAAGTGAAGTGTGTATGGTTATTGCTCACATACTGTAGACAATTGACTATCACTGTCTTTGTCAGTGTACAGTATGTGTACTTTTAGTGTATCACTGAGCATTGTAGTACAGTGTATTGCATACAAGTATTTCACAAACGCATCTACAGCCATGTAAAGATCATTGTACATTATACATTAAATGCACATCACAGGCCATGATTCAATTGTAAATTAAAGTCCTGTTCTTTCCATGGAGGACTTTTTGCTTGATTGGCAAATGCAGCATCCCATCTTCTTGCACAGTTCACTTACATTTGTACTGTAATCAGAATGTATGCATACAGGGAAGTCAAAAATTTGTACCAGGGTAGCAGCAAAATGGTGATGACTAATGGATAGTTGTTGGGTCACCGTTTTGTGTGATGTACAAGTACAGCTGTACACCCATGTGCTGTATGCTTCTCATGTGAATCGTTGCTGGGGCCAGATGAAAATTACCTGGTACAGTAATCAAAGAGTTTAAAAGTACCTTTTAAAGTGCTTCAAGTATAATATCTGCCTATTTACGTTGTAGCTCAATTATACTGTCCACGGTGTACATGTACAAATGTATGTCTTGAAACAAAGTACTGGATTATTTGTTTCATTGTCTCTTTATTGTTCTCATCAGTATCAATCATTTTTAACTTACAAGTGTATGAGACAATGAAAACAAAACATTTTGATGTAACACCTGCAGAGATGTACATACATGGAGTATGATACAAAATGTATGAATGTAAAATGTTCTTATCAGTGTTGGTTTAGAATGATTAGGAATACTGTATTTCAGCTGTTTTGCGCGGGTTTAATATTCACAAATTTCTCGAATCACGATTGGACCGCTAATTAACAACATGCAAAAATTTTGCCATGCGCAAGAGTAATAGTGCATTTGCTGTACTCACGGTGTCAATTCGCGAAAACAACATCTCACGAAAATGTTGGAGACCTCCTCATGTACTAATCTGTATGTGAAAATAGCAGCTTATACAGTTGTGCAAATGTACATGGAAGAGTTGAAAAGTCAACATTTGTGTTTGTAAGCATATGAATGTGCAGTATGTGCATTATGTTTTGTTTGTTGTATACAATTGTACTTGTTTGAATACTTTGCATGCATTTGTGGTTGTGTGATGTCTTACAGACAATGGCACCAAGAGTGGGCTGAGTTCCGATGAGCTGGCAGCCTCTGTGGCCACCCTGGAGAGGATGGCTCAGAGCATCGAGGCCGACGTCGTCCTACTACGTGAGAGAGATCTGGAGAATGGCGTGGTGGCTGACTATCTAGTGAGGAGAAAGGCAGATGACGAAGACTTCTACGAAGTCAGGTAGGCACTCAAATCCTGAATATTAATGCTAAATACAGCTCGACAGTTCAACGTAGGTCTGAAAAACACAAACTGCAATTTGTATTAGACCTGACAATACCTGACCTCAAATCAGACCTGAAATACAAGTATAGTGTATAATATGATCTGTTATGGTGATATTTGTGTTCACATTCATGTAGGGTATGTTCTGGCTTTCATATGAAACAGTCCAAATTGTTTATACTTCTGCCAAGAAGGTGCACTAAAAAGGTGTACGGTATGTGTGTACAACATATGTACATAGTACTTGTGTATGCTTGTACAGTTGTATGTCAAGATGGGAAAGTCCTGTAGTGGCTTTGCCATTCCTTTTTGTATGTGTTATGGACAGGTTTGCAAGTAAAACTTTGCCAAATGGTATGCATTAATGACTGTATGTACGTCTGTTCCTCTCTTTGGTGCTATAATGAGAGACAAGTCATTAAACCGTGATAAGCCAATCAGATAGCTCTAGATGGGTCAGCCTAACATGTAATCATGTCATGTCGCTACAGAGTTGCAGTGGTCGGCAATGTGGACGCTGGGAAGAGCACCCTGCTGGGGGTGCTGACCCACGGGGAGCTGGACAACGGGCGCGGCTTTGCCCGGCAGAAGCTCTTCCGCCACAAGCACGAGATGGAGTCGGGGAGGACGAGCAGTGTCGGGAATGATATCTTGGGATTCGACAGCAAGGGGGAGGTGGTCAACAAGCCTGACTCTCATGGTGAGTGGCGGTCATTAGATGATGTGACATAGTGTCCAGTCTAGGCAGTATTATGAGCACTGTGGGAATTATGTTTGATATGATTTGTTCTGTCAGTTATTTCAGAGCAAACTTGACAGTGCTAAATTCATAAATAATGAGAATTAAGTACTTATGCATTTTGTTTGCCTTGATTGGGAGCATATTTGCTTTTGAGAAAAGCGAACATATTCATACATATCTACACCAGGAGAGCATTCCATTGGGTGAAATTTTCTGCTGTGTACCAGGGTTGTTCCCTCTTTGCTGTGAATGTGTAGTCATGTACAGTATGGCTTGTTCACACATTTGTGTCTGCCATTTTCCAGGAGTAGTTTCTGACGTAGAAAATTGCAACATACTTCTGCTGTTGATTTCAATTAAAGAATGCTTACAGTGAATGTGTGCAACTTGTGGAACAGAAATTGAAAGTAAATGACATTGAAATGAACTGCCACAGGATAACTGACTAGGTTACACTGTTATCTACCTGAGAATTGTGTCTTGTGGTTAGAATGCCAGTCACACAGTGATGGTAATCTTTTTCATTTCAATGTCTCTCCACAGTAGAGAAGTCCTTTTAAGCAGGCGCAAAATTTGACTGTCATGTTAATACAGTTAACAAATAATATCCATTAGTTCCACACTTCTCAAGCTTTTGCAACCTGAGGCCCACTTTGTCTCCTAATTTTTTTGAGGCCCAGTTTGATCAGATATTAGTTTCTTTTATGTCATTTTTTGGCCAACATGCAGCCCACCAGTTCAGAAGCAAAGCAGTAGGTGATGGCTTATTGCCATGGAAAGTTCTTTTGTTTCATTAAGATAATCTTTGCAGTATATGGTTAAACAAGGGAATAACCTCGAGGAAACGGGCAAAGCTTTGGTTTTATTAAAGCTGCCAAAGGTAGGAATGCACAAAAAAAAGAAAAAAAGAAGATAGATCTGTAATTTTGTACTCTCCATGATGTTTCTCGAACCCAGGAGGCAGTCTGGACTGGGTGAGGATATGTGAGCATTCCTCCAAGGTCATCACCTTCATTGACCTGGCGGGTCACGAGAAGTACCTCAAGACCACTGTCTTTGGGATGACGGGGCACGCGCCGGACTTTGGCATGCTCATGGTGAGGGGCAAAATGTGTGCAGTGCACTTCCATTGAAATAACGAACACGCCTTTAACGAAATCCCGAGTACAAGGAAGTAAGAATTCAGGCTGCAACATCATGGGCTCTATGTTTTTTATTACCTCCGCCAAGGGAGGAGGTTATGTTTTCGTTACTGTTGGTTTGTGTGTTCGTTAGTTAGTTTGTCCGTGTGCAAAATAACTCAAAAAGTAGTTAATGGATTGGGGTGAAACTTGCAGGAAAGTTTGAGAATGACACTAGTTACAAACGATTAACTTTTGGTAGTAATCCGAGAATTTTTGGGGAATTTATGAAGGATTTGGATATTTTGGCAGGTAGGGTCAATGAACTTGGGAGTTCAGGCTGCGCGTATTTGAGGTTTGCATGCACGCACTAAAGTGCATGCTCTAGTTTCTGCTAGGGCAAGGCGCGCCATGCAGCTGAGGGTTTATGACATAATAAAGGCTTCTATATTGGGAAATCGGGCGACTTTCAGCACACTATCCTTTTTAGCATGCTGTAAGTACGTATGGGTGGAAATCACTGATATCTCTATGGAAGAAAAAGATCAGTGATAGAAATGAGCTGCATGCTTGGCGGAGGTCTGCGCTCTCATTTAGAGTGCTTCTCTAGTTGTTTATTTGTTCAGTTAAAACAAAATTTGGATATAACAAAAAAACAACAATCAAAAAAACAAAAAACAAGAGAAAAACAACCGCTGGTCCCAAGGACGTCATTATGACAGGAGTCCACTTTAGTATCACTATATGAGACCAAGCTTACTAAATAATTCACAGAGCTATAATTTGCCCTTGATGATGTAGAGAATTAATGCTCTTCAGGATTGTATTGTGAAATTTGTGTTTGTGGTATGCTATTTGATCACTACATGATGTAGAATCAAACAAAATTCAGGCAACTGCAGGTGTGTGATGAAAACAGAAAAATCATAGTTAAATGTGTAACGGGTTGATTCCACATTTTGCATTTTATGAGGAGAACAGTGATGAGAAAGAGTTGAATTTGGGAAGGATGGAATAGCAGAAGCCAAGAATTGGAGAAGCCAAGAAAAGGAGAGGAAACTTAATAGGTAGCCATTAGCATGTGGGGTTATAAAAATGCAGAATCTTTGATAAAGTCTCATAGGTCATGATGGACACATAATTCCCTTGGAAGGAAATCCAAGTGGGTCATATTGGAAAGACATAAAACACCAGAGTGGAACTGAAATTTGCTGTTTTCATGCAAAGCTTATTTTCTTATTTTGCTATGGTGATGTGTGATGTCAGGTTGGCAGCAATGCTGGAGTGATCGGGATGACCAAGGAGCACCTGGGCCTAGCGCTGGCCCTCAGCGTCCCCGTCTTTGTGGTGGTCACCAAGATCGACATGTGTCCCCCCAATGTCCTGCAGGAGACCCTCAAGCTCCTGCAGAGGATCCTCAAGTCTCCCGGATGCAGGAAGATCCCGGTCCTGGTCAACAGCAAGGAGGACGTTGTCATGACGGCGACAAACTTCAGCTCGGAGAGGTGAGCCTCTCAGCCTCTGAATAGCAGTGTTTAGAAGACCATTACATAGATGATGACTGGCGGGGGAGGGAACATACCGAATGTTCCACCCAAAGGGTTTGAAATGCTATTGAGGGACTTATAGCCTCCCGAAATAGCATTTCAAACCCTGAGGGTGGAACGTTTGCTACATGTTCCCAACAACAAAAGTCATCATCTGTTATATTATATGGGTTAGTCAAATCACACTTTCGTATAATCGGTCATCTGCTTTTTCACATTGTATGGAATAGGCCAAAGAGTATAGAAGCTAGCGCTAGCTTCTATACTCTTTGGAATAGGCTAATTTGTCCTATTGATTGCGTGAAAAATATGATCATTCAATCGTTTGGTATCGTTTGTCATTTGTTATGTGAAAATGTTTTCCCATGGAAGAACATTACAAAAATGTTCTGCCCATGGGCAAACATTACCAATGTGCCTCCATCAAGTGACTGTGTTTAGCCAATCACTAACCAGTATTTGACTAACCCATTTAATATAATGGAATGTTGTGGTTGGCTTTGTAATATTGGATGTCTTTTTTGAAGATGGGCCTTTTCAGAACCCTTTGTGTGCCCACTTAGCAATGCTGTAGCTCAGTGATAATTGTACATTGTACACAGTTGACTATGTTGTACCAAGTGCATAAGGCTGCAAGAAGTGGAATGTGCTCCTTGACATGCAAACCACATTCAGAGTGAAAATGTAGTATGGGTGACCCATCATAATTGTTTTCATGGACTTTGCACTCGCAAGGCAAGTTTCTAGTATGCCAAGTTAAGACAGTAAGAGTGTAGAGGCATGATAAGAGATTCTTAGTAAGTACGAAAGGTAATAGACATGGCTTGATGAAAGGTTTATTGTTTGTCTTTCTGTCAGGGTGTGTCCAATCTTCCAAGTCTCCAATGTGACCGGAGAGAACCTGAACCTTCTGAAGATGTTCCTGAACCTCCTGACGACGAGAACCATGTATGATGAGTCAGAGCCAGCTGAGTTCCAGATTGATGAGACCTACTCTGTCCCTGTAAGTACTCACCCCCCCCCCCCCATCGTAATGCTCTTATGCTATTGTTTTGTGTGGATTGTTATTGATATGAATCTGTGTGAGCACATTGTTCTCACATGAATGTGTTTGTATGAATGCATTGAGTGAAATAACTTGGTATCATACTGAAGAAACATCATGTTTGTCCACAGTGATATGCACAAGAAATCATGTGATTCAGTGTATGATTACTCTCAGAGCAAAAGTTTGTCATTCATTTTATGCATTGCTTCAGTGCATAATTCCATGCTACTTTATGTAAGATGGGATGTTACAGTATGCGTAATGACATTAGTTCTAATGTGTCATAGGTTTTGAGGTGAATATTTCCATAATTTCATGTTTTGTGCTCATTTTCTGAGGATTCCATGCTAAAAATCAATGGAAAATTGAATGAGTACTCATAACTTCTATTCTTTATTTGCTCTGATCATTCTGCCAATTGTTTTGTAACAAGATTTTTCTTCTGGTCCTCTGTAGGGAGTGGGTACAGTGGTGTCTGGCACCACTCTCAAGGGGATGATTCGTGTGAACGACGTGCTGGCCCTCGGGCCAGACTCACACGGTCACTTCCAGCAGGTCATCATCAAGTCCATCCATCGCAAGCGCATGCCGGTCAGAGTGGTCAGGGGTGGGCAGACCGCCTCCTTCGCCTTGAAAAAGGTACGTGTCCGTTGAATGTGGCATCGTGAATCTAGTTTACTCAAGTGTCCCTGGTTAATTCCAAAGTTTGTTGGGAGGACAGGTTCAATAGCATCGTATTATGATCTTCATGTTGTGTGCACATTTACTTGGCTTCTGCTCAACTGTTTGATTAAGGCATGTACACTGGCCATAAGGCATTACTGTCCATACTTGCAAAAATAATATGTGACATATATTTGATTGAAATTTGAGCAGTGCATTCGTAACATACCATCTGATAGCAGATACTTTGAATATGAAGGGAAAAAAAAGTCTCTTCACACTACTGTTTATATTATCATTATCAAAGTATTAAATCGATTGTACATCATTTTGCATTCTACTTTTGACAGGTATGATATTTAAGATTTTGTAGTTAAAAAAGTATTATTTTACTGAAAGACTTGTATAGATGGAGATCGATGTGTACGGAAAGTAGTCCTGGTTGGTCTTCCTTGTTACATATGGAAAAGTGATGTAGAAGGCATGACCCACCTGTAATCATGACCTTGATATACCATAGGCATTCTGTGCAGCACAGTTACCTTTGAAAGCAACGAAGGCAAAGGAAAAGTGCAGTAACCTCAGTAAAAAGATAATCACTGTGTCATTCTCATTGCCTCGCCCCATGCAGCAAATCAAGCGCTCCCAGGTCCGCAAGGGCATGGTGATGGTCTCGCCCCACGTGAACCCCATGGCATGCTGGGAGTTTGAGGGGGAGATTCTCGTCCTGCATCACCCAACCACGATAAGCACTCGCTACCAGGCCATGGGTATGTACTCAGCTTCAGACACACCTCTTTCATGGGTGGAATTCAGTAATAGATGCAATGTATTTGGCATTGGAAAGAAAGATGACGTGGTAGCGAACATGCAAATTTCCTGATGAATATTTATGAATGAAGGATTGATCAGAATGTTGTATTTATTGTAATTTGTTAATAAACAAGGGCTGCTACTTGGTGTCTTAAGTTATCTGTAGGATATGTGTATTCAGTTTTATGCAAGTGGAAAAAACACAGATTGTGAAAAGTTGTATAAAGTTGTTTCTAATGATATTTTCTAAATGTCACCCATATTTGTTGTGCAAAGTATGTCCTCAACTTCTAGTATGCCTTCATAACTGTTCAATTTTACCAATGTGTCTTGAAGTTATATGTTGTATTAATTTAGTTTATTTTCTATAGTCTCCCAATAAAAACAAAGCAAAATACAGCTGGATGATTTTCATAATGTTCTTGCAGCAAGCAGTGAATTCATGAGCAGATTGAAATTTTAAATTTGTGTATTTCATTTTGAATTTGTATCAAACGTTAGCATGAAACTTTGTTGGCACAGGGGGGCTGTTGTGGGCAAGTCAATACAACCACAATTTGTTAGTCTTAAACTACCTACATGAGCATTGAGTCCATAGGCAGCAGTGATAGTGCCCTTGGGCAAGGCACTTTGTCTACCTTTGCCAAACTATTACAAGGGAGTTACAGCTCACAGACATGTAATGGCTAGCTAGCTTAATAAGGGTCCTATGAGTAGTGACTTACTATAATAAACAAATTCAGACTTCAAGATGAATTTCAATTTGAATGAGAAACATTGACCGCTCATGTAATACTGCCCTCTCTGTTCGTCTCCAGTCCATGTTGGCAGCATCAGGCAAACGGCCTCCATCATCTCTATGAGCGTGGACCACCTGAGGACCGGAGATAAGGCCACCGTCCGCTTCCGCTTCATCAAGAACCCCGAGTATCTCAAGGTGGAAAGCCGCATGGTGTTCAGGTGAGATGGCAGACCGAAAAAATCTTTGTCAACAGAAAGAAAACTGTAGTCACTGATCATCCATGAGGTGTAGAGGTTGCCCATATGTGCAAATCCTCTGTCGGGATGTCAACTTGGTAGAATTTCATTGTGATAGAAGAAGATGGCTTGTATGACAGATATATGACAGATATATTTTGGGTATTCTATATCGTAATTTTCAGCGCACTTTTAGCTTCATATCAGTGAAAACCAGACATCGATATGACCCTTCATTGTGAAATTATAAGAGTTTGAATGAGAGTGTACAATACAGACACAAATGGATTAACTCAACATACATAGTTTGGTCCAAAGCTTGGAGTAAACTTTGCGTACTGTAGACTGATTTGGCTTGATTGCACCACTTATCAGGAGTTTTAAATCATTGTTATAACATGAAATTCACTTGAGTAAATTAAATGTTTGTGATATGGGAATAAGTGCATTTTTTATTCAGTCTGCATTTACGTGAAATGGAACTTTAGCCCTCAAAAAGAGTGACCCTTTCTTTTCACACCACCATAAAGGAGTGCAGTGATATCTGAATACAGCAGAATTACAATTCAAGTTATCTAAATTTTTGACTGTGTATAGGAGTTACTGGTTCATTGTGTGTCTTTTTTTTCATGACTTCCATCATAGGGAAGGCAGGACTAAAGCTGTGGGGAAGATCATCAACATCCTACCCCACGCTGTGGCCACGGAAAACAAGCAGAAACACAAAGTGGGCAAGGGACGGGGCCACCACCATCACACGGGCCCCAAGCCCCCAGACAATGCCTCCATGGGTGGAGCAGGAGCAGGAGTAGGAGGGGGAGGGGGCCGAGGGGCGGGGCGCAGGGGACGCCATAAAGGGAAAGGTCCAGGGGGTGGCGGGCTGCCCCCTGGACCGGGGGCGCTTGGCATGGCCACAGGCAAGCAGTCTCCAAAAACCACCGCGGTAGGGGCCTCGTAGTGAAAGTCACCGGGGTTCATCTGTGTAAATACAAAGTGAAGGTTTCTGGCTTCTTTCCACTGTAGATCTTTTTCAAAAAATGAAGTGTTCTCCATGTTAAACAAGCAAGTGAAGGTGTTAAGGATTCTCTTGCATGATTCAATTCTACAGGAATAGTCTGTCTCTTGGAATATTTTACGATAAGATGAAGACCAAGCATGGTTTTGTTCGTGACACATTATCCCACTGAATTTTAAAGAAATTACTTAAATTTATGTTCTGTTTGGGGTTTTTTTTTTCTGGTCAATTTCAACAATTTCAGTATACATTCTTAGTGAAGAGTAAGTGCAAACTTTTGGACAGTATTAGAACTTGCCTACAGCAATATGCTAATATGAACCAGCATAGTTTGGACATTAGAGTAGCATGAATACTTACTCCAACTTTGTTTTTTGTTTTTTCTATCTACACAGCATGTCCATAACTGGCAGCTCTTCTGTCTAAACGTAACATGATGCTTTTAAAAATACAATCTTCTTTTAGAAGAAAAGCATATTATGCTCCCGTTTGTTTGTTTGTTTGTTTTTTTAATTTACTTTCTTAGTTCTCATGTTACAAAATTTTAACTTAGGTTGTTAGTTATTCTCAAATACATTGTAGCAAAATTAAGATTGTTGTCTTGATGGTTTCCTCCCAGAATTTATGAAGAGTTTTACAAAATTCAGTTTTTTCCCCCCACTATATTTGACCTGCATCTGGGAGCAGTAATAACCGAGTGGAATGTTCCAACAGGCTCTGCATGTCTGCAGTATTCAGTATGCATTTGTGCTCTCTCAGCAAGCAAGAAATTGAGCATGATTATGACATATTATCGCAAGGTATCATTGGCTTTTTTTGCAAATCGCAAAGTTTGATGTGAACCACGTTTTCATCTTAGCCACCAAGCATCTGCAGCTTCAGTCCATTTTTGCAGCCTTTGTTCACTGAAGTTGTGTTGCAGCTCGCAGACTTTTATAGTGATGACATACGTGTATTTGTTAAACCTGTATCTGTCAGACAAGAGATTGTTCCTTCAGTGCTGGTTGAAGGAAAGTTGAATACACATGATCCAATCACAAGTTGTACAGAGGGTAGGTTTGTCTGATATTTTTTTATTACTGGAGATAGACATATAGTTTTATTATACTTAGGATCAAATACGCCTTCTTCCACTGCGTGACATTTTTGTGTTCTTCCCCCATTGTATTCCTTTTTTTTTTTCTGTAATTCAGTGAAAATACTGTATAATTCCAATATGTACACTTTAAAAATGCATAATCAAGTGTGCTGTGCTATGCCATTGTTATTGTACACTGACTGAGAAACCACAAAAGATTTGCTGGAACATTACTGAGACACCAGAAATTTTTGGGTGCATGAAACGTTTACAAATTTTGCAAGGAGCCACGACTCCAGAAAGTAAAATGCATTTATGTGAAAGTTTTGCATGCAAAATGCGTGGAATGCCAGGCGCCAGTTTGTGAAAGTTTCATGCCGCGAAGAAGGCCATCGGCTGCAATTTACGGCAGTTTCATGCCCGAAATGTTTTTGGTTTTACAGTATACAGACTGGGAACATGTGTACGAGAAGCAGTGTCTAGGTAGTGGCCTGTACACACAAACACCTCTGAGGTGGACTAGGAAAGTTTCTCAATTTATGTTTAAGTTTGCCTTGGGTTGCGGTCAAATGCCTTGCTGTTGAAATTACTGCATAACCCAGTGAATAGAAGGGGGAATTGTCAATTTCATCTGGTTTTACCTTTAACAGTGAAGTTGTGTCTCACTCTATGCAGATTTGATTGGAGACGTGGGGGCCCTTTAAACTGTGAAATTCTGTAAGCATCATTTTAGCTTGATGCGACTATGCAATGGTGATATTCCCAATCTGTTGTTATCTGTCATATATAGCAGATCATATTCCAAACGTATCTCACACCAGAATGGATTATGAGTGTGGAGATGACATTGGGGGATCAGACAACATACCAGGCACTCTGGAAGTCTAGAGAATCAGACGAATGTATCATAAAAGGCCTCGACTGCACGCAGCTAGTTAACACATGTTTAGGTTAAGCGTTATTATTTTTTTCTGGGGGGGGGGGGGGGGAGGGGGGCAAATGAAGAAGGGGTAACTATTTCTTGTAATTTTTTGATAACATCTTTTGACTATAAACCTTTGCTTTCTCACAGATTTATGAGACAAGAGACTGTGCAATGGATATGACTTGTTTAGGCAAGACACTCTTACTAATGTCAAATATATTCCTAACCTTTGATGGGTTGTTCGGGTTTGTTTTTCTTTCTTTATACATTTTTTTTTTTTTGCTTTCTTACTTGCATGTCATTGAATTTAGCAGCTTTTGTCCCTTTCCTCCCAATGCAACCAATGAATACATCATTGCAGATGAAACATGGTATGCAGAGAAACGTTATCAAGAAGTGAAGTGTCATCACTATGACACTTTATTACCATAGCTAATTTGATGATATATACTGTTCATTACTCTCGTTTCTGGTGCTGAAGGGGGATTTGGTTCTGAGAGAAAATGTACGTGACAAGTATGACAGATACATTTTTTTTTTTCCTTTTCAGTTCAGTCCTGGCATTTAATCTAAAAATAATAGATCCTGATTGCCCACTCATCTGAATTTTCTAGCCATGATGTGAAAGTTGTATTGGTGATCAGTCAAATTTGGTGCAGTGATATGTTTTCTGCACAATCCAAAGTCAATTATGTGAACTCCAGTATTGTTTTTCCTCTTAAATATCTGATCTGTTGAACCCAGCAGGGATTCTTGGGAGAGAAAGTTCTGACAGAAGTCTTCTCTTCGATTCTAAATGTTTCATACACTAGACAATGAAGCAGACGTAAAGCAAAACATGTTGTTGAGCACTTTCAGAGGCCTCTTATTAATTCTGTGTGCTTTGAGTGCTGATTAGCCCAGAAAATCATCAAGCAGTATACAGTTCTGTCCAAGGTCTCTTGCACAGAAGGGGTTGAGAAGCAGGTGTGGTCATTGTTGGTTCAGTCAAAAGAGATTATTAGAACCGAGTATGAAACTTTTTTGAATTAAATGCCATTTAACTCGTTGAGGACAAGTCCCGAGTACACTCAGTGTCTATGGGAAATGTGTGTTGTAGGAAAATCAGCCCGTCCTAAACAAGTTGCGTGTAAAGCTCACTACAGGGGCAAAGATAGAAAGGTATTTTCTAACTTTCTGCAGTCCATCGATATTTGATTGCACCTCGGCTTTGATAAAAGGCGATGCAAAGGGACAAAGCTTTAATATCAAATACTTTTGCATGCAGCTTAACACCAATGCAAAGTGCACATGAGACTTTGGAATTGTAGCCCCAGTTGTGGCTTTGTGTGTGTCCACGCTGAAGATGGGGAGATGCATAAATATTCATATGAATGCCGTGGCTGGAGTGCTGTTTTCAATATCCCATTTAAAATTAAAGACTTCATTAATGCCAACAATTCTAATAATTCATCTGAAAATTGATATTGGGCCCTTGACTTTTACTTGTACCCTGTTGTCTTTTTAAAAGCTTGCAATTTATAGCTTTGTGTACAGTATGTGAAGTTGTGATAGTAAAGCCAGGAATAAATATAACATGTTAAACAGAAAAAAACAAAACCCATTTCTAGTCTCGTGTTTGACTTGTGTGAGGAAATACATGAGTGATGACAATGTGCTGTCTGCTGCACTGCATAGCAGTGCTGTATCCAGATTGTGTATTGTTACTGTATCTGTGCTCAAAATAAGAGATTACAATTGTACATCATTGGTCTGCAAGATTGATACCGGTACTCCTGTGCCAATGTGTTGTACAACACACGTGAACTCTCTTCACAAAAGCACTCACGCACACACCCACACACAGACACACACAGAAACATACTGGCCATCACAATTTAGACAGTGTTGTAATGTTGCTTTGCCTAAAAACTACAACTTTGTAATTACACAGTTGCACCTCTTTCGCATTCCCCTTGAACCCTCTTTTCCCTCACAAGAAAAAAAAAAAAAAAAAAGAGGGGAGTGAGATTTCTCTGGCATTTCTCTGGCTTCTTAGTACAGTGCACTCCCGTTATAACGAACACGGTTATAACGAAATTCCGGTTACAACGAAATAAAATTTAGGGCCGCAACATTATCAACTCTATGTATATTTATTGTTTATTCATTCGGTTATAACGAAATTTCGTTGTAACGAAAGAAAACTGCCGGTCCCGAGGACTTCGTTATAACGGGAGTCCACTGTATCATCATCACAATTACGCTGTACATCGTGACTTGCATGGGTGCTTAATATACCCCAACTCCACACAGATTTTCCTCATCGGTCACTCATTGGAACCAAAGTTTGTTGCTTCCGACTGCCCACCAAAGTGTTTCGGATCGCAGTCTGATGAAACCGACTTGTGTTGGACTATCAGGTTAGTGATGGATATGTTGCGCTTGATCCTCATCGACAATCTTACCTCACCAGACAAGTCTGACAATGACCCGATAGTCTATCCGATACATTTTGGTTGGTGGCAGGAAGCAAATAACTTTGCTACCGACAAGTGACCAATGAGAAGAAATCTCTGTGGAATGGGGGTATTAACTTTGGACAATACGGTCATAATAAGAAAAGAGATGGGTTACATTACAATTACTGTATATGCCATATATTTAGCGAGTCTTCATTTTTTTTTTGAATCGGGACTTCCCAACAATTTCACAAGTGGTTAAATTTGCGATCATGGAGTACAGTCCTGAATAAAGAATATATATATCCTGCTGGGATTAGATTTATTATTTTTGTGTCCTGATGACTTACAAAATTCATGAAAATAAAAACCTTGCAAAATATTCAGCGTATACAGTATACAACTGAACATGATATCCTCTCTGTCTACCTTTCCTATGCACACACAACCATAATTTGACATTCATGCTGTTCACTTTTACTGTCAGAATAACGAGATGGACACATGTAAGTCCATTCAAAGAGAATTCTCAGTATTTATTCTTGTAAATCAATCCATTACAAACATGAATGAAACATTCACCTGAGTGAACTACACATTGTACATGTACACTGTATATTCCACTGCTGCTTGCATTGTACACTCACAGGGAACCTGAATGGAACAGAATATCATTGAAACAAAATACAATACCTTTCTTGCTATTCTATCAGGTTAACAAAAAAAAAAAAAAAAAAAAATCAGTTGAGTATTTTTGAGAATTTGATGCTCAAAAATTTTGCAATTATTGAAAATGGGTGGAGTGCTATCCAGATGACAACCACTCCATTTTTGCTGTGTTTTTATTTCTTATTTTGTAATATACTAGTACACTAAATTGTTCCAGTGTATGAGATTGCTTTGTACATATGGAAATTAGTTTGTGTGTGTGTGTGTGCATGTGTGTGTGGGAGAGTGACATTCATGGCATTTGCTCGAGTTATCATGAATGAAAATGCCTATGTTAATTCATACGAGTAACATGTGTATCTGCCATGGCATTATTAACACCTGGTATTTGCTACCATGTGTACTGATGTGGTTTTAAATGCAGTAGCTCAGCAGGAATGGGGAGCTACAACTGAAATGAGAACACAGGGCTAGAATAGCATTCTTGGACTGGTTATCGTTGCCTCAGAAATTATGTGATCATCATAACCTCAACTAGCTCTTTTCCCATGACATTTTGAGAAAAAAAGTGTACTCGCTAGCCTATTATCTGTTTGTATACAGATGATTCCAATATCCAATTCACCATTTGGGCTTGTGACTTAAACATTGCTCACGGTGGATCAAATAATATTACAGCCACTCACTGCTGTTTTTTGAAGACAGATCAATCATGCCACAGTATATGCAAGGCAAACATCATAAATGGGGCTTTGAGCTGGTGGGAAGGGCTGGATTTTCAGGTTTCCCACATACCTGTAATTTTGACATGTATCAAGGAGCCTCAGGTGGACAAAAGAACCTAACGTCTCCATAGTATGCATAGCTACAATGTACCAACTGTTACAAAAAATATGTAATTATTTGAATTCCTGACACAGAACACAAAAATGCAAAAATACAATGGATCCTAAAATCTTACAAATTCACAGTGGGATCATCATCATTTGATACATGGGACACAGGCACATAGATTGAACATAAAAATACAGCATGAAACATTGTCAAAGGAAAGAGATGATCAAATGTGATGCCAGACTGCATTATGTACATGGACATACACATGCTCATGTAGTACTGCTTATTATGGAATGGGTCTCGGAATCCCTGCAATCTGACTGGTTATCAGCCAAATGCAGGCAGACAATTTATTTTACTGATGCATGAACAATGCTATTAAAATGATATCACTATTGCGCAATCAACATTAACATTTTGCAACACACTTTTACAACAAGGCAACTGCGCGAGGAGTTCCCTGATTTTTAGCTGTTAATAGAGAATTGACGCTACTATATTAGCACTAAGAAATCAATAAAATCAAGATTTTCCAAACTTGAGAGCTTTGCAAGAATGAAAAATATTGAACTGATGGACATTATGAACAAAAACTTGATTTGTTGTGAAGATCATTCTATGAATCGCTGTGGAAGTGAGATGGTACCCATTGTATACACTTGCTTTGGGATCAAGCATCACTGCCTCAATTACTGTAACATACTTACACACTTGCAAGAATGCACTTTTCTCGAAAAGTGTTGAGATGTTCCAAGAAGTTTTAGTTATGTTGAAGCAAAAAGGATCCAGGAAATACATTTATCAAGCAAAAGAATGCCACTTCTCAGGCTAGTATGGAAAAGATACAGACTTCTGCCAAGTTGGATTGCCACAGTCCTGCTGGACTACAGAACAAGGTATTTGTTGACATAATGACATACTTTTGTAATAGAGGGAGAGAGAATCTTTGCCACTTCAGAGCTTTTGATTTCTCTGTGTGGATGAAGATGGAATGTGTTATCTTAAAAGATGAAAATGTGATAATCTAAGAGAAACCAAAGAGAAAATGATGAAGCTACTGGAGGTTTTGTGTTTGTGTTCATTTTTCATTGTGTGACTGCTGCATTAATTTACCACATCATCACAGTGATGTCAGGAGTGGGATGCGGCCTGGAATTGCACATCGTTAAGTCGCTAGGTGCAACCAGTGTCATCGACAGACAGGGAGGAACAGCCTTAACCCTCGGCAGAATTTGAGAGACTGTACCTAATTTGTATTATTTTGTTGCAATAATCTTGTATGATTCATGTATATGTACTGTGATCATTGAAAATTTTATTGCCGTGTATGTAAATGTTGATTGTGTATTTGTAGTATTCGCAGTACCAACTAAATTAATTTTGAATTAGATACCAGGGAGACAGAAAATACACGAATTCCAAAAAAGTTGCATCGGCAGACAATAGCGCCTCGACTGGTGCTGATATGATAATGCAGTTCTTCAAACAGATTGTAGGTCTAATAGGAAGTCCCACTGGCTGGCTTTCCAGTTTCAGGGACCTCCTCACCCATCTTGAGAACCCATTCTGGCAGAACAGTTTTTAAGAGTTCGAGGAGGCAACCGGATCATCGAACCTTCCAGATGAGAGAAAAGCTCGCATCCTCATGGACTACCACAAAGGCCCAACTAGGGAAGAGATAAAATGTGTCTAGCAGAGACAGCTAGACTCAAGTAAGACAGAATCAAGGTAGCACTGAAGCTGCGCTTTGGACAAGACGGGACGTTCCAGTCCCTGAGCAGTGCCTTCCATAGTCGGAAGCAGAAGGATGCTGAACCACTGTCAGAATTCAGTCGTTCACTTCTGAGGATGTTCAGCAGGATGGAAGCAGCAGCTAGCAAAACAAGGAGAAGTGGAAGCCCTGCAGAAACTCAAGAGACAATTAAGGCTCTGTGTGACCAGTTTGTTCAAGGGGCGAGAGAACTCCCAGAGCGCAGGAAGCTGCATCAGATCCAGCTTGCTACTGAGTCTAAAGGCTTCGATGCAATGAGGAAGGAGGCCCTCCTCCTAGTCCAGGAGGAAGAACTGGCCGCAATGTGGGCAATTTGAGAATTTTAAAAGCTGCTAAAAAGCACTGCTAGGAACTCCCTCAGCTTAAATAAGATGGTACACGTGTAACACTGCACGCAAGTGACGGCAATGGAACTGAGGTATCAGATAGCGATCGGTATGGCAAATCTTCCTATGAGGTATTAGATGGAACAGAAATGCCCAAAGCAGATGTTTCAGCACCTAACGTTGGTGACATTTGGCTAAGGCATTTGCCAAGTAGGTTGCTAGGCACAGCATTTCCCATTCTGCTCTCCTTGACCTTATGCATGTCCTTTGAAAAGAACATCCCGATGTTATTACAATTTGCGATCCACATGTATACCAATTCAGTACGAAAGCTAAAAAATTGTAAAAATTACTTTTGCAAGAAGCTGGATGACGACTACACCATTGCTGTTCTGATTGTACTTATAGGAAACCAGTCTGACTTCCAAACGGCCAAGAAAGTGCAACTCCGTGATGCAGAGAGCCAGTCAACAGAGAGCAGTTTTGCTGTACCACTTATCCCACCAGATGTCCCTGAAGACCCAGAAGCTCATGATGCTGATTTTGATAATGATGATTTTGAGGAACCAGATGACAAGTTGCAAGATCCAACATACACACCGAGCCCAGAGGAAGACAGGCCACAAACACAGTAAGTTTTGACTCTCATCAGGCTTGCTCTCTTGCAACCCAAATTAATTGTAAGGTATATAAAGTGTAGTATTTGACATGATTCACAACATTGTGTGGTTGAACACAGGTAAATTGGCGAGTCTAAATTTCCATGATATGTATTGCGGTGTGAGTGAACACAAGTGATCTGGTCATGGTCAGTCTACATTTCTATGATAATTATGTTGTGGCATCATCAGTTGTATACTAACACTCTCTTTAGCTTTCAGCTAAGACAATCAAATTTGAATCATGGATGTGTAACCTAAAGATGTAGGTCAAGATCAAGTATGGGCCAGGACTGACAAGGGTCAAAAGTCAAAAGGTCAACAGCCTTGTCATAAATTGCTCTGTTCTCACCACATTTTTAGCTACAGCAACCAAATTTAGTTTGCATATGGGTTGGTTAAGCAAAGGTTAAACCATAACTAAAAGTTAAAAGATGAACATGTTTTACAAATTGTAAGGTGCAGGCAAAACATTCCACACTTGCCTTGTTTTTCTATGTTTTCAGCAGTGAAGGTGGTTAGAATTGGAAAAATGTAAAGAGATACATGTATAAAGTCTTATAAATTTATATGACAATCTTCCATGCAGGTCACCACCTACACGTATCATTGAAGAGGAAAAATTCATTGTGTTCGAGAGCAACCTTATTTCCCTCTTTTCAGTGTGTGTGTCATGCCAGTCCAAGGACATTTTGATCGAAACGTTTAGTAGGAAATGTGGGCATGTACTGGAATGGCAGAGCCAGCCGAAGATCAGGAAGGCCTTCAAGCACATGAACTTAAATGCCGTTTCTATGAGTGCCTTCCCAGAGCACCAGAGGGATTACCTGCAGCCAGCCATCATTCAAGTTCATGCTGCAGAGGAGGCAGAATCTTGGCCCAGGTGAAGGAGATGAAACTGGTACTTGGAAGAGATGGCCGGGCAGATTCTCCCTGCCACGGTTCTTATACCCTCATGGACATGAGCACAAAGAAGATTGTGGATGTACAGCTAGTTTCCATTAATGTCGATGGCTTACCATTGTTCAAAGCATCTGATATTCAATTCTGGCCAATTTTGGGACTCATTGAACAGAAAACTAAGAAACCATTCATAATTGGTCTATTCTATGGCAAAGGCAAGCCACTGTCTGTCAAACAATTCTTCCAGGGGTTCATTGATGAGATCAGCCACATAAAGCACCAATTGGTTTACCTTGATGGCCATAAGAATTACGTGGAGATTACAGCTTGTGTATGTGACACACCAGCCAGAGCTTTCGTGAAAGGTGTCAAGGGTCATGCTTGTGGTACTCAGGATGTGACAAATGTACACGAGGTGTATGTGAATGAAGAGGAGGATGTGGCATGTCACAATGGACCATCACCGTTATCTACCATAGGGATGGAATGGTCAACCAGTTCCCAGTAGATTACATGCACCTCGTTTCCCTAGGAGTCACACAAAAATTGATGTGGATGTGGGTGAAAGGTCCAATGAAGACAGGGCTTGGGCAGCAAAATATTGCTGACATCTCAAACAGCCTGTCAGCAATGAAAAATCAAGTACCAGTGGACTTTGCACGGAATCATAGATCCTTACAAGAGTTTGACAGTTGGAGAGCTACAGAATTCTGTCAGTTCCTACTCTATTCTGGACCTCTAGTTCTCAAAGATATTGTAGTGGGGAGTGACTTCGGACTGACTAGGACTGAATCAGACCGACCAGACGACCAACGGACTGTCATCGGCACCCGAGGGGAGAGAAAACTTTTGAGAACGAACCAGCAACCAAACATCCAGAAGTTCCTGTTGGTTTCCAGAGCCATATTCCTCTAGGAAGCGGAAACACCTGAATACAAATAGCAGTAAGTATTCCGGTATTAGTTCTCTCCCTTATAGGCAGTTATGGAATATCAACACCGTCTATAAAATTCTGGCAGATGTCCTGTACACAAATTTCATACTCCTTTCAGCAGTATGTCCATTTTGTTGAATCCTTCCCTGTGTTCAGTGTACACAGAGTATGCTGAAGATCAGTTGCCACTAATTTCAGTTGATTGTATGGCAAAAAGTGAGTGTCGCACAATGTTTATGGCATCTTTCATTTCACAGATGTACGTCTACATGGTCCACTGGATGAGGTTTTAGCATTCCTATTTGAGAATTTTTTGGGAAAAATCAAAAGATTATTGATTTTGTCTATAAAGATTGGTACCTATGACCACCTAAACTTTCAAAAAGACAAAAGACAAAGGCCTCAGATATGGACATAGCAAGGATTTCTACAAGCTATCAGTACACACCATTGAGAACAAGAATCATGTCACAGGCAAACCATAGTTTGAATGACTTCAAACTGCAACCAGGTGAAGCTTCAGGAAAGAAATCTCCAAGAGATGAGATGTCATCACTAATCTTTGATAGAATAGTTGGACTTCTATTAACACTTCCATGATAAAAGCATTCTCACCTGGTGAACCTCCCGAGACATCAAATGCTGTGCACCTAGGGGTCTTGAATGAACATGCAGATAACATTGAAGCAGCCCTGCATACCCTCGCAAAACCACATATCGAAATGGAAGTTGGAACATAATGGAGGCACTTGATTGTTGTTGGAGATGCCAAGACATATGCACATCTGTGCAAAATAAAGCAAGACTATATGAAAAAGAAATGGAGTGAATAGTGGATAGAGCCATTTCCTGGAGATTGGCACATCTTAAAGAACCTTCAGCCATTGATCATATCAAAAGTAACTGGCATGCACTTTTTTTTTTTGGTAAGTTAAGTATATTAATGGATACAGTTTATGCAGTGTGTTGCAGGATTACAC
The DNA here is from genome assembly GCF_964275005.1 of Diadema setosum. Taxonomy (NCBI): domain Eukaryota; kingdom Metazoa; phylum Echinodermata; class Echinoidea; order Diadematoida; family Diadematidae; genus Diadema; species Diadema setosum. The sequence goes on along the minus strand of NC_092692.1, from coordinate 11,733,872 downwards.
CTATTTTTATTATTTTGAATGTAATTTGTTAAATTATGTAATGATATTGTAAAATGGGAAGAGTTATTGAAAGCACAACTAGATAACATTGATTTTTATATGCGCTATAAAAGCTTTTTTATTACTTATTACTAATATCATTGTCATTATTACTATTATTATAATCATTATTATTATTACGCAGGCCTTTAAGATCTGGCAAAGGAGCATCACAAGAGTGCAACACTCTCCTCATTACCTCTCTGTTCAAATTTTCACTGGGCTCACCGCTTTCTCATGAATGCCTGGGAAGCAATCTTCCAGCGTCAATTACAGTGTAAATACTCTTTGTCAAGTCAATCCCTCTTCAGATGAACCAGCTTCTTGCACACAAAAGATGCAGGCCTCAGCTAGCTTCCAAGCTGGGATCAGAAGATGAGACCTACAAATTTCTGGTGGGAATTCACCAACAGAGACATGATGGCCTACAATCAACTCTATCTTGCCATACGTACAGGGAACTGGAATTTAAGGGTTGCAGCACTCAAGAATATAGCACCACTATTTCACGCCTTTGATCGTCCAATGTATCTGAAGTTGAGTCACATGCATCTCCACGGCTTTCTCAACATGCCCACTTCACTCATCAGCCATCTCAAAGAAGCTAATTTCACTGTCAGCCTACATTCAACTCTTGCCATACGAACAGGGAACTGGAATCTAAGGGTTGCAGCACTCAAGAATATAGCACCACTATTTCATGCCTTTGATCATCCAATGTATCTGAAGTTGAGTCACATGCATCTCCAGGGCCTTCTCAACATGCCCACTTCACTCATCAGCCATCTCAAAGAAGCTGATTTCACTGTCAGCCTACATTCAACTCTTGCCATACGAACAGGGAACTGGAATCTAAGGGTTGCAGCACTTAAGAATATAGCACCACTATTTCACGCCTTTGATCGTCCAATGTATCTGAAGTTGAGTCACATGCATCTCCACGGCCTTCTCAACATGCCCACTTCACTCATCAGCCATCTCAAAGAAGCTGATTTCACTGTCAGCCTACATTCAACTCTTGCCATACGAACAGGGAACTGGAATCTAAGGGTTGCAGCACTCAAGAATATGGCACCACTATTTCATGCCTTTGATCGTCCAATGTATCTGAAGTTGAGTCGCATGCATCTGCACAGCCTTCTCAACATGCCCACTTCACTCATCAGTCATCTTAAAGAAGCTGATTTCACTGTCAGCCTACATTCAACTCTTGCCATACGAACAGGGAACTGGAATTTAAGGGTTGCAGCACTCAAGAATATGGCACCACTATTTCATGCTTTTGATCGTCCAATGTATCTGAAGTTGAGTCGCGTGCATCTGCACAAACCCTCTCAACATGCCCACTTCACTCATCAGTCATCTTAAAGAAGCTGATTTCACTGTCAGCCTACATTCAACTCTTGCCATACGAACAGGGAACTGGAATCTAAGGGTTGCAGCACTAAAGAATATGGCACCACTATTTCATGCCTTTGACCGTCCAATGTATCTGAAGTTGAGTCGCGTGCATCTGCACAAACCCTCTCAACATGCCCACTTCACTCATCAGTCATCTTAAAGAAGCTGATTTCACTGTCAGCCTACATTCAACTCTTGCCATACGAACAGGGAACTGGAATTTAAGGGTTGCAGCACTCAAGAATATGGCACCACTATTTCATGCTTTTGATCGTCCAATGTATCTGAAGTTGAGTCGCGTGCATCTGCACAAACCCTCTCAACATGCCCACTTCACTCATCAGTCATCTTAAAGAAGCTGATTTCACTGTCAGCCTACATTCAACTCTTGCCATACGAACAGGGAACTGGAATCTAAGGGTTGCAGCACTAAAGAATATGGCACCACTATTTCATGCCTTTGACCGTCCAATGTATCTGAAGTTGAGTCGCGTGCATCTGCACAAACCCTCTCAACATGCCCACTTCACTCATCAGCCATCTCAAAGAAGCTGATTTCACTGTCAGCATCAATGGTAGAGCAGGAAAAATCTTGGGAGCTGACGAAGGCCATGAAATCCTCATCAATCATAATGCTATAATGGCATTACATGTGGCAGATCCAAGACTGACAGACCAGCTAGCTCTGTACTTGACGTATCGTGCCACGGGACAGCAAAATCTCTGAACTCAACGGTTTCTCCCATCCCCATAGACAAGCAGTAATCAAATAATGTGATGTTATCAATGTCATAATTATGTCAACACTTTATTGGGCCCATTTAATATAGATACAGAATATACTTTACACCATGACAATGAAGTTGCCCATCCATCTAGCATACATCCATCTAGCATGTCTTCTATACCCTTCTGTTGAGAGAAAGATGCCTATGCCTTGAACAGGGAAATCCTGTACAACTACCTCATGCATGGACATGCCAAGTGCGTAAGCCACACTTACTGTGAGACATAAATACTGTGGAGCTACTATTCCCTGCTACAGTAACTCTATGGCAACTCATCGTATCTCACTTCTATTATCGGGAGATATCAGTTCCAACTGATAGACCGGCTAGTTCTGTACTTGCGGTACTGCACCACGGGACAGCAAAACCTCTGAACTCAACAGTTTCTGCCATCCGCAAGTACACACAATACACAACACTCCAGAAGACAAGCAAAAATGGAATTGCACACTGACACCCTGCAGGACACTGTTGTAGCAATGAAAGAAACAAAAATTGCAAGTTTACACATCCTTGTTGATCTCCATCCTGCAGACAGGGTGTACAGAAGAGATATCAGTTTGTAACTAATGATAATCACTGTTCTTTATACAAACCTATTACGATATTTCACATGCTGTTTCTACAAAGTTTTTATGTGTATAATATATTGGTAATAAATTAACATGGCGTGAACACATTGGTGCTGTCTGCAACCGCTTAGCGAAATGTGTTGGTGTGCTGTATCGTCTTAGACATTTTCCAAAATGCGTATTGATTATAATATATAATGCTTTGATATTTTCTCATATCAATTACTGTAATGTAGTGGGTCTAATTTTTCCAATTGTTTTATGAAAAGTTTATTTATACTACAGAAAAAAGCAGTCTGATTAATTTCAAATGCCCCTTTTTATGCCCATACATTGCCAATTTTCTGTGAATTACAATTATTGAACATATATGAAATTAATATGTGGAACACAGCCATGTATCTATGTACCACAGGTTTGCTGCCTGTAGTTATGTTAAGAAAATTTAAGTAAAATAATAGTATTCATGATTATCATATGCGAAACTATGGTCATTTTCACCTTCCTTTGGTCCAAACAAATGCTTATAGAAACACAATCTTTTTTTAAAGGTCCAATCCTTTGGAAGAGTTTATCGCTCCTTCTTCAAAATATCCCATTCCTTAATGGTTTTAAACATGCATAAAGATCATCTTAAGAGTTTGTATTCTACCTGTTACTGATTTGTTTGAAGGCTACTTTGGTAACTTTATCTACTTCTTTTATGATCGTACAGTTGTGTTTGTGTTTTGTGTCCTTTTTAATGTAGTATTTTATATTTACGGGGTTAACGTGTCAGAAGACTTTTGAAGTTTTTTTTTTTTTGTTGATCCCCAGTTTCACATGAAACAAGTTTTTTGTAAGTTTGTAGTTGTATGTGTCTTTGTTTTTTCATGTATTTTATGATGAATGAAAATAAATTGAACTAACTGTACTACGTAGGCCCGCTTTTGCAGGGGGAAGGCGAAGTTTGTCAGAGTACTTTGATGAGCTTCATCGGGTCATGGAAAAGTATAGTCCACTCAACAAGCCTCAAAACGTGTTCCAACGTTGACGAGACAAACATCAATGTGGAACACAAACCTCCAAAGGTTGCCAGTGCAGCCCACAAATCACCCCGTTAGGCAAGCTCTATCACATCAAAGAGAATAGCCACTACAACAGTTCTAGCTTGTGGAAACGCTGTAGGAAGGGCTTTGCCGCCACACACTGTCTATTCAAAGGCAAGAATAACAAGCCAGAGCTCCTTAATGGATTGCTACTTGGTTTTAAGACAATGATGTCTGAAACTGGTTAGAGCAATGGAGAAGTCTTTTGAAATTTTCTCAAAGACCACTTCCTGCCTTCACTTTCCCGAAGAGAAGCCGATGAATACGTCATGCTCCTGTACGATGGCCATGCATCCCACACCAGTACTCCAGTGATCGACTTTGCGACGGCCAATTGAATTGTTCTCTTTGTGCTCCCGGCACATACCTCACACATCACTCAGCCACTTGATGTCTTGTTCAAAAAGCTGAGTTATTTGTGGTTACGATGGTCTTTGTTTTAGCCCAATTTAGCCACATAACAGATTGGGGGCATGTCTGGAGAGTTCAGCAGAGATTCTGCAGACTTTTGATAGGTGATTCAGTCATAGATTGTAAGTATGGTGTCAGTGTTGGACATTTTGACATTACAAAACACATGAGAATGGTCCTTGATGTACAGGAGGGTGATGTAGACAGATACTTTCTACATTTTGAGCAGGTAGCAGAGAGCAGCGAGTGGCAAAAGAAAAAAAAAGCCTCTGAGAGGAAAGGCATGCCATGGTAATGCTGCTTTGGTGTGTGAAGAAGCTCAACAGTGTGAAACAGTGAACAAGGCAATTTTAAATGCATACTCATTGGTTCCTGAAGCACAGACACATAAAAAAAATCATGTCAAAAAACAACCATTCAGGAAACGAAAAGTGAATTTAAAGAAATTGCATTTGATGGTTGGCTGCAATCAGCTGGCACGGTAAGCGTTGAGGATTTGTGTGAACTCATGCTGTTGGAAGAGTTCAAGAGGTTGCTGCCTCATGAGGTGTGTTCACATTTTGTGGAGCAAAAAGTGAGTCTTTTTTTCGGTACATATTGTAGTGAAATCAGACAATCACATACGTTGGCATAGGGACCAGGTAATTGGGCAAGCACATGAAGCCTCAGTTATCCAGCCCCCCAATAGTGATATGTCAGACAATATGCAGGTCCATCAAGTTAACGTTACCGAGGACAACATCCCCCCTCATTTGCAAGGCTTGTGGGAAAGGTCTTCGGTACAACTTGAACCTGAAGAACAAAAGGTACTTGGGGATTTACTTCTTGAATTTGAATGCGTTTTTGCCAAAGACGAATTTGACCTAGGGAACTTCACCGAGGTTACCCACTCTATCGATACGGGTAGTGCAACCCCCATCAAGCAGAAGATGAGGCGCACACCCATGAATTTCATTCAAGAGGAACGAGCACTTCTAAACAAGATGTTGTCGGCCGGAGTGATCAAGCCCTCAGTGTCCGAATGGGCATCCCCCCCAGTGCTGATAAGGAAGCGAGATGGTGGCGTCTGATGGTGTATCGCCTATCGTAGACTTAACAAAGTCACAAAAAAGGACGTATACCCCCTTCCTTGCATTGATGAGTGTTTGGAAACTCTGGCTGAAAACTCTTGGTTCTCCAAACTCGACGCCAATTCTGTGTATTGGCAGGTAAGTGTCCGAAAAGAAGACCGGGAGAAAACAGCCTTTCTCACAAAGCATGGGCTAAACGAGTTTGTGCGCATGGGCTTTGGCTTATGCAATGCTCCCGCGACCTTCTCCAGGGCAATGAGCCTCGTCCTCAGAGGGCTGAATTGGGACATCGCTTTGGCATTTCTGGATGACGTAGTGGTGCTCGGTAACTCTTTTGAGAACCATGTCAACAATCTCAGACTGGTCCTAGAACGATTCAGGGACTTTAAGCTCAAACTAAAGCCCAAGAAGTGTTCCTTTTTCCAACGTCGTGTGGAGTTTCTTGGCAGGGAGGTGGACGCTAACGGCCTGTACCTCAAAGACGAGCACATCCAGGCCGTCTTGGACTGGCCAACACCTAAATGCAGTAAAGAGGTGGAACAGTTCCTCGGTTTGGTCAACTATCACCGCGTCTTCCTGAAAAACTATGCCGAGGTAGTAGGGCCGCTGTATGGCCTCACCGGCAAACGGGAGTTTCGCTGGGGAGCTGACCACCAGGCCGCCTTTGATCAGGTAAAAGAATTACTGACCACTGCCCCTGTCCTTGCACTGCCCAAGTCTGTAGACCCCTTCATCCTGGATACAGATGCATCTGGCACAGCTATAGGTGCTGAACTCATTAAAGTCCAGGAGGGACAAGAGAGAGTGATTGCTTATGGCAGTTGCTCCCTGTCCCCGGAGCACCTCCGAGGTGTGGAAGATCAAACGGGCGTCCATGTCATCAGCCGGCACCTTATCCAACGAAGCTGCCCTGGGGATCAACGGATTCACCTCCACTCTTTTAGTGGAGATAGTCTCCAGGTCAGGGCCTGGACAGCCCGATTTCCCCACTGCTATTTTGGGGTGTCGGGGCTTGTCCGGTCCCTGGCAGATCCCCAGCGGACGGCAGTGAGGGAGATCCCCCTAGACCGTCTCCTGTTGGAAACCGATGCGCCCCACCTCGCCCCTCACCCCGGCATGCGTTACAACATGCCACGCTTCCTGGGTGACGTGGGCAGGCTGGTGGCAGACATCCGGGGGCTCCCTCTGGCCCGGCTGATGGCGGTGACAACCGTCAATGCACAGCGCCTGAACGGGTATTAATAGTATAGCGTTAGTTTGTAATGATCTATAATGTAAGGTACAAGGGAAAATCACCCGTGAAAACTGTAGAGTGAGATTTGAATAGGATAATGTTCTAAGGAAAAGGGAAAGTTCCCCCTTTTGTATGATAAGGCTAAGAAAAGGAAAAGTTATCTTTCAGAGATAATGATTATTCGCTGTGTTGTTTTTTTTTAGCTAATGTTTAATAATAGGTAATTTATATATTTCTCTGGAGGTGGGATGGTAATATTTACACGGGTACCCGTCATGGTCGGTTGGAGGCTTAGGCTAACACCATATATAATTTTCAGAACATACCTCCCAAAGGTCTCTGGGTTGTGGGCTTCGTGTGGGCTTAGCCGGAAGCCCTTTCATGTATTTGAGGGGACTAGGCCTGTTTTCAGGCTGAGAAGTCTGCTCGACGTACCGAGCCGGACTGTCCAGAGAATACGCTCCAAAGTGGAAGGTCACTTCACGGTCGGCCCTGTGGACGCCCCCCTAGATGACTAAGGGCAGACATGGAAAATGTTAGCCTTTACGGTTGGGACATTGAATTATAAATTTGGTTACAGTATGTGTTATTAGTGAAAGTCATTAGTGACAGAGTTGGATTTTGTCCTAAATGTTGATAAGCCATTGGCTTTGGGTGAACGCCGCTTAGAATATATATTATATAAACCCGGCAATTTGAATTTAAGAATTATACTGCATGTAAATGCAGGTTAGGTTGGGGTATAGGTTAAATACACCAATGGGGAAATTGAAATTTGTAATGAGTGTTATGGAACTCATGTGGATATATGTTTATATGGGTTTCTTTATAAAGAAATCGGATGATAACATAGTTATATTGAAAGATTTTTGAGTAAATGATATTGTTAAGATATTGGAGATCAAGAATAGAAGGATCTCTCTGAAATGACGCACGTGGGTACGTTATTTCACATATTGATCAGTAAGTGGAAAGTTGATGGGAAAATTTTGGAGATTATATTAAATAACTTGGAGGATTTTTTAAAGAAAACAGCAGCTGGATTTTAGAGCTGGAAAAAGTGGGTCTTAGCTTTGTTGGCCGGGGGGTGTGTAGTGAAATATAATAATGTATCCCCACGCGCGGGCGCGTGTACGTGCCCGTATATTAGCAGACGATCCACGGATGAACGACCCCGAGGTGTCAAGGGACGCCCGGACAGATTGACCAGACAGACCGACGGATGACACTAGGAAAGAGAGACGACCCCCAATTGCAGCTAGACTACTGACCGCCAACTCGCCACCAGGCTGATACCTGACAAGCCAAGACAAGAGGTGAGTCGGCAATACCGGCTATTTCACAACAATATGAACTGCTTTCTGGGCAAGAGTTTTGATTGTCTCTAGTTGCTGTAGGTTTCAAGGATGTTAGAAGCAATTTAGAGCATTCCTTGAGTTTATGGCAGATGCTGACTTGATTACTTGTATTTTTTCAGGTTTTTTTAGGTACTGAAATCTCAGTTTTGTCCTGTTGAGTCTCTTCAGTCTTTGAGTGCAAACTTTCACTCTTGTGTGCCGAGAGAGGGTGAATCTTTAGCCGATTTCAGCAGGAATCTTATGAGATACTATGCTCGTATGGAGCAAGTAGCACCCACTGAGGAGGAAAGGAAGGCTCTTCACGCATTGCGTGACACCTCTTTGAAGGAAGGTTTTGTAAGAGGGGCTAGGAAAGCAGGAGTAAGAAGAGAGCTTTGTCAGTGATAGCGTCGGTGGCGTCCTTATGAATAGGGACGCATCACCGCAATATTTTTACAGTACGTGAAGTAGTTCTGTCTGGTAACAGTGACGTAGCTGGTTTTATGTTTTTTCAACAGATCAAGAGCCGGAGGTGTATGAAAATTAGTTCAGTCGTATATCGTAAACAGTAATTTTGGGAAGACTGTAGAAGACGAAGATTGAAAGTCTTAGCGATGCAATGCGCATTGATTTGTCAGTGTTGCGGCCTAGCTGGTGGCGTGGTACAGAGCACATGCCCTTGTATTGGTCGGGCTGGGGCTTGGGGATCCATTCCAACTCGTGCTTGTCTACAGAGTAACAATATATCAGACAGTTCTGCAGTGTAGAGTTCGTAGTCAGCATTTGGTGCTTCGACACTTTAATTCTTCAGAATTGTGGTATGTATTTTTGATTTAAGATATTATAATTTGTTCTCTAATATTGATGATGAATCTGAAGTTAAATGAAAGTGTTACGATGGATTTATTTTATGACAAAATTCATTGTTGTTTAATTAATGTAACCATAAATTTGTGTGTGTGATATATGCATAGCGACATGTTAGACTCGGAAAGGTTGATGGTATGAGATAAGCCAAAATTATGAAAGATTAATTGAAGATATTGTGATTTGTCTCTGTTGATTTTAAAGTCTTAGTATGAGACAGCTTCAATCAAAATGATACAGAAATTGTTAATTGTAAGTCTAAATATGTACGGAGGAGTAATTGAAATGTTAAGTTTTTACATTTTTGCAGTCTTTAATTTATGATGCACATGAAGTTGATGTAACAGTTGTCGTACTTTTTGTCGAGGAAACCGTGATATGTTAATTTTGGTTTTGTTGATTTGAAAATATGAAATTAGAGTAAGTAATTTTGAATTTGTCTCTTATTTAACAGTAATTCCTTCATTGGAATTGATTCCAGTGATTTGTCGGTCCACGTGACGAGTTGGTGTTGTGCCTGGGTAAGCTGTAGTTCTGTTTTGAACTAAGTGTGGTTTAAGTTGAAGACCCTTGCATTTGTAATGTTCATTATATTATTTAAGGATGAAATGTATTACTTTGATTGAGATTTTGACTGAGGCTTATCGTTCTTCAGGCAATAACGATGATGACCTCTATTGTCTGCCATCCTTTAGGTTTGACTGTGATGCAAACATTAGGGGATAAGGGTGGTAAGACAGGCCGACTACGAGGGATGTTGAGCATCAGTACTTAAATTTCAACTTAATTCTAAATCTGGTATCCATCTTACTTATTTTGTAATTATAATTTGATAGATTTATTTTGAGATACATAATGCCCATTTGTAACAATTTGATTTGTTTATTCTGTACTTATGAACTGATATTAGATTTATTTTAACATATGTAATGTTTATTTTGTAGCATATTGCCTGAAAAGTATACTTAATTTGCTTTATTTATTTACATGAATTCTCTATACGACTGAACAGTGTAATGCTTATTACAGGATATAGGCATTTTGATGACAGTGTCATTCATTGTAACTTCCGGCATTTAATTTGATTTAATTGTAATAAGAAAGAAGTTAAATATGATGAATTAATGTCATTATTTGATTGTATATTCATGATTGTCCTTATTGTATCTTGCAGGTTTTTTTCCGTTCCTCGTTTACACTAAATAAAAAACATGGAACGTACTTCTGTGTGTCCACTGCTCATTATTTGAGTGACCACCAACAACCTACGACAATACTGTATATTTTTTTTTTTTGTTGCAACTGATTGACAAATTGCCCTACATCGACGTAAATAAGCACTGAATTGATCAGTGTTTTAGTAGTAGCCATGATAAAAAATCATGGGCGTACATACTCGAGCAGGATTCGAACCTACGACCTCCTGATCACCGGACAGGCGTCATCTCCACTAGACCACCGAGCTTTCGCCCGACAGCAAGTGTATTTTTTATCATGGCTACTACTAAAACACTGATCAATTCAGTGCTTATTTACGTCGATGTAGGGCAATTTGTCAATCAGTTGCAATGAAAACTTCTCGACGGAAGAATTTCATGAATTTGAATACTGTATATTGTTCTGACTGTCGGACATTAATAGCAGTCAGTTTTCATTGGTTTCAGGGCCACATAACAGAATATAAAATTTGTTTTTTCTTGCTCTGGATGCTCTGGATATATACAGTTCCAGAGGGCAACCACCGTGGATGACTCCGGGTGGATCGTGTGTCTGCAGGAGTACCTCCTAGACCATGTAGCTTGTGAGGAGTTGATCCTCAGATTTCCAGCCCCGGAGGGAGTGAGAAATGTGGAGGCTCTGGGACAGTTCATTCCGGAGAAGCTGTACTTCGACCTACACGTGTACCAACACCTTGGTGGGACGCATCATCTGCTCCACATCTACCTGGAGTGTTAGCGCTCCATCCCTCTTTTCGGATGCGTGCATCTCGGAGGTCCCCCGCCCAAGACCCATCTGGTGCTGTCCAACATGTGTCAAACCAGGTCGAGGGCAAACTGAGGTAAAAGTTCAGGAGGAGGTTCCAGCTCCTCATGAGAGGGATGTCACAACTGATGGGTTGGGGGACTTATCAGACATTTCTGTTGAGGAAAAGGAAACACTGATGGAAGAGGATCCCCAGGCAGAGGGGTAGACACTCCCTACTGGGGAGACACTCATCCGGGCAAGGGGGGGGGGGGGAAACAGGAAGCCTCCCATTGCATTGGACATACCAACGCCAACGGTGCATCCACGTCCCTTATCTCCCCTCCCACAGCGTAAGCCTTGGGAACGAAAAGTGAGGGAACAGGGATAATCACCTGTTCGGGGGTCTGGAAAGGAATTTCCTTGAAGAATACCACAGCCCTCCTGACCAGTCAAGAAGGGGGCATCCTCAATCATATAAGCGTTACGGTCCCCCGTACACTGCGTCCATTTACCTGCTCTCGTGTGTGCTCACAAAGATCAGCCACCGGAGAGCTGGAGACGGTGTATGAAATGTCGCTTGAACTGAAGCAGCCATCGCATTCATTTCAGTTAGTTCCATTGTCAATCCAGGGAAACAACCACGATAAGGCATTGAGTGTATCGGTTTTGACCCGTTTGTCCTTGTATTTGTAAAGGATAGTTGAGTTTATTTTCCTTATACGTGTTTCGGATCTTAGTTAGGCCATAATTTTGTCATAATTTAGGTTTATCAACACTTTTCTTTCTTGCCTTCATGGCAGATGAAGGTGAACAGTTTGAAGTTAAAGTAGGCCTAGTGGGAAAACTGAATTTTTTGCTTTAATTGATTGAAGCCTTATAAGGCCGATATCATTTCCCTACCTGAACTGGTGAATATCTTAGTCGACTTTTTATACTGGGATTAATTGTTAGGTATTTTTTGGACGGCATAGGGTAGTATGATTTTTTTAATCTTCAAACAACACATATGAGTTTTTAGTTTCCACTAACATTTTTTTTTTTTTTTTTTCGGTTCCCTAGTATTCTAGGAGAACTGGTTGGCTAGGAGTAGTTAGAAATGAATAGGGTTATTTTATGTTTGATAGTGTTTTGTAGTCACTAGTTTTTTTTACTTGTTTTCCTTCTGTCTGTTCCTCCTTTGTTATCTTATAACAGGGTGGAGCAGGTGGGAGGCATCCGTTTTTGTTTTTGTCTTTTGTTTTTAAGCGACAGGAAAGAAATTCTTTTTTTTTCTTTTTTTTATAGTTTTAGTGTGGGTTAGCTTCAATTGCACCTCTCTATCACGTCCAGGGGGTGTATTTTAGATATATTTAGTGTTCTGTCTGTCCTGGTTTTGTGACCCACAGACTGTCTTTTATTTGAGTGGCATTATAGGATTAGGTTAGAATAGTTTATTTAGGGATAACCACTCTTTTATTGTGGACCTTTTACTTTTCTAGGTGAGGACTGAAAGTGGATAAGTGCATTTTTATTTCTGTTTTCACATTCTATTTTTTCCTCTGGATAAACTTTTTCACATTTTCTGTCGTAGGCCTTGAATAATGATAATATTCAACTCCGTACCATGATAAAGTAAATGCCGGATGTTTGCTTTTACGTTCGAAAGTAAATAACAATAACATTCAGCTCTGGAAGATGCTAAAGTCAGGCATGTGAAATTTCCGCGTTTTCACGATTTTCCACGTTTTTAAAATCATTTTCACACATTTTTTTTCACTTTCCGCGTTTTTTACTCTCTTGGAAACGAAAAGCACAGTCTAGTCTCGTGCCATGCTTTTTGAGCTGCTCATTGCGTGAGCGATTATTATTCATATGTTAAAAGTCTGGCGATGTGTAAAAACGTCTGGCAATAGAGACTATCCGATCCGGTATGATCTGGTTTTACGTCACGCTGCAGCGCAGTGCAACGTGGTGGGGCTGCAGTGCGTGTATAGCGGCCCAGCGGGCTAGCAATCCAGTGGCGCGGGGAAGCTCTGTTCTGGGGGCGATAGCCCTGGCTAGCTAAACGGTTGTTGTTCGAATGTATCGCGCGGCGTTGTTCAAGTTACCTCAGCTCAGCTCTGTGTCTTCAACTCCGAGTTCGTTTGGATATAACTTATTTTTTTTGCGCGTTTCCAACACAGTTATGAATTGTTTCTTTACTGATGTGAACTTCACAAGAGGAACTAAAGTTGAATCATGGCTTCTACTTCAAAGGACACAAATTATGTGGAGCGGGGATTGCGTGACGATAAGGCATCAATTGATAAGAAAGACTCTCTCGTGAAAAACTCCTGGAAGTGGGAATGGCTCGACTTTGTTCACAAGGAAACTGGACAAAAATTGTCGGATTGTATCAGAGTGATAAAGAAACCTGGCTTTTGTGTCTGTATATTGTGTGACAAGGAAATAAAATATGCAGCACGGGGTCGTGTCGCACTAGTGGATCATGTTGGACATCGCTCACACACAGATATTCTGAAGCTGAGAAAATCGAACACATTGTTCCCAGGTAAGTTTAGCGGAATTAATTTAGATTTTAACTTAAAATCAAGCAAAACAAAACTTAGAATAATCAGCATGTACACATATGTTTGTGTCGGCTTATAATAATCAATATTACAAGCCTCACAATACTACTTACTCATGTACTAGTAACAGTTAGGCCTGCCCCTGTACTTAAAATTTTTTGTGTGTACTCTGTGCTGTGGCTTTTTACGCTACGTTAGGATCAATTGCAAATTTCAAGTACAGGCCAGCCTAGTAAGACTTGAACTGATGTACATTCAAATGACATGTTTTACATGTCATGTGAATGTCCTCAGTGATTTTGCTGGCCAGCGCCGAGAGGGGGGCTATGCTGCCCAAATCTTAATTTAGTAAAGACACACATGGGTGTGTGTGGATGTGTGTGTGTGTGTGTGCCTGTGTACCTTAAATTAACATTGTTTGAAAACTTTTTTTTCTTAAATCCACGTCTCTGGTAAAAATACAACTTGAAGGAAGAAAAATTAATACAATTTTCAGGTTTACAAAATACAGTTTTTAAATCCTAGACTAGAGGTTGGCAGGTCTGCTTAGGGTAGGCTATATCCCCATAAACAACTGGGCATTCTCAACTGACATACATGTAGTCTACAGAGATCATAGATTTCCAAATGCTCATTACTGCATGTATGTTTTTTGTTTTGTTTTCTTTTCTTTTTTCCAGGGAGTTGAGTTTGATTTTCTTTCTTTCTTTTTCTCTTTCAGGTGCAAAGCCTCCATTGTCAAGCCAGAATACCATATATGTGACAGTGCACCTCAAAACGAACATAAAGTCGCACACACTGATTTTGCGTGAGGACTGAAAATAAGTGAAATAGGTCAACCTAGCTGAACTTGACTTTTTCATATTTTCTGAAAGAGCGGGTCTTCATTTGCATTATGCTAAAATTTGGTATCATAAAACGGGCAGGAAAGTGTTTTTTTTAGCAGTTTATCTCGAACATTTTTGGTAGAATAGTGTGATTAGGTGTGTCTTTAGAATCCCTTTTTCATTTCTGAAAAACCTTGTCCACACTCTTCACTTTCAACTCTAATAACTTTTGAAAGGATAGTGCTACGGCTTTGAAAGTTGGCACTAATTATGTACAGAATGTGTTAATGAGGCATGCTTAATTTCAGTTTAATCTGATAATCCCTTGATTGTTGTTACCCTGGTAGCTTACTTCCTGTTTTTTGTCCCATTCATCGCACAGCCAGCACGGTTTGGTAAAGATTAAGCGCTTGAATAGACACTGTACTTCAGAGCCTCTTTTCTCAGTTCGCACTTTTCCTGAGTTTGTGCTTTCTTTCCAATATTTAGATAGGTTAGGAGAGTCCATTTGATTTGAGTTATACATCATTTTAAAGCTTAAAGTCTGCTCTTTCAGAATATAGTCTTAACTAAAAATTCATGTCTGGCGACTTTTTGTTTGTTTTGAGGTGCAGGGTCACATATGGAATACATCCCTTTTTTAAGGCAAAAGTACCAGAAGAATCAGCACCAAAAAGTTCTATCCCTGACCCATTAGTTTCTGTTTCAGACAGAGTTTCAACAGCTGAAGCAACAGTTTTGGGATTTGCTGCTGAAAACTCCCTTCCCTTCACGATGGTGCCGAGAATTGTGGAATTGTCCAAGCAATTGTCAAAAGATAGAGCAGCACTAGATGCATTATCTGTGGATCGCACCTCGGCTTCCTACAAAACAAATTACGGTGTAGCTAAAACATTTATGGAGGAATTGGTTGAAGATCTTCAATCAACACACTTCTCGCTAAACATTGATGAAGCCACCAGTCAAATGAACAAAAGGGTTGTTTCGGTTTTAGTGTGCTATTTCAATCCCAGGGGTAAGGGTAGAGGTAATACAGTGTAGTTGTGAGGCACCTTGCATCATTCTCGGTTATCAAAGTGAATGGTGAAACATTGTATGATGAAATTGTTGATCTGTTTGAAAAATTCCAAATTCCTTGGGAAATCTCCTTTCAATTCTGATGGATTCATGCAATGTCATAAGGGGATCGAAAAGTGGGTTGGAAACACGTATCCGGCAAAACAAAGCCCCACATCTCTTGGATGTGGATGGAGACAGCTGTCACCATGCACACAACTCAGCCAAGGAATTCTGTGCGCATTTTGATAACTATCTGGAACAGATGGCAACAGATTTGTTTACAGACTTCAAATGGTCAGCGGATCTGTGTGAAAACTTACAGTGGATATGCCAGGCATTAGATATCAAATACACCAAGCCAGAGAGGTATGTGAGCCACAGATGGTTATCTATCTACGATGTAACCTGTGACATTATTCGTATGTGGGATGCTTTACCGTTATTTTACTATTCCTTTCTACCAACTTCAGAAAAAGACACATACAAGAATGTAGTCGATGAGATATACCAGCAATATGAAATTGACAGTGCATCAAGAAATGGAATAAAAAAACTACAGAAACAAATGGTAGTCAAAAACATGACCACAGATGGAAAAAACCGAAAGAAGAGGATATATCAGAAACTATTCTTCTTCAGGGAGAAGACCCGAATAATGATGAAGATTTATGGAAGATTTATGAATCAGTCCTACCAATGCTGAAAAAGTATGTTATGCTCTTCCAAACAAGCCAACCGTTGATCCATAAACTGAATGACAAGCAACAAGAATTGTTACTTGATTTCCTTTCATGCTTCATAAGACCTGAAGTTCTCAAGGATATTACCAGTGCTTCACTAGTTACTCTGAACTTGGATGATACAAGTAATCACTTGCCTGACAAGAATGTTCATCTTGTAAGCAGCATAACAGAAGGATTACCATCTGATCTAGCAAATAGACTGATAGGTCAGCTCAAGGAAGCATACATAAAATGTGGGAAAAAGTTGCAAACCAAAATGCCAGTTAACAATAGGCTGCTAAAGTGTATCTCTGCTATTGACCCCATGTCTATCGGTCACACAATAACACTGCAACACCTTATGCGATTGCCAGAACTAGTGAACAATGTGTTTGTTGATGAGGACCAGATCACACAGTATGAAAACAAGGTTAGCAAAATCCAACATCAAGCTCAGCTTATTCCAAAGGAGGAAATAAGGGCAGATACATTCTGGGCAAACCTCCTACAAGGAGGGGACTATCCCAATCTAAGCAAGATGGCACTAGTTCTCCTATCATGTTTCCATGGCCCAGAAGTGGAAAGTTCATTCAGTGTAATGGGAACAGTCCTTGACAAGACTAAGGGGCAGATGTATGTATCAACATTCTCCTCTGTACAAACAATAAAATACCACCTGAAGAGTGAGAAGAAAACAGCCTGCAGCTACTTCAATAGGAAAGATCATCTGCATGACCTTGTTAAACAAAGACTGTGTAAAAATATGAAGCATGCTTACAAGGAATATCAACAGGAGAAGGACAGGGAAAAGGAAGCAATGGAAAAAAGAAGAAAACATGTTGGGATTGCCAGACCCTCTGCATGTGCCCCAACTTCAAAGATCCAGTCCAAGAAAAAAACTGCTTGAAGCTGCAACAAAGTTGAAGGAGAAACACAACAAGAAGGTGTTAAAGAGATTAGCTGACAAGAAAAGCAAGAGGGGCAAGTAGTCTGTGAGTACGAAAATTAAAAACTGAATTAAATTGGAACTATGAGCGTGAGTGTTTGATACGTAATACAAAAATATTTGTGTGTATTTGTGTTGGGGTGAAAATTTATGGGTGTGTCAATTATTTGTGTTTTTCAAGAAAACTAGAAATGTCGCTACAGCGACTGGTTATACCCCCGCCAAACAACATTTCATAAGCTTTGGTCAAAAAACTGAGGAAGTAGTTAAATCTGCAAGATCTTTCCTTGATCTTCTGCCATTAATATGCCGTTACCATGGCAACGTACTTTTGGGTACTGTCGAAAAATGCGTCTTGCACATCTACAACCAAAGGCACACATCTGTACCAAGTTTCATGGAAATTGGGCAAAAACTGAGGAAGTAGTTTGCAACACAAAATTTTCCATCATTTTGGCTCATAATATGTGAGCTGTTACCATGGCAACATACTTTTTGTCACTGTCAAGAAATGTGTCATGCTGACCTATATCCTCAGACAAACATTCAATATGAATTCCATGAGAATTGGAAGAACACTGATGAAGCAGTTTTGCCATGAAGCATTTTGCCCTATATTTTACCAATAACATGCCGTTACCATGGCAACGCACTTTTTGCCACTGCGGAAATATGTGTCTTGCACATTAACATATTCAGATGAACA
The DNA here is from genome assembly GCF_964275005.1 of Diadema setosum. NCBI lineage: Eukaryota > Metazoa > Echinodermata > Echinoidea > Diadematoida > Diadematidae > Diadema > Diadema setosum. The sequence goes on along the minus strand of NC_092692.1, from coordinate 11,716,291 downwards.
TCTGTACCTAATTTCATAAAAATTGATCAAAAACTGTGGGAGGAGTTCGCGACGCAAGATTTGTACCCATTTTTGCCCATAATATGCCGTTACCATGGCAACGTACTTTTGGGTACTGTCAAAAAATACGTCTTGCACATCTACAACCCAGGGCACACATCTGTGCCAAGTTTTATGGGAATCGGTTGAAAACTGAGGAAGTAGTTCGCGACGCAAGATTTGCAACGGACCGACCGCCCGCCCGACCGCCCGCTGATTCCTATATACCCCCTTCAAACTTCGTTTGGCGGGGGTATAATTATACAAAATGTAATTATTATAATTCATTATCTATCAAATTATAACACACCTACCCAGATACAATTAATCCCAAGCCTGAATTTCCTCTCTTGGTATGCACCAAATTGCACGATTTCAAGTTAAAAACTGCAAAGCTCCCTACCACGGGAGGGGGTCACACCCCCCCCCCCAACGATTTCAAGTTAAAAAACTGCAAAGCTCCCTACCGTGGGAGGGGTACCCCCCCGCTTGGTCGCTCCGCTCCCTCGCAATGTTGATAACTTACCTCTTTTTTTTTTTACCTCACTCACATGCCTGAAGAAGTAACTTTTACAGAAAAATATATTTAATTAGATCACATTTCTCTTTTCTCTTTTTTGTGGTCGTACGGGTGTCAAGGATACGAATCAAACAGGTGGAGAAAAGATTATCCGAGGAGTAGTGTTGAGTGCTGTCCTGTACATGCCAGCTCGATCAATGTTTCAGGAATTCACACAGTTCAATGGTGTGAGGAGTTGTTCCTTTTGCAAAGCTCCTGGAGAAACTGTGAAAACTGATGGTGGTGGCCATACTCGTATTTACCCATATAATACCCAATCACAGTCTGGCCATCACAGTCTTCGAACTCATGAAGAAACCAAGGAATCTGAAGTTTTGGAAGGCATCAGAGTACCGTTCGTTTCTACTTTTTTTATGCAATTCCTTGTCTTTATGGTATTCTTTCAGAAGAGTATTTTCAACATTTTTTGCTTCTGAATGAAGCTAGCTTCATACTTCTTTCCCAATCTAATATCTGATGAATGTCTTCAAAAGGCAGGTAGATTATTGAAGCATTTTTGCTTACGAGCTTTGTATGGAAAACGGTATCAAACAGCAAATGTGCATGGCCTATTACATTATGCTCATACCATCAAAAGTGTATGCTCTTGGGCCATTATGGGCAAACTCTTGTTTTAACTACGAAGATTTTATCTGGGATTTCAGTTTTTTATTTCATGGCACCAGAAACATAGCTTCAAAGATGATTTCAACTGTGTGTCTGCAGCAGATCATTCCAACATTTGAAAGTTATCTTGTGAGTGGATCTACTATCCATGAATACTACCTGAAGTTTACACAGCGTGACTGAGTTGGAAAAATTGTTGAAAATTGTTGATCTGCCGATCCATATTTGACTGCGGTGAAAGGTTGGAGGGTACAGAAGTTATATAAATTTATTAAACCTATTTCATTGGAAGAGTTCTACAGATGGAAAGCTACAGAGTTCTGTCAGTTCCTACTCTATTCTGAACCTCTAGTTCTCAAAGATATTGTAGTGGGGACCGACTTCGGACTGACTCAAACTGAATCAGATCGACCTGACGACCAACGTACTGTCTTCACCATCCGAGGGAAGAGAAAACTTTTGAGAACGAACCAGCAACTAAACATCCAGAAGTTCCTCTTGGTTTCTGGAGCCATATTTCTCTAAAAAGCTGAGACACATGAAAACGAATAGCAGTAAGTATTCCGGTATTAATTCTCTCCCTGGATAGGCGGTCATGGAATATCAACAATGTCTATAAAATTCTGACTGATGTCCTGTACAAAAATTTCATACTCCTTTCAGCAATATGTCCATTTTGTTGAATCCTTCCCCGTGTTCAGAGTACATGTACACAGAGTATGCTGAAGATCTGTTGCCACTAATTTCAGATGATTGTATGGCTAATGGGTGTCGCACAATGTTTATGGCATCTTTTATTTAACAAATGTTGTATGTCTGCATTGTCCACTGGATGAGGTTTTAGCATTCCTATATGAGAATTTTCTAGGGAAAAGCAAAAGATTCTTTGTTTTTGTCTTTAAAGATTGGTATCTCTAACCATCTAAACTTTCAAAAAGACAAAGGCGTCAGATATGGACATAGCAAGGACTTCTACAGGCTACCAGTATGCACCATTAAGGAAAAATAATCATGGCACAGATAAACCATAGTTTGAATAACTTCAAACTGCAACCAGGTGAAGCTTTGGGAAAGAAATCTCCAAGAGATGAGATGACCTCACTAATCTTCGATGGAATAGTAGGAACGTCTACGAACACTTCAACGAAAGAAGAATTCTCACCTGGTGAACCTCCTGAGACATCAAATGCTGTGCACCTAGGGGTCTTGAATGAACATGCAGACAATATTGAAACAGTCCTGCATACTCTTGAAAAACCCACAAATTGAAATGGAAGTCGGAACATAATGGAGGCACTTGATTGTTGTTGGAGATGCCAAGACATGTATGCACATCTGTGCAAAGATTATGGGAAAGAAATGGAGTGGATACAGCCATTTCCTGGAGACTGGCACATCTTAAAGAACCTTCAGCCAGTGATCATAAAAGTATACTGGCATGCACTTCTTTTTGGTAAGTTAAGTATATTAACATATACAGTTTATCCAGTGTGTTGCAGGATTACACCTATTTGTATTATTTTGAATGTAATTTGTTAAACTATGTGACAATATTGTACAATGGTAAGACTTACTGTAAAGAGCATCTAGGGAACACTGATTTGTTATATGTTATACGTGCTATAAAAGCTTTATTATTATTGTCATGAAAGGTCGTGGTGTACCCGAGAGATCATACATGGCAGCCATATTGGTGACATGAAATTTGCAGCAGCCATTTTGTTGTCGGGGAACAACTTTGCCAAGATCAGGCTTCTTGGCAAGTTTGCAAGCATCAAAGTGCCATCAAGAAGTACATTTCATGCAATGCAGCGGAAGTACTTTGCACCTGCGATAGAAGACCATTGGGAGAAGGTGCAGGCAGCAAGCGTGAACAAACACAGTGCATCCCCAATTGTTGTGTGTGGTAAGCTGTACTCCACATACTTATTTGTATGAGTGCATTTCAGTGTATTGTAGTCATTACGTACAATTTTAGGCTTGTCTACAATAACATGGAATTGACTGTACATGTATTCTTTTATTCCCATTAATCAAAGTCTTGATTACACCATATTTTTGTTCACACAGTGCCACTTACTCGTATTATGCCTATTTGAAGATTCTTTCTCTTCTTAGACACTAGTAATGCATGCAGTCATCTTGTGTACGACCAAATTTCAAATCTTGACTACATTGTACATGTGAGCTGGTATGAATTGGTTACCCATACTCACTAAGCCAGTTTCGGGGTTAGCTCATTGGCACATATGGATACAAATGACCTTTATTCTTTCTCAGTTTATTAGGCATTCCACTACTTCCAAGTGACAGAAAGCATGAGATTTCCCAACGTATCAATTTATGGAATTCACCACTCATACATGTTCAAACAAAGGATTAACTTGTGTGAACCAGGTTACCAGAATGATCCTTCCACTGGCATTTTGGAAAGCATCCATTTCACTATTTTGCATCGAATGTATTTACAATCTCTTTCTACCGGTATTCATATTGTCAGATACCACTTTTGTTGTCAGGTGAATGTGCTGACAATCATCACTTATACGGGTTGTTCAAATAGTCATTACATCACAGATGCTTATCTCAGTGAATGTAACAACCAACATGCTCTGCTGGTACATATAACCTTTTTCTGCTTATGCTCATAGTGAAACCCTGAACTGGCTTATTCGTGGACCATAAAGCTTTTGTACGTGTGCTGCGTTGTTGGCCAAAAATCAAATAGAAAATAATTGCATTGAATTTCCATTTCTTTTTATAACTATGCCATGAGAAAATTACCTAGGGACCACAGTGGACCTCAGGTTAAAAAAAGAAAAGAAAAAAAGCTAAGAAGCACAGGCTAAAGTAGATTAAACATGATAAGTTGACTTCGGGAGATTAAACATGATAAGTTGACTGTGGGGAGTGCTGCACCTCAAAAATAATGCCAGTTGAAATTATTTCAACAGATTAATGTAATAATGACTGGATTTGTATCTTTCAGTATCAATATGGTGTATCTGATGCAATATTTTCTTGACTTTACTTGCATTTTCTAGGAGATGCCTGTAATGACTCCCTAGGGCATAGTGCCCAATACTGCACATATACGTTTATCGAACACAACAGTCACAATGTACTGCATGTTGGCTTTGTCGAAAAGAGGGAGGTGGATATGAAAAGTCCGAACATGGAGGCAACTGCCTTCAAGGCTGGGCTGGCCAAAATGGAGAAGGATGGGCTGGCAGTTTCTGAGGTGGTGACTGATGCACATCCATCGATCAGCAAGTATATGAGTATGCTTGTTTGTTTCTTTTTTTTCTTTTTCTGTAACTGTTCGGTTCAACACGCTCTGTCTCATTACTCATTGATATCAATACGCACTTTTAACACCGACTAATTTGTTCAGAAATATGTCACGGAAATGACGAAGATGTCTGTAACATGCTGATATGTGTCAGTACAAACCTCTGCCATTCATTCAGTGATGTAGACTGTATAGATTATAGCATGCTGACTAAAGCACTTTGATGTAAATCTGGCCCCTCAGTATTTCAACCTCTATATTTTGTATGCATTTCGTTTTAGTTAGAACGGCCTGAAATAATAGTAAGAAAAACTTCTCAAGTATACTTTGATAACATTATATTATTTGATTTACGTTATAATCATGGCACAGATAAACCATAGTTTGAATGACTTCAAACTGCAACCAGGTGAAGCTTTGGGAAAGAAATCTCCAAGAGATGAGATGACCTCACTAATCTTCGATAGAATAGTGGGAACGTCTACTAACACTTCCACGAAAGAAGAATTCTCACCTGGTGAACCTCCTGAGACATCAACTGCTGTGCACCTAGGGGTCTTGAATGAACATGCAGACAATATTGAAACAGTCCTGCATACTCTTGAAAAACCCACAAATTGAAATGGAAGTCGGAACATAATGGAGGCACTTGATTGTTGTTGGAGATGCCAAGACATGTATGCACATCTGTGCAAAGATTATGGGAAAGAAATGGAGTGGATACAGCCATTTCCTGGAGACTGGCACATCTTAAAGAACCTTCAGCATTGATCATAAAAGTATACTGGCATGCACTTCTTTTTGGTAAGTTAAGTATATGAACATATACAGTTTATCCAGTGTGTTGCAGGATTACACCTATTTGTATTATTTTGAATGTAATTTGTTAAATTATGTGACAATATTGTACAATGGTAAGACTTATTGTAAAGAGCATCAAGGGAACACTAATTTGTTATATGTTATACGTGCTATAAAAGCTTTATTATTATTGTCATAAAAGGTCGTGGTGTACCCGAGAGATCATACATGGCAGCCATATTGGTGACATGAAATTTGCAGCAGCCATTTTGTTGTCGGGGAACAACTTTGCCAAGATCAAGCTTCTTGGCCAGTTTGCAAGCATCAAAGTGCCATCAAGAAGTACATTTCATGCAATGCAGCGGAAGTACTTCGCACCTGCGATAGAAGACCATTGGGAGAAGGTGCAGGCAGCAAGCGTGAACAAACACAGTGCATCCCCAATTGTTGTGTGTGGTAAGCTGTACTCCACATACTTATTTGTATGAGTGCATTTCAGTGTATTGTAGTCATTATGTACAATTTTAGGCTTGTCTACAAGAACATGGAATTGACTGTACATGTATTCTTTTATTCCCATTAATCAAAGTCTTGATTATACCATATTTTTGTTCACACAGTATGCCTATTTGAAGTTTCTTTCTCTTCTTAGACACTAGTAATGCATGCAGTCATCCTGTGTACGACCAAATTTCAAATCTTGACTACATTGTACATGTGAGCTGGTATAAATTGGTTACCCATACTCACTAAGCCAGTTTCGGGGTTAGCTCATTGGCACATATGGATACAAATGACCTTTATTCTTTCTCAGTTTATTAGGCATTCCACTACTTTCAAGTGACAGAAAGCATGAGCTTTCCCAACGTAACAATTTATGGAATTCACCACTCATACATGTTCAAACAAAGGATTAACTTGTGTGAACCAGGTTACCAGAATGATCCTTCCACTGGCATTTTGGAAAGCATCCATTTCACTATTTTGCATCGAATGTATTTACAATCTCTTTCTACCGGTATTCATATTGTCAGATACCACTTTTGTTGTCAAGTGAATGTGCTGACAATCATCACTTATACGGGTTGTTCAAATAGTCATTATATCACAGATGCTTATCTCAGTGAATGTAAAAACCAACATGCTCTGCTGGTACATATAACCTTTTTCTGCTTATGCTCATAGTGAAACCCTGAACTGGCTTATTCGTGGACCATAAAGCTTTTGTAGGTGTGCTGCGTTGTCGGTCAAAAATCAAATAGAAAATAATTGCATTGAATTTCCATTTCTTTTTATAACTATGCCTTGAGAAAATTACCTAGGGACCACAGTGGACCTCAGGTTAAAAAAAGAAAAGAAAAAAAAAGCTAAGAAGCACAGGCTAAAGTAGATTAAACATGATAAGTTGACTTCGGGAGATTAAACATGATAAGTTGACTTTGGGGAGTGCTGCACTTCAAAAATAACGCCAGTTGAAATTATTTCAACAGATTAATGTAATAATGACTGGATTTGTATCTTTCAGTATCAATATGGTGTATCTGTTCCAATATTTTCTTGACTTTACTTGCATTTTCTAGGAGATGCCTGTAATGACTCTCCAGGGCATAGTGCCCAATATTGCACATACGTTTATCGAACACAACAGTCACGACGTACTGCATGTTGGCTTTGTCGACAAGAGGGAGGTGGATATGAAAAGTCCGAACATGGAGGCAACTGCCTTCAAGGCTGGGCTGGCCAAAATGGAGAAGGATGGGCTGACAGTTTCTGAGGTGGTGACTGATGCACATCCATCGATCAGCAAGTATATGAGTATGCTTGTTTGTTTCTTTTTTTTTTCTTTTTCCGTAACTGTGTGGTTCAACACGCTCTGTCTCATTACTCCTTGATATCAATACGCACTTTTAACACCGACTAATTTGTTCAGAAATATGTCACGGAAATGACGAAGATGTCTGTAACATGCTGATATGTGTCCGTACAAATCTCTGCCATTCATTCAGTGATGTAGACTGTATAGATTATAGCATGCTGACTAAAGAACTTTGATGTAAATCTGGCCCCTCAGTATTTCAACCTCTATATTTTGTATGCATTTCGTTTTAGTTAGAACGGCCTGAAATAATAGTAAGAAAAACTTCTCAAGTATATTTTGATAACATTATATTATTTGATTTACGTTATAATCATGGCACAGATAAACCATAGTTTGAATGACTTCAAACTGCAACCAGGTGAAGCTTTGGGAAAGAAATCTCCAAGAGATGAGATGACCTCACTAATCTTCGATAGAATAGTGGGAACGTCTACGAACACTTCCACGAAAGAAGAATTCTCACCTGGTGAACCTCCTGAGACATCAACTGCTGTGCACCTAGGGGTCTTGAATGAACATGCAGACAATATTGAAACAGTCCTGCATACTCTTGAAAAACCCACAAATTGAAATGGAAGTCGGAACATAATGGAGGCACTTGATTGTTGTTGGAGATGCCAAGACATGTATGCACATCTGTGCAAAGATTATGGGAAAGAAATGGAGTGGATACAGCCATTTCCTGGAGACTGGCACATCTTAAAGAACCTTCAGCCATTGATCATAAAAGTATACTGGCATGCACTTCTTTTTGGTAAGTTAAGTATATGAACATATACAGTTTATCCAGTGTGTTGCAGGATTACACCTATTTGTATTATTTTGAATGTAATTTGTTAAATTATGTGACAATATTGTACAATGGTAAGACTTATTGTAAAGATCATCTAGGGAACACTAATTTGTTATATGTTATACGTGCTATAAAAGCTTTATTATTATTGTCATAAAAGGTCGTGGTGTACCCAAGAGATCATACATGGCAGCCATATTGGTGACGTGAAATTTGCAGCAGCCATTTTGTTGTCGGGGAACAACTTTGCCAAGATCAAGCTTCTTGGCCAGTTTGCAAGCATCAAAGTGCCATCAAGAAGTACATTTCATGCAATGCAGCGGAAGTACTTCGCACCTGCGATAGAAGACCATTGGGAGAAGGTGCAGGCAGCAAGCGTGAACAAACACAGTGCATCCCCAATTGTTGTGTGTGGTAAGCTGTACTCCACATACTTATTTGTATGAGTGCATTTCAGTGTATTGTAGTCATTATGTACAATTTTAGGCTTGTCTACAAGAACATGGAATTGACTGTACATGTATTCTTTTATTCCCATTAATCAAAGTCTTGATTATACCATATTTTTGTTCACACAGTATGCCTATTTGAAGTTTCTTTCTCTTCTTAGACACTAGTAATGCATGCAGTCATCCTGTGTACGACCAAATTTCAAATCTTGACTACATTGTACATGTGAGCTGGTATAAATTGGTTACCCATACTCACTAAGCCAGTTTCGGGGTTAGCTCATTGGCACATATGGATACAAATGACCTTTATTCTTTCTCAGTTTATTAGGCATTCCACTACTTTCAAGTGACAGAAAGCATGAGCTTTCCCAACGTAACAATTTATGGAATTCACCACTCATACATGTTCAAACAAAGGATTAACTTGTGTGAACCAGGTTACCAGAATGATCCTTCCACTGGCATTTTGGAAAGCATCCATTTCACTATTTTGCATCGAATGTATTTACAATCTCTTTCTACCGGTATTCATATTGTCAGATACCACTTTTGTTGTCAAGTGAATGTGCTGACAATCATCACTTATACGGGTTGTTCAAATAGTCATTATATCACAGATGCTTATCTCAGTGAATGTAAAAACCAACATGCTCTGCTGGTACATATAACCTTTTTCTGCTTATGCTCATAGTGAAACCCTGAACTGGCTTATTCGTGGACCATAAAGCTTTTGTAGGTGTGCTGCGTTGTCGGTCAAAAATCAAATAGAAAATAATTGCATTGAATTTCCATTTCTTTTTATAACTATGCCTTGAGAAAATTACCTAGGGACCACAGTGGACCTCAGGTTAAAAAAAGAAAAGAAAAAAAAAGCTAAGAAGCACAGGCTAAAGTAGATTAAACATGATAAGTTGACTTCGGGAGATTAAACATGATAAGTTGACTTTGGGGAGTGCTGCACTTCAAAAATAATGCCAGTTGAAATTATTTCAACAGATTAATGTAATAATGACTGGATTTGTATCTTTCAGTATCAATATGGTGTATCTGTTCCAATATTTTCTTGACTTTACTTGCATTTTCTAGGAGATGCCTGTAATGACTCTCCAGGGCATAGTGCCCAATATTGCACATATACGTTTATCGAACACAACAGTCACGACGTACTGCATGTTGGCTTTGTCGACAAGAGGGAGGTGGATATGAAAAGTCCGAACATGGAGGCAACTGCCTTCAAGGCTGGGCTGGCCAAAATGGAGAAGGATGGGCTGACAGTTTCTGAGGTGGTGACTGATGCACATCCATCGATCAGCAAGTATATGAGTATACTTGTTTGTTTCTTTTTTTTCTTTTTCCGTAACTGTTTGGTTCAACACACTCTGTCTCATTACTCCTTGATATCAATACGCACTTTTAACACCGACTAATTTGTTCAGAAATATGTCATGGAAATGACGAAGATGTCTGTACAAATCTCTGCCATTCATTCAGTGATGTAGACTGTATAGATTATAGCATGATGACTAAAGCACTTTGATGTAAATCTGGCCCCTCAGTATTTTAACCTCTATATTTTGTATGCATTTCGTTTTAGAACGGCCTGAAATAATAGTAAGAAAAACTTCTCAAGTATATTTTGATAACATTATATTATTTGATTTACGTTATAATCATGGCACAGATAAACCATAGTTTGAATGACTTCAAACTGCAACCAGGTGAAGCTTTCAGAAAGAAATCTCCAAAAGATAAGATGTCCTCATTAATCTTCGACAGAATAGTGGGTACTTCTATTAACACTTCCACGAAAAAAGCATTCTCACACGGTGAATCTCTTGAGACATCAAATGCTGTGCACCTAGGGGTCTTGAATGAACATGCAGACAATATATTGAAACAGTCCTGCATACCCTCGAAAAACCACAAATCGAAATGGAAGTTGGAACATAATGGAGGCACTTGATTGCTGTTGGAGATGCCAAGACATATGCACATCTGTGCAAAATAAAACAAGATTATGGAAAAGAAATGGAGTGGATACAGCCATTTCCTGGAGACTGGCACATCTTAAAGAACCTTCAGCCAGTGATCATGACAGCATACTGGCATGCACTTTTTTGGTAACTTAAGTATAATGTATACAGTTTATGCAGTGTGTTGCAGGATTACACCTATTTTTATTATTTTGAATGTAATTTGTTAAATCATGTGATGATATTGCAAAATGGTAAGAGTTATTGTAAAGCGCATCTAGGGAACATTGATTTGTTATATGCACTACAAAAGCTTTAAAAAGCTTTTATTATTATCATTATTATTATTACTATTATCATCATTATTATTATTACTATTATTATTATTATAATCATTATTATTACTAATACTAGTATTATTATCATTGTTATTATCATTATCATTATTATCATTCTTACTACTATCATTATCATGCAGGCCTTCAAGATCTGGCAAAGAAGCATCACCAGGGTGCAACACTCTCCTCATTACCTCTCTGTTCAAATTTTCACCGGACTTATCGCTTTCTCATGAATGCCTGGGAAGCAATCTTCCAGCGTCAACTAAATACTCTTTGTCAAGTCAATCCCTCTTCAGCTGAACCAGCTTCTTGCACACAAAAGATGCAGGCCTTAGCTTCCAAGCTGGGGTCAGAAGATGAGACCTACAAATTCTGGTGGGACTTCACCAACAGAGATATGATGGCCTACATTAAACTCTAGGTCGGCATACGAACAGGGAACTGGAATTTAAGGGTTGTAGCACTCAAGAATATGGCACCACTCCAACCACGCACTGGGTGCAGAACTCCTCCAAGTGCAGGAAGGGATAGAGAAGGCGGTAGCTTATGGAAGTGTGTCCTTATCAAAGGAGCAGTGCCGGTACTGCGTGACCAGGAGGGAACTCTTGGCCGTGGTGAAATTCACAAGACAGTACAGGCAATATCTATTTCATGCTTTTCATCGTCCGATGTATCTGAAGTTGAGTCGCGTGCACCTGTACAACCTTCTCAACATGCCCACTTCACTCACTGGTCATCTCGCAGAAGCTGATTTCACTGTCAGCATCAATGGTAGAGCAGGAAAAATCTTTGGAGCTGACGAAGGCCATGAAATCCTCATCAATCATAATGTTATAATGGCATTACATGTGGCAGATCCAAGACTGACAGACCAGCTAGCTCTGTACTTGACGTATCGTGCCACGGGACAGCAAAATCTCTGAACTCAACGGTTTCTCCCATCCCCATAGACAAGCAGTAATCAAATAATGTGATGTTACCAATATCATAACGATGTCGACACTTCATCGAGCCCATTTGATATAGACACAGCGCCAGTTAATGACGTTGTGTAGGTATATCCCACTGGTGGTTAAAGTGCAACGGTGCCATCTGGTGTCTGATACAATATACACCTGATTGAAACCACTGCTGGATGAACACAAATAAACCTGTTACTATATGAATAAAGATCATCCCTTGTCCCTTTCATTATTGTGTGGTGGCTGTTGACGAGACAAACCTCAATGTGGAACACAAACCTCCAAAGGTTGCCAGTGCAGCCCACAAATCCAAGGCAAGCTCAATCACATCCCAGAGAATGGCCACCACAACAGTTCTAGCGTGTGGAAACATTGTAGGAAGGGCTTTGCCACCACACACTTGTTTTCAAAAGCAAGAATAGCAAGCCAGAACTCCTTAATGGATCGCTACCAGGTTCTAAGATAATGATGTCTGAAACTGGCTGGAGCAATGGAGAAGTTTTTCGAAATTTTCTCAAAGACCACTTCCTGCCTTCACTTTCCCGAAGAGAAGCCGATGAATACGTCATGCTCCTGTATGATGGCCATGCATCCCACACCAGTACTCCAGTGATCGACTTTGTGAGGACAAACCAAATTGTTCTCTTTGTGCTCCTGGCGCATACATTGTGCCTCACACATCACTTAGCCCCTCGATGTCTTGTTCAAAAAGCTGGGTTATTTGTGATTATGATGGTCTTGTTTTTACCCCAATTTAGCCACATAATACAGATTGGGGGCATGTCTTGAGAATTCAGCAGAGTTTTTGTAGACTTTTAAAAGGTGATTCAGTCATAGATTGTAAGTAGTGTAAATGTTGGACATTTTGACATTACAAAACATGTGAGAATGGTCCCTAATTTACATGAGGGTGATGTTTGTAGATTGATACTTTCTACATTTTGAGCAGGTAGCAGAGAGCAGCGAGTGGCAAAAGAAAAATAGCCTCTGAAAGGAAAGGCATGCCATACTAATGCTGCTTTGGTGTGTGAAGAAGCTCAACAGTATGAAACAGTGAACAAGGCAATTTTAATTGCATACTCACTGGTTCCTGAAGCACAAACACATACAAAAAAAATCATGTCAGAAAGCAAGAAAGCCCAACCATTCGGGGAATGAAAAGTGAATTTCAAGAAATAACATTTGATAGTTGGTTGCAACCAGTTGGCACGGTAAGAGTTGAGGATTTGCGTGAACACATGCTCTTGGAAGAGTTCAAGAGGTTGCTGATGGTAGAGTGTGATGGACTCCCTTATTCTATTGTACGGAACATCATAGACAATGTAAATAAATGCCCTGAGTGTAAACTATCTTTTTATGGTGTAGATGCCTTTGCCGACTCTGCCAAGCATTTCTGTTGTCTAGTGAAGGTCCGCAACCCTATCGTGAGTTTGGTTGGGTAGTACCAATCATCGGACTCTTTCATTTGGAACTTAATGCGGCGCGAAGCTTCCTTAAGTTGATTTGGGACATTTTCCTGTCCGATATAGCCTTTGTATTGGGCTTTAAGTCACATAGAGCTCAAAAGTATTGTGAGAAAGGTTCTGACCAGCACAAAACATGGAATCTGCTAGAAATCGTATATGGCGCATTTTCATTGGAACTTGTGATGCCATATGTGCGTTGGTGTAAAGCGGAAGAAAAGAACCCAACAGTTGAAAGATACTAGGAGTGGTCAGAAGAAGTGAAAAGTTCCAATTACCTGTATATACAGCAAATCACATTCACATTCCTACACGCATTCGGACAGGAGTCCATAGAAACAATGGGAAAGCCATCAATGGAGTGAAGAACAAATTTGTCCCCTTGTTCTACACACAACACCACCTCTCCCTTCACTCAAACTATGCTCCTCATTTTTTTTTCTTCCTGTTGCTTTATAGTGTGCGTCATGGGGATGGTCACGTGATAATTCAAAATTAATTTGTTTTCAAATCTGTTTTACTTATAATGTGGCAGAGTATGTCAAGTTTTAGGAATTTGGTGTAGTATGGATCATTTGATATAATACCACACACACAGTTTGACACCGTTAATTTTACCAAATGGTATGATTAAAGCCATATCTGCTGTGCTTTGCTGAACAAGTTGAGGTTTCAGCTAATTTTATGCTTATGATGTCAGGTTAACCGATGGCTGTGATAAAGTAGGATTTAACGGTGCCCCCACTTGGCATCGAACTACAAAGAAAGTGACAGTTGGGTTCGGTTTCATGCTTGCTAAACAACATGCAAGAGAATTTGGATTCAACCGATATGAAAACATACCATGTTGGCATGCCTCTGCTCACAAAGCAGCTCAAAGACGAAGAGATTATTGTACAACTGTCTATGCACAAATGTGATCACATGTATTGTAACTTGAATGACTTGCAAGAAAAGCAATAATCAGACCTTGACTAACAAGTGTGTGTATGGGGTGCCAGAAACTCTGGTTCCATGCTTGCTAAACAGCATGCAAGAGAATTTGTTCACACAAATATTCACCTGATATGAATATGTACATACCATGTCAGCATGCCTATGCTCACACTACGGAACATCATAGACAATGTAAATAAATGCCCCGAGTGTAATGAAAAGTGGAATGAAAAGTGAATTTCAAGAAATCACATTTGATAGTTGGCTGCAACCAGTTGGCACGGTAGCCTAAGCGTTGAGGCTTTGCGTGAACTCATGCTCTTGGAAGAGTTCAACAGGTTGCTGATGGTAGAGTGTGATGGACTCCCTTATTCTATTGTACGGAACATCATAGACAATGTAAATAAATGCCCCGAGTGTAAACTATCTTTTTATGGTGTAGACGCCTTTGCCGACTCTGCCAAGCATTTCTGTTGTCTAGTGAAGGCCCCGCAACCCTATCGTGAGTTTGGTTGGGTAGTACCAATCATCGGACTCTTTCATTTGGAACTTCATGCGGCGCGAGGCTTCCTTAAGTTGAATTGGGACATTTTCCTGTCCGATATAGCCTTTGTATTGGGCTTTATGTCACATAGAGCTCAAAAGTATTGTGAGAAAGGTTCTGACCAGCACACAACATGGAATTTGCTAGAAATTGTATATGGCGCATTTTCATTGGAACTTGTAATGCCATATGTGCGTTGGCGTAAAGCAGAAGAAAAGAACTCAACAGTTGAAAGATACTAGGAGTGGTCGGAAGAAGTGAAAAGTTCCAATTACCTGTATATACAGCAAATCACATTCACATTTCTACACGCATTGATGATGTTTCGGACAGGAGTCCGTAGAAACAATGGAAAAGCCATCAATGGAGCGAAGAACAAATTTGTCCCCTTGTTCTACACACAACACCACCTCTCCCTTCACTCAAAATCTGCTAGAAATTGTATATGGCGCATTTTCATGGGAACTTGTGATGCCATATGTGCGTTGGCGTAAAGCAGAAGAAAAGAACCCAACAGTTGAAAGATACTAGGAGTGGTCGGAAGAAGTGAAAAGTTCCAGTTTCCTGTATATACAGCAAATCACATTCACATTTCTACACGCATTGATGATGTTTCGGACAGGAGTCCGTAGAAACGATGGGAAAGCCATCAATGGAGTGAAGAACAAATTTGTCCCCTTGTTCTACACACAACACCACCTCTCCCTTCACTCAAACTATGCTCCTCATTTTTTTCTTTCTTCCTGTTGCTTTATAGTGTGCGTCATGGCGATGGTCACATGATAATTCAAAATTAATTGTTTTCAAATCTGTTTTACTTATAATGTGGCAGAGTATGTCAAGTTTTAGGAATTTGGTGTAGTATGGATCATTTGATATAATACCACACACACAGTTTGACACCGTTAATTTTACCAAATGGTATGATTAAAGCCATATCTGCTGTGCTTTGCTGAACAAGTTGAGGTTTCAGCTAATTTTATGCTTATGATGTCGGGTTAACCGATGGCTGTGATAAAGTAGGATTTAACGGTGCCCCCACTTGGCATCGAACTACAAAGAAAGTGACAGTTGGGTTCGGTTTCATGCTTGCTAAACAACATGCAAGAGAATTTGGATTCAACCGATATGAAAACATACCATGTTGGCATGCCTCTGCTCACAAAGCAGCTCAAAGACAAAGAGATTATTGTACAACTGTCTATGCACAAATGTGATCACATGTATTGTAACTTGAATGACTTGCAAGAAAAGCAATAATCAGACCTTGACTAACAAGTGTGTGTATGGGGTGCCAGAAACTCTGGTTCCATGCTTGCTAAACAGCATGCAAGAGAATTTGTTCACACAAATATTCACCTGATATGGATATGTACATACCATGTCAGCATGCCTATGCTCACACTACAGAACATCATAGACAATGTAAATAAATGCCCCGAGTGTAATGAAAAGTGGAATGAAAAGTGAATTTCAAGAAATCACATTTGATAGTTGGCTGCAACCAGTTGGCACGGTAGCATAAGCGTTGAGGCTTTGCGTGAACTCATGCTCTTGGAAGAGTTCAACAGGTTGCTGATGGTAGAGTGTGATGGACTCCCTTATTCTATTGTACGGAACATCATAGACAATGTAAATAAATGCCCCGAGTGTAAACTATCTTTTTATGGTGTAGACGCCTTTGCCGACTCTGCCAAGCATTTCTGTTGTCTAGTGAAGGTCCCGCAACCCTATCGTGAGTTTGGTTGGGTAGTACCAATCATCGGACTCTTTCATTTGGAACTTCATGCGGCGCGAGGCTTCCTTAAGTTGAATTGGGACATTTTCCTGTCCGATATAGCCTTTGTATTGGGCTTTATGTCACATAGAGCTCAAAAGTATTGTGAGAAAGGTTCTGACCAGCACACAACATGGAATCTGCTAGAAATTGTATATGGCGCATTTTCATTGGAACTTGTGATGCCATATGTGCGTTGGCGTAAAGCAGAAGAAAAGAACTCAACAGTTGAAAGATACTAGGAGTGGTCGGAAGAAGTGAAAAGTTCCAATTACCTGTATATACAGCAAATCACATTCACATTTCTACACGCATTGATGATGTTTCGGACAGGAGTCCGTAGAAACAATGGAAAAGCCATCAATGGAGCGAAGAACAAATTTGTCCCCTTGTTCTACACACAACACCACCTCTCCCTTCACTCAAAATCTGCTAGAAATTGTATATGGCGCATTTTCATGGGAACTTGTGATGCCATATGTGCGTTGGCGTAAAGCAGAAGAAAAGAACCCAACAGTTGAAAGATACTAGGAGTGGTCGGAAGAAGTGAAAAGTTCCAGTTACCTGTATATACAGCAAATCACATTCACATTTCTACACGCATTGATGATGTTTCGGACAGGAGTCCGTAGAAACGATGGGAAAGCCATCAATGGAGTGAAGAACAAATTTGTCCCCTTGTTCTACACACAACACCACCTCTCCCTTCACTCAAACTATGCTCCTCATTTTTTTTTTTCTTCCTGTTGCTTTATAGTGTGCGTCATGGCGATGGTCACATGATAATTCAAAATTAATTGTTTTCAAATCTGTTTTACTTATAATGTGGCAGAGTATGTCAAGTTTTAGGAATCTGGTGTAGTATGGATCATTTGATATAATACCACACACACAGTTTGACACCGTTAATTTTACCAAATGGTATGATTAAAGCCATATCTGCTGTGCTTTGCTGAACAAGTTGAGGGGTCAGCTAATTTTATGCTTATGATGTCAGGTTAACTGATCACTGTGATAAAGTAGGATTTAACGGTGCCCCCACTTGGCAGCGAACTACAAAGAAAGTGACAGTCGGGTTTGGTTTCATGCTTGCTAAACAACATGCAAGAGAATTTGGATTCAACCGATATGAAAACATACACATGTACCATGTTGGCATGCCTCTGCTCACAAAGCAGCTCAAAGACAAAGAGATTATTGTACAACTGTCTATGCACAAAGGTGATCACATGTATTGTAACTTGACTGACTTGCAAGAAAAGCAATAATCAGACCTTGACTAACAAGTGTGTGTATGCGGTGCCAGAAACTCTGGTTCCATGCTTGCTAAACAGCATGCAAGAGAATTTGTTCACACAAATATTCACCTGATATGAATATGTACATACCATGTCAGCATGCCTATGCTCACACAGAGGCTCAAAGACAAAGAGAAAATTGTACAGCTGTTGATGCACAAAAGCAATCACATGTATTGTAACTTGAATGACTCGCAAGAAAAGCTGAAATCAGACCCCGACTTACACAAGGTGCCAGAAATTAGGTATACTGAAGAGCAGGCAGTGTAGATCGTATCCGGGCAATTACCCCGAGAGGGCAATTACCCCCCGGCCAATTACTGGTTGGTGGTAAAGTTAGAGTAAAGATTAGAGTTAGGGTTAGGTTTAGGGTTAGGAGTTTGGGTTAGGGTTAGGGTTAGGTTCATCATTAGGATTACGATTAGGGGCAGGGGAAGGGTGCGGGGTAATTGCCCTGGGGGTAATTGCCCTAGACCCGTGTAGATCTGTAGTGGATGTGACTAAACACCATTTCTTTTGCTGGATGTGGGAAGACTAGCTTACTGCCTTTCTTGTAGTAAGTGAATTAGTGACAAGCAGTATGCCAGCCCCAGGTCTCCTGAATGTATGCACTTCTTACTTTATTACAGGATTGCAGGAGCTGTCTACTTCAAAAAATACTTCTCAGCATTCAGACCGACGAGATCTCCACTTGAGGTGTACAAATCTATCAGTGAAACAGACTAGAGCAAAAGACATCAACTATTTCTTGACAAAATCGGAAAGGCAACTATGGGAAAGGTGGATTTCAAGGATCGTGCTCTGCCATTATTTAAATGAGGCGCATCATCTTCTTTGGCTGCGATCATGTCGGGAAGATAACCTCCATTGCCTTTGTTGTAGACCAGATAACGGCACCTCCATGATACAATGTGATTGGTGCAATGGATGGTACCACAGTTCCTGTGCAGGAGTGACTCTACGGAGAGGCTGTGAACAAATACAGCTGTCCCCTGTGTCAACCTAGGAACTCGGGTGAATAGGTTTTCCATGGGTTAAGTACGGGAAGTATTAACTGTTTGAACACCTCCAAGAATCACACAACATTGGTACTCCCAAGAATTACCTATGCAGGAGGTGCCCCTATCAGACCAACCGGTCTAACAATCTCCACCGCCATATTCGGCTGAAACAAGAAGGAGATCAATGAGACTTCCGAGCTTGGTCGCGGCCCAGGTCTAGATCTCCAGTACGCCAGGCCGCAGGAAAGCCTGCGACAGAAGCAAGGCAGGTGATCCGGAAGACGGAAAGTCCAACTAGAATATACCCAAAGGAAGTAAAGAAAGAGGCAATGAGCCCAGCAATATCAATTACATGTTCCCCCACATTTACTCCACCAAGGCCAAGTGGAAAGCTGCTGACGCCAAATGCCACAGGAGTGCGACACGTCAGACTCAGATTCAGACTACTACGATGAGGAAGCATTTGGAAAACCCCCCAACACCTGCCTAGTCCCCAGCTCCATCCCCTCCCCCTTCCCCCATTCAAAATGACCGACAGACTGCTGAAGAGAACTCATCCCACATCCCCAAGGAGGTGGAGATTTCTTCCGGAAGGGACGTTAGAAATATTCCACCTGGAAAGATCCTGGCCACCATGCAGGGGAGGAAAACAATCCAGTACTTCTACAAAGGAAAAATCATTCGACGGGCGGAAATCCTGGAGACGTTCCCAGTTCTGCTGCCTGCCTCTTGGGACCAAGATGTGAATTGCCAACATGGATTGGAGAAACACAATTCCACGTAATAACTTTGTTTTGTTTTTGTATTATTTGCACAGGTAAAATTATCTATGGACATAATGTAAGTTTGTTCATGTAATTCCGGTTTACATAGGCCCACTTTATTATTTTTTTTTTTTTTTACTCTTCTAGTATTAAAGAGTGCTGCCAGATAGTAATTACTCTCAGGATTAGATTAATAAAATTCTTCTGAATTTGAAGAGGTCTGCTTACAAATCATTCATGTGTGATATTGTATAGAATTATATGCAATGGGAAGGGTTATTTCAGATAAGTATAATATTATATGAAATTATTGATCTATTTCTACCTTTAATCCTGACTTCAATTCTAACTAATTTTTGTATATATTTTATCCATGTGACACTTTTTGCCATTTTTGTTTTCTTAATATATCTTTCCTTTACCTACTGTTTGTTTCATTATACATCCTCTCTCTTACTATTTTCACTTGGTCCTTTCCTTTTTTTCTGTTCCTATGCGTGATAGAAATACTTAAAGTTTAATACAGAGTTATTGCGTTGGCGCATTGGTTTGTTATTGAAATATCAACTCAGGTAATATAGTGTAAGGTGCTGAAGGATTTACAGGTACGGAAAATTTGACCATATGGTATGATTAAAGCCATGTTTCTGCTGTGTTTTGCTGAACAAGTTGAGGTTTCAGCTAATTTATGCTTATGTCAGGTTAACCAAAGATATGAATTGTTTTAATGTTCGCTTCATTATTGAACATTGTTTTGTTTTTCTTCAATGTATACAAATGCAAGGTGATATGACATTTAGGCTTTTGACATGACTGAACAAGAAGGCTGAGAAGGATGAATACATTTAGTGGATTTATATTTTGAAATGGGTTAAGTTACCAAAGTGCCATTAGTTGCCACTTACATTGTATATAGAGATACTCAGTTTGCCATTCCATGAATACAACTCGTGTGTGAAAGCAAGTATTGTCTACATTTAATGAAATACTGGTACTTGACAGTGTGTAATGCCAAATGTAAATATGTTGGTTAGATGCATGCATTTGCGTAGATTTAATAGTTGGTTTTTTGTCGAATTTACGAGTTCAACTGTTCAATTTTGTTATACTAGGGAAATTGTGTTAAACAAGGACGTTTTAATCTTGGAAGGGGGGCTGTGTAACAAAATTGAGCTGCCTCAAGTCGATGCTCAACAGAGGGCATTTGATACACACCCTCAAATGTGTCTAATGTACACAAGTTCATTTAACACAAGTTTACCCAACTCAAGTTCACCTGCTCAAGTGCATGCATCCCCAGCTTTTGTCCGAATGCACTGGGGTATGTCTAGTGGAGATTGGCTGTTGTGACCAGGCCCCAAGGGGATATAAAAGGGGGTGCATGCGCTGGGAAGGGGCAACTGGATACCAAGCCACATCGGAATACCAGGAAATGAGGAAGCAGACGCAGCAGCCAAGACAGGAACTCAGAAACCAGTACCAGACGTCGTCATCAGGATTAGCAAACGCCAAACCAAGACACACTTCCGACAGATAGCAGAGGCCAGATGGAGGAACATCATCCGGCACAGCCAGAGCGACTCACTGAAGTGGAACACAGGCCTACACAATACCAGAGAATCGAAGGAAACACTCAACAGGCTACCAAGGAGAACTCAGTACTACATCAATAGGATCAGGACGAAAGCCAAGACCATCCGACAGATCATAGAGAAATCAACAGACTGCGCCTACTGCAATCAAGAAATCAGATGTCAACACACGCACGATCTCACCGAGTGTCCGCGAACTTCATCTCTACGCCAACGTCTTCTACAGCAACTACCAATCCAGGACCACGTCATCGAGAAGGAACAGCTTGCAATCAACATCATCAGGAATCAGACGATCAGGAACTATCAAGAACTTCAAGACTACAAGCCAAGATAAACACCTAAGGATCATCATAGTACTCCAGGGGACAAGATCTTCATCAGTGTCCCATCCTACAAGGGAAACCTACATCTGTCTGGGAAGGGGCAGATATAGTGCAGAGAGATAAAGTTCAGTTTTTGGAGTGCAGCTCAGTCTCCGAGTTAGAGTTTTAGCGTTCAGATCAAGCTCAGTTGTTTTATCAGTTGCTTTTAGCCTGTTCAACCCAGTTTTTTAGTTGTGGAACCGACATGAGTCTGTGTCATTAGTGATCCGTCGGGAAGTTGTCAGAGTGTTGTAAACTAGTTGACTTGTTCTTCGTGAATAAAAGACATTTTGAACGGTATGTATCCTCTTGGATAAATTGCATTTTTGTACCATTGTACATCGTATGCACTAGTTTGTGATGATGTTATCATGCTCGTGTGTGTAGTGTGATGTTGGTGGACGGATGCGGGATGCGGTGAGAAATTGAGCACTGAGCCTAGTGGTCTGTCTACTGAGGCTGGGACAGATATTAATCCTACATTAATGACACGTATTAATTAGCATATTAGTAGGGAATTTACAGAAGACAAAGTGTTGAAACTTATTATTAATCTGCATAATAAAAAGGCATGTGCAATTGATAATATCTTGAATGAGTATTTGAAAAAATGTCAAAATGAGTTAGTTTTATCAATGGTTAAGATGTTTAATACTATTTTAATGTCTGGTGTGGTTCATTCTGTCAAAAACAAACAAATCAACAAACAAGCAAATCAACTAAAAAACCTGACCAAACAAACAAATCAAAAAGTCAGCACAACAGATTATGAGACACCAGTGTAGTAAGTAATTGTTTGTGAATTTCCTTCGTTGTGAAATACCTCAGCTGAAAAAGGACTTTTTTTTCTGCTGGTCAGACTGTGATTGTTGCTGGTGTTTTTGACAAGGAGGATGCAGACTCTTCGGCTAATGGCTGTGATAAAGTAGAATTCACCAGTGCCCACTTGGTATCGAACCACAAAGAAAGTGACAGTCAGGTTTGGTTTCATGCTTGCTAAACACCATGCAAGAGAATTTGGATTCAACCGATACGAAAACATACCATGTTGGCATGCCTCTGCTAACACAGCAGCTCAAAGGCAAAGAGATTATTGTACAGCTATCAAAGCAAAGGGTAGTCAATAATGAACAAGATAAAATGACAGTGTCATGTGATGGAACCTGGCAATGCAGGGGGGTTTGTAGTAAGAACAGTATCGGCACTACCCTTTCAGGTAGAAAGTATTGAGGTCCTTAGCAACCACTGCGCTGCTTGCAAATCAGCAGCTAAGAGGATTCCCGAGGACAAACTGGATGAGTGGAACAAATTGCATGAACAGATTTGTGACAGGAATCACTCAGGATCTTCTGGAGCTATGTAACTGTGATATCTATGACTATCAAAGCCATGAGGCTTTGGATATTCATCTACTCAAAGACAAAGAGATTACTGTACAGCTGTCGATGCACAAATGCAATCACATTTATTGTAACTTGAATGACTCGCAAGAAAAGCTGACATCAAACCCTGACTTACACAAGGTGCCAGAAGCTAGGCATACTGAAGAGCAGGCAGTATCTGTAGTGGATGTGACTATACACACTTTTTCTTTTTTCTTTTTTTTTTGCTAGATGTGGGAAGACTAGCTTGTTCTCTGCCTTTCTTCTAGTATGTGAATTAGTGACAAGCAGTATGCCAGCCCCAGGTCTCCTGAATGTATGCACTTCTTACAGGCTTGCAGGGGCTGGCTACTTCAATAAATACTTCTCTGCATTCAGATCGACAAGATCTCTACTTGTGGTGTACAAATCTATCAGTGAAACAGACCAGAGCAAAAAAACATCAGCTTTTCCTGGACAAAATCAGAGAAGCAACTTTGGAAAAGGCAGATTTCAAGGATGGCGTTCTGCCATTAAATGAGACAAGTCATCTCCATTGGCTGCGATCATGTTGGGTTTCAGAACTGTGGGCACAGGCATCACATTCAACTACACCTGATCTATCCTAAAGTAGCCGTGGCTATGTTTTAAGGCATAGTGCATTGAAAGCTGCATGCAATTATCGGCACAGTCACAGATTTTAGGATGCAACTGAAGAGGGCAAAAAGAAACGCATGAACAAAATGTGGACAGACGAATAGAATTTTGGGCTTTTTCCAAAGCCATGCGCATGGAGGACAAGTCATCCGTGCCGGTCGCAAGAGAGGTTATTAAAAGATCCATTAAAAGATGATTTCTGATGGAATGATCACGTACAATGTCACGGACCTGCTCGTCATGGAGCCAAAAACAAGAGTAAATGGAGAATTTTAAGGACAAGAAATTATAAATGGCCCGTTTGCACCTACATTCAACAAAACAGAAGGGACTGATAAGCTCTCCGACAGAACAGCTAATCCGATGTTAATGCAAGTTGGGGAGACCTGCCATACGGCAAAGGTGACCCAGGAATTGCGTTCCCAGGTATTTCCGGGCTATTAGGACAAAAACTTTTTGCCAGGAAATAGTCCAGGCTTAAACCCAATAGAAAATTTGTGATCCATTATGGAGTCAAAAGTCCATTGCCCACCCTTGACAACCAAGAAGAACATGTTAAATCAAAAGATTCAAGTTGCTTGGGATTATGTGAGAGTCCAGAGACATGAGATTCTGCCTAATCTTCTGGAAGGGGACAATGTCCATGGAGAAGACGTTGTATGAAGTGCATCCAGAATCATGGTGGTGACAGTTCATAAGCAGGTTGAGTTCATTTTTTACTGAAAATCTAACAGATTGTAATTTGTTATTGTTATTATTGTTTATCCATCATTATCATTGTATAAAATTTATCCATCCGGTCGTCTTTCAATGCACGACCCTACAGATGGCATGTGGGGAAGTCTCCAAAACTTGAGCATGGAACAAACGTAGAAAATGCATAGTTTTTGCAAATTTCTAGACATATCTGGATGCATCACTTCTCTGATACATCATCAATGACTTAGAAATACATACTGGAAAACACACTAGTAAGGTTTTTGTTGTTCACACAAGAAAAATGTGCCATTGTAGCCACTATTTCTGACAACTGTTTTGTTTTGAACGTGCCACTTTTAAATCATTGTTTTATATCTAACAACAGTGATATAATGGTAAGTCAGAATAAGGTTTTTCCTCTTCAAAACCATGAAAATGATCACAAGTTATGAATTACTAGTTACGACAGTTTTGCTGCAACACTTTCCCAGCACTGTCTTGTAAGAAACATGTTCATTCGGTCGGAAAGCGAAGTCACGGCAGAATGAAAACAGGGTGTCAATTCTACCCATCTGCTGCGAGTGAAGAGCATTCCTCTGATCTTTACTACCTTCTTTTCACAGTCTGAATCCCTGTCACCTGTTTACATCCAGCTCCTGCAAAGTATATGTAGGTGGGGAGGAAGTGGCAAAGATGCAAAATGAAGTGTGAGGCAATTCCAAAACATCAGAAAAATAAAACTTGCATGAACACTCAGACACTCTTCTGACATAATATCATCAATTCTTGAATGTAGGAAAACCCTGTCTTTTCAATACACAGTCATTTTCCCTATCATTTCCTATAAAATCATGAAAATGAAACCACTGCACAGCAATTTAATTACACAGTAATATCATCACTCTACTTGATGTTGAATACAAAACCAACACACCTAGTAGAAAACAATGAAAGGCATGCAACAGTTTTCAAGATATATTTACTGTATACTAGTAAGTTTTCGTACCCCCTGAGGGCAATTACCCTTCACCTAAATACTGGTTAATGGTAAAGTTAGAGTAAAGATTAGGATAAGGGTTAGGTTTAGGGTTAGGAGTTTGGGTTAGGGTTACAATTACGTTCAGGATTAGGATTAGGATTCGGGCCACGCCCAGGGGAGGGTCAGGGGTAATTGCCCAGAGGGTAATTGCCCTAGACCCGTAATTTTTCTGTGGTGACACATGCCAATTATTGTATAGTTGGGCCCTCTAGTTTTATAGCATACAGTAATTCTATGTGCAAGCAGCATTGTAAAAGTTTCTGCGGAAAATCATGTTAAGTCCCACGGAGGGCGATGAAGAGGGGGAGGGGAGGGGAGGGGAGGGGTGGGGAGGGAGAATAATACTGACCTTCCTGATGGTAGAGTCTATCACTAAAAGGGTCTGGGCAGCAAGTGCCTTGCACTGAGGCTCAGGGTCCTTCTCAACAATGTCTGGGGGAAGATAAACAACAAACATGGATACAAACTACATGCTACTGTAGTGGTACCATACAAATACAGCTTACACAATGGTTTTGGCAAAAGGGCTACAATCAATTAGATACATAAACACCAAGAATAGATAAAATATGAAACACATATCTTTGCTGCATGCTAGTGATACTATAGAGATATAAATTTGAAACAACACATATCTTTGTCACAAAGAAATAAAACTAGTCTTGTTAAAGAGGAAAGTTTTTTTTTTAATTCAAACTGGAGAATCAGAAAGGAATTATAATCGATGGGCATGCACGATGGAAAAAAAAAAAATCTTACCTTGCAGCCAACATCGGCATTCCATGATCTCACCCTGGAAGTCTGTTGTCAGGAGATGGGAGGGGACACTCAGGGTTACCATGGAAACAGCAAACATCAGCGACTGCCTCACATATCTGATATCAAATAAATATACAAACAGTTCATTTTCAATAAAAAAAAAGACAGCGAGCACGTAATCAAAATTTGTTCAAATTGTGCATTGAGTGAATGGAACACAACAAATATCATGTGTGAATACAGTATATACAGAGAGAGATGGGAGGTCGCTGTTGAACAAAAAAATCTTAAAATGAGTGATATGATTTTCCTTACGTCCTAATTCTGATTGAGGTTTGTAGATATGACAAAGTATAAAAAAAAAAAACATGCACTCTGAGACCAGATAACCAGTCTGTTTGAGAATATCCAGTCCACAAGATAGGCATTACTTACGAGAGTCCAGTGTATCTGACAAAAAGTCCTCAATACAGAAACAAGAAGTGAAAGTCCAAGGACAAAAAAGTCACTAGCCCTATGATTTCTAGCACACATTACTCTTCCTGTTGTGACAGACAGTTACTGTCATGGCATTAAAAAACTGCCATGCTGGGAGGCCATGCTCTGGCTCTGTGAATGAAACATACTTACTGTTCTGTATGATATCTCAGAGACCAGATCACATCAAGCAGGCTGCTTGCCATCTGACGGCAAACCTGGCAAAGAAAGAAAAGATTGAAGCAATGAATATCTCCACACAGCTCAGACTCAAATCTAAACACAACTCTTGTTGCCATGGCAGCACTTCTTGCAAAGGAAACTGTTATCAAAAATATGAAAAGGAGCTGTAGTACCTTCCTCTATGAAAACAACAAACAATCCAAGAGAGAAAGAAAAACATCAATAACTTCAAAGAGAGAGGGAATATGTGACCCTGCATTACAAAACCAATAAAAATTCCCCAGACATAGATTTTTAGTTAACGAAAGATTCTGAAAAAGCAGACTCTAAGCTTTAAAATGATGTATAACTTAATTCAAATGGACTTCTCTAACCTACCTAAATACTGGAAAGAAAACACACACTCTGGAAAAGTGTAAATTGAGAAAAGAGGCTCTAAGTACAGGGTCTATTCAAGCGCTTAATCTTTCACCAAGCTGCACTAGCTGTGAGATAAAAGGGACAAAACACAGGATGTCAACCACTGGAGCAACAACAATGAAGGGAATATCAGATTAAGCTCAAATTGAGCGTGTTCTATCAACATATTCTGTCCATGATTATCGCCAACTTTCAAAGCAGTAGCATTATTCTGTCTAAAGTTATTAGACTTGAAAGTGAAGAGTGTACAAAGGATTTCAAGGAATGAAAGGGGGCCTCTAATACAAACATGATCATCCGACTCTCCCCCTAAAAAGGGTTGTACAAAAACTGCTGAAAACACACTTTCCCAGTCGTGTTATGATCCCAAACTAAAGAATAATGTAGAAGAAAGATAGCTCTTTCAGAAAATATGAAAAACTCAAGATTGATTTGGTTGACCCATTTCACCTGTTTTGAGTCCTCATGTAAAATCAAGGGGTGCGACTTTTTGTTTGTTTTGTGATGCACGGTCACATATCGAGGAACGGCCCAAGTTAGACTGACTGGGACACTAGGGTGATGACATGTTTGAACCACTGGGTTTCTTGTTCTTTGTTGTTCTTGCAATCACGCCTTCTTGTACATTTGTATTGATACTATGTTGCTTCTGTTGGTACAGTCACACACATTTTAAGATAAATTATGAAATGTATCAGAGTACTTCAGAGCACAAGAGCAAAAAAGAAAAGAACAAAAAATAAGTAACAGACAAATTAAATTACAGGTATCTTCTTGCATACAATCCTGTATTTACCGGCGCATGCTGTGCAGCGTACATGATGACTCCAAGGGTGTACATCAGCCGTCCCAACAATAGGAAATCATTGCCAAGGAGATCCATGGTGTTCAGTTTCCTGCAATAAGGAGAAACCAAGACAAACCCATCTACCCTTGCTCTTACTCCTACATCTTGTACATTCTCCATCCACATATCAAAATTGACCTTTTTTTTTTCTTTACAAGAGTGAGTTTTTGTTTATCAACACTTGCAAGCAGATCGCAATGTTCAATGTTGTATTCTTTCTATCTGATGTTGATAAACACATTTTTTTTTAATGCAAAAACAAAGTAGTAAGTTGCTTTGGCTAACATGCTCGCGAGTAGTGTACCTCCAGAAGATAGACTTCAGAACGAAATTGTGGTGCTTACCTATCATATGCCTTCATGAGTGGGAAAAAGAAATGGCCAGCAACTGGTGCAAATCTGTTGACAACGGGGCTTGCTGCTGGTTTACTTGGACCCTGGACAGAGAGAGGCGGAGTGAAAGAGACAACGTTTTCACCTTAGGCCCTTATGATAACAATGCTGAAAGCTAAGCAGTCACAAATACTGGAATCAGATTAGAGGTGTACTGTTGTCACCACTCTTGCATCTCTTTACAACTCTTCACAACATTAATTCTCTTTCATTATTTTCTCGCTTACAGACTGCTTTGGTAAGTCTCTTAAAGAGAAAGCTTGGCTCTTTAATATGTGATTGTAAGTTTCTTGTAAAACCGTAACTTGATTATGACTTTCTAGTCGAACTGTAACTTAACACATTGTAGGGCATGTAGAGGAGGTACATGCTTGTTTAATTGCATAAAACACGAGGATAAATTATGAATTTCTGACATACAATAACAAGGCATGTAACAGATACTTACTCAGCTCTTCAATCAATAATTCTATCTAAATCTTAACTAAATCTAAATCCTAACCTGCCTAGACCTGTGAAACCAGAAATCTGCTAAGGAAAAACACAAACACAACTTTATATACACTGCATAGGTCTTTTTGTAAGAGATGAGATGGTTTCCCATTCATCCCTATGTCCTTGGATCCATCACAGGCAACCTCTTGAGATCACTTGTGTGAGAAAAACATGACATGCAAGACTGCCTCATCTAATCTCAGTATCTTGAAGACTTGTGACAACGGTATTAACCCGTTGAAGACTAGTCTGAAGTATACTCGGGCAGGTGTCGATGGGAAATGCGTGTTGTAGCAAAATCAGCCCGTCCTCAACGGGTTAAAGCAGATTGCTTACCAAACTTGTCTCAAAGTGACTAATCAAGGGAAAGAAAATTGTATAACTTTTCACAATACTCTGCTCCATCATGATCACCTTTGCGAATCTCCTGGTCTTGCTCTCAATCCTCCGCTGGACGATGTTCCTCCAGTTTTCCGCATCTCCCTCCCGGTCTCCCCCTCCTCCTCCCATCGGCTCCAGGAGCTCCACCCTCCTCTCTTTGGCTGGTGGTGGGGCGGGATCCTCCGCTGGCCGGGAGAGCTCCTGTGCAGCGGCCGCCAGTACCTGGATTTGAATTGATCGAAATGTGAAAATGACCCAGACCCAGTGGTGGCTACATCACGTAGCACAGGAATACTACGAAGCCAACTTCTGCCGGGGCCTTCTCAGTCTAAGTGTAATCCAGTATTCCATGTGATGTGTATACTAAGTGGCATCAGTTTTTAATCTATAATTTCACAGAATAATCCATCTATTTTGTTCCCCAGCATTGAGATATCTCAGTATCTCTTTGAAAGAAGTGCTATCAACAGCTACAACTTACATAACATCAAAGAAATCTACCCAGTACTCCATCCCCCCTCCCTACATGAAAACCAAACAAATGAACAGCAGCAGCAACAACAGCAAACAACAACAGCAAACAACCCCCCAACTATTATGCTAACCTCAAGTATATCCATCCTCTGCCGGATGTTGTAATTTCTGTCATAGAACTCCCGGGTGAGATACTCTGTAGCCTGGTGTAAAAAACACAGAGGGTCGAGAGCAATATTGAGAACTACAGTATGTCAGTCAACAAATCAAACAAAATCACAGGTGAGAACATACATGTGTATGCTTGCATGGGTGCAACATCTTCAGTCCAGTGTCTGATACATGAACCTGGTGAGTTCTAAGCAAAATCATTAAGGACTATAAAATCTCAAAATCAAAATACCCTGGATAAAAAACATCAGGATTTAAACAGATGGCACTAGGTGTATCTGGGAACTCTCTTAAAACACACAATTTCTTTTTTAATCTAAGCATTTAGAAATGACCAGACAGTGTTACTCCTGTTAACCCTATTCATCATTAAGTCTGTTCTCATTCCTATACAATAGATCACTTCACATTTCTAAGTGATAGTGCAAATACTTTACCAACAATTGGCCTTGTATCTAGTTTTTTCAAACACAAATACAAAAAGGCAGAAGCTAGCAAACTTGCATGAATTAACAACATTTGTAAAACAAGCAAAAACATATTAATCCTTCAAGAATTAAGTACACATATGATCACCATAACTACTGATTTCCAAGTACATGAAACATGTGCACAAATTCTGGTTCTTTTCAATTTTAAGAAATGAATATGAACACATATTTCATGCCTGTTTTGAACAATGTGCTTGATCAAGTAGCAAAGTGTTTCTCCGACTGTAAGTCTACCACCCACCTCCACAGGACAGTTGACTGTTAAAGCTACCATAGCAGAATGCCTCAGGAATCTAAAGTTCTCTGTGCTGTACTGGTCTTCCAGGTGGAGCAGAATCGCCACAAACTGGCTGCACACCTGGGAAATGACAGATAAAAAATCTTGTAGCACTGTACAATTGAGAAGCTGTAGTAGCTCAGTGGATAGGACTGTGAATTATCAATCACAGTATCCATGGTTCAAGTCCCCTGGCTGCATCAGTTGTGACTCCAAGCAAAGCACTTTATCCCTAATTGTCTAGTCCTTTGGAGGGGCCTCATAGCGGTTGGTCCCACTGCTGCTTCTATATTTGCATTCAGTGCTCCCTTTGCAGTCAATAATAAAACTCAATTCTAATCTTACCTAATTGAACAATGGCATTTAGCGAAAGGAGCAACTACAGGTGTAGTAATTCTTAACTAAGAGAAGGTGAAAACAGCACCGAGTTCAGTCACCTTGAACAAAGTTCTTACCTCTGTCCTCTGTGACTCCCAGGTGGATACTGTTAAGATGAGTTACAATTGTATATTCTACATCTAAGATATCTTCAGATGGATGTTCAGATGGAGATTTATAAATATGCCTTGCATTGTGTTAGTTGAATTAATTCCAGATTCTATTTCTGGATGGCAGTTTAAAATTTACTTTCCTTAACCTGTTGAGGATGAGTCCCAGTATACTCGAGCAGGTGTCTATGGGAAATGTGTGTTGTAGCAAAATCAACCTGGTTAAACTACAGCTGTGCAAAGGATGTTGTTATGTACATCTCTGGCACAAGGAATGCTACAGAGGTTCACTGCATTTTTCAATATTATCACAGTTGAAATTCTAATACTGATTATAGCTTTGAAGCTGGTTAATTTCTTACATGCTATCCAAGTCAACAACTATTGCATCCAAACCTTACAAGTGATGAGAGTCCAATTATGAGGCAGGAGGTTATATTTTCTAATTTCTACCAAGATGACAGATTTCAGGGGGACATGGTGAGGGGTTGACTCAAACTTCTCATATCAGACTCACATTCTTCAGGTCGTCTGGCTTAGCCCTGATTAGTTTCTCTGCAACCTTCAAGCTGGCCTCAGTGAGTTCTGAATTATCCCGTGCAACCAATCCTTTCATTAAAAAAGAAGAAAAAGAAGAAATATTGATAGAAATTGTGCTAAAGAACCATTTAATTTTGGGACATACATTGTATCACACAGTTCATAAGGCACACAGCACTATGCAATAATAAAGATACACTGTGAATGAAATGTCACAGTTAACACTCTTTCATGTTGCTTTAATATCATGATGTGGAAAGACAGAAAATATTTCCATACACTAAGCATGTAAACATTTCTGAAAATTGCAAGATCCTGAGACGATACAATTTGTGACATCTATTGGCATATACAGATATAGCAATCATGGCTCTCTAAATGCACAGAAGGCATTTTGCTAGTACAAAAGAAGTCTAATGTTCATTTGATCAATACATCTTTCTGAGGTACAGTAGCATTACTGGTCACATGATGAAGGGTACTTTGCACATAATAGAACAAATGTGGACACTAGCCGGGGGGTGTTTCATAAAGCTGTTCGTAAGTGACCAACTTGATCATAAATGCACCCAGTTGTTTGTAAAGTTGTTCGTAGAGTTGTTCGTAAAGTTACGATCAACTAGGGCCATTTCATAAAGATCCGAGTTGTTCGTAAGTTCAACAAGTTGCTCGTAACTTTACGACAGGTTTGGGCTGCTCTTAAAAATAAAAAATCATAATGCCCTAGTAACCAATGACCATATTCACTCATACGCTACCCGTCGTTCCCATGATTTTCATTTAAGTAATCCAAAGCTTTTACTTGCTCAAAAGTCGATCAGACGTCACGGTCCGGATACATGGAACACTCTTCCTGAGGAGTTGAAACAGTGTGCCTCCTTGTTTTCATTCAAAGCAAACTTAAAGAAGCACATTTTATTACAGTATACTTCAAATACGAATTAAAAACAAATAACTTATATGACTAATGTTAGCAACATCGCATATCGTTCCCTCTTCCAGCAAACCAATTCTATTATTCTAGATTCAAGCCCATCTGCCCTTGTGCACTTTCAAGCACCTGCACGCACATTCACCACCATCACACATCAGAGTTTATTTTCCCCTGCTAACTTCGCAGCAGAATTTGTATTGTTACGAATCTAGTACGTCCCTACCTTTTCCTCGGGCCAGCCATTTTTCCAAGCAATGCTTATAATGGCGGCACTCTGCATAATCGCTTAACTACAATTGTTATTGTAATCCCTGCTGCATAGACATGCATACTGTATATTATATCATTGATTTCCTGTTATATCGTTGTTTATGCAAGTCAAACGACTCTGTGTTAAATTTACTTTGTATATTTCCTACATGTTCATGATTATATAACTTATGTATATTGATTTGCAGAAAATAAAAGTATGTATCAAAAAAAAAAAAAAAAAGGTTGTTCATAAGTCATTCGTAAGTGCATCATAGCAACAAAATGGTGGCTAGGAGTAGGAGGGTCTTCCTCCCCAGAGAAGATCCATTCTGGGGACTAGACGACACAAAGATCTAGAAAGCCTACAGATTTACACGACAGGGAATTAACTTTCTAGTGAACTTGCTGAGAGGCGATATTCAGCCAAGAACGAACAGGAATAGATCATTGCCAGTTCTGGTACATGTGTGCATAGCATTAATGTATTACGCTGGAGGCACTCTGCTCAGTCAAATAGCTAGATCACACAGAGTGAGCATCGCGACAGTGTCGCGATGTATCAGTAAAGTGACACTGGCCCTGGTTCAACGGAGAAGTGAGGTAGGCGGTGTCTCTTGCATCTTCTTTAATTCTAATGTTCCGTATAGAACTCTCTCCCTCTCTAATATATATAGATATATGTATGAAATTGTAGTTAACCTTTATGGGACACAGTCATTCACTGAACTGGAAAAAATGCACTACCAGTTAGTCAAATCATTCAGTCTTACTGAGTCACCGACTCTTTCTCTGAGTCTATTCTAACCACAGATGTGTATAACATAAGTAATAACCTACTAGATTTTCTAGTCTGTTGACATCCAAGGCAATAGGAGCACACATTGTGACTCTGTGCCTATTACCTATAAACTTTTTTTTTTTGGGGGGGGGGGGACTAGTGGACATGGGCAGCCATTTAAAAAAAAAAAAGGCACATTTTGTACAACAAAAATTGATGCCAAGTGCAGGAGCTGTCATTGGTTTAACATGCAGATGCCTCATCTGCACGCGATTTACACCTTTTTTTTCCCCAGTGCCTACAACGGCCACCAGCCGCCATCCCCCCCCCCCCCAAATGCAGGCACAGTAGCTCGTCCTCTACAACATACTACTGTAGTACTATTTTTGCTAAGCTGAATACCAGTAGAATCATCATGACTACGGTCTATTTGAACTTCTGTTCTTTGAGTATTGAAAGCATAAATCTAGACTCTGTCTATGTATCTTGGTTTAATACAGTCTTCTTCAGTTTTTGCAAACTTAGGCCCCAGCCCAGGCCAGGCCATGCGTAGAGTCTACTTAATTTCAATTATTAATCTATTTCAATGCCTAGTACACTGTTCAAATTATACAGCCGAATAAATGTGAACAAATGCAGCTATTACCAATTCGGTCGCGATCGCTCAGGTCTAGATGAGCGTGGCTATCTTCCTCACAGATCATACTCGTCCTGGCTGCTACCTACGCCGGCTAGCACCGGCGCGCCGCTAGGCCTCGCCTCGGGGTTTACAGCTAGCTACAGTGGACCAGTACTACACTGTCCCACCCACAAGAATTTAAGTTAGCACATTGATTTGAAGTAAGAGTGAAAAAAGCCAAAACTTAAGATAAACTCAACTTCAATTTCTATTTCCAATGCAGTTCATCAAATTCCCAACGGGAGCTGAGGCAGTGAGGAGTGTAGTTAGTGAGGCTATACAAGTTTAGGGGTTTTGTATGTCGTTCTATACAAGTTTAGGGGTTTTGTATGTCGTTCTTTAGGGGATAACGACGATGACCTCTATTGTCTGCCATCCTTTAGGTTTGACTGTGATGCAAACATTAGGGGATAAGGGTGGTAAGACAGACTGACTACAAGGGATGTTGAGCATCAGTACTTGAATTTCAATTTAATTTTGGATTCGAAATCCAATGGGGTTTCCCCGCACAGGTTCGAATCCTTGACAGGTTTATTTTGAGATACATAATGTCCATTTATAACAATTCGAGTTGCTTATTCTGTACGTATGAACTGATATTAGATTTATTTTAACATATGTAATGCCCATTTTGTAGTATATTGCCTGAAAAGTATACTTAATTTGCTTTAATTATTCACACGAATTCTTTATACAACTGAACAGTGTAATGCTTATTTTGATGACAATGTCATTCATTGTAACTTCCGGCATGTAATGTGATTTAATTGTACATGTAATAAGAAAGAAGTCAAATATGATGAATTAATGTCATTATTTGATTGTATATTCATGATGTTCCCTTCCAAGACAGCTCTCCCTTCATAGAACAACTCCCTTGATACCCAAGATAACTCCATTAGGGTCATTGATCGTTTTCTTCCATGGTAGATTAAAATGTACAGTGTATTTAGCAATTTACATTTAACTGTCTTATTTTCTAATTTTCGGTGAAAATTCATTCCAGTGACATATCTGATGAAAATGGGGAAGGACAGTCAATGTCTTCTTTCCCTAAAAGCCTTACCTAAATCCACCATTAATATGCATTTTATGACATATCATTTTTAATTTTTCAAAAATTATTTCAAATTCCTTTAAATGCAGAGCCCATGCACGGACCCGATGTTTGATTGAGATGACCTTTGGCCAGCTGAAGAACAAATTTTGCTGTTTGAAGGGCCAAGGCATGCAGATGGCTCCCAGAAGGGTCTGCGATGTTGTTGTCGCATGTGATGTGTTACACAACATTTCTAAATTCCTGAACGAACCCGAAGATGAAGTAGATGAGGAGGAGGCAGTCGCAGAAGACGATGAACAGGAAGGGGGCAATGTCGAAGAAGACGATGATGATCACGAGTACCAAGTTGGACAGATGGTCCGACTGGACATTGTCAATGACTTCTTCTCTTAATATCACTTTCTTCATCAAGAATGTTTTGAGATCTATGTACTATGGTAATTAATGGAAATCTAAGTTTCATTCAAGGGGAGGAAGGGGGGGGGGGTGTGGTGGAAAAGTACACGTCTTCCAAACACATGTAGAAATAGAAATAAACAATTTCATTATGCTCTCTCTTCTCTCTTAGCAATACTGTACTGATTTGATTGCCAACATCACTAATTTGTTTGATTTTTCTGATTTACAAGCATGTGTGATATTTCAAATGATTACTGAAATACTTTTTTAAGAGTCGTATATGGTCAATGACACCAGAACCGCCACGTGACCTTAAATATTCACATTTAAGGGAGAATTTACAAAGATATCATAATGGAGATTGAAGAGATTGAAGAATGGAGAGATTTGAATGAAGATTTTCGGACCATAATCGACAACCTTTACAAGGAAAACGACGAGCTCAGCAGCAGGGACATTCAGCATATCCTTTCCAGAGACTACCATCTAGACGTGTCTTCATCTACCATAAGGCGGTGCAAGCAAAGCCTTGGCTGGGTTCCCTGCCGAGCTAAATCATCGCAGATCATCTGTCGCAACAATCAAACAAAAAGGGAAGCGCACTGTAAGAAGCTAATGGTAGACCAGGAGTTGTTTGACGATGTTATTTTTTACGGACGAGAGTAGTGTACAGCTGCACCCAAATTCTCAGTTGTGCTTCAGAAAGAGGGGGCAGGAGAGGAAACTGAAGGGAAGGCCAAAACATCAGGGCAAATTACATGTTTGGGCCGGAATTTCGCGGAGGGGAGCAACGGACATCCTCGTATTCTCAGGCATAATGGACTCCAATTTCTACTGTGAGGAAATTCTTCGCAAGACCCTGCTCCCCTTTATAGAGGCGACGTATCCCGAACATCATCGGTTTCAACAGGATAATGATCCTAAAAACTGCTCTAAATTTACGAAGGCCTTCATGAAGGCGAACCGGATCAACTGGTGGGTCACCCCTCCGGAGAAACCTGACCTTAACCCTATTGAACTCGTGTGGCACCAGCTCAAGTTGTGGCTTCAACGAACCGCCAAGCCGCAGACTCTGCCAGAACGCAAGGAAGCAATATACGAGTTTTGGAGAACGAAGATGACTCCAGATCTATGTGGCAGGTACATCAACCACCTGTGCAGGGTCATACCTGTAGTGGTTGAAAACATGGAAAGGCATCAGGCTTTTAAGCCTTGAAACAACAGCTCTTTTTAGAATTCAAATTCTAAATTCTCAAATTCTATTTTCTCAACATGACCGTGAGTTTATAAATGCTTGATGAAGACACATGGAATGCTCAGTCCTCTCTCAGCTTTCACAGCGAATACAGTACACGTAGGCCCTATATCGCGTAGATTCATCAAGAAGAAAGGGGCGCATGTCTCCTACCACGAGGCAGAGAGTCCTTAGTCTCTCTCGAGATGATCACATCGGTGTAACTTCTATCCAACTTAAAACTAGCGGAGCAAGGCATCACCGTAAGCTGGCAGGCAATATCTGCCTTCCTGAAGCAATACTAGTTAACAGGCTCCACAGGAGTGAAGAAGCGAAATCCCCGCCGTTCGAGGCTAGAAGATTTCCGGACCATAATCGACAACCTTTACAAGGAAAACGACGAGCTCAGCAGCAGGGACATTCAGCATATCCTTTCCAGAGACTACCATCTAGACGTGTCTTCATCTACCATAAGGCGGTGCAAGCAAAGCCTTGGCTGGGTCCCCTGCCGAGCTAAATCGTCACAGATCGTCTGTCGCGACAATCAAATAAAAAGGGAAGCGCACTGTAAGAAGCTAATGGCAGACCAGGAGTCGTTTGACGATGTTATTTTTTACGGACGAGAGTAGTGTACAGCTGCACCCAAATTCTCAGTTGTGCTTCAGAAAGAGGGGGCAGGAGAGGAAACTGAAGGGAAGGCCAAAACATCGGGGCAAATTACATGTTTGGGCCGGAATTTCGCGGAGGGGAGCAACGGACATCCTCGTATTCTCAGGCATAATGGACTCCAATTTCTACTGTGAGGAAATTCTTCGCAAGACCCTGCTCCCCTTTATAGAGGCGACATATCCCGAACATCATCGGTTTCAACAGGATAATGATCCTAAAAACTGCTCGAAATTTACGAAGGCCTTCATGAAGGCGAACCGGATCAACTGGTGGGTCACCCCTCCGGAGAAACCTGACCTTAACCCTATTGAACTCGTGTGGCACCAGCTCAAGTTGTGGCTTCAACGAACCGCCAAGCCGCAGACTCTGCCAGAACGCAAGGAAGCAATATACGAGTTTTGGAGAACGAAGATGACTCCAGATCTATGTGGCAGGTACATCAACCACCTGTGCAGGGTCATACCTGTAGTGGTTGAAAAACATGGAAAGGCATCAGGCTTTTAAGCCTTGAAACAACAGCTCTTTTTAGAATTCAAATTCTAAATTCTCAAATTCTATTTTCTCAACACGACCGTGAGTTTATAAATGCTTGATGAAGACACATGGAATGCTCAGTCCTCTCTAAGCTTTCACAGCAAATACAGTACACGTAGGCCCTATATCGCGTAGATTCATCAAGAAGAAAGGGGCGCATGTCTCCTACCACGAGGCAGAGAGTCCTTAGTCTCTCTCGAGATGATCACATTGGTGTAACTTCTATCCAACTTAAAACTAGCGGAGCAAGGCATCACCGTAAGCTGGCAGGCAATATCTGCCTTCCTGAAGCAATACGAGTTAACAGGCTCCACAGGAGTGAAGAAGCGAAATCCCCGCCGTTCGAGGCTAGAAGATTTCCGGACCATAATCGACAACCTTTACAAGGAAAACGACGAGCTCAGCAGCAGGGACATTCAGCATATCCTTTCCAGAGACTACCATCTAGACGTGTCTTCATCTACCATAAGGCGGTGCAAGCAAAGCCTTGGCTGGGTCCCCTGCCGAGCTAAATCGTCACAGATCGTCTGTCGCGACAATCAAATAAAAAGGGAAGCGCACCATAATCGACAACCTTTACAAGGAAAACGACGAGCTCAGCAGCAGGGACATTCAGCATATCCTTTCCAGAGACTACCATCTAGACGTGTCTTCATCTACCGTAAGGCGGTGCAAGCAAAGCCTTGGCTGGGTAACCTGCCGAGCTAAATCGTCACAGATCGTCTGTCGCGACAATCAAATAAAAAGGGAAGCGCACTGTAAGAAGCTAATGGCAGACCAGGAGTCGTTTGACGATGTTATTTTTTACGGACGAGAGTAGTGTACAGCTGCACCCAAATTCTCAGTTGTGCTTCAGAAAGAGGGGGCAGGAGAGGAAACTGAAGGGAAGGCCAAAACATCGGGGCAAATTACATGTTTGGGCCGGAATTTCACGGAGGGGAGCAACGGACATCCTCGTATTCTCAGGCATAATGGACTCCAATTTCTACTGTGAGGAAATTCTTCGCAAGACCCTGCTCCCCTTTATAGAGGTGACGTATCCCGAACATCATCGGTTTCAACAGGATAATGATCCTAAAAACTGCTCGAAATTTACGAAGGCCTTCATGAAGGCGAACCGGATCAACTGGTGGGTCACCCCTCCGGAGAAACCTGACCTTAACCCTATTGAACTCGTGTGGCACCAGCTCAAGTTGTGGCTTCAACGAACCGCCAAGCCGCAGACTCTGCCAGAACGCAAGGAAGCAATATACGAGTTTTGGAGAACGAAGATGACTCCAGATCTATGTGGCAGGTACATCAACCACCTGTGCAGGGTCATACCTGTAGTGGTTGAAAAACATGGAAAGGCATCAGGCTTTTAAGCCTTGAAACAACAGCTCTTTTTAGAATTCAAATTCTAAATTCTCAAATTCTATTTTCTCAACACGACCGTGAGTTTATAAATGCTTGATGAAGACACATGGAATGCTCAGTCCTCTCTAAGCTTTCACAGCAAATACAGTACACGTAGGCCCTATATCGCGTAGATTCATCAAGAAGAAAGGGGCGCATGTCTCCTACCACGAGGCAGAGAGTCCTTAGTCTCTCTCGAGATGATCACATTGGTGTAACTTCTATCCAACTTAAAACTAGCGGAGCAAGGCATCACCGTAAGCTGGCAGGCAATATCTGCCTTCCTGAAGCAATACGAGTTAACAGGCTCCACAGGAGTGAAGAAGCGAAATCCCCGCCGTTCGAGGCTAGAAGATTTCCGGACCATAATCGACAACCTTTACAAGGAAAACGACGAGCTCAGCAGCAGGGACATTCAGCATATCCTTTCCAGAGACTACCATCTAGACGTGTCTTCATCTACCATAAGGCGGTGCAAGCAAAGCCTTGGCTGGGTCCCCTGCCGAGCTAAATCGTCACAGATCGTCTGTCGCGACAATCAAATAAAAAGGGAAGCGCACCATAATCGACAACCTTTACAAGGAAAACGACGAGCTCAGCAGCAGGGACATTCAGCATATCCTTTCCAGAGACTACCATCTAGACGTGTCTTCATCTACCGTAAGGCGGTGCAAGCAAAGCCTTGGCTGGGTAACCTGCCGAGCTAAATCGTCACAGATCGTCTGTCGCGACAATCAAATAAAAAGGGAAGCGCACTGTAAGAAGCTAATGGCAGACCAGGAGTCGTTTGACGATGTTATTTTTTACGGACGAGAGTAGTGTACAGCTGCACCCAAATTCTCAGTTGTGCTTCAGAAAGAGGGGGCAGGAGAGGAAACTGAAGGGAAGGCCAAAACATCGGGGCAAATTACATGTTTGGGCCGGAATTTCACGGAGGGGAGCAACGGACATCCTCGTATTCTCAGGCATAATGGACTCCAATTTCTACTGTGAGGAAATTCTTCGCAAGACCCTGCTCCCCTTTATAGAGGTGACGTATCCCGAACATCATCGGTTTCAACAGGATAATGATCCTAAAAACTGCTCGAAATTTACGAAGGCCTTCATGAAGGCGAACCGGATCAACTGGTGGGTCACCCCTCCGGAGAAACCTGACCTTAACCCTATTGAACTCGTGTGGCACCAGCTCAAGTTGTGGCTTCAACGAACCGCCAAGCCGCAGACTCTGCCAGAACGCAAGGAAGCAATATACGAGTTTTGGAGAACGAAGATGACTCCAGATCTATGTGGCAGGTACATCAACCACCTGTGCAGGGTCATACCTGTAGTGGTTGAAAACATGGAAAGGCATCAGGCTTTTAAGCCTTGAAACAACAGCTCTTTTTAGAATTCAAATTCTAAATTCTCAAATTCTATTTTCTCAACACGACCGTGAGTTTATAAATGCTTGATGAAGACACATGGAATGCTCAGTCCTCTCTAAGCTTTCACAGCGAATACAGTACACGTAGGCCCTATATCGCGTAGATTCATCAAGAAGAAAGGGGCGCATGTCTCCTACCACGAGGCAGAGAGTCCTTAGTCTCTCTCGAGATGATCACATTGGTGTAACTTCTATCCAACTTAAAACTAGCGGAGCAAGGCATCACCGTAAGCTGGCAGGCAATATCTGCCTTCCTGAAGCAATACGAGTTAACAGGCTCCACAGGAGTGAAGAAGCGAAATCCCCGCCGTTCGAGGCTAGAAGATTTCCGGACCATAATCGACAACCTTTACAAGGAAAACGACGAGCTCAGCAGCAGGGACATTCAGCATATCCTTTCCAGAGACTACCATCTAGACCTGTCTTCATCTACCGTAAGGCGGTGCAAGCAAAGCCTTGGCTGGGTCCCCTGCCGAGCTAAATCGTCGCAGATCGTCTGTCGCGACAATCAAATAAAAAGGGAAGCGCACTGTAAGAAGCTAATGGCAGACCAGGAGTCGTTTGACGATGTTATTTTTTACGGACGAGAGTAGTGTACAGCTGCACCCAAATTCTCAGTTGTGCTTCAGAAAGAGGGGACAGGAGAGGAAACTGAAGGGAAGGCCAAAACATCGGGGCAAATTACATGTTTGGGCCGGAATTTCACGGAGGGGAGCAACGGACATCCTCGTATTCTCAGGCATAATGGACTCCAATTTCTACTGTGAGGAAATTCTTCGCAAGACCCTGCTCCCCTTTATAGAGGCGACATATCCCGAACATCATCGGTTTCAACAGGATAATGATCCTAAAAACTGCTCGAAATTTACGAAGGCGTTCATGAAGGCGAACCGGATCAACTGGTGGGTCACCCCTCCGGAGAAACCTGACCTTAATCCTATTGAACTCATGTGGCACCAGCTCAAGTTGTGGCTTCAACGAACCACCAAGCCGCAGACTCTGCCAGAACGCAAGGAAGCAATATACGAGTTTTGGAGAACGAAGATGACTCCAGATCTATGTGGCAGGTACATCAACCACCTGTGCAGGGTCATACCTGTAGTGGTTGAAAAACATGGAAAGGCATCAGGCCCTTAAGCCATGAAACGACGGCTCTTTTTAGAATTCAAATTCTAAATTCTCAAATTCTATTTTCTCAACACGACCGTGAGTTTATAAATGCTTGATGAAGACACATGGAATGCTCAGTCCTCTCTAAGCTTTCACAGCGAATACAGTACACGTAGGCCTTATATCGAGTAGATTCATCAAGAAGAAAGGGGTGCATGTCTCCTACCACGAGGCAGAGAGTCCTTAGTCTCTCTCGAGATGATTACATTGGTGTAACTTCTATCCAACTTAAAACTAGCAGAGCAAGGCATCACCGTAAGCCAGCAGGCAATATCTCCCTTCCTGAAGCAAAACGAGTTAACAGGCTCCACAGGAGTGAAGAAGCGAAATCCCCGCTGTTCGAGGCTAGAAGATTTCCGGACCATAATCGACAACCTTTACAAGGAAAACGACGAGCTCAGCAGCAGGGACATTCAGCATATCCTTCCAGAGATTACCATCTAGACCTGTCTTCATCTACCATAAGGCGGTGCAAGCAAAGCCTTGGCTGGGTCCCCTGCCGAGCTAAATCGTCGCAGATCGTCTGTCGCGACAATCAAACAAAAAGGGAAGTGCACTGTAAGAAGCTAATGGCAGACCAGGAGTCGTTTAGACGATGTTATTTTTTACAGACGAGAGTAGTGTACAGCTGCACCCAAATTCTCAGCTGTGCTTCAGAAAGAGGGGGCAGGAGAGGAAACTGAAGGGAAGGCCAAAACATCGGGGCAAATTACATGTTTGGGCCGGAATTTCGCGGAGGGGAGCAATGGACATCCTCGTATTCTCAGGCATAATGGACTCCAACTTCTACTGTGAGGAAATTCTTCGCAAGACCCTGCTTCCCTTTATAGAGGCGACGTATCCCGACGTATCATCGGTTTCAACAGGATAATGATCCTAAAAACTGCTCGAAATTTACGAAGGCCTTCATGAAGGCAAACCGGATCAACTGGTGGGTCACCCCTGCGGAGAAACCTGACCTTAACCCTATTGAACTCGTGTGGCACCATGTGGCTTCAACGAACCGCCAAGCCCGAACTCTGCCAGAACGCAAGGAAGCAATATACGAGTTATTGGAGAACGAAGATGACTCCAGATATATGTGGCAGATAAATCAACCATCTGTGCAGGGTCATACCTGTAGTGATTGAAAAACATGGAAAGGCATCAGGCTTTTAAGCCTTGAAACAATGGCTCTCTTTAGAATTCAAATTCTAAATTCTCAAATTCTATTTTCTCAACACGACCGTGAGTTTATAAATGCTTAATGAAGACACATGGAATGCTCAGCCCTCTCTAAGCTTTCACAGCAAATACAGTACACGTAGGCCTTATACTGAGTATATTCTTCAAGAACAATGGGACGCATGTCTCCTACCACAGTAGAAATTGGAGTCCATTATGCCTGAGAATACGAGGATGTCCGTTGCTCCCCTCTGCGAAATTCCTGCCCAAACATGTAATTTGCCCAGATGTTTTGGCCTTCCCTTCAGTTTCCTCTCCTGCCTGCTCTTTCTGAAGCACAACTGACAATTTGGGTGCAGCTGTACACTACACTTGTCCGTAAAAATAACATCGTCAAACGACTCCTGGTCTGCCATTAGCTTCTTACAGTGCGCTTCCCTTTTTATTTGATTGTCGCGACAGACGATCTGCGACGATTTAGCTCGGCAGGGGACCCAGCCAAGGCTTTGCTTGCACCGCCTTATGGTAGATGAAGACACGTCTAGATGGTAGTCTCTGGAAAGGATATGCTGAATGTCCCTGCTGCTGAGCTCGTCGTTTTCCTTGTAAAGGTTGTCGATTATGGTACGGAAATCTTCTAGCTTTGAATGGCGGGGATTTTGCTTCTTCACTCCTGTGGAGCCCGTTAACTCGTATTGCTTCAGGAAGGCAGATATTGCCTGCCAGCTCACGGTGATGCCTTTCTCCGCTAGTTTAAGTTGGATAGAAGTTACACCAATGTGATCATCTCGGGAGAGACTAAGGACTCTCTGCCTCGTGGTAGGAGACATGCACCCCATTCTTCTTGAAGAATATACTCGATATAAGGCCTACGTGTACTGTATTCGCAGTGAAAGCTTAGAGAGGACTGAGCATTCGATGTGTCTTCATAAAGCATTTATAAACTCACGGTCGTGTTGAGAAAATAGAATTTGAGAATTTAGAATTTGAATTCTAACAAAAGACCCGCGAGTCTAGCGCTCACCTGAGTATCGCAAGTTCACCTTTCATGCAGTCACTAATCTAAATTATTCACAGCTCTACTAAAATTTGACCAGGCTTCTCAAGTAGAAGAT
This sequence comes from Diadema setosum, assembly GCF_964275005.1. Lineage (NCBI taxonomy): Eukaryota > Metazoa > Echinodermata > Echinoidea > Diadematoida > Diadematidae > Diadema > Diadema setosum. The sequence goes on along the minus strand of NC_092692.1, from coordinate 11,671,876 downwards.
GAAAATGTACAATAAGGGCCGAAATTTTTAAAGATTCCTTAATTTGGGGGGATTGGGGGCCCCCTGGGGCCCTCTGGGTGGGGCATGGTGCCCATTTTGATAAATTGAGATCCTGACCCCCTAGGGATGCTACCTGCCACGTTTGACGAAAATCCATCATGAGGTTTTCAGGAAGAAGATGAAAATGTACAATTCAGGCCCCCATTTGGACCTTCCCCCCCCCCCCCCCCCCCCTGCCCCCAAGAGGGGCACCCCTGGATTTGCTATGAACAAACTTGAAACTACAGTCATTAATGTACTCACTCATAGTATTATCTTAGCTCTATAACTTCTGATTCTAGAGAAGATTTTTAAAGATTCCTTCATTTTGGGGGGGTTTGGCCCCCCCCCCCCCCTGGGCTAACCCTCTAGGGATGCTACCTGCCAAGTTTGGTGAAAATTGGTCATGGGGTTCTCAAGAAGAAGATGAAAATGTATAATTTAGGCCCCATTAGGACCCCTCCCCACCCCCCTCCCCTGGGTCCCAAGGGGGGCACCCCTGATTCTGCCATGAACAAACTTGAAACTACAGTCATCAATGTACTAATTCATAGTATTAACTTAGCTCTATCACTTCTGGTTCTAGAGAAGAAGATTTTTACAGATTCCTTAATTTTGGGGGGTTTGGGCCCCCCTGGGGGCCCCCTGGGTGGGGCATGGTGCCCATTTTAACAAATTGAGTTCCTAACCCCCTAGGGATGCTACCTGCCAAGTTTGATGAAAATCGGTCTTGGGGTTTTCAAGAAGAAGATAAAAATGTGAAAAGTTTACGCACGACGGACGACGCACGACGGACGCCGGACGAAGGGCGATCGCAATAGCTCACTTGAGCTAAAAAGAGCCGTTGTTTCAAGGCTTAAAAGCCTGATGCCTTTCCATGTTTTTCAACCACTACAGGTATGTCCCTGCACAGGTGGTTGATGTATCTGCCACATATATCTGGAGTCATCTTCGTTCTCCAAAACTCGTATATTGCTTCCTTGAGTTCTGGCAGAGTCTGCGGCTTGGCGGTTCGTTGAAGCCACAACTTGAGCTGGTGCCATACGAGTTCAATAGGGTTAAGGTCGGGACTCTCCGGAGGGGTGACCCACCAGTTGATCCGGTTCGCCTTCATGAAGACCTTCGTAAATTTCGAGCAGTGTTTATTACCATTATCCTGTTGAAACCGATGATGATCGGGATACGTCGCCTCTATCAAGAGGAGCAGGGTCTTGCGAAAAATTTCCTCACAGTAGAAATTGGAGTCCATTATGCCTCAGAATACGAGGATGTCCATTGCTCCCCTCCGTGAAATTCCGGCCCAAACATGTAATTTGCCCCGATGTTTTGGCCTTCCCTTCAGTTTCCTCTCCTGCCCCCTCTTTCTGAAGCACAACTGGAATTTCGGTGCAGCTGTACACTACTCTCGTCCGTAAATACAACATCGTCAAACGACTCCTGGTCTGCCATTACCTTCTTACAGTGCGCTTCAGTTTTTGTTTGATTGTCGCGACAGACGATCTGCGACGATTTAGATCGGCAGGGGACCCAGCCAAGGCTTTGCCTGCACCGCCTTATGGTAGATGAAGACACGTCTAGATGGTAGTCTCTGGAAAGGATATGCTGAATGTCCCTGCTGCTGAGCTCGTCGTTTTCCTTGTAAAGGTTGTCGATTATGGTTGGAAATCTTCTAGCTTTGAACGGCCGGGATTTCGCTTCTTCACTCCTGTGGAGCCCGTTAACTCGTATTGCTTCAGGAAGGCAGATATTGCCTGACAGCTTATGGTGATGCCTTTCTCCACTAGTTTAAGTTGGATAGAATTTACACCAATGTGATCATCTTCAAGAAGAAAGGGGCGCATGTCTCCTACCACGAGGCAGAGAGTCCTTAGTCTCTCTCGAGATGATCACATTGGTGTAAATTCTGCCGATATAAGGCCTTCGTGTACTGTATTCGCTGTGTATTAGCCGGCAGGCAATATCTGTCTTCCTGAAGCAATACCAGTTAACGGGCTCCACAGGAGTGAAGAAGCGAAATCCCCGCCATTCGAGGCTAGAAGATTTCCGGACCATAATCGACAACCTTTACAAGGAAAACGACGAGCTCAGCAGCAGGGACATTCAGCATATCCTTTCCAGAGACTACCATCTAGACGTGTCTTCATCTACCATAAGGCGGTGCAGGCAAAGCCTTGGCTGGGTCCCCTGCCGAGCTAAATCGTCGCAGATCGTCTGTCACGACAATCAAACAAAAAGGGAAGCGCTTTGTAAAAAGCTAATGGCAGACCAGGAGTCGTTTGACGATGTTATTTTTTACAGACGAGAGTAGTGTACAGCTGCACCCAAATTCTCAGTTGTGCTTCAGAAAGAGGGGGCAGGAGAGGAAACTGAAGGGAAGGCCAAAACATTGGGGCAACTTACATGTTTGGGCCGGAACTTCGCGGAGGGGAGCAACGGACATCCTCGTATTCTCAGGCATAATGGACTCCAATTTCTACTGTGAGGAAATTCTTTGCAAGACCCTGCTCCCCTTTATAGAGGCGACGTATCCCGAACATCATCGGTTTCAACAGGATAATGATCCTAAAAACTGCTCGAAATTTATGAAGGCCTTCATGAAGGCGAATCGGATCAACTGGTGGGTCACCCCTCCGGAGAAACCCGACCTTAACCCTATTGAACTCGTGTGGCACCAGCTCCAGTTGTGGCTTCAACGAACCACCAAGCCGCAGACTCTGCCAGAACGCAAGGAAGCAATATACGAGTTTTGGACAACGAAGATGACTCTAGATCTATGTGGCAGATACATCAACCACCTGTGCAGGGTCATACCTGTAGTGGTTGAAAAACATGGAAAGGCATCAGGCCCTTAAGCCTTGAAACAATGGCTCTTTTTAGAATTCAAATTCTAAATTCTCAAATTCTATTTTCTCAACACGACCGTGAGTTTATAAATGCTTGATGAAGACACATGGAATGCTCAGTCCTCTCTAAGCTTTCACAGCGAATACAGTACACGTAGGCCTTATATCGAGTAGATTCATCAAGAAGAAAGGGGTGCATGTCTCCTACCACGAGGCAGAGAGTCCTTAGTCTCTCTCGAGATGATCACATTGGTGTAACTTCTATCCAACTTAAAACTAGCGGAGCAAGGCATCACCGTAAGCTGGCAGGCAATATCTGCCTTCCTGAAGCAATACGAGTTAACGGGCTCCACAGGAGTGAAGAAGCGAAATCCCCGCCGTTCGAGGCTAGAAGATTTCCGGACCATAATCGACAACCTTTACAAGAAAAACGACGAGCTCAGCAGCAGGGACATTCAGCATATCCTTTCCAGAGATTACCATCTAGACGTGTCTTCATCTACCATAAGGCGGTGCAAGCAAAGCCTTGGCTGGGTCCCCTGCCGAGCTAAATCGTCGCAGATTGTCTGTCGCGACAATCAAACAAAAAGGGAAGCGCACTGTAAGAAGCTAAGGGCAGACCAGGAGTCGTTTGACGATGTTATTTTTTACAGATGAGAGTAGTGTACAGCTGCACCCAAATTCTCAGCTGTGCTTCAGAAAGAGGGGGCAGGAGAGGAAACTGAAGGGAAGGCCAAAACATCTAGGCAAATTACATGTTTGGGCCGGAATTTCGGGGAGGGGAGCAATGGACATCCTCGTATTCTCAGGCATAATGGACTCCAACTTCTACTGTGAGGAAATTCTTCGCAAGACCCTGCTTCCCTTTATAGAGGCGACGTATCCCGATCATCATCGGTTTCAACAGGATAATGATCCTAAAAACTGCTCGAAATTTACGAAGGCGTTCATGAAGGGGAACCGGATCAACTGGTGGGTCACCCCTGCGGAGAAACCTGACCTTAACCCTATTGAACTCGTGTGGCACCATTTCAAGTTGTGGCTTCAACGAACAGCCAAGCCGCAGACTCTGCCAGAACGCAAGGAAGCAATATACGAGTTTTGGAGAACGAAGATGACTCCAGATCTATGTGGCAGATTCATCAACCACCTGTGCAAGGTCATACCTGTAGTGATTGAAAAACATGGAAAGGCATCAGGCTTTTAAGCCTTGAAAAAACAGCTCTTTTTAGAATTCAAATTCTAAATTCTCAAATTCTGTTTTCTCAACAAGACTGTGAGTTTATATATGCTTGATGAAGACACATGGAATGCTCAGTCCTCTCTAAGCTTTCACAGCGAATACAGTACACGTAGGCCTTATATCGAGTGTATTCCTCAAGAAGAATGGGACGAATGTCTCCTACCACGAGGCAGAGAGTCCTTAGTCTCTCTCGAGATGATCACATTGGTGTAACTTCTATACAACTTAAACTAGAGGAGCAAGGCATCACCGTAAGCTGGCAGGCAATATCTGCCTTCCTGAAGCAATACGAGTTAACGGGCTCCACAGGAGTGAAGAAGCAAAATCCCCGCCGTTCGAAGCTAGAAGATTTTGGTACCATAATCAACAACCTTTACAAGGAAAACGACGAGCTCAGCAGCAGGGACATTCAGCATATCCTTTACAGAGACTACCATCTAGACGTGTCTTCATCTACCATAAGGCGGTGAAGGCAAAGCCTTGGCTGGGTCCCCTGCTAGTTTTTCCACTAGTTTAAGTTGTATAGAAGTTACACGAATGTGATCATCTTCAAGAAGAATGGGGCGCATGTCTCCTACCACGAGGCAGAGAGTCCTTGGACTCTCTCGAGATGATCACATTGGTGTAAATTCTATCCAACTTAAACTAGCAGAGCAAGGCATCACCGTAAGCGGGCAGGCAATATCTGCCTTCTGGAAGCAATACGAGTTAACGGGCGTCTCAGGAGTGAAGAAGCGAAATCCCCGCCGTTCGAGGCTAGAAGATTTCCGTACCATAATTGACAACCTTTACAAGGAAAACGACGAGCTCAGCAGCAGGGACATTCAGCATATCCTTTCCAGAGACTACCATCTAGACGTGTCTTCATCTACCATAAGGCGGTGCAAGCAAAGCCTTGGCTGGGTCCCCTGCCGAGCTAAATCGTCGCAGATCGTCTGTCACGACAATCAAACAAAAAGGGGAGCGCACTGTAAGAAGCTAAGGGCAGACCAGGAGTTGTTTGAGGATGTTATTTTTACGGAAGAGTGTAGTGTACAGCTGCACCCAAATTCTCAGTTGTGCTTCAGAAAGAGGGGGCAGGAGAGGAAACTGAAGGGAAGGCCAAAACATCCGGGCAAATTACATGTTTGGGCAAGAATTTCGCGGAGGGGAGCAACAGACATCCTCGCATTCTCAGGCATAATGGACTCCAATTTCTACTGTGAGGAAATTCTTCGCAAGACCCTGCTCCCCTTTATATAGGCGACGTATCCCGATCATCATCGGTTTCAACAGGATAATGATCCTAAACACTGCTCGAAATTTACGAAGGCCTTCATGAAGGTGAACCGGATCAACTGGTGGGTCACCCCTCCGGAGAAACCCGACCTTAACCCTATTGAACTCGAGTGGCACCAGCTCCAGTTGTGGCTTCAACGAACCGCCAAGCCGCAGACTCTGCCAGAACTCAAGGAAGCAATATACAAGTTTTGGAGAACGAAGATGACTCCAGATCTATGTGGCAGATACATCAACCACCTGTGCAGGGTCATACCTGTAGTGGTTGAAAAACATGGAAAGGCATCAGGCTTTTAAGCCTTGAAACAACTGCTCTTTTTAGAATTCAAATTCTAAATTCTCAAATTCTATTTTCTCAACACGACCGTGAGTTTATAAATGCTTGATGAAGACACATGGAATGCTCAGTCCTCTCTAAGCTTTCACAGCGAATACAGTACACGTAGGCCTTATATCGAGTGTATTCTTCAAGAAGAATGGGACGAATGTCTCCTACCACGAGGCAGAGAGTCCTTAGTCTCTCTCAAGATGATCACATTGGTGTAACTTCTATATAACTTAAACTAGAGGAGCAATGCATCACCGTAAGCTGGCAGGCAATATCTGCCTTCCTGAAGCAATACGTGTTAACAGGCTCCACAGGAGTGAAGAAGCAAAATCCCCGCCGTTCGAAGCTAGAAGATTTCGGTACCATAATCGACAACCTTTACAAGGAAAACGACGAGCTCAGCAGCAGGGACATTCGGCATATCCTTTACAGAGACTACCATCTAGACGTGTCTTCATCTACCATAAGGCGGTGCAGGCAAAGCCTTGGCTGGGTCCCCTGCTAGTTTCTCCGCTAGTTTAAGTTGTATAGAAGTTACACGAATGTGATCATCTTCAAGGAGAATGGGGCGCATGTCTCCTACCACGAGGCAGAGAGTCCTTAGTCTCTCTCGAGATGATCATATTGGTGTAAATTCTATCCAACTTAAACTAGCAGAGCAAGGCATCACCGTAAGCCGGCAGGGAATATCTGCCTTCCTGAAGCAATACGAGTTAACGACCTTAACCCTATTGAACTCGTGTGGCACCGGCTCAAGTTGTGGCATCAACGAACCGCCAAGCCGCAGACTCTGCCAGAACTCAAGGAAGCAATATACAAGTTTTGGAAAACGAAGATGACTCCAAATCTATGTGGCAGATACATCAACCACCTGCGCAGAGTCATACTGGACTCCAATTTCTACTGTGAGGAAATTCTTCGCAAGACCCTGCTCCCCTTTATAGAGGCGACGTATCCCGATCATCATCAGTTTCAACAGGAAACACTGCTCGAAATTTACGAAGGCGTTCATGAAGGCGAACCGGATGAACTGGTGGGTCACCCCTCTGGAGAGTCCGGACCTTAACCCTATTGAACTCGTGTGGCACCAGCTCAAGTTGTGGCTTCAATGAACCGCCAAGCCGCAGACTCTGCCAGATCTCAAGGAAGCAATATACAAGTTTTGGAGAACGAAGATGACTCCAGATCTATGTGGTAGACACATCAACCACCTGCGCAGAGTCATACTGGACTCCAATTTCTACTGTGAGGAAATTCTTTGCAAGACCCTGCTCCCCTTTATAGAGGCGACGTATCCCAATCATCATCAGTTTCAACAGGGTAATGATCTGAAACACTTCTCTAAATTTACGAAGGCGTTCATGAAGGCGAACCGGATCAACTGGTGGGTCACCCCTCCATAGAGTCCCGACCTTAACCCTATTGAACTCGTGTGGCACCAGCTCAAGTTGTGGCTTCAACGAACCGCCAAGCCGCAGACTCTGCCAGAACTCAAGGAAGCAATATATGAGTTTTGGAGAACGAAGATGACTCCAGATCTATGTGGCAGATACATCAACCACCTGAGCAGAGTCATACCTGTAGTGACTGAAAAACATGGAAAGGCATCAGGCTTTTAAGCCTTGAAACGGCTCTTTTTAGAGCCACCAGAGATTCAAGAAAGAACAAAGAAATACTCTCATGATTCAACATAACATAACTTTTTTTTTTCTACTTTCTTCCCTATCTTTCCTATTCTACATTTATACAAATGGCATACTCCCTACTGCATTCATACGAAACTGTTTTTCGTATCCAAGACTAGCATGATATCATATGGATCAAGACATCTACATGTCCCTAACTACTGTACATACAATGTACATCTTGTACCCTGCCATACCACTACCAGTAGCCCTATATGGTCGAAACCCTACATAACAGCAAATTCAGCTTTATCTTTGATATTATAATTGCAAAATCTAGTTAGAAATCTATTGGGCTTATAAGTCAACATCACATCTAATGTTAGAAGCAAGCTATAAAGAGAAACAAAAACTTGAATTCACACAAGTGTAAATTTCGTTCTTCAAGTAGCTCGTTCTCTGCGTCGTGAATTGAGCGGACGCATAAATGGCCCAAGAATTGAATCGACTGTGAAAATCAAGCGATGTTTTATTGTAAGAATATTAGGCCCTGTGTACCGAGTTAAGTTTGACAAGCGACGTTGCGCATGCACAGAAATTTCTTTATGATGTTTTACGTTCATTCGATTTTATTGAGGTCTAGGCCTACTCTACTTGTAAATCAACTTTGCCACGTGTGATGCTGTCATGTTGATGGCATGCTCTTTGACGGCCACACATGATGCGTGCGCAGCATCCCATCATGAAAACACCACTCACATATATGCACTCGCGCGTCGCGAGCTGATAGATGGAGATTGCAGAGGTGCAGGCCATGCCGGGCCCATACACATCCTGCTGGTTATGCAACACGTGCCCGTGTTGAACTGAGCTGCCGCCAGCTAGCAACGGACCTCTTTTTCATAGATCTCCGATGATCCTATGATTATGTCAAGTGCTCCTTACAGATTGATTACATTTGAGATAACGCACATGCATTAAATGGGATGATAAAGAATTACAAATAGATCATTTCAAAGGATACTTTCATGACTTCACAACATTTTTGTTTCACAGCTGCACAAGCATTGCATGCCAATTTACAGTTCATAAAACAAATATCACAGCTTTAGTCTCCTGCATTTGTCGAAAGGGAATGAAAAGCTTTTTCACGATTAATCCTTCGATGATGCAATCTCAGAATGTAAATTTTATTTTATTGCCCGAAACTGAACATATTTCTTGTACTCTGTTATCACTTCGATTAATTTCTGTAAAAAGAACATACTCCCATGATATACATGTAGTCTTATTCCTTTTTTTCCCTTTTTTTTTGCAATGACGAAGTAATCACAAATTCTTCTCTTCCAGCTAATATACATGGATATGGACTGAAACATATTCATACATTCTGGAAGTGAAGGGTCATGTCCGACAGTGTACGCTTCTCGACTTCAGCAGTAGGCCTACAGATATGCAAGAAAGGTAGAGAACACAAGTCAGTGGTTTACTGTCAAAGTGTTCTTTAAATGACTTAAGAATTTAATATCATACAGGTGTAAAGAAACGCAGGAAACAACAAAAATTTGCAGGATTTTTTTTTTTCTTCAGAAAATTGAAAGTTGACGGCAAAAGTTTTAGTTCAGCATATCAAATCTCAGCATCGAAATGGTTACTGAGATTCGAACAAAATTGTGAACACATCAGAGAATAAATGGATGGTGAAATAGCGTTACATGTTAAGATGCGTACATTCTGTCTGAAACTGGCTGCGGTGAAGAAGAACACACTCGTACCGCCATGCACCGTATCCAAATTCCGTTACGAGCATATGATATTCCGCTACGTCGCATGTCCCCGAGTTCCAATGTGTTCCAGACGCTCTGTAGCGTCCGGAACAATAGAAATTAAAACTAAATAGGTCACCTCTCACGAAAAAAAAAAAAAAAAAAATCACCAACCCCCAAGGAATGACAGAAACATCAACATGAAGAACATGCATGCCAGAAAAATGAAACTCAAGCTAAAGAAATTCAGCACCGACAGGCAAAAATGACCAAGTCAGCGCCGCGAATATGTGTTTATTCATTACGTTTATGTGATTTTACGCAATTGTATGCGTTCGGAACGTTGGAAATTAAAACTAAATAGGTCACCTCACACGAAAAAAAAAAAAAAAATCACCAACCCCCAAGGAATGAAAGAAACATCAACATGAAGAACAAGCATGCCAAAAAAATGAAACTCAAGCTAAAGAAATTCAGCACCGACAGGCAGAAATGAGCAAGTCAGCGCCGTTAATACGTGTTTATTCATAACATTTTTGCGATTTAACACGGTTGTATGCATTCAGAACGATGGAAATTAAAACAAAATAGGTAACCTCACACGAAAAAAAAAAAAATCACTAACCCCCAAGGAATAAAAGAAACATCAACATGAACAAGCATGCCAAAAAAATGAAACTCAAGCTAAAGAAAATCAGCACCGACAGGCAAAAATGAGCAAGTCAGCACCGTGAATATGTGTTTATTCATTACGTTTTTGCGATTTAACGCTGTTGTATGCGTTTGAAAAATATAATTCACCTATTCACCTGAGCATAACCTCTTTTCATTATTTAATCGAAAACAACACACCCAACACATCACAAATAACACTTGTTTTCTTCTTTATGGCCACATCACATGCTCTTTCAGTCGACATTTATGCAATTATAAATAAGGTCATTATTATGCAACAAAATTGTTTTGTGGTATCAGACTATCCCTACTGCAAATATCACAGGGCTAGGGCTTTGCATCTTGAAAGCGTGGACATTTGAAATATCCTCTAAACCCAATATGTGATATTACATGGGGATTTTTATGACCATTTTTGGTGGCGTAAATTTGCCATTGAACATTTTGGGAGCAAAATTTCTTTGGTAGTGCAAGATAATATAGGTAAATGTCTATCAATACACAAAAATTGATGCCATTTCTAGGTGGGACGAAGGGTGATCCATGACCTTGAAGTTGGCACATTTTTTATTTTTGTTAACTTTGAGGGCGCCCTCCGTAAAAACGGCTGGCACGAATGCGTTGATTTTTTTCAAAATTACTGAGCAAGTCAAAGCCTTCAACAGCATAATATTGTAGTATAAAGGTGATGAAATGTGGAAGATATCAGTCTCTAAATATGCATTAAAATTGACATTAAACACCATTTTCGGAGACCTCGTGCACGTTAACAAAGTCAATTTTGCGTCACAGTCAGTTTTTCTTTCAAAGACTATGAAGTTCTCTCAATTTCCAGATAACCAGCACTGTTGCATAAAAATCCATGCTACAACAGTCAATCAAAAATGTCTAATTTTCTTTTAACTAATATTTTGGAATGCGCATTGGTTGCTATGTGAGGCTGTATCTTAGCAACCAATTGACCCTGGGGCAAAATATTTTGAGATTTTCCGTCAGACACTCTGGGGAACATTTGGTGCGATTTTAAAGAAAATCGGAGGGGGTCGGGTGACAACGTCTCTGAAAATTGGATGATTTGATGTGGATTGACCCATATTAAGAATTTAGAGAAGGTGAAAACAGCTACTCTTATTGCTCCTTCCCTCCTTTCACACTCATCCTCAGGAGCTCAATGATGGTGTTGAGCTGGCCACTGATTCTGAGCAGGTCACTGTGAATAAGGTTGGGAGAGCAGGAAACAATTTCTGTAATTGCGATTCTCAACGACCACTTCTTCTGGATTATTCACATCCATTTCTTCATCGCTGAGGTTCATCATCCTCTTGAGCATCCTCCGAATTCTGGGAATTTGTGCACTCCTGATGAGATGAGAATTTTTTGGAAAAAGAAATGAAAGACGCTTTAGCCAACATAAGAAAGTAATTCATCTTGAGAAATGTGACATTATTTCTATACCAACTCGATGAAACCTACACCACATGTGGTCAAAATTTATGCCTCTGCCAACAACCAATCAGTAACATTTACCATGTTCCTGCTCATTTATATTCTATGCCCTTTTATCAAAATACAGTCATTTCCTAATTTTTGGCAACTGATGAGACAAGCTTTGCGTAAGGATGACCTTTCATAATACAATGATTGTGGGATACCCATTCATGCAGGTCAGCAACAAAACATTCTACAAATGAGATAAGAAAGGCCATTCATGAAACAGTTCTGATCTACACCGTTGGTAAAAACAAGATAAACGAAAAAAAGAAGAGTGTATTTTCAGAAATGGGCACGGAATTGAAATTACTTCAACAAATTTAATGATATGGGTGTCCTTTTCTTTGTTGCAAGATATACTTTACCTATTGAAGCATTCTGAGTTTGATCAAAATTTCAACCTAATAAGAACCTGATATGTTGATGTCTCCAACAGAACACCAAATATTATTGTAATGTTGGATAAGGTTATTCAGTGAAAATGCCCCCCCCCCCAAAAAAAAAAAATAATAATAGTAAAGCAAATAACTAAGAACAGAATTTATATAAACATAACCAACCCCAAGTCCAGCTTCATTTTGTGAGCTTGAAAGCCCCTCTGGGGGCAATGTCTCGAGGATTTTCTCGCTCACAAAGTCGATGGGCATGGGCGGTCCTCCTCCTAAATTTGGAAGTAAGGAAATAGAATTAATACACATCACATAGTTGTCAATAGTAAAAGAAAGAAATATAAACGTGAAGTAATACAGGCAATAGCACTGCAATTGATAGCATTACATGTTCTTATCAAAGTGCATTTGCAAACATGACTAACGTAAAACATGATATTTTCGCTGCATGAAATTTTTGCAAATTGTAGCCGACGGCCTTCTGCGCAGCATGAAATTTTCGCGAATTGCCACTGGCATTGAATGCATACAGTGTAGACAAGAATTTTTGCGTGCATTTTAATTTCGCGAATCTTGGCTCTCACGAAATTTGTGAAATTAAAATGCACCCGAATATTCGTTTTACAGTATTTGAATGACGCAGGACAGTACTGTAATCAACATGTATGGCAACATCATTGTGCTTCGTATAAAAAGCTGATACAGGTAAGCCCATACCATATTTGAAGTTCACATCATCAAAAAAGTTGAAGACATGTTGATAATCACAGCATATTACATCACTGACCTTACATCTCGACGGAAGAATTTCACTAATTTGAATAATATCACATCCAGATACCTATTTTTCCACAAAAAAAATAGAAGAAATAAGAGAATGACAGATGCAACTATTATAGGAGTGAATGTCACATTACCTAGAGAAATCAATTTTTCATAAAAGAATAAGATCACAGATGCAATTGCAATACGTCTTTGTTTATTTGCATTAAAACTATTCAAATATCATACTTTTTTAATAGATAATCAATATTTTTATTTACAAATTCATAACCTGGAGTAAATAAAGTTTGACGCAACAGACATTTTTGATATATCGTGACATCCATGTATACTGCAAACCGCTACATTTTTTAAAAGCAGTCAAAAAATTATTCAACAATTTTTTTTTTTCTGAAACGACAGGGAAACTACAGCAGTGCAGGACTACCACACTCCCATATGTTGATGATGATGATGTTGTTGACAATAAAAGTTATAAATCTAATTTTCAATTTCCATCAAATCAAAGACTGAGGGATAACAAAAAACATTGATTTCAAGCTTCCACATGAAGCAAAGGACAAGGTCCTTGTGCTACGCAAATAATTACGATACATGACGTAAACAAAAAATGCAGCTAAAAAAGCCCTAAAGCCAAACAAAGGGGTATTTCAGCCTCACTAAATCAACACTATAGTGGAATATCTAGACCTGCACTATACATATGGCTGGTTTTCCCATTCAATTAATTAATCCAAAAAATTCTTGTTTTTTTTTTTATGCAAAAGGATAGATCTCGCAGCGGCATTCCAAAAAACAGTGTCGCAGCAACGTATTTCAAAACAACAAGTACAAGTGCGCGTGAGCATCGCGCACAGCACACCTAGTCATGCTCACTCGCTGATCAAAACAGCGCTGTGTTTCCGACGAGAAGAAACAGTCATCATCGGTCGGGTGACTCAACAGTAGTGACAATACGACAGCTCTATCTAGACTCTTTAGAATTAACGTCAGATTTCTAGATCTATATCTAGACTTTAGTTTAACAACAAGTTAGACATGCCATAGCCTGCCTATCTACCCCCAGGCCCAGGCTACCCCCAAACTCATAAGCTTCAAAAGACAATTATCAAAACTGGGTTTTTTATCCAATTTTAAATGGGTCCTATGCATGGGACTCCCTTAACCCTGCCACACCACACTATCTACAGTAATGACTAATGCAGGGGCGGATCTATTCTGTAAGGGGGGGGGGGTGCAACTAATGTTTCTGGTGCCACTTCCGGGTTTCATTTCATTTTTTCTTTTTATTTCTTTTGTTTTGAACAATAAATAAAGGGGGGGCGTGCACCTCTTGCGCCCCCCCCCCCCCTGGATCCACCACTGCTAATGTACAACCATGACCTACTGTAGTAGCGAGGTGTGACCTTCAAAGTAAATTCAAGGTAAATAAATTAACCCCCGGGCCTGGGGCGCGGGCGCTGGGTGGTGTATGAGGTTACTGATGTTTCGTTAGATCTAGGGTAAGGGCCAGGCCCCTACTTAAGTTATGTATTTCTAGGTGTCTATCCCCCAGATCTTACTATGTACAGTAGTCAGGACAGGTCAGGATGTGATAGCGTTGCGGGGCTATATCTTATATATCTTTTTCTTCTTCTTCTCTTTCTTTGCATCCCATATCAGAGTAAGATCTGCACAAAAAGCGACCGCGAAAAACACGAGCACGATAAATTCATCTTTAAAGAAAAACACAGCAAAAACTTGGGCATGTGGGACTAACATGATCGGCTGCCAAAGCAAACGCTGCGCTGCGTATACACAGCTCACATCACACGCACAGTGAGTCAGTCAATCGCCCCAAACTCATTACAGGGCTTCAGATTTCAGGATAACATATCTCACTACGCAACAAAAATGTCATAATTCACACAAGGAAATGAAAATAAAGCTACCTTACCTTCGAAGGGTAAGGGGTGTCTCCTTTCCCCCAGCATCTTCAACTTGTTTCTTGAATTTGTTATGAAAGACGTCCAAAATTTAGACAGTGGAATCCGGATGGGTGACATGTGCATTAACAACATCCGATATGCAGATGACACCACACTGATGGACCTTGTCTTTGAGAAACTACAAGTTTTAACAAACGAACTGGAAAAAGCCTGCAGCAGATGGGGTATGAAAATCAACCCCAGCAAATGCAAAGTCATGTCACAAGACAAACGTCACATATCCTTGAATGGAGTAAACATCGACAAAGTTGATGATTTTGTATTCTTGGGTAGCAACATTCCTACAGTGGCAAATGATGTGAATCGTCATACCAGATTAGCAGCCTGGGCATTTGGCAAACTGAGAAGTACCATATGGACAAACCAGATATCCCCAGATCACTTAAAGTGAGAATTTATAAAGCACTCATCCTCCCTATTGCCATCTATGGTGCTGAGTCGTGGACACTACGCCAAGCCGACCAGCGTCGATTGGACACCTTTGAAATGAGATGCCTACGAGTAATCCTTGGTGTGAGGCTCATTGACAAGATACGGAATGAGGAAATTAGGCAGAGGCTTCGTCTCACCAACACCATCTGTGATGAAGTAACCAAAAGGAGATTGAAGTGGTTTGGGCATGTAATTCGTATGCCGTCACATAGGATCCCATTCCAAGCCTTCAAGAATAACTTTCTCGGGAAAAGACCACCAGGACGCCCTCCTGCCCGCTGGAGAGACCAAATTGAAAGAGACTTGGGCATTCCCCTGAAAGAGGCTGAACATCAAGTCCAGGGAAGACCAAACTGGAGAAGGATCACTCGTAGGAAAGCAAAGGGACACACCGTCCTATGCAATTAAGTCAAGTACCTTCGAAGGAGACAATAAACTACAAAGTATCTCAGCGAGCTGGACTGGGAGCAGCCAGCAGACGTGCAGACATCGACAGCGAAAAATCAAGCTCACCCAGAAAAAAAATCTTGATTGATTGTCTGATTTACATATAATTTGCATATAATTTGCTTAAGAGCAGGCTCGTTCATGAACATTGAATACTTCTTTGTTAAATCAAGTCGCACTCAGCTTACGAGCAGCTTTATGAAACACAATTTGCAAGTCGCACGTAGCTTAACAGCGACTACACCAATTTAACAGCGACTGCATGAACTTACGAACAACTCTTTATGAAACACCCCCCTAGTTAGTTAACCCTTTGTGTGCTATGAGTATTAATTGGCATAGGTAACTGTAGTATTGTGCACACTGGCCACAGTCCATGATCATTTTAGCACTGTTCTGCATGGAATTTTTTTCTCTTTCCTATGAAATTGATAAAATTTTGGAATGGATTCCTTCTTCAAGCATCATACAAGAATCAACAACCTACTGTTGACACAATGCATCATGTTTTATTTATGTCAACCTCCGAGGTCTGTACAACAAAGAATGATATCTCACCATCCATGCAGTCCCTGACATAGACCGGAATCTTGACTTTCAAAATCTTGGTGTCATGTGTCATGTCGTATGGTTCAAACTCATCATCACTGCACAAAAAAAGTGAACATACGGAACAAACTTTGACTCTTCAGTGCCTACTTGGCCGACAAACTGGAAGAATGCACAAGCTTTTAACTAAAACATCTCTAAATCCCGAGGAAGCAAAAATTCTCAGAGAGGTCCTGACAAAATTTGATCATGCAAAACAGAATGTATCATGCTATCTGACCTGGCTGTGTTTGAAAGATGGGATCTGGGGGCTGTAGTAACATATATGGCATTGCATTGCACAAACTTGATGGAAATGTTGGAAGTTATGTACATGTACAATGATTATGAAATGAAGATCAGAACTTGGGACTTACATCGTGGAGGATTACTGTTATGTATTTGTTATGTACTTTTTTTTTTTTTTGGGGGGGGGGGGTGAGGGATGAAGATATTACATTCTTGAGGGCAGAATTTGATCACAAGTTGGCAAAACATCTTTTACATTGCCAAAAGACCATCATCCCTGAGTCCACACACCTTCAACTTTTCCTTTCCTTGCTGATCAAATTTACTATCTTTCTTCTTTTCTTTTTTTTGTTTTCAGATCTTGTACACTCAATTCAGTTTTTTTTTTCTGGAATCATGGCCAAATGGAAAATATCCATTACTCTGCTTGATATTCTAAAGGGTTTGAAACATGACACACATGTATGTTCATATCCTTTTATTATACCTGTCCAACTCCTCATCTTCCTCTGCAGTAACAGGAGACTGCTGTGGTCCAGATTTACCATTCACTGCATTCCCTCTGGCACTGGGGGTGTCACTTCCTTCCTTGAGTGTCACTCCGTTGATATCTCTGAAGAATAAGAGGCAAATGTCGACACAGTTAGCCCTTTGTGCACTTTAAAGTGATTTGCACAGAAAATCACCTAGTGATCTCACACTGTCAAAAGTCCCTGACAAAGAAAGGGTTGAAGTGCAATTCAACGCATTGTTCATTTTGAATTTAATAGACCATAATCAGATGATAATGATGATGATGACGATCATCATCATAATAATAACATGATAATAACTGTGAATTATACAGTGCGTAATGATCATCTACAATAATTCTCTATGCACTTCACATCAACATAACACTGTCATAAATAGCTGCATGTACCATTACATACATATGCCGCTAAATCATCCTACTCATGAATAAAGACAAACCATTACATTTCATGAAAAGAGACAAGCAATTAATGCTATGAACAGAATGGCAGATGTTTACCAAATATAGATCTGAAATAAACATGTTAAGACAAAAAATATTAAATGTATGTTTCTAAAACTATTTTCACACACTGAAAGACACACTGAAAGTCTGCAAGTCTTTGTACAATGGAACACTTCAAAAAAAGATGCAATTGAGGCTCACTCTGCTATGCCATCCAGTCCTGGATCTTCGGGAGGCTTTACGAGGGACCAGAGATGCCTGCTCTCTTCGTCTTCCTGAAACTCAAACTTCAGCTTTGGTCCATCGGGGTCCAGGGTCTTGGCCATGATCTCTGCTGCCACCATGCCCAGATGTCTGGTCCTGGGAAGGGGGCTTTCAAGGTGGGCCTGGACTCCACCCATCAGGTGAGATGTCAGATCTGGTAGAGAAAAAAAAATGAAGAAAAAAAAATACACACACATTGAAATCTGCTATAACACCATTAAAGATGAATCTTAATCAATTAAATGAAAATCAACAATTTACAAGAGAATTCTTCATAATGTAATTTTTCTAGCATAATGAAAGAGCAGTTGACCTAAATCTTTGAGGCAGCAGAGGAAATATGTGACCCGCCACAACACAGGATCGAAAAGTCACTGACGGCTGAGCAGAGAAAGTCAAGTTTGAAGTCAGATCATCAAAATCGGTCAAAACCGTCAAATTTTGAATTTCTCTTGTCGGCATAATGTTGTAGTCTCATGTTTCGTCTATCATCTGCCAAAATTCCTAAGATAAATGATCAAAGGAAAGGCAAGAAATTAGCATTTTTCTAGGCCATGATTTTCCAACTTTCAATGGAACAAACATGTGTCTGAAGATTTGGATTTAGCATCGCAGAGAAAGCACCGCAGAGAAACTCTGCCCCAAGCTACGAGGGAGTGGTCTTATTGGTTAGTGCGTGACATCCTGGTTACTGATCGGTTGTGCGTAGACCGCTGGTGCTAAGCTTGAATGAATATCGTTGAGGTTGCTATGAGCGGACCTTCCATCGTGAGGAGGTGAAAACTGTCTTACCTCCCCTTGATCACGCTTGCGTCAGAAAGAAAATTTGAAGGCACTTTTTTCGAAACGCTGATATCCTAGACCAATCAACATAGTCTGATGAAATCATTGATATCCCCGCACCCGAGTGCGTTTACGAGTCATGTCATACAATGTATATGATATTAAAGTGGAAAAGCAAGGGAATAATGTCAGGTAATTTTCAGAAAATTGACCTCCCGCGACTTTCGGATCCTTTTGTTGTAGCGGGTCACATATTATCCTAAACATAAGCCAGTAACAAGTCAAAGGAATGTGTACTTTTCATCAGAAATGAAATTTTGTGGAATTCCCTTTATATTTTCTATATACTGTTTTTCTGCAGTAACATCTTCACTATTGCAGGCTTCTCATCAAGTTAAGGCAGCTACAAAACTTTAAAAGTTCTTAACTTTTGAAAGGATTGTCCAAATTTCCTCAAATTCACTGATGTGTTCAACTGCTGCATTCACTGACAACATACCTGTCAACATTTCAAGATGAAATATCTTACTCGTGGATTGCAAAAATCTTAATTTAAATGCAAACTGAAGTTAAAAATCTTACTTTCGGTCAAATCTTCAGAAAATACACATGAAAGGTATATCTAAATATTTTTTAAAAATCTGATTTTTCTGACAGAAAATCTGATTTTGCTATTTTTAACATAAAAAATCTTACTGAATCTGATAAAATCTTACTAGTTGGAAAGTATGTGACAACTGACATCATATGCATATTTGGGAAAATTCCCCATCCCATTACAGACAGGGTACAAAGATCTTCACCTCCTTTGTTCTTCTTTCGCTCCTCTTCGCTGAGATGTCCGACACAGATGATGATGATCTTGGTCAGGTAGAGATGCTGGGCGTGTGATGTGTGCTTCACCGCTGACCGGTCTCCCCAAGTGTCCAGGACAGTCTTTAGCACCTACAGTACATCAACATCATATTTGGAACACATGACATGACCTTCCAGCTACTATATGCTTCCATACATCTAAAACTATTGTTGGATAAACCAAATTTGCAGTGGCAACACTTACTGGACTTTCACTATATCTTCAAATTAGAATTTCCAGTGCTGCACTTGTTCTAGATCTTCTTCAAGGAAAGTCAGTATCAGTTCCTGAATCTAATATTAATCATGAAGTTGGTATTTGCTACTTGAATTTCTGTGTAAGCTGAATGTAGACTAAATGAAATAAAGTAGGTAAACCATTTTTTAAAAATGAATACTTTCATTATTCCAAACTCACAGATGTACTTGTACCTTTTACATTCAAACATTTACCATATCAAAATCTTACTTTCTTAACCCTAATCAGGCTGGGCTTTTTTGGCTATGCTATATCTGGGGGGGGGGGGGGGGCGGATTCCGCCCCCCCTTCAGATCTCGCCTATGGAACGCGTGATCGCGCCGAAAATCGGCACACGCGACGCCCGCGACGTATACTATCAAAATGTATGGTTGCTTTCTCCAAAAAATTTTTCTTATATTTTATATTAATTAATTATTGTAATTTATGTATAAAATCAGTTTTGGGCTCTAAATCACTTATTAATGCTCTAATTAAGCTGATTTCTTTTTTTAAATGTTTCTTGTATCATTCTCCTGAGACATAGGATAAAAAAAAATCTGTATCGAAATTAATTTCTTATGTATTTGATTGTTTTTTGAATTTCTTATGTATTTCTTTGTTTTTCGACCTTTTGTTTTTGTTTGTTTTTTGGCCAAAATTTGTCACAGACATTTTTCGAAGCTTTATTATGCTAAAATAAATCAATTTCGTCCATTCTAAGTCAAGATATGAATTTTTATGTGAATTAATTGAAAAAACACAATTTGCATTGGATTTGTACACAAATTCACGTTTTGGAACAATTTTGGGGTTGACAAATTTTTTTCGAACGGGCGTTGCGTCAAAACGGTACGCGCGGGCGCAACAATTTTGGTCTCAAAAGTTGCGCGATACTTGAAAGAAAAAGTCATGAAACATCGCGGCGGGAGCTTATCACGCTGCAAAGATATTGCGCGAAACGTCGAGGGGGGGCGGATTCCGCCCCCCCAGCCTGATTAGGGTTAACAGGTTGAAAATATCATGAAAATTTTCTCATGCACCTCCCAGAGAGATATCACAATAATTTGGATGATAATACCTCTATATCTAGTGTATACATTTAACTACTACTTCACCTATAGATTTGGAGTTTGTACATCTCACAAGAAGAGGGAATTACAGCATTGTTTAAACAAGGAAAAGTAGAAAATACGCGGTGCGTAATATATGTCCCCGCCGGAAGTAGCATTTTGTAACAAAATGTGCAATATAGGTAAAAAATCAAGGTCAAAGGTCAAAGAAGTCAAAGGTCAAAATTCTGTGTAGAAGTTTTGAAGCCCTCACAAAGTGCCATCACATAAAGCAAATGGAATCGAAATTGGGTTAGAAATGGCGTAGGAGTAGCATTTTGTAGCCAATGTACAATATAGGTCAAAAATCAAGGTCAAAGGTCAAAGAAGACAAAGGTAAAAACTCTGTGTAAAAGTTTTGAAGCCCCCACCTAGTGCTATCACATAAAGCAAACGGAATCGAAATCTGGTTAGAAATGGCGAAGGAGTAGCATTTTGTAGCAAAATGCACAATATAGGTCAAAAATCAAGGTCAAAGGTCAAAGAAGTCAAAGGTCAAATTCTGTGTAGAAGTTTTGAAGCCCTCACCTAGTGCCATCGCATAAAGCAAACGGAATCGAAATCGGGTTAGAAATGGCGAAGGAGTAGCATTTTGTAGCAAAATGTACAATATAGGTCAAAGGTCACAACTGAAATTCTGTGTAGAAGTTTTAAAGCTCCCATGTAGTGCTATCATATAAAGCAAACAGAATCAAAATTGGCTCATAAATGACAGAGAAGTAGCAAATTGAACATTTTGATCACACACGGACGCACAAACGGACGGACGGACGCACGGACGGACGCACGGACACACACACGTACGGAGCCCGTTTCATAGTCCCCTGCTCGAACTCGTTCGGCGGGGACAACAAAAAACAAAACACTAACAATTGGCTCTAATATCTGACTTGTACATCTCACATTTCGTCAGACTACTTTAACCACTTAATTTGAAAGTGACTTGAAATCCAATCATTATACACAAAAATATCATGCGCATGTCAAGCCCAAAATTCTAAACAGTGTCCCTCTGCAAACCTCAAGTGACTCCTCTGTTTGTCAGTTTTACTACTGCTATTTAGGCTAGTTTACGTTACCTTGACAACAAGATGTCGTCTGGTAGGCGAGGAGGCGAGGTAGCCAATCAGGTTCTGCGGGACAGCATCAGCATCGTAGTGTCTTAGCAGGAGGAACTTGTTGGTGAGGAGGAAATTGATCTTCGGCTTGGTCAGGACTGCATCCCCAAGCAGCCTAGAGAGGGCGCCATACCTGAACGTTTTTCAAAAGGAATTCCAGAAATGGAGACCAACAGATGTTAGAGATCACTTGAGTCTTGTATAAGTGCAGTAACACTTTCAAAATAACTGCATCCGAGCAGGTGATCCACATCAAAGAAGTATCGCCTTTCTCACATACTCTTCAAATTGACAGAAATGATTCCTTGAGTCAAAATGGGTGTGAGCTTTCGATCCTAGCAGAATCTTCATCAGACGCAAAGTGACAAACATGTAGGGAAAGCTATCACATACAAGGACTACACATGGCAAGCACAGCCGTGGGAGGGCTAGGGACACAGAACAAAGAAAACAACAGGGGTAGGTTACAAGTCAAAGGCAGGGGCCCAACAGTCAAGGGAGGGGGATTAAAGCAAGGGGGTGAAGAGACAAAAGGCAGAGTTGGGCAAGTGATGATCCCAAGGATTATGGGGGCAACTTGTGAAGGATAAAGATGAATAGGGAGGCAACATCAAACAAGATAAGGAACAACAGAAGGATTAAAGACTAGGAAAAGAGTGAAATAGCAACAGCATGAGTTGGGGGGGGGGGGGGTGATCAAGCAGTGAGCAATAACCTGGTGTAGAAAGATGTGGCAACAAAATGACAATGAGAGTCGACCAACAAATGCAAAGTACAAAAACATATCAAGGTATACATAAAAGCAATACAAATATACAGGAGTAGACTGATATATAAACAAGCACAAAAGCAACAGGGAGAAATATATGTTTTGGATATGTATACTGTACATACATGTATGTAAATATATAGTACACCAGGTTCCCATAAGGGAATTGGCACCTCGTCTACACCCACCCTGTCCACTATCCACCTAGTCTAATGCCATCTCGTCTAAACCCACTTTGTCTACTACCAACTCGTCTACCAACCATTTTGTCTATATGCCAATTAGTCTAATTGTCATTTCGTCTACAAGCCATTTTATCTAATGTCCAATTTGTCTAAGTCACATTTCGTCTAACACCCATTATGTCTATTGACCATTTCGTCTAGTAATCATAAGGTCTATGACTAGAATAGTCTACAGCTCATTTTGTCTAATACCCAATTGGTCTACAACTCATTGTCTAATAGTCAATTAGTCTAATAACCAGTCAGTCTACTGCCAACTAGTCTACTGCCAACTGGTCTACTCCCAACTCGTCTACTCCCAATTGGTCTACACCCAATTGGTCTACTCCCAACTCGTCTACTCCCAATTGGTCTACTCCCAACTCGTCTACACCCAAGTGGTCTACTCCCAACTCGTCTACTCCCAACTAGTCTACACCCAACTTGTCTACTGCCAACTCGTCTACTCCCAACTCGTCTACTCCCAATTGGTCTACACCCAACTCGTCTACTGCCAACCCATATCTACTGCCAACTAGTCTACTGCCAACTGGTCTACTACTAGTTATATATATATATATATATATATATATATATTTTTTTTTTTTTTTTTTTTTTTTTTTTTGTTATTTAAGTTTACTTCATCCATTTTCTTTTTTCCCAATTAAATAGGTTGAACACTCTTGGTGCCCCATTTGGTTTAAATTTTTATGTTCTAATTATGACAATTTTTTAGGAAAAAAAGATAATGTCACAGTGTGAAAAACTTGCTGTGTTATTTTTGTGTTGGATGTGTAATTTATATCAGAAGCAATCATGCAGCATTTATATGTCCAAACTTCAACACTCCATCCATTCAACTTTGATACACAATCATAAGTATGGTAAAAATGAAAAGGAACACATTAGAAGTACATTATCAGTATTCTTTATTCTGTGTGCCACATACTGATGTATGTAAACGGTTAAATGCACAAAAAAGGTTGAAACATATACACAAAAATATGATTCATGCCAATATATAGCTACTACTAAGATGAATAATTTACTTGCCTGCAATGTACTCAATACACGTTTCGCGAGGAACCCTAAATAAGCATATATATGTCCAAACTTCAACACTCCATCCATTCAACTTTGATACACAATCATAAGAATAATAATCCATCCAACTACACGCCCACATCGTAACAACTAGAATAGTCTAATATTCCTCGCGAAACGTGTATTGAGTACATTGCAGGCAAGTAAATTATTCATCTTAGGAGTAGCTATATATTGGCATGAATCATATTTTTGTGTATATGTTTCAACCTTTTTTGGTGCATTTAACCGTTTACATACATCAGTACGTGCCAGACAATAAACAAGGAAAAGTAGAAATTACGCGGTGCGTAATATATGTCCCCGCCGGAAGTAGCATTTAGTAGCAAAATGTACAATATAGGTAAAAAGATCAAGGTCAAAGGTCAAAGAAGTCAAAGGTCAAAATTCTATGTAGAAGTTTTGAAGCCCTCACCTAGTGCCATCACATAAAGCAAACGGAATCGAAATCGGGTTAGAAATGGCGAAGAAGTAGCATTTTGTAGCCAATGTACAATATAGGTAAAAAATCAAGGTCAAAGGTCAAAGAAGTCAAAGGACAAAATTCTGTGTAGAAGTTTTGAAGCCCTCACCTAGTGTCATCACATAAAGCAAACGGAATCGAAATCGGGTTAGAAATGGCGAAGGAGTAGCATTTAATAGCAAAATGTACAATACAGGTCAAAAATCAAGGTCAGAGGTCAAAGAAGTCAAAGGTCAAAATTCTGTGTAGAAGTTTTGAAGCCCTCACCAAGTGCCATCACTTAAAGCAAACGGAATTGAAATCGGGTTACAAATGGCGAAGGAGTAGCATTTTGTAGCAAAATGTACAATTTAGGTCAAAAATCAAGGTCAAAGGTCAAAGAAGTCAAAGGTCAAAATTCTGTGTAGAAGTTTTGAAGCCCTCACCTAGTGCCATCATATAAAGCAAACGGAATCGAAATCGGGTTAGAAATGGCGAAGGAGTAGCATTTTGTAGCCAATGTACAATATAGGCAAAAAATCAAGGTCAAAGGTCAAAGAAGTCAAAGGTCAAAATTCTGTGTAGAAGTTTTGAAGCCCTCACCTAGTGCCATCATATAAAGCAAACGGAATCAAAATCGGGTTAGAAATGGCGAAGGAGTAGCATTTTGAAGCAAAATGTACAATATAGGTCAAAGGTCAAGGTCAAAGGTCACAACTGAAATTCTTTATAGAAGTTTCAAAGCTCCCATGTAGTGCTATCATATAAAGCAAACAGAATCAAAATCGGGTTAGAAATGGCGAAGGAGTAGCATTTTGAACATTTTGATCACACACGGACGCACGGACGGACGCACGGACGGACACACGGACGCACGGACGGACACACGGACACACACACGTACGGAGCCCGTTTCATAGTCCCCTGCTCGAACTCGTTCGGCGGGGACAAAAATACTGATAATGTACTTATAAAGTGTTCCTTTTCATTTTTACCATTCTTATGATTGTGTATCAAAGTTGAATGGATGGAGTGTTGAAGTTTGGACATATAAATGCTTATTTAGGGTTGGAGTTGGGAGTAGACCAATTGGGAGTAGACCAATTGGGAGTAGACGAGTTGGGAGTAGACCAGTTGGGAGTAGACCAGTTGGTAGTAGACCAGTTAGGAGTAGACCAATTGGGAGTAGACCAATTGGGAGTAGACCAATTGGGAGTAGACCAATTGGGAGTAGACCAATTGGGAGTAGACCAATTGGGAGTAGACCAATTAGGAGTAGACGAGTTGGGAGTAGACCAGTTGGTAGTAGACCAGTTGGGAGTAGACGAGTTGGGAGTAGACCAGATGGGTATAGACCATATTGGGTATGGACAAACTAAGGGTTGGACGATATGACAACTAGACAAAGTGAATGTAGACTGAATGACTTGTAGATGAGGTGGGAGTAGACTAACTAGTAGTAGACAAAATAGATATTAGACGACATGGCAAATAGACATTGTGAGTGTAGACGATTTGGCTATTAGATCAATTGTTTTGTAGACGAAATGCTCCTTAGACGAGTTGGGTATTAGACAATACGGGTAGTGGGCAAAGTGACTATTAGACAATATGGGTACTGGACAAAACGAGTTGTAGACCAAATGGGTATTAGACTAATCGGTAATAGACGATATGCCAGTAGACCAATTGGAAAATAGACATAGTGGCTGTAGACGAGGTTACTATAAACCCCCATAAGGAACGGTTTAAGAGATCAACTTTGCTGGTGTATAAGACAAGTATTAATGAAGCTCCATTACCAGAGTATTTGGAGGAGGGAGGTTTTATATCAATAAATATTATTTGATGGTTGTTGCTTGTTACTGATTCATATCATTACCATATCACAATAATTTGTTCACAGGAAATATGTTGTGTTTAGCTCAGAATCACGTTTTGGTCTAACTAGAATCAGGAAGCCTTCAGCATCATAGAAAAAGAACAGAAACTTACTTTCTGTGACTTTTTGTTGGTTTTGTGATGCAAGGTCACATTTTATGTCCTTCACACTGATATTCATCATTGAACTTATTCATCATTTCTTTAAATAACTAATATGTGTTGCATGTTCATTCTGATATCAAAAGCCAGCCATGAATCAAATACCGTGTAGGTTGACAGGTTTCCAAAAGAAGACTACTATGTATGCACTGAGATTCACACAACTGACATCACCAGAATCTCAACTCCAATCCTTCAAATGTTGTCTATAGTTACCATGGCAATTTCTTGAGCAATGTTTCCAGAATCACTTCTAAGCTCCGGTCCGGTGCTCCAGCCAGCAGTCTGTTGGCAATGCGGGTCCAGATGTAGTCTGACATGCTCAGTTTGACGAGATGCGGCAGCAGCACATCGAAGAGCCTCTCTGCAACCACAATCAATAAACGACAAGTTCTGAATTAATATATAAAACATATAGTCTGAGATGTAAGTGTGAATATTCCCTGTGATTATTTGTATTGTTACCAAACATTGGGTAGACAAACTGCCATCTGCTTCATTAGTCCAGGCATTGGTGAAGCTGACGTGTTACAGACAGCAGTCGCATGGGGTATGCAAAGCAAACACTTTTCAGTCTGCATCACACCATGAACTCTACATTCCAACACCAGCTACCATGGGTGCTCATGACACTGAATTCCTGCTCTATATGCAACTGGAACTTTAATACTGTGAATGCAATATATTACTGTATGCAAATCAGGAGTAATGAGACAATTTTACCTGAGGTTATACTTGCAATCAAGAAGCAAATTTACAGTGCAAGAGAAATAAAAATCATCCCTTTTTAAGCAAAAAAAAAATAGTTATTTCCCTACATTAGAGCTGCTATATACAATATATTGTACTTGAGTCATGGAAGGAAATTATTTTGCCGAGTTGTTGATTATGCGAATGTTAGTGTACTGGCAAAATTTGCAAGAATAAAAATGATGTGTGGTACATGGTGTATACAAAAGCTGGTTGTGCATTACAAGACAATCTTGCGCAAAACCTCTAGGATTACTACCCTGAGGGAACGTGGCCTATATAAAAAGCATCAATCACCTGTGTGTCCATGCAGACAGAGGCGACCTATCAGCTGGCTCACAAACTGTAGAGAACAATCGGTCGACCCTACATGAGAAGATGATGAGCAAAGAATAAACAAGTGAACATTGGCTTCGACAACAGACCGAGTCAGGGATTAGCATCACTGAAGAACACAAATTAAAGGACAAGTCCACCTTCATTAACAAAGGATTGAGAGAATGTAGCAATATTTGTAGAACACATCATTGAAAGTTTGAGGAAAATCGGACAATCCGTTCAAAAGTTATGAATTTTTGAAGTCTTTGTGCAGTCACCGCTGGATGAGAAGACTACTGCAGTGTATGATGTCACATGCGTACAACAATATAAGGAAAATATAAAGAGAATTTCACAAAATTTCATCTTTTGAAAAAAGTACACATTCCCTTGGTTTGTTACTGACATATGATATGGGTAATATTATTCCCATTGCCTTTAGAAAGAGGCAAGTCAAGCGCTCTTTTATTAAGCAAAAAAAGTGAAAATATGTTGAATTTCCTTTACATTTTCTTTATACTATTGTACGCATATGACTCACAAGCTGTAGTAGTCTCCTCATCCAGCGGTTCCAACACAAAAATTTTACAGTCGCAGTGGACGGGTGCAATTAACTCACTGTTTTCATTTTGACCTGACCTCGCTTTCCTCTTGAGTGAACACGTTTCGCACGAAAACCGCTAGGAAAGTGTCGTAGCAAAACTGCTGTAACTTTACTATTTATTCATATATTTTGATAATCCAAACGGTTATGAAAAGTAAAAACCTCATTTTAACCTGCCATTATGTTACATTTTTTAAATAACGACGATAAAATATTCCAAAATGGAGCATAACTTCACTCTCAAAACGTAAAATAATTTTGTCAAAAATCATTGCTAAAATTTCACATTTTGACTTCGTAAACAACAAAAAACTTTCAAGTATGTTACTAAGTACAATTGTATGTATTTCTTTACGGAACTCTTAACTATCACATTCGAAAAGTCATGCGTCCAGATATGTCTGGAAATAATCGAAAGAGGTACACTTTCTACCTTCGTTCCGAGCACGAAATTTCATAGTCATTCGCACACGGGAAGACAGGGTACAGTCCCACATACCCACATCTTTGTTGCTCTCACGTCACCTGTGCTTCACTGCCGTACGGCACTGCAGTAAAATTTACTCTGATCGTAACTCGTACCGGGAATTCGTAGTTGTAATGTTACTTACTAGTGCAGTAAAATCTGTGTAAAGTCCGAATAATCCAATGTCATGAATTTGCAACTGGTATCATAGCTGATCTGGAGTATATTCACATTTTGGCTACTTTCTTTTTAGTAGGCCAGTAACGTAAGTACTTGTTTTTGAGGTGGCGAAGTCTCCTGCAGCACATTGCTACATGTACTGTAATATCAACACCACCCAGCCCACGTTTATGCAGCGTAGCATGCATGTGCAGTGTACTAGGCACCCACAGCATGCAGCCACCTCGCATCTCGCGCACTGACAGTACACTGCACTGCATCGACCAATCAGCTCGCTGGATCGAAGCAGCATGGGAAAGTCCATTCATTGCGCAAGCGCAAATCAGTTTTTCTTAGAATATGACGTCATCATTCTCGTTTGCTGCTCCCGTACAATTTGAGATTTCTGACAACATACCTCATTTATTTTCACTTGTAACTTCAAAAATAGGTCTTCGGCAAAGCGAACACCACCCTGCTAACGTCCGCCCATGTCTAATGAATATGTATGTCAAGTTTCATGAATATTAAGCGGTGCGACCAGATGTGTCTGGAAATAATCGGAGGGTAGTTTTCCGAGACAGCGAAACATGAAATGTTGAATATCTTAAAAAGTTCTCAATCGTTTCTCATGATTTTTCGTATGTAGATAGAAATCATGATTTTGCATTGATGCTGAAAGTTTGAGCGATTTTGGTCAATGTATAGCGGAGATATGAGAAGGTGAAATTTTGGTGAAAATGAGAACGCCCGATTCGTACTGCCTCGATGATGGTTGAAAATTCAAAACGTTTCGTGGGTTTCGGGGGAGTTAATTATAGTCGTCCGCAGTGACTGTTTAAAAATTCATAACTTTTGCATCGATTGTCCAATTTTCCTCAAACTTTCACTAATGTGTTCTACTAATATTGCTGCATTCTCTCAATCCTTATGTTTATGAAGGTGAACTTATCCTTTAAGTGAAGTGAGAACAGCATTTGTTACTTTGATGACTAAATTACAACAAAGAGTAGCATGATACTTTCAACTACATAATGGTCCGGGTTAACTTCCCTGATCTTTCCTCTGCAGGTGGAATAATTCAAATATTTTTCCATATCATAATTTAGAAATATATATGTCTTTGAAGACAGGTTACTAGGCAATAAGACTCCTTGCTAAAAATAATGATAACTACATTACAACAATATATTATTAAAGTTCACCTAGCTGGCATCGCCGAGTATCAGCATAAATAGGTACAGTGTGTTGACCTTGCCATCTGCAGGCATTCAAAATAACAGAAAGCTCTAAGTGACGTATTGCCACAGAAATAAGTAAGAGTCTTCTATCTAATGGACATAAAGACCCCAGACAGACATCACAGTTCGTCTCATTTAATATTTTCTGTTACTGTACATAGTCATCACAGATCACAGAAAAACCAGGCCATTTCAAATCAAACCATATGTCCATTACATGTTGAACCTGAATGTAAGAAGATATTCTGTCAACTGTAGTGTTGTAGACCACTAATGTGGTCTAGCGCCCCCTGTTGTTGAAATGTACTGTGAGCACCAGAAAATGGCAGAATAAACAGCCAGAAGTGAAACGCCAGATTCGCCATGATATTTCTCTTTATTGAGTCGTCCAAGCTGGTAGTCAGTAGATTGGTTCGCCACTAACACGAATCACACAACTCTACATCAACCTTGAGATAAATCAGAGAATATGCTGCCAGTTGGAATGGGAAAAAATAAAATCTCACCTGATAAGCAATTGTGAACGTGATGCAGTGTCTGAAGGACCTCCATGGCAACCATTTGAATATACTGGTCTGGATGAAAATAGGCACTGCACACAAGGAGGAAGAAAGTCAGAATCCCCACTGTAAACACACTGAACTCAACTGCACTGGATTGATTTGGTTTAATTACACAAACATGGGGGCACGCTCACATTGGTGACCGAGTTCTTTGAGAAGCTATATCTACAGTCTACATCATGTGATTAGATCATACTATCAAGGTGCAAGTAACTGGTCATCATGATTACGTGCCATGCAACCTCTAACCAGCAATATCTCTATAAAATTTCTAGTGGCTTACATATATGATAAACACTGTTTTGGTGGTGGTGTTGTAACTGTTTTGTTTGCATAAACATATTATATATTTCTAACAAAACTTAAAACTGGGCACTGAAGCTGTACACCAAGTTTTCTTTACCTACAGACCTGCTGATGTGCACACCGAGATGCAGGGGTACAAACAGCCAAGATAGTGTCTTGTACTACAACATTATTGCTGTTCTATCATGCCAGAACATTCGGGATCTCACCAAACATGCACTCTTACAATATGATTTATTCCATATGTTGTAGTACTAGCTCAACTGAGCAAGTAGGGGAAAAAATCATACTGTGAGTAGCACCACAGAGATGCAAGAACTACGGCTAGATTCAGTAGACCACATCTGAGCAGTCTAATAAGCATTGACACTCTAAAGTTTAAATGTCCATTGAAGAGAAAATAGTTTGAATATACAGTATGTACCAGTAATGCACTTGTCAATGTAATGATGCATCCCACTACCCCCGGACATGGGTGCGTCATGGTCATTTTTTGACTGACCACACGGGGTTTTTGACGGACACCACAGTCACTTTTTTGACGGACAAAACGCTGCCAGTGACGAACACCACAGTCACTTTTTTGACGGACAACACGTTGAAAGTGACGCACACCTCGGTCACTTTTTTGACGGACATCCTCGGTACATTTGACGCACCCCCGTAAATACTGAAACGATTTTTGCATACGTTTTATTCAAGCAATTTCATTTTCTTTTGGTTGGTAAACATAATTAGTAAAAGTTTCGGCAAGTTTCCCTTACCATGGCCCTGTAAGAACCGTACCGTCATTCACCGTACATCACGCTGCTGCTACGATATTCCGTACAGTAGTATGTATTCTGTGCATGCAATCCATACATGACAATCACATGTGTGCAGATGCGCTGTGTGTGCGCGGCCATGCTAGTCCGGTGGATGCATACTGCTGCAGCTGCAGCGCAGGTACACACCATGCCACGGCATTCCCGCGAGTAACTACAGCCCAGTCGCTGTACGTAGAGATTCGCACAGTTAACAGCGTCGCGCGTCTGCTGGTCGGGCTATCCCGCGAGCAGAAAATGGCATGCGGCAGGCAGTTTCTTCTGCTGCCGCTTCTTTTACTGTCAAAAATTCGCCTTTGTCACCACAGAACATCATTTAGACGCACATTGTATTGGAATGTAAACGAACTTTCTTCGATAGCAATGTGTGTTGGTGTTGCATCGCAATATGCAATAGGCACTAAGTGTTCGACA
Source organism: Diadema setosum (assembly GCF_964275005.1). Taxonomy (NCBI): domain Eukaryota; kingdom Metazoa; phylum Echinodermata; class Echinoidea; order Diadematoida; family Diadematidae; genus Diadema; species Diadema setosum. The sequence goes on along the minus strand of NC_092692.1, from coordinate 11,640,136 downwards.
GTAAAGGTTGAACTAAAGGCGGCCTCACACTGTGCGATTTTTACTGCGATTTACCCTTTACGATGTCGCACGACGAGAAATCGCACAGTGTGACGATGTCTGCGATACGACAACCGGCGATTTGGGGGCTATCGCAGCCATCGCAGCCCATCGCAGAACTTTGAACACGTTCAAAATTCTATGACAATCGCTTGCGACGATGATCGAAAACTTTCAGCGAAACAAGGCAGTAGAAGAAATGCTAATCAAGATTTGGCTGGATATGCTTCCTTTATTCCACAATTGCTTACTGATCTCTCTCAACATCATGACGCAGATGACTGCAATCGTGAGTAATTCTACCATGAATATGGGCTTCTCGCGTCCATCGCAGCTGTTTTGTCCATACGTAGTCCCATGTATAGAGTTTGAACGAGGGCAGATTAAACAGTCTGTGGGTCGGTTAAAATTTTGTTTGCGTACCGCCGGACCGGTACTGTATGCATAGCCTTGGACTAACTTGTTAAGTGTTAGACTTATCTAGATCTAATATTTAAATTATACTAAGCCTAGGCCCTACTGAGTATACTAGACCCATATCTAGCTCACGTATGTGGGGTCGTCATAGGCGCTTCATCGCCGTACGTAGAGCGCGGCCATTGTGCAATCCGTCGAGAGAGGGCTCACTTCAGCATTTACATTGAAAATACTTTGATTCGGTCTCCGTTCGAAACTACTCACTAACGGAAGATGATGACTCAATATCTGACGTCATTAAAAAAGTTCAGAGTGGTTATCAAACATATTAAAACTAAATTCCAGAGGAGCAACACATACACGATCTCTCACAACAAATCAGAACGTTCCTAGCTGAACATTCACTTCACAATGCTCGATATTTTAACCATGTGTCGCTAACATGCAGGAGTCGGTCCCATGGGACACACAGACAGGATCGTAATTAGCATCAGATTTCAACACATTTTCTTGACTTTTTCATATCTTAAGTTGCAATTTTTTGTGAAATGCGATCGTCTTTTTGACATCATTTAGGACATTTCTGACAATTATCTGTGGTTTCTGTTCATCCTACAGTTTTTTTGTTAATCATTTATGCCCCTTGCATTTGACCTTGTGTTACTGCTCAGGGCTATCGATTCACGCTTACGGCAAATCAAATAGATGGTCACCGCGCGCGGGCTCTGCTTCACACGCCCGACACGGGTTGTGCAGATATCATGCGGGCCCGCGGGGTAGCGGAGCGGGGCTGGGCGCGGCCGGGCCGGGCCGGGCCGGGCCGGGCGCGGGCAGGCAGAGGGAGGATGGATCAAAGGAGTGTGTCAATATTCGTTACACTACTTCCTATATTGTGCTACTGCCGTCACAAGCTTACAATCAATCAAACTTCCTTCAATTAAAAAAGACTGGATTGCACATGACACTATACAAGACTGCACAACTCTGTATGCAAGTGAAATCTACTTTGAAATAATAACTTCATTATTGCCATGCTGTTATCATTGTCATCACAATACAAGTGATATGTAGGTACCACTACCATCACTATCAAATTGAGACTGCAGAAAATTTACAGGAAAGCAGAAAATACTGGTAGCTGTCATTTGATTAATTTGTTTATCAATAGATACAGTGCAATACAATTTCATCTGGCAAAGGAGTATACCTAGTTCAAATTATTTGTTTGTTGCTGCACATTATATTGTACATACATCTCAAGAACTATGAACAGTTGAGTATGCTACAGATGTCATGTCATTTGATCCCATTGATTCTATGATTGTGTGGCAGAAGTATCTCAACAACGTATGAACAGTTGACTATGCTACAAATATCATGAATGTCATTTGAACCCATTGATTCTGTGATTGTTTGTGTGGTATAGTATCTCAACAACTTTTTACAGTTGGCTATGCTACAAATATCATGAATATGTCATTTTAACCAATTGATTCCGTGATTGTTTGTGTGTGGTAGTAGTATCTCAACAACTTATGAACAGTTGACTATGCTACAAATATCATTTGAACCCATTGACTGTGATTGTTTGTGTGGTAGTAGCTTGCTAGAAGCAACTTTTGTTCAACACTGGGTACCCCACTATTTTCCTACCCCTATATAATATAGTGAACACCATCACCTTTCATTACTTTGGTCGCTGAATAAAAAGAAAAAAAAAACTTGACCAACTTTCATTGCATTAACTGCATGGTTTTGCAGCGCGAAAATCTGTACTTTCAACAAAGAACCAGGAAATTACATCTCTCTGTGCAACACTGATAAAAAAAGTATCTTTGATGAGCATGCACTGGATGGAAAGTCAATACATCACTATAGCAGTAGCTAATACCAGTACTTTTTCAGGTCACGTCACATTATTATTGTGCATTTTGTCAAATTCATCAACAAAGATACAAAGTAAACAACCGCCGCATGCACTGTCACTTTAGACACAGATTATCACGTAACGTATCATGTCTATTTGATATAGAAATTATGTACCAGGTACTTTTTGTTTTTATTTCATTTTTGGCACATGGTATGCACCATGTATGGCAAGTATATTATTAGACATGTGTTGCAAATTGCCCGTAGCAACCTACACGTAGATCTATCAGCGTTGTTAGGGTCTAGTAGATATATTATTATCAAAATAAATACTATTACTAGTTTATATACAGGCTACACTCAATATAAGACAAGATATTGCAAAGCCAATGTGTAAATGCACGAATTAAAACCATAGGTTTGATATGTAGGCCGACTATTTTATTACTGATGATCCGATTTAAATTACGTCTAGACCTATAACAACGACAGACTGCTGTCTGACTAATGTAGCGATTGTTAGCACTCTAGCTGGCTACACATAGGAACATAGTCCTTTCTGGTCTATTTTTAATAATAAAAACTTATTGACCAATGAACCATGCAGTACAACATGCATTCTGCATGCAAACTAGCCTATAAACCAGCAAAATAGCACGACATAATGCAGCGGCCACAGGCATGCGCCAACTCCCAAAATGCACGTTCACGCATCGAACAATGGACGACGTGGGACCAAATCGCTGCGCCTACGCACAAGGGGGAATCGCGAGCGCCACACCGATAGAAATAAAATTCTGCGGCTATTTTGTCAGGAAAGAATGTAATATTTTTTCCGCTAAAGAGAAAAAATGCAATACCAAGGGCAGTCTACTTGATCGTTATAACAGAAACAATAACTTGACACGAGATCATGAATATATCACCTCAATATAATAAAAATCTGACGCTGGCAACGTAACAGGTCATATTTCAGTAGCCTACAGGGTTCACGAAACCTTATTATACCCCTAAATCGGGAGGATGGGTCAATGAGCAAAAAACTGTAGGATGGAAGCCGACTGCATGAAACAGGTAGACATGACCTCTTTCATTCAAATTTAAAAGGAATAGATACAAAAAATTGTCAAAAAATTATTATTGACATGTTATTGATAGGCTATAAATAATTTGCATAAAGTCATATTTAATGCATAAAATTAGGGTTACAAAAATGTACACTTATATGGAAATTTTATTAAGATCTTGCAACTACGAATGTAGTGTTTTGAACATATGAATATGCATGAAGTGAGGAGACCTATACTTTCCACCCTCATTCTGTTTTTATTTTTCCAGTGGCCATTCAAAAAACAGGGGTAATTAAAAATGCAGAGCTCATCAGCGACGAATTGTTCATGTTGTCAAGTTCGATTACGTCATAATCAATATGGCGACGTACGTATATGCGCGCACCCTGAATACGTGAGCTTGGCCTAAATACGTGTGTGGGCCTAGAAGTGGTTCTAGGCCTAGTCCTAGTCTGCCCTAGATCTACATTGTACATACGTGTTCCAGTCGAATTTTATAAATCGACATAAGGACCTACACGTTGTATAAACTACTAGGGCTAGGCCCCTGCTGGTCTGGACAGGCCCTAGATTTAAATCTAGACCATAATGGCTTAGTATTGCACTGCCACTGGATCGACTGACGTGGACGTGAACACTAACAGTAACAGTAAACACTTAGACTTAACGTTAGGGCCTAACGTTAGACGTGGTTTCTGTCTAACGACATAACGTTGAAAAAGAGTAACATAACTAAAAGTTAGAGATCCTAACGATTAGAGGCTTCAAATGTGAAGAGGCTTCAAATGTGAAACATTCTTCCTGCCCTGCACACACGACCATACTAACACACGGTTACAAAACGGTGGTGGAGTACAGTTAATTCTGAGTATGCCGACGGAACCGGAACAGAAACAGATCCAGCTAATTTTTTACACATTGATAGGAAAGGATATTGATAATTGAAAGTCTAGCCCATCAAGATGTAACTGATATTTAATATTAGGCCAAGTAAAAAAAGAAAGCAGTTTCTCGTCCGGGTTTTTTGAGCAAGGCGATGAGGGAGGTCCTTACTATTTGATATCTTACTATTTTTTCGAGGATTGTCAAAATGGAAGTAATATGTGTTTCTCGTCCGGTAATTTTGAGAAAGGTAATGAGAGAGGGCTTTACTATTTTCTATATCCAATTTATGAAATGACTATCACTCTGGTAGCTGTGTTATGAGAGACCAGGTACCAAGTGTATGTCTTGCCTGCACTCTGTGCTTTTTCAAACAAATAGATATATGTACCATACTTGAAATGAAACTTCATGCATGCAGAAATACATGTGCTTTTTCTTTCCACTACAGATGTCAAGGGAAAATGACCATCTTAATACTGGTATCTAGGCCTAGTGTTGTAATGGCATTTCTGATACCCGGTACCAGTGTAAGCTTGCAATTCTGATGTATTGTGCTATTAATTGAAACAGGTATAAAATATGTCTTTCAACAAAATACCAATGTACGACTGAAATAATTTCCATGATATTCAAAACACTGATTTGTTTATCATTGGTAGTGTGACTTTTTGTGTCCACACAGCTGGTATGTATATATCTGCATCTCTTCATAGTACAAATATATTGTAGAACATTCAACTGGAAACTGGCTTGTACAATTGCAGATGGATGTCAAAATGATACTTGCTGATATGGCATTATAGCATTAAACCTTTAAAGATGTTTCTTCATGTTCGACATTTTGATGAATGATTGTATACTACACTACAGGGGATACGACTCACGCCTTAGTCACGGCCGTGTCCTTGAATTTACATCGTAAAGAAAAGTACATGTATCCCGCAGAAATACGAGACAAACCAGAATCCATGGAAAAGTAATTTATTTTGTGGATACACCCATTTAATAATTCTACATTTGCTGGAAAAGCGCATTCATTTTCTCTTCAAAATAGAACAAATCCGTCATCGCCGTCAAATGCAACGTTACAGAGCAGAGTGTACGGGGGTGCCTGGTACATAGACAGTGCAGTGCAGACACGCATGCCATACGCGACCGGCCACGGTGCACTGGCACCGTACCTCGACACTGCACACACATGCACATAGTCACAATGACATGAACATGTATACAAACTCGATACAATCCTCACAAGCATTTGTACAGTACAATTCATCCGCTTAAAATATGAGAAACGGGGAAAATACGAACAATGCGCGAAATATGCGTGGAATATCAGCGATTGTTCGAAGAAAATGTTGCCGCTATCGCGTTCACGACGTACCGAGTGCGCTGTATCCATCACAGCCCAGGCCCGCGCCCGTGCGGCCGCCCGCGCCCTTCCAACTACAGTTCGACTGCTTTGTGGGTCATTCCTTCTTCTTGCCGAGCTCGCAGTATGAAATGCATGCGTTATTACATACGCACTACGGAAGCTACAGCTATACTACAGCTAAATAGAGGACGCAAGGCGTAATTAGAAATGAGACATCACGATTGGTACTGGTAGGTGAACTGTCAATTTTTTTTCGGCGGCCGAAAAATAGTAAATATCAAAAAAGTCGATGCGGCAACTGAAAATCGATGCGGGCGGGGAGCGGGCTGGGACGAAAATTATGAATTTCTTGGTATTTTCAGCGCCATTTTGAAAATAGTAAATAGTAAAAAAATCGATGCGGCGGCCAAAATCGATGCGCGCGAGGACGAGAAACTGGTTTCTTTTTTTACTTGGCCTTAGTGATAAGATCTGTAGAAATCTACATCCTTATTAAAGTCTTATACAGATTAACTAGTCTGTCTAGACCCTAAGCACTAGATCTAACAGTTAAACTAACCTGTCTAGCACTAGCAGTCGTAGCATGCACTAACGTTAGCACTACTCACAGTCAGCAGACTTCTTCTTAGTTTTAGACCCGTTCTACAACATTAAATGATAGTAATATGTTAGTCCCTTACGGTGATCTAACGTAAGGGTACTAACGTTAGATGGGTCTACATTTTTTTTTTTTTTTTTTTGCCAAAATGTGCTCATGGATTTCAAAATCATATGGTAGGCCTACTTTGGTTAAGCTAGTGATGGCTACAGAAATACAGTGTCGATTATTACTTAGGCCTAGGCACCTACTGGATCTAGATTGTCAGTAGCTGTGCTAGCCTTTCCTGCCCTTGGCTGTGGTCTAACGCTAGAACCGTAGGCTTAGACCTATTTTGTATTAAACGTTAGAGGAATTAGAACTCTAACCGTTGGCGTTTAATAGACCTACACTGTAATTGAGATCCATTGCTATAGTTACAAGCAGTATGAATCCAGATCCTAGACAAAAAATAAAGAAACTGTTCCCAAACTTCTTCTTTTTTTTTTTTTTTTTTTAAGTAGACGTAGTGTCTAGTCTCATAGAAATTAACTAAGCCAGGAGTATAGCACTCTAGATTTTTAACAGTAAGGCCAAAGTGGAGCTGAGGTAATTTAGATTGATCAGTTGTTCTTGGAGATTTGTACAGAAATTGTAGTCTAGAAACACACACACACACACACACAAAACAACTGCAATGCAGTGAAGTGACCCTCTCTACATGTAGGTTACTAGGTGATTAACATTTTATCCATGTTTGTCCGAGTTTTTATGTGATGATCGATCATGCACTCAAAACTGAAAGTTGTTACCGGTACTGTATGAGGCTGTAACATGTTCATGCTCAGGTCTGCAGACTAGTGCTACAAAGTATTTGATTATCCGGCAGTGCGTCATTTGTTAATCTGTGTCAGCCTTGTCGTTGCTGCCTCAGCAAGTCACAAACGTGCTGTGCACAGCACTTGGTAAGGCTATATAGTATACAGTACAGTACCAGTGTACATGTCATACTCTCTGTTAACTTTAATTGCCCTTTAATTTCATAACAAAGTATATCAAAATGCACTCTCAGTCTGAAATCATCAAAGACCCTGCCCCAATCTGTAGGGTGTACAAACTGTACTTGCAGTTTGATTGCAGAATGTAAAACATCATTCAAGGGCAATCATGAATTATCCAAAATTGCAGACTGTAGGAAACAATGCTGTGTGCGTCATGTGTTACACATGTATGTATATTGACATGTTGTTGTTGTTGTTGTTGTTGTTCTGTAGGGTGTAGAAACTGTACTTGCAGTTTGATTGCAGAATGTAAAACATCATTCAAGGGCAATCATGAATTATCCAAAATTGCAGACTATAGGAAACAATGCTGTGTGTGTCATGTGTTACACATGTATGTATATTGACATGTTGTTGTTGTTGACATATTGACAACAATATATTGACATACTTGTACTAAACGTACACTACATGTAATGCATAGTGTAATTTAGTTAAGCTTTCGAGCCCTTAGACCTTAGTAAATGACTGAAATGATTATGATTATGATATGGTCAGTTTTACAGTAAAGGGTGTAACTTTGATGTGGCAAGGGTCAAAAATTAAAGTTGTGTTTCCATTTTTATCTTTGCCTTTATTTTATACAGGAATGTCTATATTTTCAATATTTTGTCATTCCAGAGCTTAATTCTTAGGCTAAATATGAAAAATGAAGTGACTATTATGGAATTTTAGATAAATTTAGGTAAAAACAACAAGAATGTTTTGGTCACCCACAGCAACCAAATGAAGATAAATGGTGGAGGTAATGCAACTTTTCATTTGCTGTGAACATATATTTGAGATATCAAAACACTTTTCCCCCAACAGATATTCGCTCTTGCAATTATTTGGATGTGAACTTCAAATTTCAAGGTAAAAATGGTACCTGACAAACTATTTTTAAGTTAAAAGAATGTTCTAGAAGCAAGAGCCACTCTAAACATAGCCCTAAATTATCTCTTGGTAACAAACATTTATCAACCCAAATCCCAAAGAAATTTGATTATTTTTGACAAAGTTGAAATTTTCAGACTTGTGAGTTTCGGAGGCTTCAGTTAACAAACTAGTGTGTTTCGGAGGCTTCAAAACTGCTAACACAAAGTTCTAGTCCTGTATTCACTTAAAATAATAAAACTACAGTAAGCAACTATCACTACATGCTAGAATAAGAACAAGGCATCAATAAAATGTGAATAACAGTATACAGATGTACATTTTATGGCAGTGCATAATGTTTACCCTTCATACAAAATGTACTTATTATTACAAGGAAATTGGCTTCCACAAAAGTGAATAACAAACCGTGTACACTTTGAGCAATGCTCAGTTCGAATTTATGACATTACATGAGGCAATATGATTCTAAAGGAAACTGCAGGTTTAGCAATAAAAGTACACTGATTAGGAACATCTTTTTTTTTTGCGGCTTAAAGTTAGCAGCAACGCATGTTTCGGAGGCTTCATCATGACTGTTAACATGCAAAAATGGTCCATTTTAAGGTGATATGAAGTACATTAATGCAGCAGATTGTTTCCAAATAACTAACAATGTTGTAACATGTAAAATAGTATTTATTTGTATGCAGAAAAAAGACTTTCTAACATATATGTTAAGAGACAAAGAAAAATATTTTAAATCTTTATGCTCAGTTGTATACATACACTGTATTTGCATATCCATGACTTTGGCAATGCAGAACATGATTAGGCTACACACATGAACAGCTGTATGCATTTGTCAAACTTTTCATCATAATGCAGTAAGAATTACTTTCAATGAGTTAGAACTGTAGCTATAGACTTAATGCAAAGATTATGTTTGCTTGTTTTATAAGTGCAGTTTGTGGGATGTATATTGACATAAACCACCCATCATAATTGTTTTATATACATATGTACACAGTGTATGTGAAATCAATTTCAACTGTTGATGAGAAAGGGATAGAAAATAGACTATGTGATGGCATGACGGTTAGATTACAACATAGCATTGTAAAATATAGAAAGGGGAAAAAAGGTTTAACATTCTTTTTCATATGACCATGCCTGATATCCCCTACTATAGCTATCAAATGCAGTGATCATGGTCATAGAACAGCAATCTTAAACACCAATCAGCCATTCCATGTAAGGGTCATCATCAAACTGTCATCATCAAAATGGAGTTGGAATAATCAATATATTGGTGATATTATCATGGAGCTCAATAGAAATTGAAATGGTCAAGATCCCAGTCATCTTTTTGAATCGCCTGTTGAAAAGATAAATATACATACCCTACCCATGACTGTGTACGAATTTGAATTAAAAAAAAAAAAATGTTGACCAAATGTATAGTTCCCTATAATATATGATAGTTAGAATTTTACTTTCTTTTTCTGTGGTATACAAGTCACCCCTGTTTCATATCATTTTATTTTTCTTTTTTTTTTAATTCTTCAAAGGCTTTTTTTTTTATAGTTATTTTATAAAATTCCAGTTTGTGTGACTCCTGTGACAGCTAGGAGGCCTGTTTTTGAAGGTACGCATTGAGAAATTGCTAACAGAACTTTTACTGTTTCTAAAAATGACAACCTTTTTAGCAAAAAATTAAAAAGCAGCAAATGTGTTTAAATATCTAAGTTTTTTAGAAACCCACAAGTTTGTTTTAAATAGTATATAAACCCACAGACTACAGTTTAAACCTTTGAATTTCAAAATAGTTAGGGGCTTGTAACTTTTTCCAGAAAAGCCAGGACTAAACAGATTATAAAGATTTCAATCATTTCAATATTGTTCTTCATGAACATAACTTCTCCAGTCACCCACCCATGTAAACTACATGTACCCCATGGCAACAGGCTATTTATAAGTAGAAGTCTAGATGTCATTTATAAACAATCCTATCCCAACCATTACTGTCCATTTACTGCACTGAGAACTACATCCGCAAACATGTCATAGAGTCTCACACATGTATGCGAAGAGATGTTTCGTAACACAAGTTACATTTTGTTTAATCAAAAATAGTCAAGTGGTCACTGCCAGCATGATAAAGTATGGAAAATAGGGTATAGTATCAAGATTGTGTTGCACCTTGCATGCCTCAGATCTGACATACAGATTGATATGAAAACCTGTCTGAATGAAGTAATCAAATGTCAAAATTCCAAAACAGTACCCTGTGATCCAAGTCACACCACAGAAATGATAATCTGCAAGATGTTAGCTATTTTCAAATCCAATCACAAATTTATTGATTAATTATTTTCCTCCAAATAAGTATCGGAAATGAAAGCCAAAGAACTGTTAAGAAATGGAAAGCTGAAAAAGTCAAGATTTTAGTATGGCAAAAACAAATGCCATGTGAGTAACAATGGAATGGATATGTCAATGGGTTATAAATGGACATGTAAAAGATTGTGTTTCGAAACTATTACACTCAGATGATAGTGAGTCGAAAGTGTAAAAATCCAAAAAGTATTTTCCACCATTTGCTCTGGATCATGCATAAAAGATACAACCTTAAATTCAAAAGTAATATATTTCTTAGTTAAGTGTATGCTTCCCTCTTGAATAACCATCTATTAAAGTCCTTGAATCTTCAGGACAGGAATAGTGTTCAGTTCTTTAAAAAAAAAAGAAAAAAGTGTATTTAACACTAAATAATCAAGTAATTGTTTGGTCTTCATTATCAAAGTCTAACCAGTCAAAAGAGTGATACAAATATGGTCACAACACTTCAACTTCTCTCAAGAGTAAAAATGAGTTATCCAACTTAAGAACATTGATGTATCCACAACTACTTGCTTTGTTGCACTACTGTTGCATGATGTGGGCATGCACGCAAGCTGGAAGTCACTTTCATTACTCACAATATCTAGCCTGTTCCATTGTTTCAAAAGGAAACCTACAAAATAAATGCTTTTCATACATTTAAACAACTATCTACACCTTGCTTGAGGAATCATTAAATCTCATTCAGTCCAAACAGTTATTTGATAGACTTAGAATTACAAAATTGTAATCAAAACATTCCATTTACATGCTGTTAACATAAAATGAAGCCTCCGAAACATCTGGAAAATTAATCTGGTATGCCTTATGTTTTTATGAAAATCATGTATGTTATGTAGAAAGTGATGGGTAAATTGTGTCTTTTTTAGTTGATATACACTGTTTAAACATATTTGTGGGGCAACATCCTCATCTGCTAATATTTTATTGCTGAATGAAAAGGTGAGTTATGTGTGACACGTCTGCACTGTTTAAGAAAAATAGGTAAATCGTATAGTAAATCTATATTGGTGAGTCAACAAAGCAGCCAGAAAACTGAATGTGATTAAATATCTTTAGATATGTCATAAGCGATCATTGGGTGGGTGAACAATAAATCTAATTTGATTTTGTCCAGAGAAAATCACAAAAATGCAGTGTTAACATCCTTTTGAAGCCTCCGAAACCACTTTTTCTCTATAAAGTGTATTAGCTCAAAAAATTATTGCAGTATCATAATGTTTTTATTATTTTTGTTGTCTGTCCATGTCTGTTGATGATTTCATGGCATAATTTGGGGCAGACACTCAAAGAATTTATCAGAAATGTCAAATTAGATGTTTTTGCTGTTTCGGAGGCTTCATGCGTCTCGGAGGCTTCACGTGTTAACGGAAAATTTGTATTGTCTCCTATTTTCAGAGAGTTTGGCGGATCTTAACTATTTTTGGTCTATTAGGTTAGGGCCCCACATCCTACATTTTGACATATAGATTAGGTCGCTTCTCTTATCTATATTCATATTATTTGACTAAACACTTTGTTTCGGAGGCTTCAAAACTGCTAACGGAAATTTCACTTGATGGAATAAAATTATCACAAAATTTCAAATAGCCCTAGAATCAAGTAAACTTTGATGTAAGTCTAAAGTTTAGCTGTACCTTACTATTTTCAGCATAAAAGAAAGTAACCAAAACACATCCACTGATCATTACTGTCCATCAAAGTTTGTAAACAATTGTTAACGGAAAATGAAGCCTCCGAAACCTCAAATTTGAAGTCATAGTATTCTAAAATAAAGGGCCAGATACAAACCAAACTAATTTGGTCATTTCAATTGACCATACAACTATGCTTTTAACATAAAAAATTAGATCTCTGCAGTTGCTGTAGAAAATTATTAACATTTCAAAAATGTTATATAAATTTCAATGCAACAAAATAGTCATTTTTAGGGTACATATGTGACTGTCAAAACAAAACGCATCAATACCTGGACCTGATTATGCTACCCAAGGTGGCTACTCATAAGGTGACTCACATGGGAAAAAATCTTTGAGATCTGTAAATCTATGTGTTCAGGGTGGGCCAAAAGGCTAAAAATTGAAAGTTACACCCTTTACCGTAAAACTGACCATATATGAATTTATGAAGCACTTATGTACAGGCCTCTATGATGTTATTCTTGTCTCGCCTCCCTGGTTACATGCAAGTGCTTCTCCTATGTCCAATGATCAACAATGGTGAATAGTTGAATAAATTTGTTTATCACTATATATGTGTTTGTTAACTCTAGATTCATTCCCAAATGTTGTCCTTTTTACCCAAATGGTAAATTTAGAGTCTACTGTAATTATCATAAATGTCTAAAAACAGTTGTCCCTTTGTGTCACCCTAAACAGGTCTGAATAAAAATGAAATCTCTAAGGAATTCATACTGGAGGCTTGTCTCAATGTTGAAAAGGAAGAGCAGAAAAGGAGCAGCTGGCAACTGGTTGTCCTGCAGAAGTACATGAATCCCTCTCTTACCTGCAATTTCTGAGGACAAACATGCCAAGAGGATCACTAACCAATTTTGGAGACTGAGGTACAGTATATACAAGATAAAATAAACACTTTTTCATACTTTCCAAAATGTTTATGTGACTGCATGTGTGAGTACATCAGTTTCTTTTTCTTTTTATGGTGGCTTGACAGTTAAAAAAAAAAAAAACATTAAGTTGAGAGCAAGAAAGAAATTATTTCAAAAAGTGTAATTTAATTGTCTCTTACAGTATTTTGAAGAAAATAAAACTTTCATTCATGCTAGCCTAAAAGTGATGAATACTTTATTCATAGAATTTCAAATAAAATCATTGTAAGCAATTTCTAGAAATAAATGAAAACATCATTTCTTTGAAAGAATGAATCCATTGTAAGACATAGGGGGAATACATCCCTCTTCATCATTCTAATCCAATGTAATATGTAATCATGTTTGTGTGGGTTTTTTTTCTTTTTCTTTTTCTCCTATTTACTAGGAATTACAAGATGATAAAGACTCTACCAGCAAGAGGTCAAAGGCTGAAATGCTACACATAAGAAGCAGGAGAAGGAGAAGCAGGACCTGTCAAAGCAAAACCTAAGAAGATAAGGAGTCAAGAAGCAAAGGAAACCAAAATTTTATCAGCAGTAGGTACCCTGCTGATGCACTAATGGAAAATGTTTGCTTTACCTCTAAAATAGAGAGAGAAAGAAAAACAAAAACATGCTTGTTGCTTTTTTTATCTCTACAGACAAGTGCAACATATTTATGTACGTATTTGGGGTGTACCTGAAAATCTCAAATTTGATTTACATACTTCAAAGAACATTGTTGAGTAGACTTTATTCAAAGAATTATCATCCAGGGATACTTCTTTTTGTCAGGGGGTTCAAATCTATGATCACTGTCGAAAGGATTATTCAGGCGTAAGTTCTCCAAGTATAAAATAAAAACATGCCACGTTGTTCTTTTACTTTTTCAAGAAAATAAAATTCCACAGTCAATTCCATGGCCGAGGAACTTCATAAAAACTCAACTCGATAACTCAACTGTGGTTGTCAGTTGCTAATGTGTGTAGTTCAAGTGCTGTAAACACTGTAAGCAAATGGGCGGAAAGTTGGAGGCATCCTAAACTACAAACATTTGCTTCACAGGGAACCTTATGCATTTTTGTAACAATTAATATTTCCCCTATTTTCTCCCTTTTGCTCTCTTTTTGTGTTTGTTTAGCCCTTGTCATGTAGTTCACCTCAACACTTACACCTTGTAACTGCAAGATCGGTGTGGGATGACATTGCTGTCTCTCTGGGACTTACTGGAAACAAAATGTGACTTTTCAAAGCAGGAAAGTGGTAGCTACTACAGCAGGCAGTCCGGAAGGTGGAACATGAAGAAACTGACATATTGACTTGTTTCTTTCCTTTATGTTGGACCAGTGCAAGTTTCCATGAATTTTACATGCATTTGATGTTAACTTACAATGTTTTGATTTCTTTTTTCCCACCAAATATAAACACAGCTACTCTCGAAAAATTCAAATTTACATGCAATCACCGTGAGTCATTTTTTTTTCTGAAATACCAACAAACAGCTGAAGAATTTCAATGTGCAAGGTTTTGTCATGATTTTAAGGCGATTATGCACTGTTACTCCGACAATGCACTTTCCCTTTCTCTTTAAAATGTATCCCGCAATTTTAAATCATGTACAACAAATGTACCATGTTTTGTTTGTATCACTGAAAAACTGGAGAGGGAAAAATTCCACAAGCTTTTGTTTGATTTATGAGGACCATTACAATGTTCAGAGACAATAGCAACACTCTTTCCACTACTGTTTAGAAATGTATGTTTTGCGCAACTTTACATTAAACTCAACATGTGTGCCAAACATTGTTTTAATGGCTCGAAAACTGGGGAAGAAAGCTGTTCTTAAAGCCGTTACATAACTTTGAGGGCAATTAGTGCTGTTACCACGGCAACACACTTTGCAGTGAGCT
Source organism: Diadema setosum (assembly GCF_964275005.1). Lineage (NCBI taxonomy): Eukaryota > Metazoa > Echinodermata > Echinoidea > Diadematoida > Diadematidae > Diadema > Diadema setosum. Next base: position 11,625,086 of record NC_092692.1, on the reverse strand, counting down.
GAACATGTAAGCAAAACTTCTTTTGAATCGATGGAAAACTTCAGAAGTTCAAGAGATGTTTTACCTTGAAGTTGTTGTATATGACTTGCACTGTTGCAAAAGTGGTAGTGACATGACATCATATTTCTTCGTCACTCACAGGACTGCGCAGAGTAAAAACACCTTAGGCCTTTGTGGAAGTGAGAGCTTATTGCAAGTTTTCTAATATTAGTTTAACTTGACCATTGAACAACTAAGTTTTGTAAACTTATTAATCACCCTAATATTTAGTAATGCCAGTCTACATCAACAAGGCTTAAATCATTGCACAATGATGGAATTGCACAGTGTGTTTTCATCGCCCTTGTCTAAGCATATTGAAATGTGAGTCTGACAATGATACATGTATTGCCAGAAATGTTTGAGCTAGAAAAATGGAGAATGGCACATGTATCATTGCAATAAGTTGTACTAGAGCTGCAAACAAGAAATCATGTTACTGAGCAATTCTGAATTTAGAGCAATGTGAATGCAGCAGCCAGCGTTCTGAGATAGCTATTTTTTCCTATGCAGTCATATATATGCTACTGCATAAATGCTGCATGGTATTTTAATCATACATATTTTAACTGCTGATCTCCCCCTCTGCACAAAATTAGGTTTGTTTGTTTGCTTGTTTTTTTTTATCATACCTCTATCTGTATCGATGGATAACATTTATTACTGGACTCAACATCTGAGAGTTTCAGTCAGCAAATTGTTATAGTTGTATTTGCTACATTGTAGGCTACAATTTGCCACTTACCCTTATCAGTCTAAGCAATTCAATGTCCATTCATTTGTATCTTCCTGATTTATTGGTAACACAATTGTATATTTCTTGCTTATAAGTCAATTCTGGAAAGTGAAATGTGTAACCAAAATTACATACGTATGTACTCTAGCCTTGAACCTTTTTTTGTTTTTCTTCCGCACATTTTAACCAGCACATCTTCTTCTTGTAAAGAATGCCTAAGGTAGGCACCAACATAATCTGGGATGGACAGAAAATGGACAATGTTGAAGATAAAATCTCCTGTAATGATATTACATTATTAAGGTATACAATTGACAAGGTTCACACACAGTTGGAATTTCAATTCAAATGACTGCTTTGTCACAGTATTTTGCAGTGTATGCAGTGTCTGATTAATCTGGATTAGGACCAGTAGCACATTTAGTGCGTCTCAAAGCAACCCTTCGGATGCTGGTATGATCATTTCAATTTGACATTTTTCAAAATACACTGTATGTTTACAGTAAGTGTTTATGTACCTTTGTACACAAACTCTAACTGTAAACATTGCTTGTAGAGTATGTTAGATTGCAGCAATTTCCTCCCTGAGGTTTGTTTGTTTGTTTGTTTGTTTTTGCAACATGATTTGGGAAATTGTAGTGGCATAGGTAGTTGTCTCATGCAAATTGTAATGGTAACTCGTTGAGCTGAACTTCTTTTAGATGTTCAAGTTGACTGAATTTATTCATTGTTTATGTGAAAAAGAAATGGAAGTTGATGTTTTTTGTCACTATGACATCCACACTGCAGTATGTATTTGAATTGTACAGCACAATTATGATATTGATTTTCCTACTAGTTTTGCATTTTTTTGCCTTTTTTTGACAGTACAATTGTATTGAACTAATTGAAGCATACAGCTGTAGTCATGATAGAGAAAGACAAATCGACAACTTGTACCATCTTATCTTTTTCTTTTTTGATGGTGGAAATAAACACTATTGAATTGACTTTAATTGTGATCAACGTGTCTATATTTTAGATTTAATTTAATGACTTGAATACATCATCATCTTTATTCTTGTCACGTTTTTATTTGTGAATCAATATATATTGTAAATAAGTGTGATTCCCTTACATCTGGATGGTAATTACCGTACATACACAAAACAAGAGTGAATTTTTCAAGGGCCAACCAGAAAAATATGTTAGCACAATATTTTATGTGTTTGAGAAACCACAATGTTAGAATTCCACTATCAAAGCCTTAGAAAAGCACTCAGAGAATACAGACCTCCACCAAGCAGTACTTTTTCACCCTTACTGTGATTTCTACGTGTACACCCATATGCCAACAAGAAGAATTTCCTAAATGGACAATAAATTAATCTGAATCTGAATCTGACTCTGAATCTGATCTACCCATTGTAATAATTACATAAATATGCATAATATGCTGTAAATGACTATTTCCAATGATCAAGAATCCTACAACCACATAACCACCTCCCCCCCCCCCCAAAAAAAAGGGGGGGGGGGGACTTTGATCCAGGCAGTGATCCAAATTAATACCAAAATATGGCATTTCTTTTTTCTATCATCATTAACTTTATTTCTTAGAATATACAGTGTTATTCGATTCATATCTAGTAATTTCTGTAGTTACTTTAGAATATAAAAAAAAGCAAGCTTGAACATACATGTACAATGTACTTTTCAAACCAACGTCGCAAAAAAAAAAAAAAAAAACAGTCACGAGTGACTTTATTCATGGTGACCGTTCTTTATGATGAACAGGTGCCATAATGTACGATGTACGCATGCGCGAGGTGTAAATCGTAGGCCACAAATCGCACAGTGTGCGGTATACATCGCAGCAACTGCGACAGATTGCAACAGGCTGCGATATCGCACATTATCGCAGCGCAGCGCAGTAAAAATCGCACAGTGTGAGTCCGCCTTTAGTTGTTACATCGCTGAACAGTCCCTGGTTTGAGATTGAGTATGCATGATTTCATGGGTTTGTTGGAGGGAAAATGTGAGGAGAAAGGGTGGCTTTTAAATTATTTGCTTGCCAGATTCTGGCAAGCATTTTTCCCTCTTATTCCAAAACGCTTCCCGACTTTGATTTTCACTTGCCGTGGGAAAGCGCTCACTGTAATTTCACTCGCGGTACGTGTATCCGCTACTGGTAGCGTGCAAAAATGCGTGCAAATTTCCATAGCCAAGTGACATACCATGACGCACCCCTCGGTTCAAAATAATGCGTGTTATTTTCCATAGCCAAGTGACGTACCATGACGCACCCCTCGGTCAAAAATTTGACGGACAAAGCTGGTAAAATGACGAACACCTGGGTCACAAATTTGACGGACCAAACGAGGAAATGACACACCCATGTCCGGGGGTAGTGGGGTGAGTCATTACATTGACAAGTGCATAACCACTGAACATTACAGCAATGACGAATAAGCAATATGTTCACAAAACAAACACAGCAGGAAATCGCTGTCTTGTATGATCAACTTAATGTGGTACTCTTTGCTATCTCGGCTTCAGATGTCTATTTGGTGAAATGGAATTTATAAGCAAATGAAATATCAGGAAAGCTCTTGGGCATAACCTTGAAAATCATATTTCTTTTAAAAAATTACGAGCAATTACAAACATCACATGAGTCCCATGAGGTTTAATGCTCACCTTTGCCCTCTTATATACCACTGCAATCTTTAAAGGACAAGTTCACCTTCATTAACATAAGGATTGAGAGAATGTAGCAATATTTGTAGAACACATCACTCAAAGTTTGAGGAAAATCGGACAATCCGTTCAAAAGTTATGAATTTTTGAAGTCTTTGTGCAGTCACCGCTGGATGAGAAGACTACTGCAGTGTATGATGTCACATGCGTACAACAATATAAGGAAAATATAAAGAGAATTTCACAACATTTCATCTTTTGAAAAAAGTACACATTCCCTTGACTCGTTACTGACATATGTTATGGGTAATATTATTTCCATTGCCTTTAGAAAGAGGCAAGTCAAGTGCTCTTTTATTATGCGAAAAAAGTGAAAATATGTTGAATTTTCTTTAAGTTTTCTTTATACTGTTGTACTCATAATCATATGACATCACAAGCCTTAGTAGTCTCCTCATCCAGCGGTTCCAACACAAAAATTTTAAAAATTCATAACTTTTGCATCGATTGTCCAATTTTCCTCAAACTTTCACTAAGGCCAAGTAAAAAAAGAAACCAGTTTCTCGTCCTCGCGCGCATCGATTTTGGCCGCCACATCGATTTTTTTACTATTTACTATTTTCAAAATGGCGCTGAAAATACCAAGAAATTCATAATTTTCGTCCCAGCCCGCTCCCCACCCGCATCGATTTTCAGTTGCCGCATCGACTTTTTTGATATTTACTATTTTTCGGCCGCCGAAAAAAAAATCGACAGTTCACCTACCAGTACCAATCGTGATGTACTAGTATACGCCTTGCGTCCTCTACTTAGCTGTAGTATAGCTGTAGCTTCCGTAGTGCGTACATGTAATAACGCATGCATTTCATACTGCGAGCTCGGCAAGAAGGAATGACGCACAAAGCAGTCGAACTGTAGTTGGAAGGGCGCGGGCGGGCGCGGGCCTGGGCTGTGATGGATACAGCGCACTGGGTACGTCGTGAACGCGATAGCAGCAACATTTCTTCGAACAATTGCTGATATTCCACGCATATTTCGCGCATTGTTCGTATTTTCCCCGTTTCTCATATTTTAAGCGGATGAATTGTACTGTACAAATGCTTGTGAGGATTGTATCGAGTTTGATGTTCATGTCATTGTGACTATGTGCATGTGTGTGCAGTGTCGAGGTACGGTGCCAGTGCACCGTGGCCGTGCCGGTCGCGTATGGCATGCGTGTCTGCACTGTCTATAGGCCATCCCCTGGCCTGTCAGCTGTCTGCACGCACGCATGAACACAGCATGCGAATGTGTAGAAGCCCGTACACTCAGCTCTGTAACGTTACATCTGACGGCGATGACGGATTTGTTCTATTTTGAAGAGAAAATGAATGCGCTTTTCCAGCAAATGTAGAATTATTAAATGGGTGTATCCACAAAATAAATAACTTTTCCACGGATTCTGGTTTGTCTCGTATTTCTGCGGGATACATGTACTTTTCTTTACGATGTAAATTCAAGGACACGGCCGTGAGTCGTATCCCCTGTCGTGTGGTATACAATATCATTCATCAAAATGTCTAGAACATGAAGAAACATCTTTAAAGGTTTAATTCTATAATGCCATATCAGCAAGTATCATTTTGACATCCATCTGCAATATTGTACAAGCCAGTTTCCAGTTGAATGTGCTACAATATATTTGTACTGTGAAGAGATGCAGATATATACATACCAGCTGTGTGGACACAAAAAGTCACAAATACCAATGATAGATAAATCAGTGTTTTGAATATCATGGAATTTATTTCAGTCGTACATTGGTATTTTGTTGAAAGACATACAGTGCACTCCCGTTATAACGAACACGGTTAAAACGAAATTTCGTTATAACGAAGTAAATCTTCTGGTCCCAAAATTATCACCATTAAAGTCTATGGTAAAAAATTCGCTTATAACGAACACGGTTATAGCGAAATTTCCGTTATAACGAAGTCTTTTCCGAGCGCCACAGACAAAGAAAAACAAAAGAAATGTGCTCCGTTATAACGAAATGCGAATTGCTTTCGAAAATTCGTAGCGGAACAAGCATTTATAGCTTCTCTGCATGGGTGAACGCTTCACACCACTGTGTGTTCGCTCTTTGTGTCATGCACAGTTTCTGAGGGGAACTTGCGTTTATTATTGTGATACAGTTATCCCATCACATTTCACATAGCTCTCCAGTGTATGATGAGTATTCAGCAAACAAAATATATGTGGTTTTCTTGTTTTCGTTATATATTGCATTTGTTCGGTTATAACGAAATTTCGTTATAACGAAAGAAAACTGCCGGTCCCGAGCATTTCGTTATAACGGGAGTGCACTGTATTTTATACCTGTTTAAATTAATAGCACAACACATCAGAATTGCAAGCTTACACTGGTACCGGGTATCAGAAATGCCATTACAACACTAGGCCTAGATACCAGTATTAAGATGGTCATTTTCCCTTGACATCTGTTGTGGAAAGAAAAAGCACATGTAATTCTGCATGCATGAAGTTTCATTTCAAGTATGGTAGTATCGATCTATTTGTTTGAAAATGCACAGAGTGCAGGCAAGACATACACTTGGGACCCGGTCTCTCATAACACAGATACCAGAGTGATAGTCATTTCATAAATTGGATATAGAAAATAGTAAAGCCCTCTCTCATTACCTTTCTCAAAATTACCGGACAAGAAACACATATTACTTCCATTTTGACAATCCTCGAAAAAATAGTAAGATATCAAATAGTAAGGACCTCCCTCATCGCCTTGCTCAAAAAACCCGGACGAGAAACTGCTTTCTTTTTTTACTTGGCCTAATGTGTTCTACTAATATAGCTGCATTCTCTCAATCCTTATGTTTATGAAGGTGAACTTGTCCTTTAAGATTGTGCTTGACTTAACCTCCATAAAAGTGTGGAGTCCTGAGGGGAGCTTAAATAGATGTTCTACTTTTCAGCTGATTAATTTCAATATCATTATTAAAGCTTGTTGGTAAATATCAGCAAGTACAATTACATCTGATAGAGCAAAAAATGTTAACCTGCATTCTGTCTTGCATTTATTGGCCATCCTGTCGGGCAAGGTGACTAGCAGGGTCATGACCTGGTCCCACTGTGTCTGAAGGGTCACCGACTTGGAGTCTCTTGAACCAGGCAGCGGCAAGACACCGCAGAGTTCAATCAGCATTTCCCGCAGCTGGTGGTGTTTGAAGAATTCCTCCAGGAGCAGGGCACATTTCTTCTGCTTGAAACTGGGACTGGAATAAGGAAATTACAGACAGGATGTAAAAGAAGACAACATGTGAGTGGAGATGTCCAATCACTAGCTGCCCTTGCCATGACTGTTTTAGGTTTGGGATGAGTACAGCACAGAACTGCTGCATCACACATTAAAAAAAAAAAAAAAAAAAAAGTGAAAGTAATCTTTCTTCAACCAGTAAGATGTTTTGTTGGTTTTTTTTCCCCAAATGAAACAATAACCAAGCAAAAGCGATTGAGAGAGAGAGAGAAAAAAAAAAAGAAAATTATCTGTACCACGAACTCCCCTTCAAATAATTTTGTGACATTCAAAACACAGCTTGAATCAGTTGAATACTTGAACAAATGTGTTACTCGACATGCTTGAGAAAGAAATTTAAAATCAACAATTGAAATCATAGACTAGTCTATTTAACGTTAGATTTCAGAGCTGAGCAATGACTTAATCATCGTTCTGACTTAAGGCAAATAAAACACTAATCTCATAGTCTCATGTTTGTACCAACTAGTACCAACCTGCTACTCTGTAATGTGGCACACAAGACAAGTAGGGCATCCTGAGGGATACCTGTCAAGAAAAACCTGTTGAACAAATCGTTGCCTTCCTGGCTTCTGCCAAATCTGCCATACCACTCCAAGCTCAGTTCATGGCACAGATATTCCAGATATTGCACGTAGTGATGCTTGCAAAACTGCTGTCTTGCGAGAGCCAATTTATCTGCAGACAGATTTAAATGGTCAAGCGGAAGAGTGCTCGAGGCGCAGCCTTCTTCATCATCGCTTCGTGTTGATGATGGAAGCAATGCTCCCACTTTGGTCAAAGCTCGACATATTTCTGTGCCATCCTTTGAAGAAGATATCACATTCTTGCTTTCTGAAACAAGGACATGCACTGTGCTTTTGATCCGAGGAATAGCTTCCATCTCTTAATATTGGTAGCCTTTTCGGCAATCGCAGTTTTCTAGTGTCTAAATTACCAACGTGTAATAAATTTCTCGGTGCACACTGTCACTGTTGCTGTAGATAGACAATTCACGAGTGCACGTGGCGTGGCAGCCAACGCTACATTGTACGTGCAGTCGTATGTGGGAACCGTACCACACCGACTGGTCGTGCCCGCGCCCCCAGACTTTACGGGGACGTGTGCGATGAAATTCTGGTGATACTGCTGGTCAATCTACGCAGAGATGTCAGTTCATCGATGAAATCTATACATCTACCAACAAATGTAGGCACATGTCATGAAGGTGAAGATGAATCTGCGCCCATGAATCCTCCAGCACAGAAGATACGACCTGAATTTTGCCCGTAGTTGACACGTTGAAAGGAAAATAAAAAATCTTAGGCAAAAACGCGAGCGAACACAGAGTTTGAAGTTGTTCTTCGCGCAGTCAATAATAATTAGCCTACTTTCAAGGCGCTGCCGCGCCCGCTGCCATCGTACGTGTGTATTTAAAAACCTGTACGTTATTTCAAAACCTGGGGCCGTACACCGAATTGGTATTCTGAGAGCTGCTATAACTACCACGACAACAAGCGTTTTGGCGGGAAAGTCTTACTTGGTGACCGGGGTGTTACGGCACATTTTGGTAAATAGTACATTTTGGTAAATTTACCAAAATGTGCAGAACATTGACGGCACATTTTGGTAGATTTCTGCTCCTCCACAATCATCATAAAAACAAATTGTAAGTGCAGTTGGTTTTTTGTCCCCACGCCACCGGATGAGTTCGGTAGCCTAAAGGCCGTGTAGTAGGCTTGCTAAGGGCGAAAAAAGGGGCGATCGCTGCATTTTATAGTACAAATGTCTTACTTGGAACAGATGTTCCCTAGGGCAAATGAAAAATTTTCATCTAAAGAGACAATCTGTATCTATGCAAATAAGCCTTAATTTGCATAATTTATGCAACATACATATAACAATTATTAAAAAATATATGTGCATCCAGCAGAAATACCTAATTTGGTAGAAGTATTCTATAGAGTATGTGGAAACAATTCCTGCAAAAATTGATTTCATACCTATGTAAATAAACATAAAATTTGCATAATTATGCAAGTTAAATGCAAATTGATTTGCAAACAATTAACACCCCCTTAAATTTCTTCCTATAGTGGATAAGACTCCCGACTCCCGAACGGAGGACCGCGAGTTCGAATCCCGCCCAGTGCTTACATCCTTGGACAAGATGTTTTTACCCACAATGTCCCTCTCGACCCAGGTGTATAAATGGGTACCTGGCAACGCTAGGGTAATAATAATAGCAGGGCCCTCTGGTAGAGCAGTGGCAACACTGAAGAGGCTACCCTGGGTAAATAAGACCTTATTATTATTATTATTATCTTACCCGTTGTAAACACTTATTTATGAAACAAAATGAGAAAGGAATTTGAATAACTGAACTATCATTACCACCTAATTTACATAATTACTAAAGAAAGTAAAGTAAAAACATTATTTTTAAAGTTTTTCTCACAGTCTAAGAACTGCATTTTATGATAAAACTACCAAAGTAGTATGCATATCCTTTAGTCAAAAGGAAATGGTTTGTAATATCAAAACACTATTTCTCTATGCAAATACCACCTTATTAGCATAATATTGCGCATATTAATACCTGAATGTACCAGATGTCAGTGGTCAAGGTCGACTTAACAAATCAGTTTATGAGATAACTCAGTCATTTAGATATCAGAATTGTAGATTCCCCAAATGTTACAACATTTGAAATGATTCAGATGACTCTGAATTATATGCAGAAATCGTTGCATTTCATCAATGTATATCGTCCACCCAGTTCAGTACAGTTTCAGATTTTCTTGGATGAGTTTTCTAATGTTCTCGATAGACAGCTTCTCTGCTCGTCTGACTTGTTGATTGCAGGTGATTTCAATATACCTGTGGACTCATCAACTTCGAATTCGAAGTTGTTCTCTGAATTATTGTCAGCCTTTAATATGATTCAACATATTAATGAGCCAACTCATAATCGAGGCCATGTATTAGATCTGCTTATAACTCATAAAGGTAACACTGTACAACTTTGTAATACCGGTGTTGTGGAAGGTATATCAGATCATTCAGCAATAATGTGTGAATTGAACCTTCCTAAACGTTGTATCAAAAAAACATTTGTTGTGACACGGAATTTGAAATCTGTAAACCCACAAGAGTTTGTTGCTGATACTCATGTTAAGTCTCTTTTATCAGCTGAACCTCAAGTTAATAATGTTGATGATGAAGTGAATTTGTATAACACCTTACTCACTGCCACCCTTGATAAGTTGGCACCTGAGAAACGAATCAAGGTCACAATACACCCCAATACGGAATGGTATACCCCAGAAATAGCTCAAGCAAAACTGCTTCGTAGACAGTTAGAAAGGAAGTCAAGGTCCACAAAACTGGAGATTCACAAGCAGATGTATCATGCACAAAGGCGATGTGTAAATGCCTTGATTAAAGATGCTAAGTTACAATATCATTCAAAAAAGGTTACGGATTGTGGGAAAGATACAAAGAAGTTGTACAAAGTTGCTAATGCTTTACTTTACCGAAAACAGCGATCTCCTTTACCAGAACACCTCACTCATGGTGATCAGGTTGAGTTAGCCAATTGTTTTAATCAATATTTCATTGATAAAATTGTGGCAATCCAACGGAGTTTCCCAACTCGTTGTGAACAGCCAAATGACATTGTATGTGAAGTCAAATCAGAATTGAGAGAGTTACAGTCTGTCACTATTAATGAGATAGAAAAGCTTATTAAGAACTCACCTAACAAATCATGTGAACTCGATCCAATCCCAACAGATTTGGTTAAGAAGTGTGGCAGAGTTTTAGCACCCGTTATCACAAGAATCATAAATGCTAGCCTGAGATTAGGTGTAGTTCCACAGGTGTGTAAAAAAGCAGTTATTCATCCAACTTTGAAAAAAGCAGGCTTAGATCAGGAGTGTTTAAAAAATTACCGTCCAATTTCAAATTTACCTTATTTAAGTAAATTGCTTGAAAAGGTTGTTTTCTCACAACTGACAATGTATCTGCAAGATAATGAATTGCTTGATTCATTTCAATCTGCGTACAAGCCTGGTCATAGTGTAGAAACACTGTTAGTCAACTTATCAGATATTGTGTTCAGAGAATTAGATAGTGGTAACATCACTGCTCTTATCATGCTTGATATGAGCTCAGCTTTTGACACAGTCGACCATGCTATTCTGATTCAACGATTGAGATATTTGGGCATCAAAGGAACTGTTCTTGATTGGTTTATATCCTACTTATGTGATCGATCTCATTATGTCAGAATTGGTGATTCTACCTCTTGTAAAACTATGACAAAGTTTGGTGTACCTCAAGGTTCTGTTGGAGGCCCGCTGCTTTTTTCTCTGTATATGCAACCAATTAGTGAAGTATTTCGCAAGCATTGTATGCTATAGTTATCATTGTTATGCGGATGATATACAACTTTATTTGTCTTTTAAACCCACTGTGTCTTCATTGTCATCCGCCATTGTAAAACTCGAAGCATGTTTGCAAGACCTGAAAATTTGGCTTACATCCAATGGCCTTAAACTAAATGATGATAAATCTGAGTTTCTGTTATTGGGATCAAAGCATATGTTAAGCAAAGTTGATTATCAGTCATGTCATGTCAACATCGGTAGCACTTGCATTACTCCGTCGAAAACAGCCCGTAATTTAGGTGTCATATTTGATCAGGAAATGTCATTTCGAAGTCATGTAACTCATATTCAGCGGAATGTTCGATATCAGTTGCGTAATTTAAGTTTCATAAGGAAATATTTGTCTAAATCTGCAGCTAAGATACTTATTCATGCTTTGATTTCTTCTCGGTTGGATTTTTCGAATTCATTGTTGTGTAATCTTTCAAAAAAAGATGTCACAAAACTTCAACGGTTGCAAAATTCTGCTGCCCGACTGTTAACTTTTACTAATAAGTTTGATTCCATGTCACCAGTTACCTCTTCAGTTAAGGGAACTGTCATCTACAGAGTCATTCAAATCCAAACTTAAAACTTATCTGTTCCTTTCATACTGAGGACTGTAATTGCTGTATGTCATTAATATTGGATTAATATTGTATTTTTAATTGATATATGTTGTATTCTTTATTTGGTATATATTTGCTTTTGTTTACCATTTTTTTTTCTTTGTTGAAATGTTTGAATATGTATATGCATGTAAATATATGATATTTTTTTCATTTTTGAAGCGCCATGAGCACTGAAAAGTGGACCTGTGCGCTATACAAGTAGCCACTATTATTATTATTATTATTATTATTATTATTATTATTTTCTTGGTATTGTTGTCCACTCATACGTCATAACCTCTAGTAGTCTCCTCGTCCAGCGGTTCCAACACCAAAACTTTAAAAATTCATAACTTTTGCATCGATTGTCCGATTTTCTTCAAACTTCCACTGATGTGTTCTACTAATGTTGCTGCTTTCACTCAATCCACATTGCTCTTGGGGTTTATCTTCCCTTTAAACATTGCGAAAATGATGCACATAGTGGATAGGTTCCTTGATTTTGTTGTAGTGGTTACTCCCCTTACGGCTCAACATCTCTCCCTTCACTTGCGTACAGTGCACTATCGTTATAACGAACACGGCTATATCGAAATTCAGGTAACAACGAAGTAAAAATTCAGGCGGCAACATTATGCACTCTATGTATCTTTATTGTTTTTGTTCGGTTATAACGGAATTTCGATAAAACGAAAGAAATCTGCCGGTCCCGAGGACTTCGTTATAACGGGAGTCCACTGTATCATCAGGTTTTTCCGTTGGCGAAACATCGTATAAACGACTTCCATTTGATTCCATCTCCGTGCATTCCTGATAAAATGGGTTTGGTGCTTGTCATGGTGATGACAAAGTTTACTATTATTACATTTATTTCTCTTTATTGCTATTCTTGCTTTAAGCATAAATCTCTAAGTCATCGCTAAAAAGTTAGACAAGGAGGAAGGAAAACTATTTGTATTTCCATTTGCAAGACTGCATTTTTCGTTGTTAAGTCTTTGACAATACATGGGATTGATGTAGAGGTCACTAACCATATAACAGTTATGAGAAAATGATTTATGTAACAATATCAGCTTCCCATTTCTTCCATTGTCAGATATTTCAACAGAATCTCACTGGTATAATGGCGAGATATTTTGTCGAAGTTTCAGTGTACCCCGGCGGGTCAGGACAGGGGTCTTTTGGCCATCTCGTGTCCATCCATTCACGAGAGGAACAGAATTTCGTCTACCAGCTCTTTATAACGAGCTCGAAGTATCAGGTAAATGCACACATTATTGATACATTACTATACTGTCGGCAATTACCAAGGAATGAATAGGGCCAGGCGGATATAGTTATGTGGTGGATATATGCAGGGCGTCTGCTAGATAAGTTTTTTTTTTTTTTTTTTTTTTTTCGGCGTTTGCCAAGTAACTCGTTTGTTTGTTCCTTATACTTTCAGTGTACATGTATTACCACAGCAATAATATAATTGTAGACATTGATCATCATTATCAAGAATAGATAGCATCTACGAAGAGCCCCAACTCAATTTGGTGTTATGAAAAATGGGCAAAAATCAAAAGTCCGAATTAAACATAATTGATATTGATGAACCTGAAATGTGTAATGGTTCTTTGTATAAGGGATCATTTCCAACAAGCCTCATTGTGTGCTTTCAATTTTATGACCTCTCCATTCAAGATATTAGGCCCTATACATTGTAACATGACAATTGTATTTTGAATTTTGTAAGTATTATGATTTGAAATGGAAATAAATGAATGAATGAAGAAATGGAAATGAATGAACCTATGACCGCAGTTCAAACTGGCATTATAGGGAACCCGTTACGACTAGTTTATTCATATCAAGTATCGATGTACATTCCGTCATGGTCAGTATAGGTCTTTGCCAGTTTTGATCCCCGTTAAATGAACACATGCGCATAAATCATGCGATAAAGAACCCCCCTCTATTTTTCTTTTGGTGACATGCCATTATGAATCCCGTTCTCTCCATAACTGACACAGCTCCTTTTTAAAACCACATTGTACCACAGGTAGACAAAAAGATGTGGATAGGGTTAAGCGACTTTCTCGAGGAAGGCAACTTCACCTGGGCCGACGGCACGAAATTTGATTACACAAACTGGTCAAATGCCGGCAGCTTCAACGGGGCCAATGCTGGGGGCCAGGACTGCGTGGTTATGAAGCTTGCAACTCTCGAGAGAAATTGGGATGACTTTCGTTGCGGGGACAACGAAAATGTCAAACACATTGTCTGCAAGTTACCTATGTGGTAGATTGCTCAAACAAATCAAAATAGTCGAGACACTGTCTGACATTGTGGTGGCTTAACCTTCACATTACGTCACTTTGCTGTCTGGTGTCCAAATGGCTGGAAAAATGTCCAATAATCTCTATGCATCGGATATGATTATGACTATGAGAAATTCTGGATGGAAATCCCGTCATTGACTGGTTTTACTTTCTCTATTTTGAATGACTTAATAATCATTTTAAACTTTGCATAGCTTTTTATTTTTTTCTTCACACAAACTCAGATACTCTATTACCATTTTTGTTTATATATGTTTTATTCAATTATCTATCTATTTATTATGACTATCATCATTACTATTATTTCTGTTTTGATAAGCTGGAAACAGTGTGAAACAGTGCCTCCAACCCTCTATACTGGACACCGGAACAGGAACGATTTCAATTCTTTGAATTTTAGTTAAGTCCGTCTTGTTTTTGTGAGTATTGGTCTTTGTTGGTATCAGACTTCAATACTGCATTGTTATAGCTTTAGATTGCATGTTAGTTTCTGAGATTAGTGGATAGATATCATGCTTGAAAACTGAAGTAGTAGCCGATGCCTTTACGAAAGAGACTCGGCGTTTTACTTGAACAGATTGACATGATGTCGCAATATTCAACGACGTCCATTCATTAAAGGTCCTGTTTACCTTTGGGAGCAGTAATTTCAAGAATGTTCAAGGTATCTCTTTTGATGCAAATGTGTATGTCAGTTGCACCACAAAATATCCTACCATATAAAATGTTTGCATTAAAGCCTAAAATATAAGGAGATATCACTATTTTTTTCTTTCATTAAACCATAACTGTATACGGTTTAATCTGGAAACATTTTTATTGTAGCTATTGTTCACATTTTGTATAATTAGCAATACTTATCATCGATTACACTGGTTCAAATTTTTACATTGAGTGTTTCTATCCCTAACTCACATTTTAGAACTATTTTGAAGCACTAATGTTCGGCTTTTCTTTCATTTTCTTCAAATGGTAAATTATGCCTTTGAAAATTACTTGGACTGATTCTGAACGAAAGTAGATAGGTAAGCTCCCAACTTGGTATTACTCTGTTGTATTTCACTGACAACGTATACATCTTGTCACAATGAATAAACAGATGCATGGAAACATGAATGACGCAAAAACAATGACTCGCGGACCAATTTTTATTTTTCATCATGTTTGCGCGATGTTTCATCTCCACACGAGATGAATGTTTTTCAGCACGGATGTTTTGAATTGATTTCATTTGATGTATTATTTCTTCGTGGTGATATGATGCAAAAACCGTAGGAAGGAGAAGAAAGAGAGGAAAGATTGGGAGCTGTGACGAAAAGATAGTGGAAAGAAGACAAAGCAAGAAAGATTGATGGGAGAGAAGAAGATATAAGAGTATAGAAGATAGAATAGGAGAGCAATGAGAAGGGATGATGAGAAAAGAAGAAGCAAGAGACACGAAGCAGCTCGAAGCAATTTTATCTTTACAGTTGTGAACTCCTTCCTATCCGGGTTCTCATACATTCAAAGATACCAGTTCTATAGTGGGCAGTGGGTATCGCAAGCTATCCCCCTTTTTTTTCATCAGCATTAATAATCAATGTTTAATCCATATGATGCAGCATGATTAAAACAGTAAAACGCACGAACACGTTCACCTTGTACTTTGACAAGGGAGGAGTAAAATGCATTAGTCGAATGTGATTCTTGTCGCTAATGCGTATAGTTTGTAATGATTTCAGCAACTATATATACACTCCGTATATCCATAACCCTGAAACTTCCATACAGTCTGTATTCATCAAAGTTATCCATTGGCTTTAAATCATGTCGCGAGGCTGCATGATATTAGACATTTAAGTAACATGTGCGTGTGTGTGTGTGTGTGTGTGTGTGTGTGTGTGTGTGTGTTATGTTGAAGAGAGATGATTGGCAGTATAAGTATACCATAGTCAAAGATATATATATTTTTTTTGTACATGTCAATACTTTCTCGTGAAGAAATGGTCAGTAAGATTGATTTATAATCGAGTTGTTTTATGTTGAAGGGAGATGACTGGCAGTATAAGTTGGTAATGGATTTGTCTTTTGAATGGCATTTGTACCGTTTTTATGTTCATGTTACACCCAGAATGGGTTGATTTATGAATGATTTGAATGAAATCAATAAAATATCATTGAAAAACAGAAAAAAGTATTAATGCTTGTGCAGGTATATCCGCAAACTCGTTAAAAATCAAAGAATAGAATACAATTATATAGATGAGACGGTGTATTTCATATTTAGCGAGATCAGAAGGGGAGGTATCAAAGTTGAATGAGTTGAATGATGTTATGAAGTATTTTAAGATGTGTAAAGAAGGAGAAAATAGGATAGCGATTTAAAGAGGAACAGTCGGAAGGCATTTGTTAAAGTGGGAAGGTTGCATGCCGAAGATGAGATGTGATTTTCTTTTTCTGTCTTGATTTTGCCGTATCTGCGAGTTATTGTTACATCGTTGTCGTTTTTTCCCTTGCTTCTACCACTTCCACATCACTTTCACATATGATTAGGATGTATTTTATTGTATGAGAAAAAAAAAAAGATGGCACTTTACAAGTCAGTCAGAGTTACTCAAGCAGGAAGGTGGGAATCTCTTCCCACCTACAGTGATTCAAGTGTGAATTATACATGAAACCTGAGGGCTGAAGGCATAGGGGGGGGGGGGGGGGGGGTGGGGGCAGGGGTGCGTGTTCAAATTGTGTGGTGTGTGTGTGTGTGTGTGTGTGTGTGTGTATTTTGTTACGACCAAAATCACTCCGAGAACGATCGCACAAAAGAAACAATCAACTAATGTTCAGGCGGTTTATTAACAGTGATATTGTGGGTACAGACTCGTAATCGGTTTTCACATCAGTACAATAATGATCAATAGAAACAATTACAAATCGGTCATGGAATCACTTACATGCATCCAAATCTTAAAGAACAAAGTCCTTACAGTTCCCTGGTAGTGTCCAGATACGATGTTCGATGCACAGATGAATGATCCGCGACGCACCGATGAATGATTCCTCCGACGTAAATCCAGAGGCGCTGGTTGCAATAACCCACGTTATAAATCCGGGGTAAAGTCCACGATAATATGTCCACGGTGAAATGTGCAAAATCCAAACGTTATGACGACCACGTCCAGTTGATGCGTTGAATGATGATTCACTTTATAATGTCCAGCAAGGAATCCAGCCCATCACAGCTTTGCCGTAATAATGTCCGTTGACACTAAGAGTCTATCTCCAATGTAGGCAAATTAATCCTCTGCAGGCAAAATGTCTCCCAGGCCTTATCTCCACAAACACAGTTTGTATAGCAGGTCAACAGGTAACACATGACTGACTATAACAAGTCGCCCTTACGAAAAAGTCCTGTGGTACTCCTGTGGTAATTACCACAGGACGGTACCACAGGACGGTACCACAGGACAGTACCACAGGAATTGTCCTGTGGTATTTTGGGACATACCACAGGACAGTACCACAGGAATTCCTGTGGTATTTTGGGACGTACCACAGGGCAGTACCACAGGAAAGTACCACAGGACCGGTACCACAGAACAGTACCACAGGACAGTACCACAGGAATTCCTGTGGTATTTTGGGACGTACCACATCGCAGTACCACAGGACTAGTACCACAGAACAGTACCACAGGAAGTGTCCTATGGTATTTTGGGACAGTACCACAGGACAGTACCACAGGTCGTTCAGAGCCAGAAGTGGCGTAACTCTCAAAGCAGAGGTGTTGGGTACTCTGCCTACCTCAGAATTTCTCCGGCTTACATACTATCTATTCACCCCTTTCTAGTACATTCTGTAATTTTCTCTAACCTGGGGCTACACACTTGACTATTCTAGCAAGTCCAAGTTCCAGGAATCCTGGATGACTCACTGCCTAACTATGTGCATAACATCATTGCCAAAATTAACTACCAATCACATTGGGCTACAGGGACAGTGCCTCACTCAGCCAAATATGTAAGCATTTCCTAGAATTTTCTGGAATGGGTTAAATCATTCTAGATTGAGTGAGCTATCTTCTAGACGTCTAATGTATTTCCTGTCACATGCATACATGTACTGTAGCTACATTTTATACCACGTAGAAAATTCTCCACTGATCTGGTCAGCCTGTATGTACTATATCTATATCATATAGAATGTTCTCCATTAATCTGGTCCACCTGTGTACATACACATTAAAACAACCAGGCATACAGCCTTGATACATGTACATAACTACTTGTGTGTACATTTGTGACAGTGTGTGTGCATATGTGCGTATGTGTTTCTCGCAAATGGCCTCGATTTCTTTTTTCTTTTGAGAAGCAGTTGAATATGCCCCGTTTGTTTTGAGCAAACTATCATGTCCCCGTTTTTCGGGCTTTTTGCGAGAACTTATAAAAAGCGGATTTCCTTTCTTTGGTTGAAAGAGTTACACTGTAAGTTTGACATTATTTTGCACAATGTTTGTGTCACTGCATTTTGTCTTTTATTAGAGTGTAAGATTGACTTTATTTTGTACAATGTTTGTGGATAATGCAATTCATCTTTGCATAATGTTTTGTTTTTGTTTCTGTGAAAGTGAATTTTGTGATACAAAATTGAACGAAATTCGAATAAAGAATTAAAAAAAAAGGTGTAAGACTACACATACAAGAATATGCTAAAACATCCACGGATGGCGAGATATGTTGTGGGCACACAAAATACAAAACATGCAAAAGAAAAAGAAATAGGCTCCTACGATATCGAACATTATTACACCCATTACACCATGGAGGTATAGGCCTACCCCCTTGATTACATGAATGATCATACATTCACATGAATTCCGTAGTTGAATTCAGCCTAACCTTGTTACGGCACATTTTGGTAAATTGCACATTTTGGTAAATTACCAAAATGTGCAGTTACCAAAATGTGCTGTAACATGTTACGGCACATTTTGGTAACTGCACATTTTGGTAACTAATTTACCAAAATGTGCCGATTTACCAAAATGTGCCGTAACAACCCCCGCCTCCGCGGGCTGTCAACTGAAAATGTGGGTATGCACAGAAAAACGCTATAACGATTTGTCGCTAGAATAGGTAGGCCTCCGGCTCTAAGACTTATTATTATTATTATTATTTTTTTTTTTGCTTTGTCAGCAGTTTTCGGGAGAGCACACTGATTAGTGCAGTAGTCGCAGTCAAAAAAAGACAAAAAAAAGTGACGTTTCTAAATATATATATATATATATATATATATATATATATATATATATATATATATATTGCGAATTCACGTATTGGCTCCAATATAGCGAAGAATCAAGAAATAAACTAGTAATGCATTATTTCGCCAATAAGAATGAGTTTATTGAACAACTCAAATTTTCGGTGGCTCTTCATGTTCAATTTATGTTTTGGTATTGACATTCCGCGTCGAGACTCCTGAAGAAGGTGGAGGCCACCGAAAATTTGAGTTGTTCAATAAACTCATTCTTATTGGCGAAATAATGCATTACTAGTTTATTTCTTGATTCTTCGCTATATATATATATATATATATATATATATATATTGTAGTTGCTCCGCGTATTGGCAGTACTAGAAATAGCATTTAATGCTAGATTGGCATTTAATGCATTTCTCTGTTGTGACATTATTATTATTGCTAATATATATATATATATAAATAATATAACAAAACTGGAACCAAGTTCATGCTGTATTCACCAACAGTTTATTTCTGTACACAAATTTTCGAGCTACTCGCTCTTTCTTAAGTGTTGATACTCTCACTTCTCAGTATCAACACTTGAGAAAGAGCGAGTAGCTCGAAAATTTGTGTACAGAAATTAATTGTTGGTGAATACAGCAAGAACTTTGTTCCAGTTTTGTTTTATATCTTTTTATCTTGCCAACACGTGGACAACCTACTCAATATATATATGTATGCATGTATATATATATATACATGTATATGTAGATTGAGTGAGTACAGCAGTATGTTAGAACATCATTAAAGTTTTAGGAGAATCAAACCATTAAAAAAGAGAATTCAACAAATTTCCTTTGTTTATGAAATGGACACATTTCTTTGGGGTGACTTGCTGCTGGGCATTAATTCCCTCTGCTTTCTGAAATAAAGGTAAGCCAATTTCTCTTTGATTAGGCCTATGTTGGATTAAAACGATAGATGTGTTCAATTGTTTTTTTTTTCTTTTGATATTCTAGTGATGTCACAAACTGTTGTAGTTTTCTCATTCAGTGATGGTAGCAACAAAACTTTAAAAAAAAATCAGAACTTTTGAATGGATTGTCAAATTTGATGGTAAGTGGTAGACTTGTTTCTCATTGGTCCATTTTTGTGGTGATATGTTTAGTAACTTGCCTTCATTTACATTGTACTAGTGCAGTGAATGCGTCTTTGAAGTTGTTTCATTTAACATACTTATGAACAGTACATTCATTGACATTTACTTGAGTTTCCAGTGTACTGTTAACTGAAATGTCAAAGTTGTAATAAATTTGTTTTTGACAAGTTAAATAAATGAACATCTGCAATCCAATTCGTAGGTGTTCGTTCTAATTTGGGAAATCCTTTGGCAAGGTTTCTGATAGTCGGAAACAATATTTGTCATAAATATACACACATATACCTGGGTATATGCCTTGGTACTAATCTATTTGATAGACTGTATTATGTATGTGAGCACACACAATAAATAGTAATAAGCTGCAACACATGGTTATATAATAGCTCCATTGAAGCATATTTATTATGTGACATATATTAATATATGCTTAAAATATAGTACACAAAGAGTAGTGACTGTGTGATATAAACAGGTATCATGTACCAGTATGTAGGTTTGATGCATCACACATTTAAAAGCACTGTCAAAGAGCATGTTTCAAACACACACAAGGCATAATGTGCCATAAACTGTTGTATATCATTCACATAGCAAGCGACTGGTGCAATATACTTTTTATACATGTACAGTGTACCACACATATCAGGTATTTGCCTTGCAACGTAGCCACACAAGCTTGCTTTGTTAGCTTATAACGTAGGTCAATCAGACAATGCTGCACTAGTGGTAACATCATTCACTGACACTTCGCTGCCACATAGGGGGAAGGGGGGGGTGACAACATTATCAACTGCTACCCGCATCTCTTGTTAGAACAAGATATTACCTCCCACAAGTGGTGTATGTTACAATATCTACAGGCCATGGTTGTTTTGCAGTTGCTGCACAAAATACATACCTACGGATAGATTATGCAATGTTTTCAGTCTACAGATATGTTACCTCTACAACACAGTTATCTAGTAAGTAGGAAGTTGGTTAATGCTCACCTCTCTATTAAGTTGTATAGCACCTTTACTTGCTTTGACCATTACAAGGCTGAGCAAGCCTCTTTCTCTCAAGCTTCAGAAATTAATTTGGTTACGATACAGTCATGGAAGCAGGCATGAATTCAACCGAGTCAAAACTGTGACCAATCACAGACCGCACAATAGGAGTGACAAAGGAACACTGCACATGATGGTCCCACTCAATTACAGCAAATCTCAGCACAAAGTGTCACAACTGCAAACGACAACTCTGAACACATGCGACATGATTCTTGATTGGAAAAAAAATTATAATTCCATCCTCACTTCCATACGGTATTTGTTCATTAGTCCATGATATCATTTGTTTATAAAAGTAGAAAATACCATCACAAGTTTTCTTAGACTTTGTATAGTTTGTCACTGACATTGCAGTTCTATCACATCTATAGATACAACCAAAATCTGTGTACCTGGCTGTATGTTATGTTAGCCACATGTCAGATTCTTGATACCGATACTTGCTGCCTTTACGGCACTGTCGTTCCCCATACAGTCAATACATGGCACGCCTGGCTCCCATACATAATGGTCGATTGACATCATGAATATCAAGCCGTGTGTGAACGATGCTAACCATAATCACTTTACAAAGGTATTTTACATAAAGGCATCATTATGCATTCTTGTTAAGTGTATATATATCTACATTGTTGGCACATGATATCATCAAGGGTTATTTCCCTACGCAGACTGTCAATTTGGCGGATGAGTACATGAGAAAAATTGTCCATGTAGTTTGGAGTCGAATCAACAATCTACAATGTCCATATATTTCACTCCAGTTCACCTTCGTATGAAAAAAAAAGGAATAAAACATATATCTTCAACTTCATTAGGAGAAATTGTTAAAAAAGAGATCATGTTTGCTCTAACACATTCACAATATGTGTGGAGAATATTAGAGCTGGTTTATGTACAGAAATAGCACTGCATCCTCGTGCTTGTCACATGGATGATTTGGCATTTTGATTAAAAACTGTCTCTTCATAAACAACCTCACATTACAAACATCCTACCATTGCAACCAATCACTTGCATGCAACAGCTAACAAGTTCTGCCCGTAGTTCAAACTTTTTTTTCAAATATCATCGATCATCTTGCGTAGATATATTTAGCCCACAGTCATCTTTAAACACTCAACTTGTCATCCTGTTGCTCTACCACGCTAATCATTTTCTGAACACCTTTCAGATAAACCTGACATGGTTTCACACTTCACTTATTCAGGGCTCAATATCAGCAGTGGCATGCTCAGAGACTCCAACTCTCCTGTTTTCGACGGGAGATCTCCCGCCGAAAACCCATTTTTGCAAAATCTCCCGTTCTCCCATTTGAGATCTAATTTCTCCCGCCCTGGCTCTTTGTCTCCCGTTGGAAGGGATTTCTTACTTATTTCTATCGTATGTTGAAAAAATAAGCCTTAGATAGCACAAGAGAGCATCTAGAACCCTAGGAACTTCGCGCTTCGCACACATCAAGTTCGAGTCTCCCGTTTGCTAGGGGTTTCAGGCGGGAGAATCTCCAGATCAGAAGGTGCTTTGGGTTGGAGTCTCTGCATGCTGGCCTGGTGGCCCGGTGGCACAGGGCCTCTATGGGCCACTAAAAATTGAATTCAGGCCACCAAATTTTCATAAAGGTTATCTCTTGGTGGCCTTATTGGGTGACTGAGACTCAGAATGGATCTTTATGTCTCCTATCATTTCAGGCCACATAAACTTATAATTCAAAGATTTTATTAGAACGATTGGGCCACCCAAGAAAAATGTTAGTGTTGAGCCCAGCTTAACTCCTTTTCATTCACCTTTACCAGGTAATCCAATGTTGCCACATACATCAATCACAATTAACTTGCACACAGAAAATATGCAGTGGAGTTTGAATGTACCACTGTATCACTGCCACAAATCCACAAAGACAGTACTCAAAGCAACCTCAGTAAATGAAATATGGCAGCAAGCCACAATATACAGTACATCAGTGGACTTGTATCTTTTCTTAATCCACACTGCATGTTTTTCACCTGTGAAATGCTTTCACTTCTACACGGATAAGGCATGTCAAGAAATCACTGCCACCAATTTGTGGATTGAATGTCACATCTGCTACCGAATAAAACTGACTGTGATTGCACTTTTCCCTCAGTATCTTACCTTAGACATACATTTTTAAGTGAAAGTCTACAGCTTTTGAAATTGAAGCTAAGGATGCCTTTAGGCACACAGAGACAGATACATATCAGAAGGGAAATTACCAACTAAACATTCATGGTTACTAAAAAAATAAAGCGATTAGCACAAATGACCAGAAATGTATGTTATTCATATGTGAAAATAGAATTCCTGGAATCCCATTTTCTTCACTCAATTTTTCACATATGAATTACAAATAAAAGTAAAAAAAAAAAAGCAACAAACAAAATAGCAATAAACTAATTGGGTATGATGTAATCTGTGATTTCCTGTACTCAATGAGACAAGTATGATGTTACACAAACACAATGAGTTGCATGCTGACAAGATACAAGTTACAAACATACAATTTTTTAAAGAGAAGAAAGATAGAAATATTTCTTTGGGTTTTTATGAGAAAGCTCTCCGAAAACTGCAATGGGTTGCTAAAGTACTCATTAATACCCCAAAGCATATTTCTGATTTTCAACATAAGCAACTTCAGCAAGCATCCATTACCACAGCAAAAGGATTTCTGATTGTTGCCATGGTGATGGTCATTGCTGTTGGACACTCAGAAAGTTTCTTCTCTACATGCCCCCTCCATTCCCCCCCCCCCCAAAAAAAAATGAATATCGGCAAGGCCTTGTATCTCAAATTTTAATGAAAATTACTCTTTGGGGATTAATTGTCAGATAATCAGCTAACTGACGTTCTGTCCAAATCCAGGGTGTCCTATCCCCCAAATGAAGCCACCACGGCACGCCAAAGTAGAGACAATCCCATTTGTTATTGTGTTTTGGCTACTTTTGTTTTTTTCGCTCTCCTGAACATGTGACATTTTTTTAGATACAAGCTTTTGTTGCCCCTACAGCAATATGCAGTTTCACGAGGTACAAACAGAACATGAAACATTTAGACATACATAATGTGCAATTGTGCACCCTGGACCAACAAAACAGTGATTTCACATCTACTGTAGTTTCCACAGCACACATTTACAACCAATTTATACCAATTTGAAAAAAAACCAAAATTCTTCCTATTCATTGCTACGCAGAAAATATTCTTTTGCATACCACACCACGGCAACACAACATAAAGTAAGGCAAGATTGTCTATGAATGAAAAATAAATCTACATATCATTTGATGTTGCATGCATGCAATATAATTGGAAGAAACACATGTAGACTGATTTTCCAAAATGAAAATAAGAGGATCTAGAGCAGCATGTTTGGTTGTTTTGTCTTGTTTCCATATACATTGCAGCTCTCCACTATTCCAAACAAATGATGAAAGAATGTTACAGCTAGGCATACAGAATACTATTGAGAGTGGGAAGGCAAGTGACTCAATGGAAGCTTGAATTAACGGATTTGCTAATTTTTCAGAACTTTACTTAATAAGTGCATTTAGTACCCCCTTCCAGTTATACAACACGTACCAAGAAAAATATTAATATACATCATAGGCCTACAGCAAGTGTTCTTATTTGTGCATATTTGTGTGCTTGTAGTACTTGTCAAATGGAACAGAGTCAGATTTACCCAAATTCAAATCAAATATGCTATGTCATCATAGCATCAAGAGATCACTGAGTTGTTCTTGCAAGCCACTAATTTTGGTTAATTTCACCACAACCAAGCTGACTTTAATATTCGAAACTTTGTATCAAAGAGGAGATACGGTTTACAAAACATTAGTATTTGTGCGTGTTCAACATCTTTTTCTTTCGTACAGAGACTACTGCAATATTCACAGCTTTCAGCCAGCATCAAATGATGAGTTCTGCTTGATTCATAAACATATTCTGGCTACTCAAATCACTGAGTTCACAATAACAGTACAGTCTGAGGAAAGTGCAGAGTATGAAACTAGTTATCACCCTGACTCTCATAAAATACCATTCTCATGAAATATGAACTTCATATCAACGTTAGGAATACAACATCACCCACAACTGAACAAGAAAGCTTTGACAGCAATGAGATTTGCAACTCTGGGGAACAGAGAGTTCTGGTGGCATAAATTACCCCCCCCCCCCCCTTTCAGATGGCACAACAATTTCTCTTGTACTCATGATTATGATCTCTATTCAAAGAACTGTGATTGAAATCGATATATAAAATTTCTTGCGTCTGAAAGCAAATAATTGTAATCCCAATATCTAGATAACAAATTGAGGTCTGGAGATTTTTTCCGATCTTGATTTGCTTGATTCGTGGTGTCCATTTCCAATCTGAAAGGCTTGACCTTCAAAACATGATTGAGGTGGATCTTAGCTTGACCCTACATTTACACATGTACAGGTTGTACTTCAGCTCATAGATTATGCAAAATGTAATGTGATCTTCCTGTATTTCATTAGCTAGCACATGCTTTGCAAGTTTGATTGACAGGTCAAAAACTCAAATCAAGATCACAATCACAAGTCATAGACATGATTATACAGGAGAGATTTTTCTATCATCTGAAAGAACTCAATTTTTAACATTCGGATGCCTGAAAGGTCCAAAACTCATAACACAAATACAATCACCATTCATATTTAATAAAGATGGGTACAAGAGAAATTTTTCTATCGTCTGAATGAGCTCTGTCTTCTTTGTTAGTAACAACACTCCTTACATTGTCACCTAACAATACAAACTCAACACAGAACAGAAACTCAGTCATGTTTGAATTACAATCGTACTTGTAGTGCTGTAGTGTTTGGACATTGTCACTTCTAAAAGATGACCAGCCTTCAGTCATTCACAAATCTCATATATTTTGATCTAACGACAAAGCCTAACTTACTTGTAGCAAAGCCACACCAGAATAGACAATGCGTGTCTTAAACTTCACAGGCTATTGGAGTAAAAGCTCTGTCTACAGAATAAATGTATGGTAAATAGTCAGGTCTGTAGCTACTAATAAAGAAACCTTTTCTGTTTATTGACTTCACAGGTCATTTGTGTGGTCACAGTCAGTAATGAGTCAAAGACGACTGTATGGGAACATAAAAAAGATGCCTGACAGAACTTGCACAATGTTACATGCTACAGAAATTGGCAAATGTGGCATGATTCCATGTCAAATGTTTAATACTGAAAAATTGCAAGAGCATGATGCCATAATTATCTCATAATGTAGATGAAACTCCAATCCACTCTTTTGCCTCCCAAACACAGGAATATTGAAAGCTTGCATGATGACATCCATATAAGCATTGGAGAACAATGCCATCACCACAGTTTACACCATAGCTTGATTCAAGTAATAAGGAATAACAAATTTGCAACTCTCTTAACACAGGAAGATGAAAGGGAGTTGAAAAATAATATGGCATACCCATCAGTATTTGTAATGAAGTTTTCCCCACTAATGTGTCCACGTTTGCATAATTCGGACATGGCTTTCCCCAGATGGCTTTGTTATCAGTGTAGACAGCTTTGCAAAACAAGCTCACTGAAAGATCTAGAAAGCTCAAGACTTTGCCATACAACAAAGATGATATGTCTTTTTTCTGCAAATGAAAACTTAGATGCAAACATAACATCTATTGTGGAAATTTGATCTCTCACTTTGAAAGCCTAACAGAGTTGCAAAAAAATAATTTCTGATTTGAATACTATCCAATCATCCAGGATGACAAGTCTCTTAAAAACTTAATTTCCCAATTGAAACCTAATGGAATTGCAAGGCATGCAGTACTAAGTGACCTGCGAGTAGGAGTTCTTTACTTGTAATAGTGACAAGGAACACTGCAGTAGACTATGATGCTACTGGTAAATACATGAACGGGAAACCCTGTCCTCTGGCCGAACCCACTTTCTGAGTCAGTGCTGGCAATCTTTTACATGTTTCAGTCTAAGGATGCATTTATAAGATTTTTTTTTTTTTTTTTCCTGGCCAGAAACAGTGTTTAGAAACACTGTTTCTGGCCAAACAGTGTTTCTAGCAAGAAAAAAATATCTTATAAATGCTAGCCGTAACTTGATACAGTGTTTTGAAACACTGTTTTGAAACGCACAAAATAGTGCGTTTCAAAACAGTGTTTCTGTAGAAACAGTGTTTTTTAAATCTTATAAACGCTACCGCGATCTCAAACACTGTATAAATGACGTCAGAATGCCTTGCGCACACCCTATTTGACCTTTTGCTGAGGAACAAACTGCGCAGATTGAGCTGCGCAGTGGCACAGTCCGAGAGAGCCCCGACACGCTCGGGAGAAAAATCTTATAAACGCTGTTCTGACAAACAGTTTCAAAACAGTGTTTCAAAACAGTGATTCTCAGCATGCAAAATCTTATAAACGCGGCCTATGATTTATGTGTGAAGTCAAGAGCAATTTGGTGGATTCAGTTGTAGTCAGCAGAGTAGCACAGAAGGCAAATACAATATAGCGCATTTCTTGGAAAAAACCCCCAAAACAAAACATATACCACAGTCTGGTGGTACTGTACATCCCATACATTGGTCCCTATTTGAAGTTATGTAATGAAACACAGAGAAAACTTCATGACCAACCTGTGAAAGATATTGAGAAAGTCCACATTTTAAGTATATTTATCCAGTCTGCTAGATGTATTGTCCATTCCTGTATAATGTTTGTAATGGTAACTTTTATTTCAATCCTTCCTACCACCAAAACCAACTTGTCACTAATTTTTCCAACCCACATTACAATGATTTTCATCCCCAACACTTCTTTCAGCCCAAAGCTTCTTGTCACATTTATTGGTCGTGTAGTACATGTGAAACAGGTCGAAGGAAAAACAAATATGCTGATCTAACTTGCAAATTCCTGACCTGCACTATGCAGAGATCACGAGAGTGCAATAAATATTTGAGAGTCATTCAGGACACAGCAAGGTGTTTGTCTAACAGTCACTACACTCTTCAACCTGGTCAGAAATGTGGGGAAATGTACATTCACATATTGTGCTTTATGACCATGTGTTTTGTTTCCTGTTTTCAATGGCATGTTTAGCCCTACCTTTCATTGTAAAGAATTGATACTGCAGTGCTAACAATACCAAATCATAGTGCTACACGGTCTTGAACCAATATTGGTGTAAGGTCAACCTCTTTCCAGGAAGCCAGTAAGGACACAAACAGGTATAAATATAACCCACAAAATCTTCTTCAGGGATAGAGGCAGCCTCAGCCCCAGAAAGATTTGGTGGGCTACGGCAAAATTTCGCCTCTGAGTATAAAGGTTTAAAGCCTACTTGTACATGTAGCTTTGTGCAGTGTGCATGAGACTACATTAGACTTGTTAATCAGTACAGTCATAATGCCATGGTCTGCACCTATTTTCTTTTTCTTTCCTATTTTTTATTCTTTTCTTTTTTTTTGATGGAGGTGGCAAACTTTTTCCTTCTTACCTTTCCAGAAATCTGTATCCAACAATGATTTCACAATGACTTCACATCACACTGTACAAATTGTAAAAGATATCCATACTGCAGAGAGCACGGCGGAATTGTGCATTAGTCATTTTGACACAAAGCAGCCAATGAATTTCTCCCTTATAGTTGCTGGTGGTGCACAAAATATTGAAAATCTGACGATCCGCAAATCATTAAAGCTTAATATCGTTGGTCTGTATGCAATTAAAAAAAGAAACATTCCTGCATTGTGGAAACACTCATTGCTTGGTCCAGTCAGGCAAAGTCACGGTCCCTTATGTACTTGTGAGTTTGTGTATGCAATGAACAGTAAAGTCTTACAGATTCAAGTTAACAGAGAATACAAATACTCATTTTAGCACTTCGGTCTCTCAGACTGTGTAGAGGAGCAAAAAGCACCTTTAAGAGTCTCTTTGTGCAAGTTGTCGCTATCTTGTAACGAATTGTCCCAGTGCCCAAGGCGGCTCGGCTTCCTACATCCATTGCATCAGCAGCGATGGCCGTGACATCTGGGAGCCACTCGAGTGGCAATGTGTAGTCTCTTGTCAAGTCAGAGACCTTCGTAAGTGGGTGTCTCATTGCCTCTCCTCCCAGCCATCAAACGTGGCTTGCTCCCGCTGCCTTTACTCGATTTCCTTCCCATGCTGTCTCTGCAGATGAAGAACAAACATGTCACGATAAAATAATATTGCACAAACAGGTATGGAATCAAATGAATCAGTGTCAAATACCAGGCAAGGTTTGATTTTTTTGATTCGTGGATCCTAATGAACCCAAATTTTTGAGCTCTGATCTAAAAGAGACTTTGAAGCACTGAGAACTGAAAGACGACCAGAGCCAGAGTATTGGTCTGAAAGGGGATGGCTAGTAACTGATCAGTGGGAATCAGTGGGAATGCTGGGGGATGATTGTTCCAATTCTTGTGGGATTCATTTAAGAGTACATTATGTATCTATTGTTGTGTGAAAATTATTTGCTTCAGAATGGTCTCATATTCAAGTAATGTGCAGTTTAATGGTTCGAGGCTTGCATGCCTGTACAGTGACAGGGCATTAAACTGCACGTTGCTTGAATATAAGACCGTTCTGAAGCAAATAATTTTCACACAACAATAGATATATAATGTCCCCCGGCATTCCCACTGATTCCCACTGATCAGATACTAGCCATCCCCTTTAAAAAGGACCCACTCATTCTATGAACAATATGAAACATGACGGACTGCAAACAGGCACCTAAACTGGTCACCATGGAAACGTTAAGTGAACACACAATATGGTCTCAATGTCAGAATGAATCAGATGCTAGAAATGGTTAACCACACATCCTTCACACATCCTGAATACGTCATACTTCTCATACCGTGAAAGTGAAAATTTTTGCGGTGTTGAAATTTTTGCACATTTCGCGCAACCAAAAACTAGCACGAAAATAAAACCACGCTACTATTTTTTGCATGCCATATGTTTGTGGAGGTGATGTTTTGATTCCGTGGAATTATAAACACACGATACTCATCTTACCCAGCCAAGTGCGAAAAATTACTCATGTATAAATATCCACTTTTACAGTACTCCATGGATGGAATTGAGGGCTTCTTTGCTGAGGGCTTCTGTGAATTCCAGCTGCTTGTACATACTAGAAATACTTGATAAAATGTGTCACGTTAACATGTCTTTGATTTGTCACTCACCCGAAGAACGGAATCAGCGAAATGAGAGTCTCTTTGCTGGGCGTTTCTGTCAGCTCAAGTGAATTCTGCACACAAAAATTGATCACCAGCCTCAGATAGTGCTGCAGCTTTTTCCGCCTCTCCTCGACAAATTTTACATCCTACAAAACAAGGAAAGAGACAAATATGATAGGATTCAGTGATAGCAAGGACACTTGAGTAAGAATGTGGACTCTATTACACATGAAAGAGAACTGAATGAAAAAAAAAAAACTAATAATGATGTTGATACAATTTCATGATTGAATTTTAATCCTTAAACAGGAAACGTAACTCTCCTCTTAACATGAGCAAAGATTAGAAAAATAGATTTGTGAAAGTATTAGCACAAATCATCCACGCATCATACAGATAAATATTCTTTTTTCTTTTCATGTCACAATAATACATGTGTTTTCAAATAAGACACTGCTGCCTTTTTACCTTGCTGAGAGTTATATTCATTATCACATTATTGACAGCCTTCCATGAAAGAACTTAAAATATTCTGAATAAAGTGTGAGGTTTCTTGATGAATTTCGCACTAGAATTTTTGAACCCTTTCAGAAAATGGTGTATATATTTCTCTCCTAAAAAACACAGATCCATGCATCTACAAATATAATCAATCTAGAAGTGGAAGCATCACTTGAACAGACATATTGTACCTGGGTTGACGAGACCTTGTATCTCAAAATCATGAATTTTCAGCTGGGCAAAAAAACTTTTTCAACTTATGGAAAATGATATCAATGTTGACATCAAATAACATAGAATTATTGTTAAGGATTACATTAAAATTTGTTCTGTTGTAAAACTCAAATCGGTATTTTTGAAAACTAAAAATGGAGTTAGGAGGACTTTTAAAGGACAAGTTCACCTTCATATACATGCGGATTGAGTGAAGGCAACAATGTTATAGAACACATCAGTGAAAGTTTGGGGAAAATCCGACAATCTGTTCAAAAGTTATGAATTTTTAAAATATCTGTGCAATCACTGTTGCATACCTGCCAACATTTCAAGATGAAATATCTTACTCGTGGATTGCAAAAATCTTATCTTATATGCGAACTGAAGTTAAAAATCTTACTTTCAGTCAAATCTTCAGAAAATACACATGATAGGTATATCTAAATACTTTTCAAAAATCTGATTTCTCTGACAGAAAATCTGATTTTGCTATTTTTAACGTAAAAAATCTTACTGAATCTGATAAAATCTTACTAGTTGGCAAGCATGCTGTTGGAGGAGAAGACTACTACAGTGTATGATGTCACATGCGTACAAGGATACAAGGAAAATAAAAAGAGAATTTCACAAAACTTGACTTTTTGAATAAAGTGCACATTTCCTCGACTTGTTACTGACTTATGTTAGGGGTAATATTATTCCCCCTGACTTCTGAAAGAGAGAAGTCGAGTGTTCTTTTATTATTTGAGAAAAGTGAGAATATCTTGAATTTTCTTTAAACTTTCTTTATATAGTTGTACTCATATGACATCACAAGCTATAGTAGTCTTCTCATCCAGCCGTGACTGAGCAGAAACTTCAAAAATTCATAACTTTTGAACGGATTGTCCGATTTTCCTCAAACTCTCATTGATGTGTTCTACTAATATTGCTGCATTCACTCAACCCACATGTCTATGAAGGTGAACTTGTCCTTTAATATATGACAATTGAGATATGCGGTCTTGACATCCCAGGGATGATAATGGCTGGCAGCCAGCTGGAGTACCTTACCTTGTTGCCGACTGCCTTCTTTGGGGGGAACTCAAATGTGTTGATGACAGCGTGGGCTTTCTTCATCTTCTGGTGCAGCTCGCGGAACTGGGAGTAACGGCGGTAGACGTTCCACTCCTCGTCTCGAATCCTCACGTAAATCTAAAAAACAAATTATTCCCATACAGATGAGTTTCTTCTTTTGAATATGTTCTATGAGTCGACATTTGGTTTTTCATAATACTTTTCCCATAATTTACAGTTCTCCCCCTTGTTTTGGCATGTATAGGTGTATATACAAGGGTGTTTGCAAAGAGTCATGCAGCTCAGACCTGTTTGGAACGCACTTCTGATAAAGATGCCAGCTGGTTGCTTTATTTTTTAGCACTGTCATACGAAGGCTGTTGTACAAACATATTTTTCTGTGATTTTTTTTGGTTTGCTTGTTTTTGTACAGCAATTGTATTCAAAACTGGATTCATTCCACAATAAAACATCCATGTTTGATAGATCTTTGTCCATGATTTATCTCACAGTGAGGTGATATCAAGGAAGGAAACCATGCTTTCTGACATTTCCAAAGCTGGAGATCACTCTGATCAGATAATGGCCGATTCTATCAATAACTTTCCCAGACTTACATTGTATGCGGTGCTTTAAAACACTCTGCCATTTGTCATGTCCTGATTGACAGTAAAAGCATAATTTCATATCTATCTGCCCACAAACAGGAAAAGAAGTGAAACTAGAAATGTCGCTATGTGACTTGTATGCCTCCGGTATAATGCATGATTCTCCTACTAGGTCTATAGTACATGTGGACAATGTGTGATTACATTTTCACAAAAGTGGCAAAATATTGAAATGACATGTTTGTCACAAATGTGTTGAATGTTCACCTTCCTTGACCTAGGTTTAATTTGATGAATAGGAGAGCATGTATTTGGGGATTTAAGGACTTTAACTTGACTTTGGCCCTTTCATAAGTTTATGCAATGAGTAATTTTCAAGGTATGTAGAAAAGTTCAATTTCTGTATTGAATAGTTAATTGTTATCATTTTCATCCAGCCTTTGACCCTTAAATTCATAAGAGAATCACTGTCAGGCAGAACATGCATAGATATGTACTAGGTTTCAAGATAACTTGTGCCACTTCCGAGATATGGAGGAAGAAGTAAGCTCAGCACTTTCACTTGGTCTTTGACCCTTTGACCTTTGACCTTTTTGGCAAAAAAAAAATCTTCCCAGAGAATCTCTATTCGGTTATGCATGCATACACCAAGTTTTAAAAAAGTAATCCTGCTGGCATTGCATAAATATGAGGGAAATAGTAAAATTTTGAAGTGTTGCCCTTGACCTTTGACCCCTGACCTTTGACCCCATGAACCCCAAATTGCCTAGATAATCACTGCCAATCAGTGCATGCATATATACTATGTTCAATGAAGATACCTTGAACAATTTCCAAGATATGGAGAAAAAAGTGAAATTTTATCATTTCTACTTGACCTTTTGACCTTTGTCCTTTAAACTCATGACCCCAAACTTTCACCAGAGAATCCTAATTGGGTAATACATGTATACACTACGTTTCAAGAAAATATCTTCAGGCATTGCATAGATATGGAGGAAACAGTGAAATTTTAAGCATTTGACCTTGACCTTTTGACCTTTGACCTTGAGCATGTGCACCCAAAAGTTGATAGGCACAACTTCACCCCCTAATACACACACATGCCAAGTTTCATTAGGATACCTCAAAAGGTTTTTTAGTTACGCTGTCCACAAAATTAATTACGGACGGAAGGACGGACGGACAGACGGACAACCCGAAAACATAATGCTTCCGGCACCACTTCGTGGCGGAGGCATAAAAATATATCAAACGCAAATTTCTCCTGAGATGTCTCTCACAGCATGTGCTCCTCTCACATACCAACGGAGACGGGATGTTGCTCCCTTACCTGGTAGACGTGGAAGGCATCTTTTCCTTTCCCCCTCAGGAAGGCTGATGGGATCCACAGGTTAATGAGGGCCCTTGTGGCAGGGGCTAATGATGCTCTGTGTGCCAGAAAGTAATGACGGTGAGACTGAGAAACTCTTTCACAGCACATGTCATAGGTGAACTTAAATTCTTACTTCCACTTGTGAAAAAGCAAAACTCATGCCTGTTACATGTATTTGATGGATGAAATGCAATCTTTTCTCAAAACGAAAAAGGCATTAAACTTTTTATGAACTTGAACACTATTGTTACAGCACTCAAAGAAATAATGGGTTTAGATTTAATGTTTTGTCAGATGTTATTGCACATGGTGTTATTACTACACGAAAACAAAATATTCACAGACAGACCTCTGGATGACATAAATCAAATTTTGTAACCTCTTTGGTTCAAAGCATCAAATCAATCAGATCAGTAAATTGCAAGAATTTGGCTCAACCTAAAATCGTAAAATGTGTTTACAGATGGAACAGCAGTATCCTTCATTGATGTGAGTAAAAATTGGCTGTTGTGCCCTGTTCACTTAATCATCTATGTGCCATGCTAATTACCAGTCTATAGGTTTGTGTGTTTAATTTGTGCACGCTCGACTCATTGGACACAGAAAGAGTTACACTTCATTAATTGAGACAAAGTGACCACCATCAGAGACCCAGCATCAAATCAAGGGGTGCGTTCGAGCGCAAAGCAAAGTGAACTAAAGCATACCTTATTGAACTGTGCCAGATTTGGAGCGTTCAAGCGCTCTGCTGAGAAAGCGTACCTCATGAGTTTTTTTTTAGAAGAGGTCACACATTTTGTAGCAACAGGGTGACTCACCTGGTGCGCCTGAACTACTTACATATGCCTCAAACAAAGAGAATGAGCTCTTTGCATTATGACGTATGTTCATGTTACGCACATTATCACATGCAAACTTTTGGTACGCTTTTGGCACCCTTCTGGAGCACTTCGGGAAGTGATCCACTTTTGGCTCAGTTCAGTTCTGTATGGTACACTTTAGGAGCGTTCGAGCGCTCCTCTGGCATGGGTCCGGTATGGCTCAGTTCGCTTCAGGAGAGCGTTGGAACACACCCATAGAAACACTGGGGATATTAAAATGACTCACGTCTCTGAATCTGGTGAATTGACCTCGGAGTCGGACCGGTCCTCCGGCAGCGGTCCTCGCAGGTCGATGAGCTCCTCCCGCATCAGCTTGATGAGGGCGTCCTTCGCCTTGAGCTGACGACTGAGGTAGTCATTGAACTCCATGAGCTCGCCGTGCATCTCTGCCACCTGGATCAGCTTGTGCTCGTATTGGGAGGCCTGCTCACTGCATATGTTAGAAAGGATAGAAAGGTTTATAATTTTATGTATATATCATAATATACAAATAGTGAATGGTCATGAGTGCAATGGTACAAGATTTTGCACGAGGTGAAAGATAGAGGCGCTCTATTCAACGAGGCAAAGCCGAGTTGAATAGTGCGCTTCATCTTTCACCGAGTGCGAAATCTTGTTCCATTGCAAGAGTAAAGACCAAACACTATTTGTTTCATAAAACACCTTGAACGTCAACAGATGTGGTCCACAGAGATTCTTGAATTTAGCACAGAAATGGCAACTATTTTCTGTGAAAGACGAATGAGTAGCCGCACAGTCACAGTCACTGTGTATGTACGTACGCAAAGCCGATAGATTGGTCAAGTCGTTTACAAAAATGAGTGACAAAAGTACGTGCTTGTAAGCGCGTGTGTAATTCTTGAGTGTGCGTGGCAAACGTCTGTTTATTGTGACATCAGTGCAGTGCAATGGAACAAAAACTTCCAGTCAGTCGTGAGTTTAACATGGGAGTCAATGGAAATGGGTGACGTCAGCCATGTGTTATCCATTTTTGCTCAAACAAAAATGCACGGCTGACATGCGTTATCCATTTTTGCTCAAACAAAAATGCACGGCTGACAGCCACAGCGTGCGATGGAACTTTAAACTAAATGTCACGTGATGGACAATCGACCGATCGGATAGCAACATTCTATTTAGGTGTTGTATAAATATGTATTGTCCTGTGTCTTTGCCTTTTGTCTTCTGTTTAATCAAGGAGGGAACCTATGCCTTTAATGTCACATTGTTTATTTATATAATAAAGAATGTTGAACAACAATGGAGAGGGAGGGAGAGTGGGAGACTATGACCCCATTTACAGCCCGGCCTCAATTGCGCGGCCGAGCCTCGCAATTTTGTCCGTTTACACTGCTGGGCTCAGCAGCGCTTTTATTCAAACCTTTCAATATTTTGTTGTAGTGGCGCTCTGCTTGTAAACAAACTGGTTTTCAGACCCTTTGCCAACTGGATTCCGTGGCGACGAAGTCGCCGTTCGGGAAAAGGCCTTTGCCGAAGGAAAAATCCTTTGCAGGACAAAACCACCTTAAACTATACTAGTTTTCCACGTTGAGGGGGTTAATATCGTGAATAGCGAAATAGTACGGGCAGAGGGTCTGGAAGCCAGACTAAAATTGGCCGCGCATTTGGCCCAGTTTGCGTTTACACCAAGAAGAGGCCGTTTTGCGCGTTTACACTGAAGCGGGGCTGGGCTCGGCCGCGGCCGAGCCGCGGCTGAGCCTCGCACTGTAAACGGGGTCAAAGACAGGAAAAAAGATAGAAAAACAGGGAGAGACAGAGAGAACGAGAGCACAAGAAATGAAGAGACATTGAGGAAGAGAGAGGAGAAGAAGGAGGGGAGAGATGGAGACAGAGAGGGATAGAGGGAGGGAGGAAAAGACAAGGAGGGGAGAAAGGGAGGGAGGAGGGTAAAAATCAGATTAAAGAAGATAAAAGAAGTAGAAAGGACAAAAAGGGAAGAAGAATGTAGTGAAGAGTAGGGAGAGTCAGAAAAATCCCAACTTATTTATTTTTTATTTTTTGTCACATACTACTAAAAAGTGCAGAGTTGTTATCATGAAAGTGTAGAGCTCATGCAGAAGAATCTACCTACAGACGTGAAAATGTCGTAAACTATCATCTTTTGTAGAAAAAGAAGTTAATAAGCCTGACAACATTCTAACTTTTTGCACTGACCTGTTGCTTTTGATGAATGGCCTTTACCCAACATTTTTGCATTTGAGATTCATTCTCCTTCAACCCTTTGAGAATGAGCTGATTTTGCTTTAGCACATACTTTCCACAGACACCTGCCTGAGCATACTGAGGACTGGTCTTCAACAGGTTAAAAGCAATCCTGATTCCAAGTCTTCTGAAACTGCTGTTATCCTAATTTGGCGAGTGTCACAGATAAAACGGTGTGTGAGTGTGTGTGCATTTGTGGGTGTGGGTGTGGGTGTGTGTGCGTTTGTGGGTGTGGCTGTGGATTCCTCGTAACACCACCGTTTGAGAGCATTTAGACACACACAGACTGATGCATACTAAAAATCATGTGATTATATGCTGTTCTTGAGGCTCCTATGTGTACCTGTAGTCAATTTGTCTGGAAGTTGGCTCTGGGATAGCAGGTTCTAGGTCCTCTGGCCTTGGGCCTGGTAAACCTGAAACAAATAGGAGCATATACACTTTCACACACAAATGCTACACCTGTATCCATAATTTTTTAATCATTTATATATATATATATATATACATATATATATATATATATTTTTTTTTTTTTTCTTTTTTTTAAAGTAATGAAACAATTATATAGCTGCACAATAAAACATATCCACACATCGGCTCACCTAACATATTTTGGTATAAATGTAATTGTGGACACGAACATTTTCACCTATTACATATTATTGATCACAATATCTTAGGCTTACATGTATGTTCCCTTTGTTGAACACTAATAATGCATAATTATAACAGGAGTATCATGGTCTATTTTCTTCAGTGACATATCAATCTTCTAGTGGGCCATGTCATTATCATAAGCCCAGCATTGACAATCACTT
This sequence comes from Diadema setosum, assembly GCF_964275005.1. Lineage (NCBI taxonomy): Eukaryota > Metazoa > Echinodermata > Echinoidea > Diadematoida > Diadematidae > Diadema > Diadema setosum. Next base: position 11,586,627 of record NC_092692.1, on the reverse strand, counting down.
GGAACACAAGGAACTTTGAAGGCAAAAGACCATGTCAATGAATATGTACAATAGGCCAGAAACAAACACTGGACCTCTCATTTCAGAGTCCACAGAACTATGCTACTGTGCTCCTGCATTGTGCATTAAAGCAAGGGCTATAGTCTGCTCTAGATATCATAATCCTGAAGGAAACACATTGCTACCTTGAAACACCACTGCAATATAAGAGTTCGTGATTAACTCTAATTTTGTTGAGTATTATGATGCCACTAAAGCACTGAAAAATAACTCGCGTATATGGGAACTAACTTCTGCATGCTCACATTCTGCACTTAAAACAAGGAAAAGTAGAAATTACGCGGTGCATAATATATGTCCCCGCCGGAAGTAGCATTTAGTAGCAAAATATACAATATAGGTAAAAAGATGAAGGTCAAAGGTCAAAGAAGTCAAAGGTCAAAATTCTATGTAGAAGTTTTGAAGCCCTCACCTAGTGCCATCACATAAAGCAAACGGAATCGAAATCGGGTTAGAAATGGCGAAGCAGTAGCATTTTGTAGCCAATGTACAATATAGGTAAAAAAATCAAGGTCAAAGGTCAAAGAAGTCAAAGGTCAAAATTCTGTGTAGAAGTTTTGAAGCCCTCACCTAGTGCCATCACATAAAGCAAACGGAATCGAAATCGGGTTAGAAATGGCGAAGGAGTAGCATTTGGTAGCAAAATGTACAATACAGGTCAAAAATCAAGGTCAAAGGTCAAAGAAGTCAAAGGTCAAAATTCTGTGTAGAAGTTTTGAAGCCGTCACCTAGTGCCATCACATAAAGCAAACAGAATCAAAATCGGGTTAGAAATGGCGAAGGAGTAGCATTTTGTAGGCAATGTACAATATGGGTCAAAAATCAAGGTCAAAGGTCAAAGAAGTCAAAGGTCAAAATTCTGTGTAGAAGTTTTGAAGCCCTCACCTAGTGCCATCATATAAAGCAAACGGAATCAAAATCGGGTTAGAAATGGCGAAGGAGTAGCATTTTGAAGCAAAATGTACAATATAGGTCAAAGGTCAAGGTCAAAGGTCACAACTGAAATTCTGTATAGAAGTTTCAAAGTTCCCATGTAGTGCTATCATATAAAGCAAACAGAATCAAAATCGGGTTAGAAATGGCGAAGGAGTAGCATTTTGAACATTTTGATCACACACGGACGCACACACAGACGGACGGACGGACGGACACACGGACACACACACGTACGGAGCCCGTTTCATAGTCCCCTGCTCGAACTCGTTCGGCGGGGACAATTACAACCTATCGATGTCAACCCTGAACTCTGACCTTCTATGACCCCTGCTGATCCCTCTCTCCTCAGCATCTGGACGGCAGCTACGTACTTCTTCAGCTGATTTTTCAGTAGCTCATTCTCTCTGAAATAAAACAAAAACAACAATTAAAAATATAGCGATAAAAAGAACTGTCTTTGCAAAAGCTACTGGTACGAGAGTTGTAATTAAGTTAGAATATTCTAGCAGGGCCTTTAACATTTTGAAACGTACATTGTGAATACATTCAGGTTGATTTCCTCAATGACAATGAGGAAAAAGCCTTAAAACTTCATGCATACAGCTTGTTTGACAGTTATCTGAATATGAAAATAGATGATTTTTTAAAAAGAATACTATGGTACAAAATATGGATTCAAATCTGTAACATGATCTTTTGAAGATAACAGCTGGATATGTGTGGTTATATCACCACAACTCAGGGAGGTGAAACAAGAGGAAATACCATAGAGCATTCTGGTTTTTGACAGCTTTAGGCTACTTTCTGGTCTGTTGCTTGACAAGAAGACTGTACCAAAATGTCACATAAGATGAATACCTGGTAAGAGCCTGGACCTGGGAGTCTAGCTTCTCCTCGCTCTCTTGTGTCTTGGAGTGGAGTTCTTCTAGCTGGCCCCTCAGAGAGGCAGAGTGTTCCATCTCACTGTCCAGTAGGGCACGCAGAGATCTGGGGGAATATATACACAGGGATATGAGCCAGAGAATTCTTGTGTTATCAATATCATGTAACATCTGAATACATTATCAAGCCTGAACTTGTACACACTTAATGTTACTGTCCAAATAGGAGAAAATGTTGGCAATCATGAGAATGATATAATGATAAAAGAAAGCTAAAGACAATAATGCTAATACTATTGCAAAGTCAACATATGATGATAACAATGATGACACTTGAAATGATGATGACAATTATCATCATCATTTGAACTGTCAACGAGAATATAAACCAGACAAACAGTTACATATATCAATATGTAGAAACCTGCCTGGTCAGACAGAGAAATTTTATCATTATCATATTACTTTAATATTTGGCCATACATACAAAATTGCAGTATAGCATAGTTGAACAGACAATGTATCAATACATGTACATATAATCAAAATGTAAAGGAATGACATATGGGCCAGGGCTCACAAAGAGTAGAATATAATACACTGAGTGATTAATGATACTGTATATGGCATATTGATCTCGCAAGTTATGCAAACCTTGCAAGTTGAGTGATATATGTGAAATACAGATGTATGGACAGCACTTCAAAATATTGCCCCTTGAACATGAATTAAATGTATATTGTCTCCAAGCTGGGAAAAAAAAATATAACTTCGCTTCTTGATAACCAGGTTTATGCTTTATGTCTCATCATGTTGCTTCGGTTTTTGAAGGAAAGTTAACCACTCTGGAAAAAAATTTCTAAGAAGTCCTGATACTTGTTGATCTTGTGCTTAAGAAATGATATGCTGTTTGCAGTATGCCATGGACAGACTCCATGATTTTATGGCTGGAAGACAGCATTGCAACTCACCTGTTTTTCTCCAGGAGATCATCGCTACGATTCATGGCAGCCAGGAGGGCTTGTCTGAGGTCATCTGTAGCAGACAGTGAGTAGGGATACATCCCAAATTGAGTCTATACACAATACACGCCTGTATCATCCCTTGATGGTATATTACTATACATAAAGATGTTTGGGCAGCATTTCCTTGTCTCAGGGCTGTAACTTGATATAGCAATCATATGATTCCAGCTGGGATCATTATAAACTACACACTACACAGATGACACTCTATATGTCTGCTAAGCTATCAGAAGACATAGAGAGCAGTATACAAATAATGACTGCTATGAGGGGCACAGTTAAAATTATGGGTCCAAGGTGATGTGAAAACCGTAACTATGCCCGAAGCGAAGCTGAGGGCATGGTTATGGTTTTCACATCACCGAAGGCCTACGTAATTTTAACTGTGCCCCGAATATCAAGCAGTCATTATTTGTTTTATATACCGAAAATATAGATTCTGAAATATAGATACCAAAAATATAGATTCTAGCCTCTTTTACAGCACTCGTAATCAATGCTGATCGACAGCGCGGCGGCGCGGTCGTATCATTGGTGCGTACATAAAGTGATCATCTATGTGTACACAGTGTACGGGGTTGCGACTGTCTCCATATTATTTACAGGGCACATTGACCGCTAGTCTCTTTTACAGCACGCTGATCGAATGCGCGGCAGTCGTATCATATTGGTGCGTACATATGAGCGATCTATGTGTACGGGGTTGCGACTGTCTCCAAACCTCTTTAACATGTTACAGGGCACAGTTAATCAACTGTGCCCCGGGCACAGTAAATCATGACGTCATTTTGATCAACAATGGGGCACAGCTATTTTCATGATGCCCCTTTTAACCAATCAGATGAGAGGATTCTATATATGAGGTATATAATAGAACATACCACTTAAACAGTAGAACTCTTTGTCCATTTCATTTCTATCATAGCATGTACATCCTAATTAACCCATATTTTACCACACTTATATTCAGTAGCTCATTATCTGCCCATGCTCAAATGATCTGTTCCAGGAAAATACACCTGTATGCCAGTTGACTCAGATGAAAATACATTGTATGATAAATTGTTCGTGATGAAGTTGTTATTTTACAAAAGTATGGTATCCTTATTCAAATTCATCCTCTAACCCACAATGAGTCCACGCAATCTGCTGTAACTTGCTATACCATAGTGTTATTTGTTTCATAACCCCTAGAGAAGAAAAAGGAGGAGAAGAAAAAGGAGGAGGAGGTGGTGGAAAGGAGAAAGATGGGAAAGAAAAGAAAGAAAGGAGGAGGGAAGGCAGAGAAGGAGGAAAAGGAGGACGAGTAGGAAGAGGAAGGAAGGAAGGAGATGGAAAAGAAAGAGAAGGAGAAGATGATCTACCAGTTCTTCAATACAGGCCATTATGACACAACAGGGACTACATGGGCTGGATGACTCTATTAACTGGCATTCTAGTTTTGGGACATCTGTGCTGAGTGGAGGTAAAAAATTCATATCATAAAATTACTACTGTCCCATGGGCACGCAAGAACACCATGAGTTATTCTGTTACTATGCTTTCTTTGGCGTAGATGTTCTAAAAGTGAATGCCAAGAGAACAGGGATTACACAATTCGTGCGATCTCTTTTGTATCAACATGATATCAGTTTAGGGCCATGACACTGATCTGTCTGAGCGGTATATCTAACTTACATTTCTATGTTAACCTATTGAGGATGAGTCCCGAATATACTCGAGCAAGTGTCTATTTATGTGAAATGCGTGTTGTAGCAAAATCAACCCGTCCTCAACGGGTTAAGGGTTTCATAGGAAAATCTGCCAAATGTCTATGCAACCAAATAGCTCGGAAATTTATAGCGGGGTGCATGGGCACACAAAGAATTGTAATAAATGATAGTGTCAAAGTTTTACCTGATGACATCGACTGGTATTGTGCTGTCAGACTCTCGGTTTCTTCCGTCCTGCTCAGCTCCCCCAGAGAGCTGCCAAAGAATGGGGATAATAACTGCTTCATACATATATGTGTGTGCCCTCTACTATTGATGCCATTGCATGTAGTTTAGAACTGCACATGAGGTTATTAGCAACATTACAAGATAATGTAGGATGATAGGACTATATTAATTGCAGTGGGTTTGAAAGAACCTCTCGAAGTTGTACCCAATTATGTCTTCACTAAGCTTCGTTTCACTTTCTGTTCAAATAATAATGGGTCACAGTCTACAATGCAGACCTGTTTTGTTGCTCTCATTACAGGCCAGCCAAACAAACTTGCATTGTATTGCATCGTATCTCTCACTTACACCTGTTTTTCTTTTCCTTAAAGAAGAAATCCACTCCAGAATTTTGTAAAGAGAGAAAAAAAATCCCCACAGAACAGTGCAAAAATGAACAAAACTGCATAAGAAATAAGGAAGTTTTGACATTGTGAAATTTCACGATTTTTCAGAAAACAATTCTTGACCAGTCGTTGTGAATTACACGTAGTATTTAAAAAAGCTTAATTTTTGCCTCTTGAAAGATTCTCCTAGGTTTGAAAACTCAAACCCCTTTTGGCTCAATTTTACTCTACTGGCTTGTAATGAACAAATATTGACTGCTACAGAGGGAGATGGTTAAACTATTTGAACCGAGGTGATTTCTCAACAGTGCTATGTCCCGAGACGAAGTCGAGGGACATGGCACTGTTGAGGGCAAATAGTTTTACCATGGCCCAAAAGAAAGCAGTCGATATTTGTTTTATATCCCTCTCAAGCAATTTACTAGAGTGATGACAAGGTTCCCTTTTGGAAATGTGCAGGCTTAACGTTAAATCTATGCCGTGGCAGTGCAGCAGCAGTGCGTGCAGCGCGAAGTGAACGACACCGCTGCGCTGTATGTATAGACCGATTCAAGTGACTGTTCATGGAAGTGCGCCCTCTTATGGCGACGCCATAACTGGGGGCCATCCAGGCCGGGTCGGCAAGCGCCCTGCGTGCGTGGCAAGGGTGCCAGCGGCAGCCAGTGCTTTTACCACCCGGCGCCAGCCGGCCAGCTAGCTATCTCTGGCGCTGGCAGCGATCGACGCATCTGGATTTGTGACAACTAGAGTCTACATTTTTTTTTTTCGCTAGCTAATTAAAAAAAACAAAAAATTTAAACAACTTCTACCGACTATGAGCAAATGGGTAGATGACATACGGCTGTAGCCAAAACTTGAATTTCAAGGTAAATATCGGTACGATCCGTGAGTGTTTGTAGACTTTATTTCTTTGGCGATGACTTGGTTACTCGCGTGTAAGCCCCATATATTCACATTTGTGTAAGAGAATAAAAACCGCTGGGGAGAACTATGGCTAGGCGCAGGCAGACGTCTTGCTAGTAAGCATAGACTGTTGAGAAGTTAACTGGTATAATTAAATACAAATACATGTAATGAATAAGAACCTTGAGCTAGAGATGGCGCTATAAATTGCAACCTATCAGTTAACTAGAACCTTTTTAGGCTTTTGCCTTTACTCGGGAGTCTCGGGCCAGCGGGGTAGAATCTGTCTAGATCTACGTTAGATCTTGTCTAGAATTCTAGGCAAGAGTCCAGACTAGATCTAGACCTATTGACTTCTAGAACCCTACATCCTATATCATTTTCGGTTGTCGATAACTTCAGGCAAGCCTAACTAAGTAAACCAAAAGGAATACAAATCTAGGCGTTTCTAAGCCGTATAAACTTAAATTACGTTGCCTGATGTCAACAGCCAAAACTACTTGGGTCTAAGTAACCTTGCATAACATCACCCTAACGCCTAAGATCTGCAAAAGAGATTTTCAAATCATACTTTCTTAATACTATGATTATGAAACGGATGTTTGCCACCATCCATGGTTTAATATTTAAAAGTATCACTTTATCAAAAATCAAATTCAGAGTTTCAGGCCAAAATTGAATATGGTCAATTCAGTGCTGAACATTGAAGAAGTGAAATCAATAGGCCCCTATAAGAATTAAACGCATCTTGAAACATTTATTTAGCTGTAGTGTAGGCTGTAAAATGTGTGGCATAATAATATAGTATAGCCAGGAAGTGTATTCTAACTTTGGCAAGTAGTGCACAAAAGCATTAAAAAAAATAATAAATCGGTGAATTATCAAAATCTTTGATCTGAACTTGTCTTCTAAAATGAACAACATATTTTACGAATATGCAGTGAAAGCCTAATCAAATAGAGAATCTAGTAGGCATAGTTTGTTTCGATATCTATGCATTTTTTATACCGTTGTATTTCACTTAATTGTCTCTAATTGTATAATTTATCATGCGTCAGTGGTGTCTGAATTGCACACACTGCCGTGAAGCTTCCATTTCCATTGTTTTTTTTTTTCCTGTTATTTGTGCACCCAACAACTGCACAATATCTTTTCCTGATCCTTCCTCTGAAGCTTTCATTGTAGATCAATATGTCTGAATCACTCAATTTGTCCAAAAGAAAAGCATTAAAAGCCGCTGAACGACATTTCCCACAGTGAGTAAACAATCACAATATTAGCGCGGCGCAGCGGCCAGGCCCGGCTAACTATGCGCGACGGGTACGCTATGCTGTTGAGCTGCAAGTGCAACTCGCTGGGTAGCTAGCTCGCTGGAAGCCCCCGTTGGCCCCCAGTTATGGCGGCCGTTATAGCGCCGCTAGCGGCGGTAGGTGAATAGGTCATCGAAATTGAATCGGTCTATAAGGCCACCATGTAAACCGTTGTCGATTCCTACGCACGAGCTACACTACAGCGTGTAGAACTCCGAAAGATCGAGGAGGTCCAGGACTAGAAGTAGGCCTAAAGCGGCTTTGTTACCCAGATCATCTTCAAAATCGGTTTTAGTTTATTCCTAAACAGTACCTGATATATTGTACTTCTGCTGCACTTTACGAAATTTCTCCATTACTTGAAGCAGTCACTTTGTCAATTGAGCTGAACTGCATTGATCACACTACACACACATGCCGTCGCACCACACATTTCTGTAATGCCGTCGGTAAGATCTGCACTGCGCTAGCTAGCTAGCCACTGTCGCTGCTCTAGTATCGCTATTACTACGCGCACTGCGTACATTCTAATGTGAGAAATTTAGATATTAATCACAGGATCATGATTGGGTGCAGATCGTGGATTCCCAAAAGTACTATATCACGCTATCTCGTAACTCATTGCACCGCATCCAGCTGCTCGTAGCTAGCTAGTAAAACTACACCATTTTCGTGCTCTGTATAATCATATGGCAAGAAACTTTACATGAGGGATACAATATACATTATTGGATTGAAGCAGTTTTAAACAGCTTTACATTTTTTAACAGCAAGTTACCAACCTCTCAGTGAGTCCCTTTTGGGCCAGGACCAGTCCCATGGTAGCATTCTCAGTTTCTGCTCCAAACGCTAGCACACTGGAGTCATTGGACTGGATCTCATCTAGTGTGAAATAGAATCAAAAAGATTGCTAGAAAATGGAACCACATATAAATTTCAGATGGCAGCACAAAAATCATTTTACTGCCATTGTGTGCACACTAAATACTGAGAGTTAAAGAAAATCAGCATATCAGAATGAAGATCGTCCGCAAACAAAGATATTAAAGCACACGAAATACGACTATGAAAATCAATATGACATAAAGCAGGGGTTGTGTCTCCATACTGATCTAGCTGTGGAAAATGACCCCCCCCCCCTTTTTTTTTATTTCCACAAGACTTTGGGTCAAGATTTCAACATGAGCTTTGTGACATCATGCATATATGCAATTTCTCCAGATGTCCAAGAATAGCAAGTAGTGCCTGACTTACACATGTACCCTTCTAAAAATCATCTCAGAATGATCTATTAAAGGGTGCAGTGTATCATTAACCTGTTGAGGAAGGACTGATTTATTGATATAACACAAGTTTCCCATAGACGCCTGCCTGAGAATTCTCGGGACTTGTGTTCAATGGGTTAAACATCTGTAAAGATGGTCTGTCAATATGTGAATGCCGTCCAGGAATGACTGATAATACTCGAGATATCCAATCTTTGTAAAACCTGGCTTGGGACTGACTTCCATAGAATCTTCACTATCAAAAGAGTAACCCATACCCTCAATATCCAAACAACCTTCTCTACTTACACTAGACAGCAGTAAATACTGTGAGCAGGTTAGCAACAAAATAAAACTGAAAAAAAAAAAGCTACTGAAATGGAAATACAAATAAACAAACAACTTTTAAAGCCAAGATATCAAAGGGGTTCACACATTGGCCTATGACTTAAATCTTGGCACGAGTTCTTGTGGGGTGTATCAAGCTCATCATCGATTACAAGACAGTTAACGGCGACTGTAAAGTGACATGCAAAATCCTTGGAACAGTCCCAAAAGTCAATTAGACTTGTTACTCCATTTCCTCCCTTTCTACAGTTCACCAAGCCTACTAGACTTGTACAGCTGTATAACATGTCAATCTCTTCACTCTTGAAGGGGGAAGTGATTACATGCTGTCTGCCCTTTGTGGATTGTATACTTTAAAGGTATTGTTTACCATTTGCAGCAGTGATTTAAAAAATGTTCAATTATATTTGATGCATATGTGTAAGTCAGTTGTGTCACAAAACATCCTACAATATAAGAATTCACAATAAAGCCAAAAATGTAAGGAGATATCACCATTTTTCTTACTTAACCATAACTGTAGACGGTTTAGTCGCGAAACAATTTCATCGTAACTATTGTTTGCATTTTGTAAATTTAACAATACTTCAACTTTGATTATACGGACTCAAATTTTTACATTGGTTGTTTCTATCCCTTATTCACACTTTTGAACTACATGTATTTTGAAGCACTAAAGCAGGGTTTCTGTTTCATCTGCAAATGGTAAACAATGCCTTTAACTCATCCATTGGCTTTTTTCTTTTCTTTGTCTCTTATTACATGGAATATGATTGATAAAAACAAATGGTAAAGAAAGAAAGAGTAAAAAATAACCCAAAACATTTAACTACCACATAAAGCAAGACGCTCATGCTTATATCAATGTCATGGCAACAATTTGTGCAGTTATATGAAAACAGTTCTGTACTTGTTTGTTTATTTGTCTTCTTCTGAGTCATCATGATGAAGTCTAGTCGGTATGACGTAAAATCTGAGTGATTCTTGACAAGCAGCCAAAATACTCTTGACACACAATGGGACCTATTCTATAGTGATGAGTGTTGAAATGAACAGAGCTGCCAAATTTTTTTGTCCCACATGCTGAGAAAAAAAAAGGAAAACACCGATGCTTAGCAAAAACAACACATTGCGAAGGAAAAACAAACCCAAAACTAAAATATATGTATATATGTATGTATATATATATATATATATATATATATATATATATATATATATATATATATATATATATATATATATATATATATATATATATATATATATAATATATTGTTGAGTCAAATATTGGGCAATTGCACATATTGCCCATGCTAAATGACATTTCACAAAAGACACAAACAGCATTTCTGATTTCAAAAACATAGAATGCGCTAATTTAGGAAAAAGGACACAGATGATTGATTATAATAGTACAAATGGCACAAACATCTTACTGGAAACTGAGGTATGCCAAAGCTTAATACTTTAGGTGAAAACAAGTTATATCCTGTGGCATTCCTGCACAAAGTCGGGCAGACATATTCGTGAGAGCTATGTACAGCTTGCCAGACAGACAAGGAAATTGGTTTACTGTTTTGTTGTTTTTTTTTTGTTTTTTTGCTAACTTGACTTTTTTTTTACAAGAACGTACTTCAACTCTTTCAGACATGGTCTGAAAGTCTGAGATAAAATTAACATCACATCAGACATTGACATGCTCTTTGTAAAAAAAATAAAATAAAATAAATAAATCAAACAAACAGACCGCCTTGTTTAAGACGCTCTCTGTTTACTATGCAGATCTTTTCTCCATCAATCAAGTACTTCATTGACTTTAAACTCTGGAATAAAAGTGAGGAGACAGAAATTCAGGGGTTTCTTTTTTTTTTTCCTACAAATTGTACCGACAATCTACTGACTATCCAGCTGCCCAGCAAAGCTTGAACTCAAGTGCTCTAACATTCACACTTGAAAAGCTACTATTATATCAATACTCCCATCTATACAAAACATGATGCAAAAGAAAGACCTTTTTAAAATTTCTGTTTAGAATTTAATTTGATTTGATTTGGTTTTGAGTTCATTGGTTTTTCTTTTAACAACAAAGATATCATGATATTAACAAAAAGCATTTCATTCTGTGTGTGAAAAATGTTTGAGATGAAATGCACAATGAAACACATTCACAATTGAAAACCCGCAAGATCAGTCATGCCACCTGTATACAAAAGAACAGCAAAGGCCTTATTTGATCTGATCTAATATGTGAATGAATTTGATTTGATTAGACCTAAATTTATTCAATTTTGCTTTTTTGTATCTTCGAGGCAATAAAGACATATGATGTTTGACATGACAGGCCTCTGATTTCTGCTTGTGTGTGTTTTCAGTACTGAAATGCAAAAGACATTATGGAGCTGAGGCATAAACTAATGACATTAACATTCGAGGGTCATTCCCTTTCCAGGAAGTCGTTGTGACACTAACCTTGGGCAACAGGAAACATCGCTTCGTCTGACTCCTCTCCCAGGAGATGAAAGCTCCCTCTGCTCAGGGCTGGACTCATCCTATCACCAGACTCCAAACTCTCCCTCTTGGTCGTCGACATCGCTGCCTCCTCTACATTGATCTCCGCATCGTCCCCGTTCGACATCGACTCCCTTGTGGCGGCGGCGCCGTAGGTGTCGTAGATGCTCCTCGTTGTCGTCCCCTCTGGCGTGGAGATGGTAATGTCCTGCCGGAGCTGGTCGCTGACTTCGGTGGCGTCCACCGAGTTCCTCAGCCGCTCGTACTGGGCCAGGGTGGAGGTCTCCAGGGGAGTGGATGGAGGAGTCTTGGCGGGGAAGGCGGAGTAGAGTTCCCGCGATTGGATGGGCGGGTCCGAGTTGGCTGCGTTGGGCGTGTCCATGCCGTTGACGAGAGCCATCTGCTGGCGAGTGATCTCCATCTCGTGGTTCTTCATTGAGTTGCGTATTCGCTCATACTGGTCCAAGAGGGACACTTCCTGGGGCGTGGAAGGGGGTGTGGTTGCCGGGAAGGACACCGGTAGATCCTCCGAGGCCGAGGAGGAATCTCTACCTATATGGACACCATTTGCTCCTAGTGCACCGCTCCTGGCATCTGGAGATAGTTCCTCTGAATGTGATGCCCAAGAGTTTGATGCACTGAGGGCTTCGTGTCTTTCAACCCCCGGCTGCACAGAGTCTGTCGGTTCTAGACTAGTCATTTCATCTCCCACCAGTGGTAATTGTCCATTGCTAAAGCCACCAGCCGCCTCGCTGAGTCTCCCAATCTCACTACTCGGAGCAAACTCCTGTAAACTGTCGTAGGAGTCTACGGACTCATTGCGGCCCGTTTCGCCAAGATTGATCTTAAGAGCCGGCGAACTGGAGAGTACTGAAGTGGTGGAGGATCCCTCGGCATCATTGAAGGAGACAATAGATACAGCTGCCTTCTTTTTGCCTTTCTTCTTCTTTTTTTCTTTATGCCCTGCAAAAAAAAGTAGAGTGTCCACGATGGAATCCATGACAGAGTTATGCGCATGCACACATGTACTTCAAGTATAGATATCATTTGAATGAATAGGCAAACATAAAACCAACAACTCAAGCACCTTCTAACTTTAACAATGACACTGACAAGCCTTTTGGACCTACGTACATGCACACTATAAGTGTATCACCTAGTCCAAGGAACTAATTGTCATTTAATTCACCACTGTAAAAGTAAAGGAACTATGAAGAACTATGAGGAACTAAGAGGATGTGATGAAAAACACTCAAAATTGGGAAGAATTTATCATTCAGAAGAGAGAGAGAAATATCAGATAGAAAAGAAATGAAAAATAAAAGGCAATATAAAGCAAAGAAAGCAAAGAAACAAAAAAAAATAAGGCAAGAAGGAAACAGAGGAAGAAGAAAAAAGAGGAAGAAATAGAATTACATGTAAAGAAGGAAGGAAAAGATGATGAAGAAGAAGAATAAGAATAAGAAGAAAAATAATAATAATAAGAAGAAGAGATAAGAAGAAGGAAAGGAGAGAGAGCTACCATGTGAAGTTGTCGAGGCTAGAATGACAGGCTCAGGGTCCTGGTCTTGGAGATGTTCAGCCTGCACTGTCTCTGGGGCTTGGATGAATGATGAGAATGATGTGAGGGCAGATGGCTGCAAGGTTTGAAAGATAATACATAAAATGAAGTAAATATTTAAATATTGCAAAAAAACAACAACAACAAAGCAATAATAAGAACAACAACCAAACAAACAAACTCATAGACTTTACAATGACATGCCAAATCTTAAAGGCAATATATAAATAACATTGTAGAGTAAAATCTGTATGTGTCTGCCACCAAAAGAAAACATAAAATATGACATGACCTTTCCTAACAGGTGACCACTTTACAGCTTCTAACCTATTGGACTCTATCACCTAATATCTGTTCCAAACACTACATGCATGTCTTCTATTCAAAGTGAATGCAAAGGACCAAAGGATGTTACTACTTATCATAACTCAGAATAAGTGCACAGAAAAGACATCAGCAACACTACATAATGCATTGTTTCTCAATTTCTTTCATTTTCAGATGTTAACCATTTAGTTGTCAATACAATCCACTGAATTCACAACCCCCTCAAAAAAAAAAAAAAGAAAGAAAGAAGGAGAAGAGTTGTTTGTCTTTTTGTTTCCACTGTAAGTTGGAAATAATTTTTGTTATTTGTACTCTGTGTAGGATAGTATGCCTACAACAAAGTCCACACTTTGTTCTGAAAATCAATGTGACTTAATCACTGCAAACCTCATGTTGAAATGCAGAAAATGGCACAAGTGTAATATCATGTAAAGATGGACATTATCAATAATGTGTGCAGATCTATCATAAGGTGCTCACAATAGAAAAAGGAAGAAAAGAGAACATATCTATCCCAGTTAAGCAAAGCAGTTAATAATACTCCCATTATTTTTTTTTTAACCAGGCAAAACTGGGAATAAAGAGATACAAACACAAACACCAGTACTTCTCTTGAAATCTAAGTCACCACAACCTCTCAGCGTTCACATTCCAAGCGGTGTTTCGCACTGAGAGCAGTTCAAATATTGGGTAGATATGTTTACAATCACTCCAAATTTTTCTCACAGTGAAGCGTACGGATGGCTATTATCAAATCAAACAATTTACAACAGGAGGAACATCCAACCGATGCTGTATTTTATCTACATCACACAATATAGCCACTGAATACCTCAATGGTCCATAGACATGACTGACTGGGCAGATGTCGTTGCTGTTTGCAAAGCATATAAAACAACTAAATGTATGATTCAGATTGCCTTCGAAACCGTCCCTTAGATATTTGAACTGTTTGATGTTGTGAGAATAGCATGGCAGAAAAGTGTAAAAAAAGTTTATTTAACACTTCTAGTTATTCAAATTTAATTGGGATACAGGTATCATATTCAAAAGTGTAATGAGAGAAATAATGCTTGGAGAAATTATTATTACTAAATTACTATCATTATTTTCATATACTGGAGTATTATGATGCACACTCCACTTTGAAACGAAATTACAGTGCATCAAAAGAATCTTTGTGCAAAGTATGCATATTGTACAGTTGGAAAACATCTTTTATACTGCTTGCATGTACTTTGTTTTGCAAAATCATACCTGACTTTATATAGAATATTTCACATCACACCATTGCGCCTTTGACACTGTATACACTGAGATACATGTATACATTGTATATTTAAGATGTGATGGTAATTTGAGGGTGCAACAAGGCTGAAAAAAAACCAACACCAAATGACCTGAGTAGGTTGTACATGTAGTAGTGATTATGCAGTGAAAATAACATATAAACTTTTGTTTGTTTGTTTTTTGCTACAGACAGTGAATGTTGTTAACTTTAGAGTTAGGTTCATACTATTAAAGCAATTCCCCATTATCAAGTGAGCAGTGTTCTAGCATCTCATGATTTTTGCGCAAATCAGCTGTGTTTAAATTATCCCCAGAATACAAATGAATGGAAGCCCGTCTTGCACAAAGTGGGAATATCTACATAAAACTTCATTTAAATAACTGGGTATTCCCTTGGTCTATTGTAATTAGTGTAAATCAATGTGAGAAGTACAAAACACTGATATAAAAATGAGTTGTTTTTTTTTTAACTAACCCATGAAAAACACAAAATGCTAACTTACCATGATGTCACAATAAATCAATATTCATGACAAAAAGACAAAATATTACGTAAGGTTCACTCATAAGATTGCATTTTTCTGTGACAAAACTTAGGACCAATACTAGTGTATGATTTGGCTTGTTTTGGGAAATGTGAAATTCACGCAGCCATCAAATCACCCCCTATATTCTGCACCATTTCTTCCTACAGTGTACGTAAAGTGATGTAAAAGATAGCATGCAATCAATATCAATGAAAATGGTAGAGAAGTTTGAAGCAACATACTGTGCACCTATACAATGTGTTTTTTTTTTTTAATTGGTCGAGATATGTGTCTGAACGATCCATAGGCTTTGCGATGGAAATTTTAAACATTTCTTCAATGAGTTTTGGTATAAATGTTTTGTGTCTTCACAGGGCTATGTTGGCAACAGGAATGTCCAGTGGTAACAATCCCATATTGTTTACACCTGTATGTGCTTGACATGGACAAGGCTTGCATACTCTTGTACGGTAGACAAGTAATGCACGTGTGTGCAAGTGTGCATGTGTGTGTGTGTCTGTCTGTGTGTCTGTGTTGTGTGTGTATGAATATGGGTTCCCTGGGAGGTGGTGTAGTTAAGTCATAACTAAACTGAGAATGGCTATCATTTGACAAATAAGACAAACAGCAAGGGATTATTTGGAGTACAAAGTCTACTTGTTACAACTGATAAACTCAAGCCAACGAAAGACACCCAGAGTGAGAATAAAACTATAATTTGGGTACGGAAACATGCTGTAAGGCTGCTTTATTTCAGAAATCACAAGTTCAATGAGAAACAAAGAAAAAAAAAAGGAAAAAAATCTATGAAATTTCATTACATTGTACTACAAAGGAAAGCCTCTTTACTCAAACCAATAACTAATTAAAAAAAAAAAGAATTATACTTCTAATAAACACTATTTTGTATGAAATAAAGTGAAACACATTCTATGTGACACACAAGTCCACTTTGATATTACTTTAAAGAGGATGGCTAGTAACTGATCAGTGGGAATGCTGGGGAATGATTGTTCCCATCCTTTTGGGATTTATTTAAGAGTACATTATATATCTATTGTTCTGTGAAAATCATTTGCTTCAGAATGGTCTCATATTCAAGTAATGTGCAGTTTAATGTCTCCAGGTTAGCATGCGATGTCTGCACAGTGACAGGGCATTAAACTGCACATTACTAATTTTCACACAACAATAGATATATAATGTACTCTTAAATGAATCCCACAAGAATTGAAACAATCATCCCCCAGCATTCCCACTGATTCTCACTGATCAGTTACTAGCCATCCCCTTTAATAAATCCTCGGATTTACATTAAGTGGCCAAAGTTTATAAAAAGGGATTGTAACTTATGTTAAACTGTCAGCCATTAGTTATTTACACATAGCTGAAAATGCCTCCAAACAATTCAGATTACGGGAGACTTTTCTAGAATTAATGCTAAACTTGCCCATTGGGGCAAGATGTAACAATTTTATGAAGCACTTTCAACTGATATATTGTCATATTTTTGATAACATTATTGTTTGCATCTTGTTTGCACTGGTAGCACTGCACTGTGAAATAAACTTAATTTGTTTTTTAAAACAGATGCATCAAAACATATGGGTAAATGCCAACTCAGGGATGAGAGGTAAGATGCTTGATAGTTCATAGCATATATGCCTGGCAATTGAGATGCTTGGGGTCTGTTGCGAGGTTGAATCCAAGTGAGTCCAACTGAGCAATGTTGTGTGCCGTGCCATCATACCGTCCCCTCTAGGAGAGGTGAAACACTCTGTCCCTTGGATGGGACCAAGGGGGGGGGGGGGGGGCAATGGAAGTCTCATGTGTGACAGTCACAACTACGGTGAAGTATTCTGCCCCAAGTACATACAACACTGTACAACTAGACCCCTCGGAAAACCAGCACTTTAACTGTAGTGCAGGTAGGTATGACCTATCCAGCCATCTTGTCAGAAAATAGAGGAAAACCAAACAATCAACGGACAAGACTATTATTTCATATTGTCTCGATTGCCAAGGTTTCACCGCCAAACAGGCAGGGCTAGTTTGTGTCTGCTCAGATTTGTTTTGATACACAAAAATATGCGAAGTTGTTTGACTGACTGGCAGCTCTGCAGCATGAAATCAAAGGCTGATGGCATTTGATGTCACGAGCACCTTTATGACAAATTCAATTTATGGCTCCATAAACCAAGAGATGGGATGATTTCCCCCCATTGATCAAAATGGGCATAAAATACAGTGGGCGGTTGGCCATGTAATTGTTCACAATGTTTATCTACATTCTCATGTGATGAATGACACAAGATATTACAAGGGGGGGGGGGAGATGTTAATGCTTTATAACTTCTTGTCACCTGTACTATGAACAACAAACCAAGAACTTTGTACCCTAGAGAAATGACAGTGACAATAATAAAAATGAGTATCATCACTATGAAGAGACTACATGTATATACTAAACTCATTTAAGAAATTCACAAAGACATTAAAATTTTGAGTAGGAAGATGACTACATGTAGGGCTATGCGAATTCCATTCATAATTATATAAGGCAAGCCTGGCAGTAAGCGCATCAATATCATAAATCTTAATCAAACACAATTCTTGGACGTACAAGTATAATGTAGATGAAATGTATCTGTTTCCAAGCTTATTTGCTTTGTGCAGTTGCAAAGACAGTCAACTTTCTAAATCTACAGCACGAAACTCCCTCAATACCCATGTACATAAAATGTTCTCAGGCTCATGACTCACATAAACTTTGAAACAGTTTATGACATCACAAACCTGGGCAAGTTTGTGGATGACAGGGCTCACAAAAGATGACTAGGTCAGAGTAAATCAATTGGACTATTCACCTCCCTGACATACTTCTGTGATGCACAAAGTGTGACGTCTATCTGAACAATGGATAGTTAATATATGTAAATATGAAAAAGTTGGTTAATGACCTCAAAGTGTCTCCAAAGTCATATACATGTATGATGTTAGGTCCCTTTGTTGCACCTGTCATTACTTTTGTCGACTGTAGACAGGTGTGAAATATGTAGCACATGAACTTGCTAACATGTGGGTACCTGGTATGTATGATTCTGTCTTGTGTAAATTTACTTGATACTTATAAGTAAATTCACAAACTACGAGTACATTAGAATAGTTATGTAATTAATCAAATCAATAATGTGTATATTTAAGTGTGTTTGTGTGCATTGTTTACAACCTTACATACAGCGTCCATGTATCAAGATACTATATACAGGGTGCATAGCTCAGAGGAAGGCACTACAGCACACGTATGAGGAACTTTTATAACACATTTTTCTTAACTCTTTATGTGCCACGTTCGCACGTCTGACTCGGTCGACGGCGTGCCAACTTCGCATATTCTGCTCAACAAACAAAGCCGCCAAAACCGATCGATAAATCACCGCTAATCCCGCAGCACAATGAAAGCGTCTCTCGTGCTTTTGTTCCTCTCATATACGGCTTGCATTCTATGTGGTGATTGACTATCAAGCGGCGTTCCCAACTAGATTTGCTTGTACATTCTAAGTTTTTGTCACGGTTTTACGAGCAAAAGTCATGCCTTTACAGTAATGTAGCAAAAGTCATGCCTTTACAGTAATGTAGCAAAAGTCATGCCTTTACAGTAATGTAGCAAAAGTCATGCCTTTACAGTAATGTAGCAACTGGTCATTCAAAAGAAAAATTTAAAATAGATTCGTCATACAATTTATATCGAAACAAAGCTTGGCATATAATTCCTCTTTAACTTTGCCTATACTATTATGCCCATCTTAACAGAAATTTGGAAAAACAGAATTCTTTCTCAGAGCATGACTACCTTCCTGTCTCAGAATAACGTGGCACACAGGGGGTTTCCACCATGGCACATAAAGAGTTAAAAGAAAAAAGATGCACATATAGCTGGAACTATACAATTCAGAGAATTCCCATTCAACAGGTGCTGTAGACACAGCCAAACTGCTGGAAAAATCATCTGGCAAATTGATGGATGAAGTCAGTCAGAACTGCTAGGCCTCCTGTGTAATCTACCACCAGGGATCCAATCATTACATGGTTTCAGGTCTCATGAAGAAACCAGGGCCTTACCCTGTGACCTTTGACCTCATAACCCCAGACAGTGCCCAGTGTTTGGTTTACATACAGTCACACCAATGCATTCCCTATGATAGTCATTATGCCACATTCTTTTGCAATCATGTTTCGAGGAATCAATTTTCGATGGACAGACGAATAGAATGAACAACAACCTAAGAATAAAATGCCACCCACGTACAGCAACATCACAAATAACATGACAAGTTTTATTAGCAACACCGTTAGAGAAACACAAATTCCTTCACTGCTTTGCACCAACACCCACATCATCCACTGATTTTATTTGTAGCACTCATACAGCACTCGTATTACCAGTACCTGTTTAGCACCGTTGAGTTCCGGGTTGTCAATGTTGATGGCGAAGAGAATAGAGCCAAGGCCTCGTGCCATTGTCGGTAGCATCGTTGAACGCTCCTCATCCAATAGGAAGGCCCATGGCTCGTAGTACTGCCTGTGGGGGGGGGGGGGGGGAACATGTTGAATTATCTTCCCTCCAAGTAACATTCAGTCACTCAGCTGCATGGTAAGGAATCCTCAATCCACATCAACTCTTTTCTATACCAGGGACTTTGGATCGTGTGTTCAACACTCTGAAGTTTTCAAGGCCAATCGGCACTCAACGCACACAAAAGGCGCGGTCAGACTGGCAAAAGATTGAGAAGTTTAAGATCGCAAAGTTTGGGCCATTCGTACGCGCGCAAGAAAGAGTGCGCTGTCTGATGGCTAGTGATTGTGATGTAACAATACACATCTGTACATGACAATGGCCTCGCGCTTCCGAGACACCGCCCGCAAACAGATCGAGAAGTTTCGCGAGAAGTTTCGCAGGAAGTTTGCGGTCACACTGGCAAAACTTCGAGATCTTAAAGATCGCGATCTTAAACTTCGCGATCTTTTGCCAGTCTGACCGCACCTAAAGTGTTAAACTTTTAGACATCTTTTCCAAGCAAAAGCTTTCTGGATAAAACTCTTCATTTTCATATGGCTGTATCTCACTGTGCCAGGCTCATGTATCCTCCCACCATATGGCAGTGAAGTGCCAAGTACATATTTCACAAACAGCAGTGATCACTATTATAAATGTGCTCTACTACAGAAGTCCTCATGTAATGGTCTATACTGCCTATTGTCTTGTGAAAACTCCTATCAACTTAAAAATGAAATTTACACGGGGGGGGGGGGGGGTGATGACTCCTTTGCTGGAAATTTGTATCCTAAAAAACCCCACAAACAACCAAATGAGTTTATGCATACATGAATAATCTACATGTAAATGCTTATAGGTTCTATGACTAACTTGCTTGTGTAAACAAAAGCATCAGATCTAAATACAACTAGAAATGTCGCTTTGGCGACTGGTATGCCTCCGCCATAATGCATGATTTTCCCAATAGGTCTAGATAGTACATGTGGACAATGTGTGATTACATTTTCACAAAATTGGCAAAATATTGAAATGACAAGTTTGTCACAAACGTGTTGAATATTCACCTTCCTTGACCTAGGTTTAATTGGATGAATAGGAGAGCATGTATCTAGGGATTTAAGGACTTTAACTTGACTTTGACCCATTCATACATTTAGGCATTGAGTAATTTTCAAGGTACAGGTGTGGAGAAAAAGTGCAATTTCTGAATTGAATAGTAAATTGTTACCATTTTCATCTGGCCCTTGACCCTAAAATTCATAAGATAATCACTTTCAGGTAGAACATGCATAATATGTACTAAGTTTCAAGATAACTTGAGCCGCTTCGAGATATGGAGGAAAAAGTTAGTTCAGCACTTTCACCTGATCTTTGACCTTTTGACCTTTGAGGCTAAAAAAGAAGAAAAAAAAAACTTTCCAGAGAATTTCTATTAGGTTACACATGCATACACCAAGTGTAAAAAAATAATAACCCTGCTGGCATTGCATAAATATGAGGGAAATAGTAAAATTTTGAAGTGTTGCACTTGACCTTTGACCCCTGACCTTTGACCCCATGAACTCTACATTCTCTAGATAATCACTTCCAGTCAGTACATGTATATACTATGTTCCATGAAGATACCTTGAACAATTTTCCAAGGCACGGAGAAAAAAAAAAGTTTTGATATTTTTACTTGACCTTTTGACCTTTGACCTTTGACCTCATGACCCAAACTTTCACCAGAGAATCTTAATTGGGTAATACATGTATACACTAAGTTTCAAGAAAATATCTTCAGGCATTCAATAGATATGGCGAAAATAGTGAAATTTCATGTATTTGACCCTGACCTTTTGACCTTTGACCTTTGACCTCATGACGCAAACTTTCACCAGAGAATCTTAATTGGGTAATACATGTATACACTAAGTTTCAAGAAAATATCTTCAGGCATTCAATAGATATGGTGGAAATAGTGAAATTTTATGTATTTGACCTTGACCTTTTGACCTTTGACCTTGAGCATGTGCACCCAAAAGTTGATAGGCACAACTTCACCCCCTAATACACATACATGCCAAGTTTCATTAGGATACCTCAACAGGTTTTGATAGTTACCTTGTCCACAAAATTTATTACGGACGGACGGAAGGACGGACGGACGGACGGACGGACGGACAACCCGAAAACATAATGCCTCCGGCACCACTTCGTGGCGGAGGAATAAAAAGCACTTATATTTTATACGAATAAAAGAAAATTAAACTTGAAATTCAAATAAACCTATTACCTTTATTATTGTCATTGCTGTCATCATCAAAATCACTGTCTTTATTGAACCTCATTTTGTACTTGTTGGTACAAAGCAAAGGAAGGTTTGACTTGCAATGATGTATAAATCCATCACGACTGACATTATTGTTGGCATACCAGTGTGCAGCTAATAGCTAAAATTCCCCTTTATCAAAATTAAGAGCTTCCTTCCTTCTTTAATATGTCGCAATGTTTGCATTCATGACTTATTGAGGCCAAACTTTGAGTAAACACAAATTGTACCAAAAAATGTTAATTCATACTTTGCAAAGGAAATGCCATCCCATGCCAAGTTTCTACCCAGTCTTTGCAATCTTGTTCTGGGACATTTGAGTAAAGCATGCCATACTTAAACAAAAACAGAATGCATCTGTGGGGACTACTGGTATTCGAGCTTTGCCAGTACGCATTCATTGACTTTATTTTCCCCTTCCATTTCATTTGATATTCATCACACGTTGCATTCATCAGGTGCCGCTGAAAGCAGGTCAGAGGAAATATCAATGATGAGACTAACTTGAGTACTCAGAAAATGCCAGGAGCAAGCTGTAAACTGAACAACACAAGCAGTGGGTCTCCGGAATCAGTCAATCAAAATGCAAATCAAGCTGCACGAGCAACACAAATGTTCTGTCAGCATTATGCATCGTACAATGATGTGTTCTTATTTTAGGCTCACAAATGAATTGAATACTTGTGGCAAGTCCCTATTCCCAGTTGACAATGAACTCAATAATTCTGCCTTTCTGGGCCGTATCTTTTCAAATGTATTGTGACACATCAACATCCCCAATATCTCACAGCCACTAAGTGTGTACACACCCAGAGGCGCAGAGGAGGGACTGCATTGGTGTACATGACACAGATGTGTGATGCTACGAACTGCAGTAAGCATCAGAATGTAATTTTGTTCAATTCCATAATCTGTTTCTCAGCGGGCTCCATATAGCATGCACCATATTTACGATACAAGTAACAACAGAAAGATAGTGCTTCAATTTCATGAGGCAGAAAATTGACTTGTTTATACTGGTAGTACATAATGTGCATTCAGTTAAAAACTTTAAAACTGGAAAGGGGTACTAGTAAATGTGAGACTTGCTTAAAGTGCTATTGATATACACTTGGATTTAAAAAAAAGAAAGAATAATAATAAAAATAATAAAAATTTAACAGCTTTGCAACTTGCATATTGTTGCCTGTTTCTTCTTTTTGCAAATCTGCTGCCAACTTACTCTGCAAAGACTGAATGGACTCAATTCATTTCCCAGTGAACTAAATAATCTTTACTGATATCATATAATATGGTTCCATGACAATTGCTGCGACAATCACTCCCATACTACAGATAACTGCATTCTAAGCCAAACATAATTTCTACCCTAACCCTAATCCTAATCCTTACATCAAACTACAATGTTAATCTAAAACCCTATCACAGCCCTAACCCGAAGTCCTTGGAGAAAAGATGGGAGCACTGGCTGCAGGAGCAAACGTCATGTTACCAGAAGAGATCCATCTCAATATCATCTGATACCAGTGATCATATCAACATAAAAAGGTAGAGTTATGAGAGCATTTCATCATAATCTTCATGAGAATGATAATCTGGAATACAGATTTAGTTGACTTTTCACCTACTTTAAGATTTCCGATCCACCCAGGATCATGTGCATGTATCTCTCCAGGGAGTGTTCGTTGAGGGTGCTTCGAAGCCACGCCCGGCCCCGCCCGGCATCAGTGGTAATGTGCTTGAGAGCCGTGTAGCGCTGGTTTTCATGAGCCGTCAGTTTATCCTTCACAATCGGCCAGAAAACTATTGGGTGGTGGTGGTGGGGGCGGGAAGAGGGAGAAGAGAGATTTTGAGAAAAGATTGACATCATGATTAGATATTAGATAAATTTGTAATAGCTTTTGACAACTGAGCACTAGCATCATCTGATATTTGTGATTGCCTGAAAGGGGATGTAGTTATCACATGTCGAAGCATTTACCAGTCAATATCATCATAGACACATCTTGATAGCACTATACTTTTATGAATACTACTGGTATATGACAGACATAAAGTGGCTGCCAATAGATCTGTTTGTTTAGTTTAGTTTTGTTTTTAATCAGACGAATGGTACACTGGCCACTTGCTTGCCATTTCACTTGAGAGACTGATCCACACGGATGGTATTGGTATGATCACAAAAGTGTTATTGATCACAGTACTTAATACCAACGTGGTCCACAACTTGAAATTTGAACATGTTGCAAGCTCTGAATATGAGAATATTGTGGAAATTGTATGTGCATGGAGTGAACATCACGAGGGCTTACAATATTTCGTGACTGATTTCCCACTGTGCTGCTTATGTGTACATTCAATGTTCAGTCTCATGTTTTGCACATAAATATCAATAGGTAGTTTGATGTTTCTCAAGATTTGCAGATATCTATGTCTGTTTTTACACGTTTGATTACAGGTTGAGCAGATAGCCAATTCATGAGGATGTTGCACTTTGAAGAATTTGAGCAGGTTGCAGTGACATGCTCCAACCCTTTTGGACCACCCTGGTCGTTAATGCACTAATGCACACTTTGGAAATGAATGTGGTTAACACCGTAATAGACACCATTAAATGTAATACTTTCAACACAAGCTACTGTGGTATTTCATTTAGCTCACAATACATCATACTATCAAGGCTGATATTAAATATAGTATTATCAAAATATTTTGCACTGGGGCAGGGGAAGAGGGACAGTAATTGTAAATATGCATTCCTCAATTGGAAAAACCAGACATCAACAATATGTACGAGTATGCGCGAGTATACTCTGCAGGTGTTTCTAGGAAATGTGTGTTCAAATACATCACAGGCAGCTCGTCCTCAGTGGGTTAATAACATATCAGTAGTTCTCCCATTACTCTCTTCCATAGGTAAGCAACAACTTGAAAAAAAAATATTGATTTATTCATTTCTTTTTTTATTCATTCCTTTATCCTCCCTTCTTCATTATAGACATATCTAGATTCTTTCATCAATTCTTATTGACTTAGTAAAGGCAGAATCAAATTTTGGGACCCGAGGCAATCCCTTCTTGTGCAGCCAATCAAACCTGACATGAGAGACTTCAGAAAAATCCATATTTGGTATCATCGCAGCACTGTGAATTGTCTCTACTGATTTCATCATAGAGGAAATATCAAAGTTGCCTTCAGAACAGCCCAAAAATAATGTAATCCTTTCTTTGTGGCAGAAAAGGTGGATACAAGTACAGTGTAGATGGTACCAACGAATATGAGGGTGTGAGGGATACACCACTCTGAGTGCAACTGCTGAGTTTAAATATTAAGGTCGTGGGAACACGTTTGTGATTGAGTCATACACTGATGAATCACTGAACCATCTACTCTGCCTATGACTTCATGAAGAATGAGGGTGATGTACTATACTTGATAACATTTGACAAATTGAAAGTTGCATCTTAGCTCCATAGATACTCAATGTAAATAGCATAAATTCCATAGATGCCAATATATGTGCATGCTTGTATTTGGATCTTTAATGCACAATTTGCAGTATCAGACCAAAGAGGTTCAAGAGATGGAGTTACAACTGGCTATAATTATTCAATCAGCTGTCAGTTTTCTATGGATGGACAAAAGAATTCCACAGGTGCATTTGTGCCTTTGATGTTTGCTGCTTGAAGCCGCCATCTTTCTGAGCAATCTGAAGATTCATTTTTAACGCTAACATGATATCGGGTATATGCTGCTCGTTTATATATATCAAATGCAATGAAATTTTACCTAATGATAAAGCATATAAAACAAAAGTCAATTCCTTTCGAAAATATGTGCAAAAGTGTAAATCTGAGCTGTATTTTGTGAAAGTGTTTGGAATATTACCCTCATGGAAAGCCGGTTTTATCACTTTTCTCCTTATTTCCGCCAAATGAAACTAATATGGTATCATCTCCAAGTATAGTTCTTTATAAATTAATATGTCAGATTAGCGTACAGACACGTACAGTTGAGTAATTTTGATATCTATTTCAGCAATATTTGAGCAATTTCTATTTGCGCACCCCCGTGCCTTTACCATTGTCTATCGCCCATCGTTTGTAAGTAGGGATAGCGAAAAGTAATTACCATCACAAAGACATATACTTCCTTGGAAAGTGGCTGGTGATTATGCAATGAGACACGAGTAAATTGTCTTTGCATCTGAGCGGCAGATCCAGTTTGACACATACTTCAAATATTTTTGAGTGGCGGCTTCGAGCATGGGATCAAAGCGAATAAGACTGTTGTGACTCCATTTCTCGAACCTCCTTGATCAGACCTACAACATTGTACCAAGTCTCACGCGGTAGTCATGCCTACGAATGTATGGCGTGAGTCTCACTCCCCAGAAACCCATCTCACTCCACAGTGACCCATCTCATCCACACATGAGGTGTGTCTTCATCAGCCCGAGTTTTCAAAATAGTGCACTATTTTGCGGTTGGGAAAATTTCCCGAAGTCAAATTAGTCCACTATTTGTGCAGTGAAGACGCAAACAGCGCGCTATTTGGTCGGGAAAATATCCCAAGAAATCTTTGGCTAGTTCGTGAATTAGCGCGCTAATTCGTGAACTAACGTGCTATTTTGGGTGCCTCTCCATCAGCCCGAAATTTTCTCGATCCCTCCATGCTTCCAGTTAGCCAGCTGGCTGTGGGGAATTATTGGAAAGCTCATGTACAAGCTAGTGACAGCATACATGCTGCATACACGCACAGTGTATTCAAGGATCACATGTGCGTACTAGGCCTACTGTTCTTGACATCTTCTTAGAACTCCATACCATGCATGGCGGCTGTTTCATCCTTGTTTGTACTTCTTCCTCAGGTCCACTTTACCTAAGCTGAAGATTCTTACGACTCGTTTAAACTCTGCAAATCGTTAATTTCATATTTTCATAAGATGTCTCACTGGACAGAAGAAAGAGTAGCATTATTGATCTCTTTGGAGAGAATATGCTGTACTGCTCACCTCCCTGGTTGTAGTATTGTACATACGTTGATATAGGAGATTTTGCACGGGGAAATCCACTTACAAACTGCGAGCTAAGCAGAGTAATGATGCAAAGTGCACATGCGTCAAATTTCAGGCTAATTTCCCCAAACGGGCTGTTCGAGCTGATGACGATGTACATTCACAGTATCAGGCTATTTTAAAAGACCGCAAAATATACCACTTGTTTGAACTTCCGGCTGATAAAGACACGCCTATGGTGTACCCAGCCATCATTCTCTCACGCCTCCCAGGAAAAAACAAAAACAAAATAAAACGTCTAGATCAATACTGAACATCGATTTGAAAGCCTGCTAAAACAATGGGGTTCCGAGTAAGGTTAACTTCGATTCTTAGTCTCTTTTTGTTTGCTTGGAGTACTACAAATTGCTGTATCTTACAATACTATAGGCTCAGTTATTTATTACTCTAAATAAATAATTCAAGGAGGTCTCTAAAAATTGTGCCATTTATGAAGTCATGTCAGTCATGCATAATAGATTCATTCGCTCTTGTTCAAAACCTGGGTGAAAGAGCTCTGCTCCATATGTCTTTCAGAATATCATCCATATCAAGCAAATAGATGAGAGTTATGCAAGTAAACTTATATGGGATACATGGGATATAAAATTTTATGATTGGTGCACATTTCATCTGTTATACTGTCATAGCAAAAAATAAAGTCTTTGCTCGGCAGTAACCTTAAAAGAGGACCGATTTGGCAATGATTTGATGCCTTCAGACACATCTTCCACTAAAATCACCGACTCTAGGGAAACTAGGCCTGGCGCGTTCGCATCACTATTAAAAACAAGAGTAATGGGCTTTGAATCACGCACATTGCAATAACAAAGAAAAGCGATTGTTCAAGTACTCAACTCATTTACCACTTTATATGTGCTATGCTCAGCTTCAAATGCAAATGAATAGACACCATGACAGCAAATTGAAACAAATTTGCTACAAGCAGGTGTACAACAAATATATCACCGAAAGTCAAACTGCTGAATAGACAGAGTGTTTACATGATTTAAATGACAGCTCGCCAACATCAGGTTTTTGCACTAAGTTCTGTACTTTCTCATGCCACTCTGTATACTGAACATTTTTTTCCCACACATTTCTCTGAGGAACAGAGATACACCGTAAAGGATAACAAACAAGTCAAGACGTGTATGTCGCACACATTCTTACATTTTCTCTCAATAATCACATAACAGAACAAGGATCAAACCCCAAAGGTGTGAACACCAGAATTTCTATTGAACGTGTCCATGCAAGTGAATGTCCACATAAAAAAGGAAGAACTTTTCTGTAACAAATAGAAATCAATGAATTTTCATGGCTAACTATAGTTACAAATAGAATTAATTATCAAGCACTTTCCCAGCTTTCACTGTTGGAAACTCTGGGATATCCTTCTTGCCCATATTCCATCATTTCAAATGAAATGCAGTACGACCAGCGAGTAGCTTGATCTGCAGTCAAAACTGCTATTAATATCCGCACCCAAGATGTGAAATACACCTTTAAAATCATGAATGCAATGTCGTCACTCATACAGCCCTGTACACAAGACATTCATGTGTCTCGGGAGATGCATCGCTGATGGCACAGCCGTGCATCCTTTCCTCCACAACTTGGACTGAGGCATTTATAATCTCAATATTACAATCAGCTTTTCTAACGAGCAAACTTGAGTATTTAATACAGATGATGTGCAGTGCTTCTTGAATGTTAAACAGTCCCTGATCATTGTTTGGTACTTCTTAAAGAACAGGGAGGCTGTACACTATGCATCCTTTTATATGCACTACAGTACATTTATTCAGTGTTTGGTGTTTTTTTTTTTGGGGGGGGGGGCAGTGTCCTCACATCTGAATAGAAACTGTGGATGAGCTACTGCATATATGGCATCTACATAATTCGTAGAAGCACAAAGTGGAAATTGTTCAAGTCAATTTTGCAAACAACTTGATTGAATTTGCAATTCAGAACCACAGGGATAGAATTAAAAAGAGAAAGTGAAAATGGTGAAATATCAAGGGAAAAGTTCAAAAAATATCCTGCCCAGTGGATGATATCTGAATAGCACATGCACACTGCACTTCAGTTTACTGGTAGAAGGTCAATAACCATTGAGTTGTTAATCTTAAGAATGTCTGAAGACTTGCACAATTCATGAGATGACTCTTGGGTGAAGCATGCACATGAGCAGCATACTTTACCTTCATGGCACTTCATCTGCGGCAAACCATTTCCAAAATCTTGAGATATTGGGATTGCTGCAGGCCCCTGGGGCAATACCCTCCTAACTTTGAATAATTCACGCCTTGCCCGAGGGGCTCCACTCTATAAAGTAATCATATTCATCTTTTGAAGCTCAAATATCATTTTACGACCAAAAAATGTAACACTCTCGAACAAAAAATGATACAACAGGTTTTTGAATTTGCTTTGTTTAACCTACTTGAGCACCGTAACAAAAGCAAGATAAGATTGTGGAGGCGGGGAAAGAGGAGGGGAATAACAACAAAGACCCATGGGTTTGTGATGTCTCCAAACTTGTTTATTATCATTTTTAATGTACATTACCAGACATTTTATGTCTATAGTGAATATCAGATTGTTTACCTTACTCATAATGGGTGAAATATAATAGGGAAAGCTAAGGTCTTCTCAAAACCAAAACCTATCGACTCGGACCTCAAGTATCACTTTAATTTGCAGGTTTTGTTATAGTTTGTTTTTGTGCTTTATACAATAACATCACAATGTACATGTATGCGACACACAATAAAACTGCCAATTTGATTGGTGTTTATAGAGGAAGCAGGAACTGTTCCAAAGTGTCATGAGGGCAACCCCCTAAAAAAAACTAATATCAAAACACATGAGCTTCAAAATAATTTTAAAAATCACATTAAACAGAAAAAAACTTCAGGCATAATACTTAAATTTTGTATCCTTTTGTATCCTATCCATCTCAAACAAACCCAACCCAGTCAATTCAAATCTGATTGCAAACCCTATAGGAATATTGCCTCAATCTAAAAATAAGCCAGTTTTATAGTTTATTCATTTTTTTTCCACTGGAAAATTAACAACTTGAAACAAGCTATTCAGACCACCTGTAAATATTCCATACATTTCAATATTTGGAATGCACTTTGTGTGAAATTTACAGTCTATGCCAGAAGAGCTTCACACATGCCACAGGGCAAGCTCCTTTGTCAATACGCCATGGGAAAAATCTCTGTTTAGGTGGGTACAGAATTTGAATATTGCAACAGATTGACATCAGGGCTGCCAACTCTCACGCATTGAGCGTGAGACTCACGCAATTCAACCAATTTTGACTGTCTCACTCTGATAAACGAAATCTCACGCTAAACTCCAAAAATGGAATGTACATGACTACAAAAATAAATATATCTCTAAATTCTCTGATATTCCGAATATCGATATGCCCAAGCCCAAAATTTCAAGATTTTCCCGCGCGGGTGTAAAGCTTAAAGCCCAAACAAAGTTCTGGTACGCCTGCAAAAGTTGTCAAATTTTGCTCCAAAATGTGAACGTATGCCTAGGAAATGTGCGGAATAACGTTGTAATAACAAGATATTCGATGGGTAACGACGAAAATGGGAAATATTAACCAAAAATGTTCAGTCTCAGAACTTAACCGAATGGGGTCAGGCTAGACTCGGACTCGGGGATAACTCGGCCTCGCTTTGCTTGACGGCGGGATGAGTTGTATTGGTTGTCCCTCTGGATTGTGCTACAGCGTTGTACTATGCATATGGGAGCGGCCTGTATAAACTACATTGTAGCGTTCTGGCTACTCGTACCAATGGTCCGAGTTGTTACAACGCGCGCATCAAAAACCTCTTTGGCGTGCATGCAAAATTAGTGTGCGCCTCTCAAGTACCTCTAAAAACAATCAAAGACGCTTGATAAACAACAACAAAAACTTCAAAGACCGCGCGTCTCAGCAACTGAGGTGATGTGCATATACTATATAGGCTTGAGGACCACACGCTGTCCATTTGTTTTATACAGGATTAGCACACACTTTCCTGTCTGCTCATCAAGGCCTCGTTTGGTACCCGTAGTATAGAGTACTGATGAACATGGCGATCACGAACTGTGTGTAAATTGTCTGAAATAGGGTCGAGTTTTCCCTGAGACCGAGTTAGTCTGGAGCCTTCTGGAATAACAGTCGGTCTACCGACTTTTATTATTTTTCTCAAAATACTCCAAAACGACTCATCATTCCGGCAAACCGTGTCAGCCAGGTAAGTAAATATGAAATGGTGCCAGACGGGTTCTCAGGCCCTTACCAGAACTTTGTTTTCACTTTAACCAATAATAATCGTTTTCGGTTCACGCACAAAGACGAGCTATTGGATTACGATTGGTTTCTACCTATACCATGTGAGCGTAGCTTGTACTTTTGGCAAATTACAGTACATGTATGGCTATGACGTGTGCTTTATTTACATCGCTTTACATACACTGACTGTGTACGTAGTACGTACGTACGTACGGCCGCACAGCAGGTCGCCGGGCGCTAGCCAGGAGGTCGCTCCGCTCCCTCGCAGTGTCTCGCGCCAAACTCTCACTCAAGGTTGGCAGCCCTGTGACAGTCAGTTTCTGCATTGTATTCCAATTTATGGATTTTTTCCCTACAGCATATAATGAAGCATTTCATTCACTTGCTCCCTCTCATTAAAGAGGAAATCCACCCCAAAAATGAATAAACTTCAAAAGAAAGAGAAAAATATTCCCTACAGAACGATACAAAAAAAAAGAAAAAATATATATAAGATAAGAAATAAGGAAGATATGACATTTTGAAATCTCATATTTTTTCGGAAAACATTTCTTGACTAATTCTTATAAATATTTATGTCAGCAAGTCAATGTTGTCATGCTCTCACAATTTTTACTTTACATACAGAAATGACAAAAAAAAAACACCCTCCTATTCTAGCTATATAAATATAAAACTTGTCTTCAAACTACCCAAAATAAAGTCTGATATGGGAGCATGATTTTACTTGTCATTAGCTAAAAATTACTATTTTTATGAATTTCATATAGAACATACATGAAAAAATGTGAGAGTATGACATCATCAGTTTGCTCATTTGAATATTCATAAGGACTGATCAAAAAAAGTTTTCCCAAAAAAGTGAAATTTCAAAAAGTCACACACAAGTGTATCTTTCTTATTTCTTAAATTCAATTTTTTTGTAATCTTTATGTCATACAGGAAATATTTTTTCTCTTTCTTTGGAATATTTTTTTTTTTTTTTTTTTTTTTTTTGGGTGGATTTCTTCTTCAAGTTTCATAGGCAGGAATTCACTTTTCACTGTCATTGCTGCTAGGTTGGCCAAGCCTCCCACAAGCTATACGGTTGTTAAGGACAACTTCTGTGAACAAAGCATGCCTAAAATTTGAATACATTACTGAACTGGTCTATTGCCCTTCATCAACAAACAAGCACCGATTAGCATGGGCATGCTAATATACATACAATATACTAACAATCCTCAAGTTGGATTTGAACCGACAATTTCCTGATTGCTATGTACACAGGAGTGGTATCCACTATAGACTACAGAGCTTTCAGCTGACAGCTTGTGTGGTACTTGTCCTTACAGCAGCGGGTACAGCATAATTTATTCAAATTACTGAATGCTTGTACTTGTATCAAGTTGTTAATACAGCAACAGATTGACATGCCCTTCACGAACTGAAATGAGCACTGATTGTTCAGTGTTTCAGCAGCCAGAATACCGAAAAAGTATGAATATGACTAAAAATTATCTGTGATTAACCTCTAAAATGAAAGCTAAATTTAAAAAAGGGGAAAATATGATTTCTCTGTGTTTTTTTTTTTCAAGAAAACATTCCCTGCATTGTGATATCTACTCTATCTCCTATTCACCCATTGACAGATTGACATGCCCTTCACGAACTGAAATGAGCACTGATTGTTCAGTGTTTCAGCAGCCAGAATACCGAAAAAGTATGAATATGACTAAAAATTATCTGTGATTAACCTCTAAAATGAAAGCTAAATTTAAAAAAGGGGAAAATATGATTTCTCTGTGTTTTTTTTTTTTTCAAGAAAACATTCTCTGCATTGTGATATCTACTCTATCTGCTATTCACCCATACGATATTAACCCTTTCTATGCCATGGACTTTTGACAATGTGTACAATACTATGGGGGTTTCCTGTGCCGATCAGCACTCCTTTACACAAAGGGTTAAAGAAATTTGTTCTGCTGGTTGCACTATCCTTACAAATGGTTGGAACCAAGTACAACAAAGGTGTTCTAGTCTACCAGTTTGCAGGAAAAATCAATCATCCTAAATTTTACATTACACAGGCTCTAGTCACAGTCAATAACAAAATCATTTTCCCTTGCAGGTGTGTATACTCCACTGTTTGTATAATTTCAGAAGCTTAAGTAGGCCAGCTTAATACTGCAGTATCTGAATTCATGAATACCTCCCCTCCCTTGAGGGCATGTTGTAATAACAAGCTATTAAACATATTGTCGCTGGGGCGACAAGACCTCGTACCTAACATCCCTAAAAACATACAGCTGTATCTGTTCAATATGTTGTAGGAAACAAAAAAGTGAAGATGTCACATAATTCCTTTTCTTCTTCTTTCTTTTTTTCTCCTCCTAACCCTAAGACTAATAGCGCTATGAGCATCTTTTGATGGACTGTTGCGCTATAAAAGTATACACTATCATTATTATTATTATTATTATTATCTACAAAAAGTCAAATGTTCAGGAGAGCCAAAAAACATGGCGGCCAAAGCATTATAGCAAATGGGATAGCCTTTCATTTGACATGCTGTGGTGGCTTAATTTTTGCAGTAAGACAGTTGGGATTTGGCCAGGACATCACTTAACCCATTATTTGACCATTAATCTAAAAAACCAAATCACCAAAATTTCAGATGCAAGGTCTTATCACCCCAGCGACGATATATACTCCTGTTTCTAATTCTTGCACTTACATATTTGGAATCCAGTTTCCATGAATTAGTTGTTTCTATGTCAGGCAAGCCTTCTAGTTTACTATAAAACCTGAAATGTTTGTGTGCATTTTAATCTTGCAAATTTTGCAAGAGGCAAGATTCGCAAAATCAAAATGCATGTAAAAGTTGTTGTCTACACTATGACATGCCAGTTGAGTAGCAATTTGCAAAAATTTCACGCTGCAAAACAGGCCATTGGCTCCAATTCCCAAAAATTTCATGCCGCCAATACATCTTGCTTCACAGTACTCTAGACACTACATTTGCATATTTTCATGGGGGGGGGGGGTGCTGTAATATGTCTAATAATCTACATGTAGTTAATTCATGCACTGACATAGCAACACACCAGAATCATTGCATATAGGGTCTAAACCTTTGAATTGTCTTACAATCTTCCTTTTGGAAGCTCCCTTGGAAGTTATGGCCAACATAAGTTATTCTGTGTTTAAAAACTGAACAGGCCTATAGTGATAATACATAACAACAGATACAATATGCAAATCAGGGAAAGAGACTAAAGAAACTAGAAATGTCGCTTTGGCGACTGGTATGCCTCCGCCATAATGCATGATTTTCCCAATAGGTCTAGATAGTACATGTGGACAATGTGTGATTACATTTTCACAAAATTGGCAAAATATTGAAATGACAAGTTTGTCACAAATGTGTAGAATGTTCACCTTCCTTGACCTAGGTTTAATTGGATGAATAGGAGAGCATGTATCTAGGGATTTAAGGACTTTAACTTGACTTTGGCCCATTCATACATTTAGGCATTGAGTAATTTTCAAGGTACAGGTGTGGAGAAAAAGTGCAATTTCTGAATGGAATAGTAAATTGTTACCATTTTCATCTGGCCCTTGACCCTAGAATTCATAAGATAATCACTTTCAGGTAGAACATGCATAATATGTACAAAGTTTCAAGATAACTTGAGCCACTTCCGAGATATGGAGGAAAAAGTTAGTTCAGCACGTTCACTAGATCTCTGACCTTTTGACCTTTGATGAAAAAAGAAGAAAAAAAAAAACTTTCCAGAGAATTTCTATTAGGTTACACATGCATACACAACATGTAAAAAAAAATAACCCTGCTGGCATTGCATAAATATGAGGGAAATAGTAAAATTTTGAAGTGTTGCACTTGACCTTTGACCCCTGACCTTTGACCCCATGAACCCTACATTCTCTAGATAATCACTTCCAGTCAGTACATGTACATACTATGTTCCATGAAGATACCTTGAACAATTTTCCAAGGTACGTAGAAAAAAAAGAAGTTTTAATATTTTTACTTGACCTTTTGACCTTTGACCTTTGACCTCATGACCCAAACTTTCACCAGAGAATCTTAATTGGGTAATACATGTATACACTAAGTTTCAAGAAAATATCTTCAGGCATTCAATAGATATGGTGGAAATAGCAAAATTTTATGTATTTGACCCTGACCTTTGACCTTTGACCTTTGACCTCATGACCCAAACTTTCACCAGAGAATCTCAATTGGATAATACATGTATACACTAAGTTTCAAGAAAATATCTTCAGGCATTCAATAGATATGGTGGAAATAGTGAAATTTTATGTATTTGACCTTGACCTTTTGACCTTTGACCTTGAGCATGTGCACCCAAAAGTTGATAGGCACAACTTCACCCCCTAATACACATACATGCCAAGTTTCATTAGGATATCTCAACAGGTTTTGATAGTTACCTTGTCCACAAAATTCATTACAGACGGACGGAAGGACGGACGGACGGACGGACGGACGGACGGACGGACGGACGGAAGGACGGACGGACGGAAGGACGGACGGACGGACGACCCGAAAACATAATGCCTCCGGCACCACTTCGTGGCGGAGGCATAAAAAACTTAGTCAATTTCATGCAGGCCTATACCTGTATATCGAAGGTTGTCCTGAACAATGTTTTCTTGACACTGCAACAAATGATGCATGAAACCTGACTTCCATGCACTGGACTGCATTGAGTATACAGGTTCAGGTATAATGCAATAGCTTGTGACCAGGTCATGAGAAAAGTTATCTCTATGCAGTGTATCTGATTACTACAGTTTAATAAACCTTTGCATACATAGGCTACAGCGGGTTAACAAAGCACACACTGAGCTACCTCCTTTCCATGATGACATATCATGGTTGTCTTGTATCATTATGTATGCCAAATGCTACAACTGAATTACACAACTTAAGAACAAATTACACTGTGGAATTGTAAAATGAGAAAACATGACAAAATTTACCTGGTTCTGGGTCTGACTTCATGAGAGGTAGACTTGGTAAGTTAAGTCCAGTCATCTGTCTGCAATAGAAGACAAGGATGAGGGCATACAATGTATCAGCTGAAGAAGGGCGCAGGTGCACACATATGATATTTCAAATCAAACATGAATATATTCATAATCTTTTTGTACAGCCCATGTGCAGGTTTGGTAATGAAAATACTAGTACTATATCCAGGGCTGCCAACCTTGAGTGAGAGTGAGACACTGACGGAGTGAGTGACCAAATCTGATCGATCAAAGCAATGGTGGTGGTGGTGGGGAGGGGGGGTGTCAATTCCTTTGACAATTTTGCATTTTAAATGCATAGAGAGAGTGTGCATAGACAGAGTGTGCCTGTGGGAAAATCTCGAAAGTTTGGGCTTGGGCATATTGAAAGTTCTGATTATCAGGGATTTGGGGACATTTCTTGCTTAACTCCTGTTTGGGGGGTTCAGCATGAAAATTCTTGCAATCATCAGAGTGAGACAGTTCAAATTTGGTGGATTGCGTGAGTCTCACGCTAACTGCACAAGAGTTGGCAGCCCTGTGTACAGTACATCCATATATACCTGGTGAAGGATCTAATGTGAATGAGAGTTACGAAATACAGTGTACAGGTACATGTAGTTAAACCATTTGGAAATGAAGAGAAGTTAAAGAATAATAAAAAAAAAAGAACAACCCTAATGAATATCTCATGTTGACAGCTGGTAAACAACAATTATGGGTATTTGAATGACAAAGTGATTGTTATTTGCTTGCCAATCCCTCCCTCACACACACACACAACTGATATTAATTAACAAACTCATGAGACCATTAAATGAATAAAAGAGAAAGCAATGAAGACCCTTGTAAAATTTATCTTAAGAAATCATGGTTTCAACCATCTTTAATTGGCAACCATTAATTACTCTGGTTTTCACTCAGTATCAACACACAAACACATTGGTCATTCCTTCCTGGGTGACATACATAGTGTAGCAGCTATGGATGCACCTGTATGACTTGCTACACATTCAATATCAGCAGGTTCCCCCCCCCCCCCCCATCTCTATCCTTCCATATCGTGATAATGAGGAAAAAAGGGTCATGTACAGTAGTACCAACAGGCATGGGGGTCTGTAAATTTACTGAGATAAGCACAGAAATGTGATGATTATTCTGTGATTCTTATAGATAGTGCTGACAGTAAGCCTGGTATTTGGCAGTATCAGCATGAAAAAAAAAAAAAAATCTTAATACAATGTATCAGGGGAAAACAATGGAATATTCTTCCCCACGGCCAGGTGTTAATTAACAGATCATTAGCCGGGTTCACACGTACAAATTAGCGGGATGATGATCGCGATGCTCATCCCGAGTTTTTTTGCGAGCGTCCACACGTACCAAATTAGCAGGATAGCGATCGCGATCGGTATCCCGCTAAGTTGGCGAGCGTCTACACGTACCGAATTATCCCGCTTATTGCCGATAGAGATAACAGCAAAGCCTGCAAACTGGGTCACACAGCGCCCTTCTCTATCACCACCTGTGCGCACTTTCCTTTGTCCATTGTCTTTTACGCGTCATTGGTGTGGTTCGCGCGCTGGTGTTATTGTTCTCCAAAGAGGTGAAGGACCTCCTCGCAGAGGCCTTGCTGTTGTGATGTGCGCATTGCATGATGGGATATAAAAACTCGAGATTCTAATCCCGACCGTTCACACGTACCAGCGCGGGGCCAATTATCCCGCTAATTGACGAACCAGCGCAAGATTTCTTGGGATTAGCATCGCGATGCTTATCCCGCTAATTTTCGGGTTTTTTCTGTCCACACGTGCAAAAAACTCGGGATGACGATCGCGATGCAAATCTCGAGATTTGTATCCCGCTAATTGATGTACGTGTGAACCCGGCTATTGTGGTCACCCACTTTGCACTTGTGAGTTTATTCTTTGTTTGAACATGAATTCTATAAATTGTTGCGTCCAGCAAGCTCATTATGCTGCTTTCAAAAC
Source organism: Diadema setosum (assembly GCF_964275005.1). NCBI lineage: Eukaryota > Metazoa > Echinodermata > Echinoidea > Diadematoida > Diadematidae > Diadema > Diadema setosum. The sequence goes on along the minus strand of NC_092692.1, from coordinate 11,548,092 downwards.
GAGTGAAGTACCTACTGTAGTTAACTGAGAAAAAACAGAAAGGTCATTTGTACCGATGTTCACACAAGCTTCTAGTAAATTACGAACTGGCTTGTCTATAGGGAAGTATACTGATGAAAGGTATCAAAGCAGGGATGTAGAAAGAGTTCTACGGAGATTAAGTAAAGAGAATCTCTCCTTTGTACCCATGCCCTGTGCTGCATAGATGTTATGCGCTCCATTGCATAATGTTAATAAATTGCTTTTACAAAAGACAGCACTTCTGTATGTAGTATGCACCATTTCTTAAAAATCAACATTGGTCTTAATGAGTATTCAAGTTCGCTGTCCCTTTCAATACTTTCGGCAGCAATTATTTAGTGTGCAGAGAACAGAGCACACAAACAAAAACAATTTTAAAGGGATGGTACAGTATTGGTGGAGATGAGAATTGGGCTTTTAACTTTTTGCGAGATAACAAGAAAACACTTATGATAGTAGTGCAGAACATACCATTTTAACAGGAATTCAAAGTTTATTTGATGAAAATTGGGTTTGGAATGACTAAACCATCCAAAAACAAAGTAAAACAAAGCGATCGTAATAAATTGTGGGACCCACACTTTATTAGAATCGCTCTTTTGTGGATATCTCGCCATTGCAAAACCAATTTCCATCAAATAAACGTTGAATTCCTCAATAGAATTACATGCTCTTTCATATTTCATAAGAGGTTTCTCATTATTTCACCAAAAAATGTTAGAAACCTGAAATTAGGCATCAAAACTACACAATCCCTCTAAAGACTGTACTTCTTGAAGTGTATGATGCTACTCAACACACAGAAACATGATTAACCAATCACTTAATCAGAAAGATTTAACAATCAAGTGCTAAACCTAATGAACAAAATTATGTGCAAGATGATTTATTTAAAGCATCATAAACTTTATATAAGACTCTACCGTTCCTTTTTTTCAGTCCTGAGGTATTAATAAAAAGATTTGAAGAAGAACTGGAAGGATTTATTCCATATCATACTGCTACAAACTTCTAAGGGTACTTCAACACTTTCTCTGAAATATTTGTACAGCTTAGAATTTAAGTCAAGAACATTTGCTTTGGTACGTATGACAGTGGACCCATGTTATAACAAAGTCCTCGGGACAAGCAGTTTTCTTTCGTTATACTGAAATTTCGTTATATCTGGACAAGTAAACAACAGAAATACATACAGCCGATAATGTTGCAGTCTGAATTTTTGTTTGGTTGTAACTGGAGTTTCGTTATAACCGTTTTCGTTATAACGGGAGTGCACTGTACATCCATATCAAAACTCTGTGGAAGAGTGGCTAGGAGCATGGAACATCAAAACCAGAGAAATGCTACGCATTCAATTATCATGCTATAGAATATACGCACTATGTATGTAAATTTGCACAAATCTGCAGAGATTCCACCTCCTCTATCTAACACCTCCCTGATGTCATCTGAGAATATACAGTATGCTTGTGTGTGTGTGTGTGTGTGTGTGTGTATGCGTGCATGTAGGGATGTGTGTACTTTTAAATTAGTTTGTTATTACTTATTGTATTGCAATCTATTTTTCTCATGAAATGACTGAACATGTCCTCAATATGGGAATATGGTAGCATCTAAAAGAAGCATTCAATGAGATAACGTCATAATTTACAGTGTTTGTGATGAGAAAATTCACAGCACTAACAAGTTGTAGAAGGCCTTGATGCTTCTTGCGAGCAATTCAGAGACTGCTGTCTTTTCCATAGCAGTATCCTGGGAACAAGATCTAAAGAGACTGGAACTAGATGAGCATATGGCTTAATTGCAAACACAGATCATGAGAATTCTCTTTCAACTTGTCATGGGAGACCCAGAGTCACATTGGTTGTACATACATGATGACATTAATTTATGATATCCCATCCACACAGTCTTATTTTTTTTTTAACAATCTCTATCACCTCATGCCATTATCATTGTTTATAAATGTGATCTTGCATCTCGAAACCAATGAAAAGCAGCATGCCCTGATTTTAAGGGAGGACTCAAAACAGATGAAATGGGTTAACCCACAAGTATTCAATCTTGAGTTTTTTATATTTTCTGAAAGAGCAATTCTTCTCCTATGAGCATGATTCATAAGTTTGGGTTCATAAAAAAAAAAAGAATGAGAAATTGTGATTTTAGCAATTTTTCTAGAACACCTTTTTTTGTAGTATACAGTAGTGTGATTAGGTATGTCTTAGAGGCCCCTTTTCATTCCTTAAATATCCTTTACACACTCTTCACTTTCACCTCTCATCATGTTTGAAATGATGGTGCTGCTGCTTCCGGAAGAGACAGACCCCCATTTACAGTTCCCTGGTCATGTAGCACATGATCAGCGTATGGTTCTATGGAAACCAGTGGTTGCGCGTTTGTCCTCTCGAGAGGTGGGCAGTTTATCATGAGCAGGTATGTGCACTCCCCCACAAACAGCACAGGTCACAAGAAGTGTGTGCTGTGCTACTGTAGACTAACGCTAGGATTATATCTAGCACAAACTTACGCCAGACTACAACAACATGTGGCCCCAGACTCGTGCTTTGTGCCATGACCGTGTAAAGAGGTGACCCATCATCTGAGGTACACACAGCACAACCTCTTGGGGTTGTGCCATGTTTTGTGGGACTCTAAACAGGGTATTAGAGCTGTGGTGCTGAGATGGCTTCACCTGGCAGAGAATCCCATCGTAACTTCAGTGTATATTGAAACTCAGTACATTCTTTCCCAGTACACAATGCAACAATAGTTTCCCATATTTTCTGTGCACTTTTATGATTTCATTTCCAGTCTATTAGAATAGAAAAAAGTTATGGTTGACAAAGCTCTATCTATCTTCATGGATCCTTTGCATGAATCATGCTTCACATAATTATTTGGTAATCTATAGTAGATTTGAAGATGGACAGCAGCCCCCCCCCCCTTAACAAAGCACACTCACAACAAAACCACAAGAGATAATAACATAATTTACCTTGACAGCACTTCACTGAAGCTACTCAGCTATGACAATTTCACATGTGTACATGCTTGTACACACAGGTTTTGTTACCATGGTAACTGCAGTCAGTGTGACTAAACATTGTGACAAACCTTATTATGAGAAAGGACCTTGATGTACTTATACAGCAGAACATATGCCTCCTGTATCTCTCTACTCTTACACCTTATCTGTACAGTAGTGGCAGAATCAAACTATGTCATTTTCAACAACAACAAAAAACTGTCAATAAATAATGCTTCACCTTCAAAGACTGTGATATTCTCACACGGAAACAATGAGATGGTGATGCTCACAATAATCTGGTGATGTGAGTCAAACAAGGTTCAGGAAGTCTAGCTGATTAGATTTTTACAAACTTGAAATCTTGCCAAGGGCACCTGTAAGTCTCATGAGTTCAAGATTTCCTCGGATTGGCAATGGGGATGAGATGTCAAAGAGCATGCAATTTTAAGGGGTATCAAAAGTTTATTTGATGAAAATCGGTTTTTAAATGGCTGAGATTTATCCAAAAACAAGGTGAAACAAAGAGATCCTAATAAAAGGCGTGGCCTGTCGCCTTTTATTATTATCACCTTTTTTTGGATATCTCAGCCATTTGAAAACCAATTTTCATCAAATAAACATTGAATCCTTCTTAAAATTACATGCTCTTTCATATTTCATAAGAGGTTTTTCATTATCTCACTTAAGGAATGTTAAAACCTGAATCCCCACCTCAACCAGTACTGTACAGTCCCTTTAAACAAAATTCAACTGGCATTTCCTCATGTGGAAATGCATTTAAAAACTTGACAAGACAAGATTGTTAATAGCTTTGGTTGTATCACAAGCATTTCACAGTCAAAAGGAGATATTGCCATCACAGATCAAGATTCCCCATCCTGTGCAAAGCCAGGGGGAAACCCCACAACCATTATTACAAAATGAAAGGACTCTCATACAGTTTTGTTTACCTCCGCCAAGTTGTGTGCAAAATAACTAAAAAAGTTGTTAACGGCTTTACATGAAACCTACAGGAAAGGTTGAGAATGACACAGGTAACAGATGATTAAATTTTGGTAGTGAATTTTTTTTGGACTTTATGAAGGATTTTCTATATTTTGGCAGGTAGGGTCAATGAACTTGGGAGTTCAAGCTGCACATTTTTTTAGGTTTGTATACGTACACTAGAGTACCGGTACGTGCTCTAGTTTCTGCAAGGGCGAGGTGCGCCGTGCAACTGAAATTTATGACATCATACACCACAAGGCTTTGAACTATATTGGGAAATCAGGCGATTTTCAGCAGGTATGGGTGGAAATCACTGATCTCTATTGAAGAACAAGATCAGGGGTGGAAATGAGCTGCTTGGTAGAGGTCTGCTCTCTCAGAGTGCTTCTCTAGTTAAAGTATGGTGAACGAGAAAAAAAGGACGATATTCATAAACAAGGCGATTTATACATTCCTGGAAAGCTTAAGTCTCTAGGAATATGAATAATTAACTTTCAGAAGGTAAAAACGTCTCCAGAACGATAGAGAGATGGTGTTTTAAGACTCTTTTTAGACCACCAGAACCCGATCTCACAGCGAAAATTTTGTTGACCAAAATTATGACGTCATGAAATGTGCGCTGTGCTACCACTCCATCCACACAGTGGGCTCCGTCTATGGAGGGCCGTTGCGGACGTGGTTCGTTTGGGGCATATGTATGGACAGGCAGTGTGCCCGTTTCCATGTATGTCCCAAATGAGTTGTGTTATCGGCGGCCATCCATATCTGTCGCCTCTCAATCGCTTCTTCTACCGCTCCAACTTTGCCACTGTCACTATCAGTGTCATTGTCACTGTCATCACTCAATTCACTCTCGATGTCAAACTCAAAGTCTTTCCGTACACTATAAGGGAAATTTGGACGTTTTAATGTCTCAGCCGAGAAAGCAGAGGCGACTAAAGACAGGCCAGATACTGCATCCGCCCACCAAGAAATACGTGCTTTATGAATGGTGGCCTCGATGTCCCGCTGCACTCGTAAAGGGTTTTGTTCATTTCGTGACGTCATATTTTAGGGCTCGAAAGAGACAGCTGTTCCGGAGCTAATATCGGTGAAGCAAATCAGTCAGTTTTAACTCGCGATTTCTCAGTGGCGCGAATATCTTTTAATAAGTCACATTAATTATCTGTTTTAGGAGACATTTCCCTCTGCTTTGACACCTTTTTTAATATGATTTTCTTGATTTTGATGTCTCGTTCACCATACTTTAAGAAATGAAAGCCTTTGTATAGGACTCTCATTCAGTTTTGTTTACTGAGTGTGAGTTTCGACTTTAAAACTTGGCATTGTCTCCTCTGTCACATAAAACTCATGAAATTCATGAGCTTTAACATACAATAAATGTAAGAAGGTAAATACATTGTACAACATCCCTAACACCAAAGAGACTTACAATTGTATAATATTTAAACTATGATAAGTGCTTTCTACAACATGTATATCCATTTACTGGGCAGTGGAGTTGTAACAGTTTTTATTGTACCTCTTCTCCATTTCCAAAATGTGATGATTTTATCAATAAAACCTTCATAAAAACAAGAAAAAATAACCTTTGATTTCTGCATAGTTTACACAAACATTTTCACCACTAGGATGGCTCTAGATCCTTCAAGTGCATAAGTGAGTTGATGAATTTTTGTACATGAAGGAGAAATACACGTAGATTATTTTTTTCTAAGTCCACTTGGCATGTGTAGGAACTGATGTTACTGATGCACTCATGTTCAGAAGTTTTACATTCACTGTCAATAAGAATTCTAACATCTAAGATGTAAAATCCTTTTAACACATGATATTCAACATATTTGGGAATGATTGTTTCCAGTACTTGGTGAATCATTCTGCTGGTATTTTAAATCAACCTGCTTATGTCTGTATTCCTTGCAGCTTAGTTGGTATTCTTAAAACCTGGATGTACTACAATGAAAGAGAGATTTTCATGAGGGTTATATCTTGAATTGTGTTACTGCAAAACCTCTTATCCTTACATCTTGAATTACATGCTTAGAGAGCATTCATACTCAACTGGTCATATAATACTTTACAGAAAAGGTCATGACTAGTTTAGATGAATTCAACCATTTCAATGGCACAATATTTTGCAACTTACTGTAGAGCACTGAGTGGGTTGGACATGGGCTTCTTGAGTCCGTGCTGCAGCACTGCCTCAAACTGGGCGCAAAGGCACGACACTCTGCTGTCGGCATCGGTGGCGAGCTCCGACTTCCCTCCGAATCGCACCTGGCACTGCTTGACCGCATCCAGCAGGCGGTCAAGCAAGTTCTGCCGCTCTGCTGACACGGGTTGAGCCATTTCTTTCCTAGTGTCAAAATGAATTCAAAGTGATATCAGATATATTCTATAACATTAACGTTAAAAAGCCTGACCACTCATTACGCAAACAAATTTGCCAACTCATATATCATGAAGGGTATGGTATGCAATTACAGATGTATGTGAGATTAAAGGTGAAGTCCAGCTGATTTTCATGACTTCACATCATGTTGCAGGCTGCTACATAATTCTTTTTTCTTTTTTTACCACTTGCCCAGGCGGGTTAGCAGATTTTCAGAGACGCACTTGTGGCCTACAACAAAGTCACGGAGACATCTTCATGACTGAGAAGATGTCTCGCAGACAACTCAGAGACCATGACACATCCACAATATAGTAGGCATCTTGAAGACATCTCGGAGATGTTGCAGTGGCATTTCCGTGACTTTTTGGACGAATAAGTTATCTTGTTTGGGAACATCTCCAAAGTCACCCTTTTACAATAGTCACCTTCTTGCGGTGAGATCTAGAGTGCAAGCCATTTGTCTTTGGAGTCGCAAGAGTCACAGAGACTGATTAGTCCCAGCAGTCACTGCGATATCTCCTCCAGTGATACAGGCCCTTAGCATACTGTAAAACGAGAAATGTTCGCGTGCATTTTAATTTCATGAATTTTGCAATAGCCAAGATTCGGGGAATCAAAATGCCTGCGAAAGTTCTCATCTTCACTGTATGCATTGGATGTTAGAGGCAACTCGCGAAAATTTCATGTCACGAAAAAGGCCGTCGGCTCCAAGTAGCGAAAATTTCATGCTGCAAATTTATTGTGTTTTACAGTAGCCTACCCAGGTAGATCCTTTGACATCTGTATAATTAGCACAGCATAGCCCTATAATGTCTGATGATACCGGTAAATGTAAAACTGCAATTGTGTACTTACAACATCTCATGCTAGCACAAAGATAGAACAATATAGGTTCTACTAAAATCACTGGTCAAATGTTTGTTTCAATGTCGACAGTAGACCGTTTCCGTATTGTATAAATTCTGTCCATGCTTTAAGCCTTTATTCACAACACGAAGTTGCCTTAAATCAACAACCACAAAGCTTGCTGGAGGCTTGCCCTATCCAGCAACAACTTATTGAATTCCTGCCTGATAAAGGAACTCAAAGAAAGGGAAAGGTTAATGGTTCATTACTTGGCTGTAGGAAAAGAAACATTCATCATAAATTGTAATATTAAAAGCAAGACAGAAAAATACCCATGATTCGACCATGACGCCATCCAAAATTTGACCACCTGCTACTTGTGAGTAGGGTAACATCCCCAGTATTCGGTCACTTAAGCTTTTTTGCAATATTTTTCAAACTAAAATAATACATACATACATACATCATATCTACAGCAATGTATGTGAAATATATCAAATTTCTTTAATCTCAACTTTCATTTTTTAAATATCTCACAGAATTGCACAAAATCGCGAAATATTTGACCTTGAAAATTCCCCAGTATTCGGTCACGCGATGTGCGCGTTCAAAGTCAATGTGTGTTCAATGCAGCTGAAAAACGCGCGCGCGCGCTACCTTGTTGGCGCAAAATTGCATCGGGGAAGTTGCGGCGACCGTTGGTGACCGAATACTGGTGCCTCGGCACTTGCATTCAACCCATGTACATTGGGACACTGTAACGGCACGTACGGACATTTTGTTTTTCTTTTGCGTTTTTGAGGATACCATTACACTCCAAGCTTGCGATAAACGAAAAATCCCGCGAGAGAACGGCGTATTTCTCGATTTTTAGCGCTTTTTCGGCGACCCGTACTCTTAAAACTGGGCCTTATCCGCGCGCGCTTTTGGAAAGTAGCGCCGATTCTGCACTTTTGACGGTAAAATTTGGGATTTTGGATGGATTTTTGGAGGGGGCTAAGGGAGTTTCCTGTTGTGAATGAGTGTGCAAGTATGTGAATTAGTGTGATTTGCGTGTGTTGTGACAGTTGAACTTACTGGCTGGTGACTAGTGATAAGTGACCGAATACCGGTGCCTGACCGAATACTGGTGCCCTTACCCTACAGTTGTAGACAAACTAAGTTGTAAAACCTAACGTGTTATGCGTTTGTGTGCGGTTTGGCACGGGGAGGTCGAATCTTGGAATTTTTGATTGACAGTTTCTAATATAGGGTCTAAAGGAACGTGAAGGGAGTTCCAATGGATTGGCTTACACAATGTCCACAAATACACAATGACAATACAATGCTCACAACTTCAAAAGTCAGTGACAGTGTGTTGATGTTGTCTGTATCTGTATCATGTGTACGTAGGTAGACACGGCTTTAAAATGTCCCTTGCTGCTACAGTGCACTATCACCTGTATTCAAAATTGTTATGTTACAACTCACGACTGAGCAAAAGCAATCCCGTTCTAGCAATACAAAACGATGTGAGAGATCTGCTCCGGATGTAAACAACCTGGTGGGCAGCCGGCGGCCCGCTACTGATACTGTAATGACAATGTGTAAGTTGTACGCCGGGCCCGGGGCGGTGCGTACAAGATCAAACACATTACAAGACCATAGTCACGAATAAGTATTGTCATTTGAATCTCACACTGCACAGCAGCACAGACTCGAAAATTCACTTGCAATGTGATGGAACGATTTAAAATTTCGAGGCTTAGCGCCTCCTAGGTGTCACGGATCACATCCAATATGCCTCTCCAATCCAACCTTTTTATGTAAAATCAACGGAAATAGCCTCACACTTACCAGAGTCACTAATTCGCAAAATTTTGTTACTCCTTTCTCCACTACTCCACTCTGATAAACGTGTGCTCTCCGGATCCATCCATCCACCCAACACACGTCCACACACATACACACATAATAATATACATAGGCACATCACACAACCCGAAAGCAGAGTTGATACACCCCCATTCAACAATTTGTCCGGAACGAGCACCACCTACGGCGACTAGATAGACAGCTGTTCAGACATTGCGGTCGATTTTCCACGCATCACAGAAAAAAGAACAGTTCATTGCAGTTCAGTTCAATTAAAACAATCTTATTCAGTTCAGTTCAATTCAATTCAATTCAGTTCAATTCAATTCAATTCAATTCAATTCAATTCAATTCAATTCAATTCAATTCAATTCAACAATTCGATATTCAATTCAATTCAATTCAATAACATTCACATATCAGCATTATCTCATATGAACGTTATTTGCAATATTGTAGATTACTCATACTGTGTATCAATCACAAAACTGAAACAGATTTATGTACCCTGGTATACATAGAAATGTGGGCCTTACCAACACGAAAGCTTGCTCAACAATGTCCCAGAAAAAAAAAAAAATGCGACACGTAGGTATAAAGTGTATACATTTTTTAGAAGGAAGGAAGGAAGGAAGGGCTGTGAGACTCATGAGAAACCAGAGGAAAGTGGGGAGAGAAGAAAAACAGAGAGAGAGAGGGGGGGGGGGGGAGATGTTAATTAGGATATTAAATATTCGGAGGACGGTGTGCAAGTTTGGCGTTATTGAAATGATACACAATTGGCTGTAGAAGAAAAAACTACATTTGTGAGTTAAAATGGTACAGAGATGAGAATTGGGCTTTTAACTTTTTGCGAGATACCAAGAAAACACCGTATAGTACAGAGTATACCATTTTAAGAGGAATTCAAAGTTTATTTGTTGAAAATCGGGTTTGGAATGACAGACACATCCAAAAACAAAGTAAAACAAAGCGATCGTAATAAAGTGTGGTTCCCACACTTTAGAATTGCTCGTTTTTGGATATCTCAGCCATTTCAAAACTAATTTTCATCAATGTGAGTATAAACGCTGAATTCCTCATAGAATTACATGCTCTTTCATATTTCATAAGAGGTTTCTCATTATCTCACCAAAAATTTTAGAAACTGAAATTAGGTCTCAACCAAAACTATACGATCCCTTTAAAGGGATTTTCAGTTTCTAAAATTCGCAAAGTCACTAATTGCTTATAGTGACACTTAATCAATTCACTCCTGCTCCGTGTGATAGACAACATCTTTATTGAACATTGTATCTATATACAGGTCCTATTTCAATAACAACTTCAATTTCAAGTCTCATTTTTAGTCATTGGGAGACTCAGAGTTGATGACTTCAAAATTGAATGTGTGATGGGACTAACGTAACTGTTTCGTGTAAAGGGATGCTAAGATTCCCTTAACATCTTAATTATATTGGTTTAATTTTTGATGAAAAACTATTCCATTCTGCTGTCACGAGAAAAGTGGAATCTCTCTTTATAATCCACAATAAAGCCATTATGAGCAAGGGTCCTATGTAATACAATCATGAAAAGTTTTATCGCAATTGTAGGCCGGGCTGTATTAAAGTCCATTATCAGATAGAGTGAAAGAAAGAAAGGAAGAAGAAAAAAAAAAAAACCTTTCCAGACTCACTTATAACAATCATACAAATTAACGATAGATTCTTTAGGTTCTACTTAGAAATATCCTGTATTTTCTAATTCTCTTTGTTTCTTCAGCAGCTTTACAATCGCAAATATCTCAACTTCATGAGTGGAGTCGAGCCTAGCTCTTTTTACATTTAAAGTCTGAACATTCATATTAAGTTTAGTTTTCACATAGAGCTATGGTGAACAGCCTATCACAACCCAAGACTAAAAGTGTCTGGTATGCATGTGCATGAGTGTGGTGTGTGTGAACTTGTGTATATCAATATTGATGATTGCTTGTGCTTTCGGACTTTACGATGTGAAACAGAGTGGGGGTTCTCATGAGAAGCAATCAATACAGAAACTAAATGATTTTCATCATAACACTTTAAAGCAACGATTTTCCCCGGTATATAATCATAATTATAAAGTTTTCCTCATTTTAACTATACAGTATAACATTAGAAGCCCGAAGTCTTGGTATGCACTGTTGCTACATTTTCTTCCACATGCGGTATTTTCATTTATTCATTTATTTATTTATTTATTATTTATTTATTTATTTCTTTCTTTCTTTATTTATTCATTTATTTATGTATTTTTTAACGAGGTGTTGTTAACGTTATGTATAGGAAGTAACAATTTTTATGTTGGAATATCTTCAATGTTGATGTGTAATTTGATTGTATGATTTCATGCACTGGATTTTGTATTTATTGAACCACGTCGAAAACATTAAGTGCATGGGCGTCACGAGGGGGGGGGGGGTGCGTTATAGTGCGAACGCACCCTTCAGACCCTTTTTATAAAAGAATTTTACTTATCAACTATCATGATAATGCACGCACAGTTTACATCTCCATCGGGTCTCGGAGGGAGGTGGGGCACCCCCTCTCAGACCCCCCCCCCCACGCTCTCTCATGCGGGCTCGGTCCTAGCATGCGCGGGTACTTAAGAAGCTCCCCCCCCCCCTTTGTGTTTTGCTTGTTAGCTGATGAAACCCGGAAGTGGAACCAGAAAAATAAACGCACCCTTTTGAAAAAAGATGGTGACACCCCTGAAATAGCATATAGAATAGAGTCGAAAAAAAAAAATGAAAGCAGTTGATCGTTGTTCTTGTCGGCACAAAATAAACGACTTCCACCACACCCCCCCCCCCCAAAAAAAAAAAGAAAAAAAAGAAAAAAAGAGAGAACAAATGAGATGAGGAAGTAGCAGTGGCGGATCCAGAGGGGCATGCACCGGGCGCGCGCCTCTTGTATTTTTTGTTAAAACAACAAAGAAAAAGAAAAAAAAATGGAGGGGATGGGGCGTGCTCCCCTTCTTTATATTGTAGAGGCCACTCGGAATCACTGGATCCGCCCCTGCATGAATGCCAGTATTGTAAAGTGATGATGAAAGAACACTAATTATTTGCCGTGAGTAAGCTGAGGCCGAGACAGCGACGGACGAGATGGAGGGAGAGGAGAAAGAGAACTATAATTGAGGGTGAAAACATCATGGATGAGGAGGAAAAAAATGAGAGAATCTTTGAATTAAAAAGCAGAAGATGAGGAGGAGGGAAGAGAAATATCACTTGCGATAGATTTTGAGGAGAAGGAGCGAAAGGAGAAGAAGGATGAGAGGCTGAAAATGGGGAAAGCAGAAGTGTGCTGAAACTACTCCCGGTTTGTTATTCTGATAAAGTGCCCACTTGAACATTGTGCATGGAGTGTTAATACTATGGTCGACCTCTAACTAGCGTATGCTTAGGAACTGTCAATTTTTCCTGCTGCTGGACTATTTTTTTTTTATTTTTTTTTAAATTTAGCACTTAGACAAACATCATCTATACATTTAACAGAAAACAAACTACAGTTGGTATGTTGTGTATATGGGCTACTCCAATCCAAACAGCAGAATATAACAAATGAATGACTTTTTTTTTTTACAAGCAAATTAAATCCGCATTGCCTGAAAAGAGGCTATTAGTACAATACACTCTGCATTACGAAGGCGTTTCGTAATACGTACACCGTACTCTACTCTAACAATCGCATTCGCACGATAGCCGTATCTAATTATTCTAAATGTCGACACGAAGTACTGGAGGAGGAAGCTTGTCGTAATCAGGTAAGAAATCACTGCTGTATGTCTCCAAAATCACTTAAACTTGTCAGTGTTTGGGGTAAAGAGTCGGCATAAAATTTCCCAGTTTAACAGAACGATATCGGTAGTGGAGTGAAAGGTAAACAGCAGCGTACGGTTGCATAGCCTCGAGCTCGACATAGATAGCTCCATAGCCTGCCTGCCTGCCTAGCTAGCCTGGGTGCGTGTAGCCCGAGTCTAGCCCCGTGCTACACGGCGGACTCTATGCTTATGCCATGGTGTTTGGTGGGTTCTTTGCCTTTAACCTGATAGTAAATTTACATAATATTACCCCGAATATGCAGCCATAATGAATGGAAATGTAATCATGTAGAAATTCAGCAGATCGACTTATAATGCCGAAATAATAACAAAATGCACTCTCTTTACCACTAAAATTTATTGTTGAGTGAGCATGCCATAATGTAATTAATGGCCATGTTCCACATGGTATATTTACCAATAATCTTCGACTTCAGATGAGAAGTGGTGTAGGTAATAATTTGTTTGTTTTTGTATGTCTTTTTAAAGATGCAAAGATGGTATGAGTAGTTGAGCCATGCAACAAAGCTTCAATGAACATTTTACAGGTTGTCAATTTGCTGGTCACTGCTGCAGCTGGTCATCAGATGGTCATTTTGTCCAAATTGAGTTGATTTGGCTGTTCGCTGAATGGTGGATTTTTTTTTAGGTCACTTGTTACCATTTCATTTTAACCTTCAAGTTTGTGTTTCAGGGGTATTTTTCTTCTAAGAGTATGTGTCAAACTGATACCGCAGGTGAATTGGAACAGTCCCACTTCTTGGCATGTATATGGATACAGTTCAGCTGTCACATCCTATGTCAGATTTTAGTATTGAAGTTACCAAATGCACTTGTTGAATCTACCTCTGCAGACTGGTATTGTAGGAGATCTACAAGTGTGTATCGCCATGGATACAGGTCACGACAGGGATGACTCTCAAGGAGTGTCTATCAGGCAGTCTGAACTTTTGCCAAGTACCTCCGGCATACTTGAGGTAAGATTGATCGATAAGAAATTTGATCAAAAGAGAGAAAGAAAGAAAAAAAAACCCAACAACTTTATTTTGTTCTAATTCTAATTGAACACCTTATACTAGGTCTTTGGTTTATATAATATTCTGAGTGTTTATATAGAAACCAAACAGAAGTCTAAGCAGTTTCTCCAGGTTATCACCAACCAAACAATCATTCATGATGCTTCCCTGTTTTCTTTCTGTGGATGTTTTGCTGCGCCTCTCTCACTATTTATTTTGTTAAATTCTATTAATGAATTGAGATTGAGATTGAATGAGAAATTGAGATGTATTGGCTTTGAACTGGAAAAAAAAAATGCTCTGTGTAGGAAGTAGTGTCAAGAAACTGATGAAAAATTTTGGTCAACCAAACGGGTTGCAGCCCATTATTTGGAATTCTGACAAACCTGCATGGATTTTAAATGAGTGCCTAGTGTGCAAGTACACGTACTACTACTAGTAGTCATGCATCACTCCCTAAAGAGTCATCAAGAGCTTAGCGTTTGATTAAAACAAAATAATGATTGATAACAGAACTAAAAACTGCCCATGTTTAGGCATCATTCCATCCTGTAAGCACACTTGAAGAAAGTACCGGAACACAAGCTGTACTGGTAGTTGAAAATCTTGTCCAGTCCATGTCCACTTTATTAGCGAGAAAATGACTGGCAAAATTTCTGGTGACCGGGTTGAATAGAAAGATGTCCATCCGTGAAATACAGATGAGTAAACTTAACTGAAATTGGTACAGCGTAAAATCATGTACCGGTATTGCATGAAATTTTCTTGTTTCATAAGGAAGCTAACTTGACGTGTGATATATGTAGTAGTGCTACACTTATTGTTAATTCTGGTTTGGTCCATAAATGGCATGCTGCAATATCATCTTGCCACAAATAACACTGTGATAGCTGAGCCAAGAAACTTATTAACCCTTAATGTGCTGTGAGTGTTGATAGGCACTGAAAACCCCATAGCCTTGTACACAGTGTTCAAAGTTCCTGACACAGAAAGAGTTGTCTGGTTGCATTCTACATTGCGATCTTGAATTTCAGAATGAATCTGTGGCTAATGACTCTTCCACAAATGGCGGCGCGAATGACACCGAGACACAAGGTGCCACAGAGACCGTCAACAAGAAGGCAAAAGGTGCCAGTATCTTCCACGTCGACACCAGTAGGATCCACGCGGTGCCGGTCTCGGAGCAGGCCAGCGAGCTGCAGGACTTGGGAGTGAGCGTCTTCAACCAGGATGAGTTTGAGCAGGGTGTCCTGGCCCAGGTGGACCAGGCCATTTGTGCCGAGGAGGCACAGCTCACCCGGCGGAGGGATGAGAAGGAGCTCCAAACGGTACAGGAAAGCATCAGGTAAGGAAAAGTCAGCCCTGTGCACTGGTATTTGATTCTCCAAGACTACCTATCACAGAAGCAATGATGAATCTACAACTACTGCAAATAGCATTCTGCTGTGTTCTTGTTTTACTAAACAGTTTTGAATGAGATCAGTGATTCTTAATTTTTTATGAAGCAAAGCAGATCAATGCATGTGAATTACAGTTATATTTTTGTTTTATCACTGCTTGAAATATGAGTGTGTAACAAGTTTATAAGGATTAGTGCCAAGCCTGTATACATTAGTTATATGTGTCACAGTTGCACAGTCACCTTCCATGCTGAGAGGCGCGGCCCTTTTTTGATAAATATTGTACCTGCAATAGAATCTGTTAATCAATGCAAATATATAAATTAGTCAATCATTCTTTGTTCATGTTTTCTTCCTGCTAGTGTGGGGGAGGTTGGAAGGGTCCGTAGACTACCTAAGGATTGGTCATAATGATTTTCCATGTTTCAGAGTCGTGTTGTCATGCATATCATGTTTAAAAGTGAGTATGATTTGATTTGACAGAACTTGCCAGCAAGAGTTGAAACAGCTGCAGAAGGCTCAAGCCAACATCCGCATCCCGGCAGGATCGTCTGGCAGCAGCCGGGAGGTGCAACGCAAGCTGCAGACCATCAAGAAACAGACAGAAAACAAGGTGACTGTCCTGTAGATTTTCCGTGATGCTCATCTGAGCCATGCTGCACAATGGCTTTCCAATGTGATGAGATCAAGAAAAGTGAATGCAAGATAATATATTTGAAGAGTACCCGTGGCAGAAATACTCCTCTATCAGCATGTATGTGTTGTAGTGTCTTTCATAGTGTTCCTTCTTTTTTTGTTTGCTACAGATGTACTTAAAAAAGCAGTACCTTGATACTGATGAATGGCTTGAATTTGGTGCTTTTTATTGTTCTATCACCGAAGTATAATTGTTCTCGCTCTTTAATGTGTGTAATCTTTGTTTCTCTCCATTTTGCAGACCAAACAATTAAAACGTTTGAAGGCCAAACGTAAATATCTGGCAAAACCTCTGCTGGGTGATATTGAAGGTGCTGACTTTGGAGACCTATCTGATGAAGGTAATCGATTACATCTGTTTGTGGAAGGGGAATTTTCTCTGATGAGTTGCATAGTTATTTCCTACTTGTCTTGCAAAATGTAAATCTGTCATGTAGAACCTCTAAGACACACAATAAGAAGTTTACAACTGCAGCTTATTGTGTTAATGGCAACAATTAATTCAGTGCTTATTTACGTCGATGCATTTGTCAATCAGTTGCAATGAAAGCATCTCGACGAAAGAATTTCGTGAATGTGAACAATTCAGTGTGTTGTATTGGCATACAAATGTAGTTACGGACAAAATATGTTGATTCCCAGTGACTGCAATATGTGTCACTGTTTGAAAATTTGTGGTCAGTGTTTTTTCAGTTATCTTCTGAAATGTATTTTTATGTCAATGTGTGTGCATTGTGTATTTATGTACAATTAATTTGTGTATTGTACATGTCCAAATGTGTTTGTGTGTTTGTCTTTTTGTTATGAGAGACAGCTGTGAAAATGTTTGTGCAAATATAGCCTTTATGAGTAATCATCATGACCATAATCATACATAATTTGCTCTCTCTAGGAGGAGCCGAAGGAGGCTCAGCTTCAGTGTATGAGAAACTTCTCAGTGGAGGCGCGTCAAGTGATGCCACCCCTGGCCCAAGCCGCGCCAGGGAGACGGAGCACGAACGCCTCGTCCGACTCGGAGAAATGACCCCATTTGGGACCTCCCTCACCCTCAGTGAATCATCCGAGAAACCAAAGTCCAAGACAATAAAGCCGACAATAATCACCGACTTCGAGAAGTTTCTCGGGGAGAAGAACGTGGAGCTTTACAAGAAGCATAAGATGGCATCCAAGTGGAAA
This sequence comes from Diadema setosum, assembly GCF_964275005.1. Taxonomy (NCBI): domain Eukaryota; kingdom Metazoa; phylum Echinodermata; class Echinoidea; order Diadematoida; family Diadematidae; genus Diadema; species Diadema setosum. The sequence goes on along the minus strand of NC_092692.1, from coordinate 11,530,827 downwards.
GGGTCGTCCAAGTCCAAGTCGAAGGGTTCATCATCGGGCAATAACAATGGAAGCCTGCTTCACAGTCTACTGACCCCCAAGGTGGAACCGCCAAGCGGAGAAGTGGTGCAAGGTTCGAGTGAGAGCAAAAGGAGGGATGTGGATCGCTCCGGGGACGGAGTGACCAAGGATGCGAAGAAGACCGAGAGGAAGCGGTTGGAGTTTGAACCCAAGCACTACAAGAAGGTGAAGAAGAAGTGGGACAGAGGGGCGTCAGCCTCGCAGAGGAAAGCAGCAATGGCCAGGGACCTGACGGAGAACTGGGACAGCGATGCGGAAATGTTCGACGATGGAGATGAGGAGTACATCCCTGACAGAGACTCTGAGGATGAGGCTTACTTTGACGACGATGTCGACTCAGGTTAGACATTTCAGTTGCTTTTTTTTTTCTCTGATGGTAAATCAGTTTGTTCTTTCATTAGGTGTTGAAAAAAAAAAGAAGAAGCAGGATGCAGTGTTCTGGTTTACAAAGTTTTACCTGGAGGAAATTGAAAGTAAACATCTGTAGATATTGCAGTCTGACATCAGATACTTGTGCTGAGATGAAGTCATCGGTAAGTTTTGAGAGATGGGAATCAAAGGATGGTACAATATTTGCTGGAGAGTTGCATGGTAAGGGAATCATGTGTTTAAAGTTTTTGGAGAATCAAGCTGCCAAAAAAAAAGGATGCCTTTATACCAATCACAATAATGATAGTGAATCATGTGCCATTCTGTGACACCGTTAGTGGCATACTACTTGCCATTCCATGACAAAGGGAAGCAACTCTGAATTTGATCAAAACCATTTTTTTCTTGATTGAGGGTATTTTTGTATGCTCTACATGATGGTGAAGAAATTGAGGTCACATGACCCATAATTTCCAACGTATAGACATCAGAAGGTAGCAACACTACACATTTTATTCATTCATTCATTCATTTATTTGCATATCAAAACATAACATTTACAAATATCAAAACACAATTGCCTTGGTACATTTATACATTTTGAATGGAGGGATCATAGAAAGCACACATGAGGCTTGTTGGAAATGATCCCCTACAAACAATTATTAATACATTTCAACTAAACAATCATCATACAAATTCAATTGATAAAACAGAGGTTGAAGATACAATGAAAAGAGAAGAAAAGAGGCAGAGGTGGAAACAATGCATACTTATACTTATACTTACAGTTTCAGATACATTTCGTCAAAAATATATATTTTTTAATAAAGCCTTTTAAATTGACGTAAAGTCTTACTACTCTTGACTGTTGGAGGAAGAGTATTCCAAAGAATAGGGCCATGGTAAAATATGGAGGTAAATCCGGTTTAATGGTGTGTGTATATTTTGGGCATTCCTGGTATTATGATTGTGAATGGAAAAATTCAAAGTGAACTGGTTGTGAAATACTTCAGAAAGAACATTGTTGGAAACTTTAAACATAAATCATAAAAACTTATCATAAAACAATAATATTTTTCTTCATTTACCAAGAAACTCATTCCACAGAGGTGCTTCCTTTTGTCATGGAATGACACTATGAACTTATCTGGACTCTAGAAAACAGTTGTCTTTCTGTAATCTCTGTGATGCAGAGGAGGAGCAAGCACCAGGCAGACGATTTGCCCGACCCAAGAAGAGGAAGCTAGTAGAAGCAGTCCAGGACGGAACCATCACCAGTCTCAGCGATCTGAAGAGGCGGGCTCGGATACGGTCCAAAAGAGCCTGGGAGTCAAGACAGGGCAAGGTCCAAGATGATTCCTCGCAAGTAAGAATCACGGAAAAGACGAGATTGCAAGTGAAAAGTGAAGTTGTGGACTTCTCTGAGAAACACTTCATAAATAATATGTCTCAGAACCACACACAGGATGGCATCGTGCAGTTGCTTTACGTATAATTTTGACACCAATTGCTATGATATGAAACGACATTTCATTTAATGCGGGTGTAAGTGTTTGTTTCTCTGTGTGTGCTTGACGTGTACTATTATGTCTGTTTGTGTAAGTATTAATTCATGGATGTATATTTATATGTATCTACCAATATGCCATGGACATCTGGGCCCCATTTCATAAAAGATGTTAGGATGGCAACTCTTGGTGGAATGACAACTTCCAATAGCAACAGCCAATCAGTAAGCTAGATTCTTGTCATTACTATGACAATTGTCATTCCAGCTAGAGTTGCTATCATATCAACTTTTTATGAAATGGGCCCCAGGATACCTGTTTTTAGAAAATTTGCCAAAACCATTGCCCCATGTAGTATGACTGCAGGGAAAGAGATGGCACGTACTTTACGTTGCATCACGCGGAGCAGCTCACAATGGTTGCTTGGACCTGCATTCTGATTCCAATAATCCCTTGGTTTGCCTCTGTACACAGGAGCAGTATGCCAGACGGCTGAAGGAACACAAGAGGAGAGAGCTGAGAGAGAAGGAAGCCAAGATGGTGAAGAGAGAGAGACTGGGAGATGGTGAAGGGGATGGAGACTCTGGCAGCATGTCAGACTCCGACGAGGAGGATGTCGACCTTGACGGAGGATTCAAGATCCCTGCCAGAATCTGGAAGCGGTTGTACAGGTTTGACGTTACACATATTTCTCCCCATTCCCTTAAGTTGAGTCTAGTTTGTTATGTTTGTTTCCCATGTGAGCTGCTGCTACATGAGAGCTTGAGTACTCTTTGTAAGTCTGATGAGCTAGGCAATGACAAATTAATGTTTATTGTGTTATGAAACAATATATTACATGTCCACATTGCAATGAAATATGTAATGTTTATTGTGTTATGGAACAATATATTGCATGTCCACACTGCAAAGAAGTATAAGCACATGGTATACATGCATATAGCATACTGAAATGCTGTGCATGAAACTGATTTGTTAGAGTCATTCATGATGTACAGTAGTTTCTTGTTTGAAAGTTAAAAACCCTGTTTATGACATCGTGTTTCAAATTATAGTTACATGGAAGTGGTTTCCACTCTAAAAGACACTATGCTAATAGTTAAAAATTAGGTATGTGCAAGCTGAAGGTTGTAGTTCAAATGTATGTTGCTGTGTGATGACAGGTACCAGAAGATTGGAGTGAAGTGGCTGTGGGAGCTACATCGCCAGAAGGCAGGAGGCATCATCGGAGACGAGATGGGCCTGGGAAAAACCATCCAAATGATCGCCTTCTTGGCTGGACTGAGGACCAGCCGTCTTCTCAACAAGGGCTTCAGGTACGCTCTCCCCTTCTCCTATGTGTATATGGTTCATTAAATAATGTCATATTCTTAATTTGTGCTTCCCTCCTTCAGAAGTTCTGTAATATGTAGTAACCATGCAAGTCACAGCTTCGTATCTGATATCTTTCTTAATTTCATCGTTTCTACATCATCTTCCTGATAGGGTATAGAATTGTTTGGCAATTGATGTGATATACTTTTGTACCATAATTTCATCAGTATTATAATGACTGTGTTACAGTTTACAAACAGAGGGCTGAAAGTCAGTCAGCCACGCCAGAGTGACACCTGGGCTCGGACGAGATGTGTGTGACTTTTGTGTGATTCTCCCTATGCCTCATGGTGGCATGCACCCACCAATACATGAGAATGAAGGAGTTGTAAGAGCTGCATGACTACATTTTTATTAAAGTTCCCCCCCCCATAACATATTCCTCGTGTGCCTATATTTTAAACTTGCCATAGTAATGCTTGGCAAAAGAAATAAAAATGAAGAAGAAGAATGGAGAGAAACACTCATGAAGGTTATATCTGTGAAAGAGGAGTAATCATTAATGCTGGGAAAAGACACCCAAATACTGAGGAACATAGGTGGGTAGAATATAAATAGATGGATGGATAGATAATTGATAGGTACGTGTAGACGGAGAATAAGAGATAGACAGAGTCAGTGGTAGAGATAAGGTCAAGGTGTAAAAAGAGTGAAATAATGTGTATTTCCTGTGCTTGCAGCTATCGAGGTCTTGGTCCAGTCCTGATAGTCTGTCCAGCTACCGTCCTCCACCAGTGGGTGAAGGAGTTCCATACCTGGTATCCTGAGATGAGGGTGGCAGTGCTCCATGAGTCAGGGTCCTTCTCGGGCAAGAAGAAGGTGAGTTTATACTGGTGGCAGTCTCGCTCCATTACTGTATACACTATAATTTTCGCGTACATAAATTTTCGCGAATTGCTGCAGTCACACATTTTCGCGAGTGGTTAAATTCGCGATTGGGGGACCAGAGAAAATATGAAGTGGCAAAGTGTGAATTTTCAACTTGTTACTAGGCCACTAGCAAATAAGAATGATACTAGTTATACACTGCATGAAAAAAAACTTACCAAACTCTGCGAACTAGTAAGTTAGAATTCAACATTTATGATTTTTGAAGTGGTCAAGTCCATCGTGCTAGATTTCTGACGAGTGGTACGAGGGGTACGAGTAAATTCAGCGGCAACCAGCTGCTGGAACATACGAAGCCCCGGCCCCTAAAGTTGTAAAGACGTAGCGGCATGCAAACGCAAGAGCTAGTACTAGTACATGTAATCAAGGGTGACACGCCGCGCGTTTATAACTTTGTGGCTCAATGGATTGGCTCTCTACAGTATTCGTAAGTAGACGTGGACGTGCTATATGTACGTAAACAAGCTTAGCCAGTATGGTCTGTTCGGTGAGCCGTGACATGGTACACTAGTACTGAAATGTTCGTATCATCAAGGAAATGGATTCATTTTGGAAGGTAATATTTTCGCATGTTGTTACGCGAATAGCTCCCGACTCGCGAAATTCGCAAAAATAAAACCCCCGCGAAATATATAGCGTATACAGTAACATGTGGGCTATATGCTCTAGTCATAATCATGCAAACCTTTCCAGTATCTTAATCCTAATCATTTGTCATGCACCAGGACAAGACTGAACAGCTATTGAAATGCAGTAGTCTATGGTATGTTTAGTTAAAATAAAGAGTTTGGGTGTTTCGTAAGAAGGATGCAGATTCTGCTGTATTGGGTAACACTTACGTACTGTACTTAAAATGACTTGTTCATATAAGCTGGATCTTAAAGGTTATTTTGCACTTGCCAGAACAGTTTTGTCAACAATGCTTTCCTCCTTGTGTTTTTCCCGATCTCCCTCCTATTCCTCCTTCTCTTCTGTATTTTCTTTCTTCAGTGGAGAAATGGTTTTGTATTTTTCTTGTTGTTGACATTTAGTAAATTAGCCAGAACAGTAGGGTACTGAAGGAGACCAGTGCACGTTCTTAATACTTTGTACGACCTCTGTCATCCCTGCACCAGGAATATCTTGTTCGTGACATGGTCAAAGGTCACGGTGTCCTGATCACCTCCTTCTCCAACGTGCGTCTTCGCCAGGAGCTCCTGCTCCACTTCAACTGGCACTACGTCATCCTGGACGAGGGCCATAAGATCCGTAACCCTGATGCTGAGATCACCCTGGCTTGCAAACAGGTCTGTTGTCAATGTATTTTTTTTTTTTTGTAATACCTAGTAGCGTAAGGTGTTGTGATGATGATGTGGATCTATTACAGGAGTTGACTTTCATTCTGACTGATGCCTGTGGACGTAGAAGAAGATGCATTGCAGTGAAGATACCTTGAGGAGAATGACTGCAATCATTTGTCTTCATTGTGCTTCCAAGTAGCACAGTACCCACACTGATAGGTTAACGTGGGACTACGTTCACATTATGTGCCACAAACAGCTTTTGAAATCACAGTGTGGTAATCTATACAGTTTAAACATTTGTGATAAAATTTGATGGGTGCTGTTTTCAAATACAAAGGAAAACGCTGTTATTCGTCTGTAGATGGTCTTATTCGTTGACCAGTGATACTGAAACCATTGAAGATTTTGCTTCAATTGTAGAGGTATGTATACCTAGGTATGCAGAGTCTTTTCATGGTCAGAATCACTTAAATAATGCTGGAAGCTCTAAAGTGATCTTGCAAACATTTTAGCTCATTCAAAAACAATAATGATAATGGATCTGTCTTTGTATTTAGAACCATAGAAACTGATGGATTTAGTCTCTTTGTGAATCTTCTGTGCTCACACAGTTCCGCACCCCACACCGCCTCATCCTGACTGGGTCCCCAATGCAGAACAACCTGCGAGAGCTATGGTCCCTGATCGACTTTGTCTTCCCAGGCAAGTTGGGCACGTTGCCGGTGTTCATGCAGCAATTCTCTGTTCCCATCATCCAGGGGGGCTATGCCAATGCTTCCAAGGTTCAGGTGAGATAATTGATCCTGGGACCGATAGTAACGACATCATCTGCTGAGAGATGATGGCAGAACACTCTGTGAGATGAGCGACATATGATGACATAAATGGTATCCCAGGGTACCAAATAAAAATCAGCCATTTTGTTGAATTATTTATTTTTTTTAAAAAGGTTGTACCCTGGGTGCCAAAAAGAGGAAATTATTTTGGTGCTGGAGCTAGCGCGCGCTACCCACTGCACTGCACTGCACTAATTAAGCACACGCTAGTGGTATCGCAGCTTCCATGCACGCATAGTATAACATGCAGTGGCATGGGAATGCTATGTACACGCACACACAGTGCATGCATTTTTCTCTGGCTGTCCTCGAGTGGACGTGAGGTGGCGCTACACAACGCGGTTACCCGGGGTAACGCGTGATGCATCATATATATTTATGTGTTAGTGCCACAGACTTTATGCAGAACTGTGCCATTCTGTGACATCTCGATTTATGTGATTTTATTATTTTGTTTTGTTTCCTTCCTTTATCTTAATGCTCAGAAATTGTCTTTAGCTGAGAACCAGGAAGGCATTTTAAGATTTCTGTAGTGTATTTATATTTCTGGATGTTTTCATTTTTGCAAATTTCATGAGATGACTGATATTCTGAAAATTAGATACCGGGTATGTGTAGAAACAAAACACAGTGAAGCCTAGCTGCCACTCAAGGGAGATGAAGAAATAGTCATTATAGATAGGTGGTCGCTGTAGACAGGGTCTGTAACATGGCTTTCCTCTGGGGATTTTGCTAGAGACAGATGGCCGCTAAGGCAGGTTTTACTGTATTGTCTCCCATAACACAAATACAAATGCCGTATATTGCTTCCCTGGTGGGAATTCACTAACTTTTCTCCTGAAAAGGGATAATACATATTTTCACTTATTCCCATTGCTTCTTGATTGTGAATTCAAACACTTATGTCCACAATCATCTTACCACAATCATTGCAATTTGTGAAATATACTGGCAAAAAACACAAACAATAATAATAATAATGATGATGATGATGATGATGATGATGATGATGATAATATCATTATCATCATCATCATCATCATCATCATCATCATCATCATCATTATTATTATTATTATTATCATTATTATTATTCTAATTTTGTGTACTGTGTTGTCATGACATGATCTCCAGGTGCAAACAGCCTACAAGTGTGCCTGCATCCTGCGTGACACCATCAGCCCCTACCTGCTGCGCCGGCTGAAGGCTGACGTGCGCCAGTCCCTCCAGCTGCCCTCCAAGAACGAGCAGGTGCTGTTCTGCCACCTGACAGAGGACCAAACCCAGGTCTATGAGGACTATCTTGCCTCCAAGGAGTGCAACCTCATCCTGAGGGGCGAGTACCAGGTGAGAATCCCTAGATAGAGTTCCAAGACCTGTGGATTGTGTAGTGTGCTCTCAATGCTGATATACAAGGTTCAAGCCCCGACAATGTTGTCTTCCAAGTGAGCAAGACATCTGGGTCTTGATTTGTAAAACTTGTTTTCAGTAACAACTGCCACATTTCTATGACAAATTTGCTGTCAGCCAATCAGATGCAAGAGTTTCAGTAGCTTATAACAACTATCGTAACTTGTTATTGGTAACAAGTTTTATGAAACGGGGGCCCTGGTCCATAGTGCTTCTCTGTGCCCAGGTGTATAGATTGGTACTTAGTAGGAATCTGTATGCAATTGTGGATGGATTAAGTGTGTGTGCCTCTATGTCTCAAATACCAGAGCATACTCAAAATTTGTGGCTATCTGCTGTTGTGTACTTGCAGGTCTTTGCTGGCCTCATCACCTTGCGTAAGATCTGCAACCACCCCGACCTTGTCTCGGGTGGACCCAAGATATATTCCCATCAGAATCTCGCTGACGATGATCTGACGGAAGACCAGCGGTTTGGTTACTGGAAGCGGTCCGGCAAAATGATTGTGGTGGAGTCGCTCCTCAAACTCTGGAAGAAACAGAATCATAGAGTGCTCCTCTTCTCTCAGAGCAAGCAGGTACAGCAGCTAGTCTCATTTCAGACCTCAAGATACACCTGAAATCCTGCATGGACAGTGAAAGAGATATCATAGTAGATGCTTTCTTTTTTATACCCTTTTATGTGTCCAAGCAATTGGCTGTATTACATGCCACACTTGTTTATCAGCATTATGTTAATTCCTCCAAGCTTGACCTAAGTGCCAGTTAGCCAGCCAGCCCATTCTTGTGTAACAATTTGCATCAGTCAAACAACAAGGCCATATGAAACAATAGGGATAAAGGGGCTCAGGTAAGCTCTTTTCCCCAGCTCAGACATCCTTGTGAATGAAAAAACTTCAGTGGGTATGCCATTGGCAAATAATGCACAGTAAGGATTGAATACATATTGTTGTATAAATATATAACATATTGTTGGAGGTATATAGCTAAGAATTATGTACACATGACCTTGTAACATCCAGCTTTCCCATATACTGTTTAAATTGCAAATTTCAAATGTATACATGCATGTTCAAAAGGGAAAATTACAGTCCCTTTATTGTTGTCACTTGTCGTGTGTGATTCCTACTTTGTCCAACAGAAATCAAGACCATGTTCAATTCTGACAGTAGTGTTTGTTTTACCAAAATGATTCTTTGCCCGATAATATTGAGGTATCATATGTATTTGTGATAATTTTTGATATTTTGTAATTTCATTTGTATAAGTGATTGATTTGTCTTCCTTGTGAGAAGAGAAAGAGGAAAGGAATGAAAACAGTGAGATTGCCCCTTGATATAGACCGTTAACAACTTTTAACAACTTTTCTGCCAACATTTTGACTATACATTAGCCTCGGAGAGTGAAGGGTCCATTATTTGCACATGTGATTTGTCCCTAGTCTGTAAAAAAAAGTACTGAAGTAGTTATTTACCAATTGTTTTCGAAGGATCTGGTCCACATTTACTGTATACAAAGCTGTTTTCGTATTTGTTGCTGTCAGTTATATGCAATATTTTCATTTGAAAAAGAAGAAAGAAATTGTGTTATGAGAATTACCTTGTATACGTCTTTGATCTCTGAGAGTGCATGATGACAAAGTGTGTGTGCGTGCATGGTATTATTTTATAAAATATGTGGCTTCTTTGCTATTGATATAATGCCTCTGTATCAGATTATTTTCAGACCTATGGGTTGACAAGTTCCCTATCATCATGTTATAATTGCATTTTTTTTTTCTTTTGCAATAGATGCTGGACATTATGGAAGACTATGTCAAGGACTACTATACATACATGAGAATGGATGGGACCACATCAATAGGGTCCAGACAGCCATTAATCAACAAGTTCAACTCAGTAAGTGTGGTTTCCTACCAATACTTTCCTGCTAATACTAAGGAACAAACATAATCATTGCGTGAGTTTTCGTTAAGATGTGTGCAGTTCACAACTTTTGCCATACGTATGATATGATCCAATATTATAGTCTTGGAATTTATTTTGTATGCTTTCTTCTTCTTTTAGGAGGCTGTGTAGAGTGTGTTGTAACTTTCTTTGAACTACTTGTGACAACTTGTTAAAAGCATAATTTACCATTTTTCAGATGAAATAAAAACCCAGCATTAGTGTTTTAAAATTGTTCTAAAATGTGAGTTAGGGATAGAGACAACCACTGTAAAAATTTGAATCAGTAAAATCGATGTTAAATATTGTTAGATATACAAAATATGAACAATAGTTGTAATAAAAATGTTTCCAGACTAAACCATCTACAATTATGGTTTATTGAGAAAAATACTGATATCTCCTTATATTTTAGGCTTTATTGCGAAGATTTTGTATGGTAGGATGTTTTGTGGTACAACAGACCTACACATATGCATCATATGTGATATCTTGAACATCTTTTAAATCACTGCTCCCAAAGGTCAACAGGACCTTTTACTGTTTCTATTGTTGACTGAATAACTTACGCTGTACTGGAATAAAAACAGAAATTTCAATGCACAACTGCAGAGTCACATCAAAGGTAGGAATATTTTAATCGCACACTGAAATGACAGCATTGTAATGGGGACTGTGTGCTCTTGTGTGGTGGTATTGTAAGATTTCTCTATGAATGCTTTATAGGGCTCTGTAAACATTGCCATTGATGTGGACATACATTATTGTAACACAGAATAGTGTGAGTTGAGGGTATGTTAAGAGGAGCTCGTAGACTCGCCACAGCCAAATCAGATGTGCTTTATTAATCAATTTGGAGTGGAAATTTGAATTCAAACCCCACCCCCCCCAAAAAAAAAAAATAAATAAATAAAAAAGTGTAGTGAGGTTTATGGCAACAAACTAAAGACAATGAGTAAATCAAAGGACTTAAACCTTGTCACCTAGGACCCCAACATCTTCCTGTTCTTGCTGACGACTCGAGTCGGGGGACTCGGGGTCAACCTGACCGGAGCCAACAGGGTGGTCATATTTGATCCAGACTGGAATCCCAGCACGGACACCCAGGCGCGGGAGCGGTCGTGGAGGATCGGCCAGAAGAGACAGGTCACGATCTACAGGCTGCTGACGGCCGGCACCATCGAGGAGAAAATCTACCACAGGTACGGAGCAGAAGGCATTGGGTCGTAGATATAGAATGCCAAAAACACCTCTATTGTCTATAAAAGGAAATTTCAGCTTTGAAGGAATGCTGTTTTATAGACACATTCAATTCCATTGGAATAGCATCAACCACACAGACTGCTGCTAGTCTGAACTGCTTCCTCCAGAGTAGAGAGCTTCAGATTTTCGCGACGCTGATGTTCAGAGGAAAATATCTGTTCTTCACATGCACAAGATCACTTATCAAAATCAATCTCATGTCTGAGTTTTCACTGTGTTCTGGGCCAGTTTTCTATCCGCTCAGTTCATGATGCAGAGAGCTACTCAATGCACTGATGATATGGGAGTGCCATATTACTTCTTGTAGGTTGCATCTTCATGTAATCTAAAGCTACTTTGTAACATGGCACAGGGAGAGAGGAGAACAACAAACGGAGTCGTTGTCTTAAACGTCCACGTTGCAAATCTAAAGTTCCCTATTTACTTTAGTTCACACTTCCTACACTAGTAACATATATATTTTTCAAACCTATGAAATCAGACAATTGAAGGAGGCAGTTTTCGTGAATTCAAAAAAAAGAAAAGCTTCAGTGATGTGCCTGCTCTGTAACATTGTATGTGTGAACAGGATCTGACAGCACCACTGTTTCCTTATCAATTGTCTTCCAGGCAAATCTTCAAACAGTTCCTGACCAATAGAGTCCTGAAGGATCCACGGCAGCGTCGCTTCTTCAAGTCCAACGACCTCTTTGAGCTCTTCACCCTCGGCACCGCCGACAAGGGCAAGAGCACAGAGACCAGCGCCATCTTCGCGGGCACGGGCTCCGAGGTGCGACCGGACGCGCCCCGGTCCAAGACCAGCATCGGCCCCCTGACGAAGCTGGGCCGGAGCAAAGGAGCGGCGGAGGAGGCGGCGGAGAGGCGACGGAAGAGGGCGGAAGTCATACAGCGAGAGATGCTACAGAGGAAGCAGGCGCGCAAAGAGAGACAAGGTATCATAGTTGAAGGGGACGGAGGAAGTGGATATGCAAATGGTGCAGTCTCATCATCGGTCTCAGCATCTCACAGTTTCCATAGCAACTCAACATCCTATCTTGCCAGTCAGGGAGACAGGACCGCAGACCCAGAGACACAATCACTGAATCAAGCTTCTGAGGAGAGGGACACAGTTTCGCCCACGAAGAGACCGAGATTAAACTCTGCAGATCGTGAACATTCCCGTCCGGAGGATCCTCATTCCTCAAACTCACTGTCAGAGGTGAAAAAGAAGAAGTTGAAGTCAAGTGCAGAGAAACGAAGGAGAAAAAAAGATGCCAGTGAGTATTCCCTGAGCTTTCCATGCAGTGGTGTAAAGATATTCATTGCAGATTTCTGTATGAATTAAACTATGTGTAATATCAGCAACTTCATTCTAGGGCATTCTTGGATATTATTTTACAGTGTTATTGTACCAAAGTCTTTTCAGGAATCCAAATAAGGACCCACTCACACTTGGTAGTTGTGACAGATCATTCAGCTCATTGTCAAAAGGAAAATTTTACACTTTTTGAAAAATAAAGTATGCAACTCCTTTTAAGAAAACAAGAATGATGACGACATGTACATATAAGTTTACGTTGGAGATTGTTAGCCACTTTTATGGACATTTTCTTTTTTCAGTTCATGGCAAATACGCAGTGATATTTGAGCAAGTTCCCCCCCCCCCCCAAAGAAAAAGAAAAACAGCAAAACATACAAACAACAAACATGAAACAAATAAACAAACAAACAAACAGAACCCACAACATTTTCCCGTCATTCCTATATTTTGCTGTACTGGAGGCTAATTGAATTTTGAATAAGATTAACCCTAACTAGGCCGGGCTATTCAGGTAGATGATAGAGCCGGGGGGGGGGGGGGGGGGGGGGGGGAGGGGGGGCCTCCCAGGCCCCCCCTCCGGATCTCGGCCGTCGACCGCGCGATCGCGACGAAAATTGGCACACGCATTGCCTATGATGTAATCTAAAGTACCATGAAGTTAATTTTTTCAAAAATTATCATTTACACTAAATTATGCTAATTTATGCATAATGATGCATGAAATCAGACAATTTGGTATAAATCACTAAATAAAGCTCAAAACAGGCACATTTTTTGTGTAAATATTCTTTTTAGTGTCCTTAGCAAATGTAAGAGAAAAAAATTGCGCAATCAGAAACAATTTCCTAAGTATTTTATTGTTTTTTGAATTTCTTATGTATTTCTTTGTTTTTTCGACTTTATGTTTTCCATTGTTTTTTCGATGAAATTTGTACATGACATTGTTTCGAACAAGAAAATGCATTTTTAATTGATTTTAATCAATAAAACCCCAAAATAATAATGCTTTTATGAAGTTTGCCTGTAAACACAGTTTGCATTGAAATTGTACACAAATTCACGTTTTTGAGCAATTTTTGGTCTGACATGCACGTGCATATTTATGCGCAACTTCGGAACCGCGCACCCGGGCATCGCAAATTTGGTGTCAAAAGATGCGGGAGACTCGAAAGAAAAAAGTCATGAAACGTCGCGGCGATAGCTTCTCGCGATAGCGATACATCGCGCGAAACGTCGAGGGGGGGGGGCCTCGGAGGCCCCCCCCCGGCCTAGTTAGGGTTAAGAGAGAAGGGAAAAGAGGTGAGGCATTGGGTATTTGCTCAAATATCATCGTGTTACTATTATGAACTGGCTTCAGCTTAGTGGTAGTGCTGCTGTCGGGTAAGCAGTAGGTGGTGCAGGTTCAAATCCCCGGCTAGTTCCTACATTTTCATTTAGTGTTTATTATGATAGAGATTGAACATACCATCTTATTTGTTGAGAATAACAGCAAAAAAGAAAACGTCTGCAACTACAATCTTTCGGCAAAAACAAATTCCCTTCAATCTTATACCTCTCTTTTACAAGCTTTCTAGATGTCATGCAGGGTTTGTCTGTGGATGACACTTTCTGGTAACAATTGCTAATGTCAAGCTGTAATTGCCCCAGCTGTAGTAGGTGAAGATTAAATCGCTTTGTGAATTCCTCCAATTTCTAAATTTCTGTCGGTGTCGGCATTGTGTCATGAGGTGTATAGGATAGATAAGGAGATAGAGCATATACATGTACCATTGCATATGTCACATACTTGAGCTATGGTTGTCATTAATTTGTTTTGGACAGGCTGATTTTGCTGTTACATGCATCTCCCATGGACACCTGCCCGAGTATACTCGGGACCAGTCTTCAACAGGTTCAAAACTCTTCAATGCAGCCATTTCTGTTCAGGTTTTCTGCAGGATTCTTGCATACACTCAAGCCTTTCTTTCATTTCATTTAAAGGGATCCCACAGTTTTGGTTGAGACCTAATTTCAGGTTTCTAACATTTTTTGGTGAGATAATGAGAAACCTCTTATGAAAAATGAAAGCGCATGTGATTCTATAAGGAATTCAACGTTTATTTGATAAAAATTGGTTTTGAAATGGCTGAGATATCCAAAAAAGAGCAATTCTAACAAAGTGTGGGACCCACACTTCATTACGATCGCTTTGTTTTACTTTGTTTTTGGATGTTTCAGTCATTCCAAACCCGATTTTCATCAAATAAACTTTGAATTCCTTTTAAAATGGTATGCTCTGTACTATATGACAATTGTTTTCTTGGTATTTCACAAAAAGTTAAAAGCCCAATTCTCATCTCCACCAATACTGTACCATCCCTTTAAGCAATACAATTTGTAAGCAGTATCCTGCCTCAAAGCAATCAACTTTTACTCCCCTGCAGAAATTGATGGCCAAAGGATACCCCATCTTGCCAAGCACAGAACGTTCATCCCAAAGAAGGAGGAAGAGGAGGAGGAGACTGCCAAAAATGCAGACCAGGACAACTATGTCTTGCAGAAACTTTTCAGGAAGAGTGGTACGAACCCGAACAGTGGCAGTGACTCATAGTAGACTTTCATATGTAGCAATAGTTCTAGTATCAGCTAAGTGCATCTTTTGACTTTTTCTGTATCTTTAGTGTTCTATGTGGCTGTTGTTTGAGCTTCAATCCAATGTGCATCGTGCATACTGTAGAGATACCACATGTTTCTTGTTTCTCTTCTGAAAGAATAAAAAGTATCACATTGAAGCATGATTTTGTGGGCATTTATTTTGTTCTTGTTGTCTTCCACTTCCTTGAAGTGAAAGTCAAATTGCTTCAGAGCCCACTCCTACTTTGTATGTTGTACTTTTCCCAGTATTAAGTGGTCATGACTTCAAGCATGCAGCACACCCACAGTGTAATGGAAAATTCGCTGTGTTCAGATGAGCAAATAAGCAAATCATGGTATGACAATGCATTTCCTGTAAATATGAAAGCTTATTTTCTACCTCAAAGTTTGTATAAAAACATTTTCTTTTGTGGGTTCAAAGTTGCTTTGGGGGCTAGTTCTTTTATCAAACACAGAAATTCATTGAAATTGAATTGAAAAAAATAAGAGAGAAAAAGCAAACATCAGGTTGATCAGCAAGATAACTTATGTAGAGTGTGTACCGAGACAGGATAAGTAAATTAATTGGCACTTTTTCTGTTTCTCCATGTTATCATTCGTGTTCTGTGTATTGTGTACGGCAGGGGTGCACAGTGCCTTGCAACACGACAACATCATGCAATCGGCCAACCCCGACTTTGTCCTGGTGGAGAACGAGGCGGATCGCGTCGCCAAGGAAGCGGCCAATGCGGTTCGCCTCTCCAGGAGGCACTGCCACCGGGCGAGCTCTGGGATCCCGACGTGGACCGGAGCGGCTGGAGGAGCACAGGGAGCCAAGTGAGTAGAAGAGAAGAAATTTGCATGCCTTGGACTTAAATTTAAATTATCTTGGTAACTTCTGGTCTTAAAGTCAATATGACCAAACTCTGCCCCTCATGGGTATGGTACAGTATGGCACGCTTTAGGAGAGTGCTCGATAACACCCAAAGTTAAAAGTTTCAGGTCAGTTTAGTTTTAGTAAATACTGTGTTGCTCTTTCTGTTCATCTTTTGTCTTCTGGGAGTGAACAGCTGTTGAATTTCTTATGTTTATAAGCACACATTCTTCATTTGTAATTGCATATTAAGATACTTTTATTTCGATCTGAACTCGGTAGCTTATCTGCAATCAAGCTTATCACGGCATGTTTTTGAAGGACGTCAGTGGTTTTTGTAAACCAGGTATTTGACAACATTCATTGACACTCTACATGGTTTAATGATTTGTTTTAATCATATAGGCCTCGATTTGGAGTGAAGAAGAATAGCAAGCTTGTTGACAGTACTGTCAAGCAGAACTCAACCGAGGCATCTCCTGCCAAAAAGAAGGTAAGTCAACACTTTTCATTCATTGTGGTAGTAAAGTTTGTTTAAACTTTTCCACAGCTGCCAGTAGCAAAAACAACAACAAACAATAAAAAAGGTCCTCCCTAATGGAGATACAACAAAATTACTGTATAAGCTGTTATTTTCATGTTTTTTATTTTATTTTATTTTTTATTTTTTTAATTTAATTTTGCCAGATGTTGTTTACGCGAATTGACACAGACGCAATCGTAATGGCACTATTAACCTAGCACATTGTGACATTTTCGTGTGTTGTTAAATTTGCGAAAGTTAAACCCTCGCGAAAATACTGTAAAACATGATATATTCACGGCATGAAATTTTCGCGAATTGCAACTGGTACCCAATTCATATTGTGTGGGCAAGAACTTTCGTGTGCATTTTAATTTAGTGAATGTCGGCGCTCGCGAAATTCTAAAAATTAAAATGCACACGAACATTCCTCGTTTTACAGTAACAACTTATGCAGTAAGCATGAGGACAAGGCAAGACACATGCATGTTTGTTCCTCAAGTCTCTGGACTTGACTGAACTCAGCTTGTAAATTTACCAGATTTGTACTTTGCCACATGTTTGGCATACCAGATAAAGCAGGTCATTCATTTAGTGGTACATGCTACTTTCAATTCAGATCTACCAAGCATCAGTTAAGCATGGGGGTGTAAATACAAGAATATCGCAGGCCAAAGTTGAATACTTTTTCTTTCTTTTTAGAGGAAAAATTACTACTGGCTTCGAGTGTATGAGTTTCCTACACAAACTGATGAACATTGAGAGTAAACTTCATGCGTGCAGAACATTGGTTTCAAAAGAAATATAGCTAAGTTTTCATCTGGGGTTTTATAGAAAACAGCAGGACAGTGTCTGAAAATGTTGAGGCTTGTCACTTATTCATTCCAGAAGCTGTTTGGGAGCAAGAAGATGTTCAGTGGGGACATGACAACTGCCTCGGATTTAAATGCCGATACTGATGAGCCCGCCGACATGCCGTCCTCCTCAAGTCTCCTGGCCAGGATGCGTGCTCGTAATCACCTCCAGAACAATCGGGACGATGGCGACAACGACAGCGACGATGACGACGATGTTAGAGTCAGAAGTAGGGGCATGCCCGTGGGAACCGAACACGACGACCTCATGATGCAGATGGTAGATTTCGTCAGCAATCAGTCCCGCATCCCGGGCCAGGCGTCCACCGACGAGCTGTTGGAGGCATTTGTCGGTAAAATTGAGAAGTCCAACTCGGCGCTCTTCCGCTCCATGCTGCGACAGGTGTGCACATTCCATCGGAGTGCGTCCAAGGAAGGTGTGTGGAGACTCAAAGCAGACTTCCTGTAGACACCTTGAATTTACCTCACCTCTACTCCAAAGACCTACTTCAAACCTTTGAATATTTATCAAGTGGTTAAAAAAAAGTGGTGATCAGTCCATGTGTTTCTCTTTTTCATAAGGATGGAAGTTTCCTGTGTAGTTGCCCTCGTGCCTGCTGCACCGAGTATGTGGAGATAATACTGAGATGCAAAAGGGTGTAAGTACAGTTTGTTAGGAGTAAGGGTGTTACAGCTTACTGTCATGATCATGGACAGAATGCTCATCAGTCGGTGAATCCGTAGCATTGCAATCATATGGACTACAACTTTCTGAGCTGTTGGTGAACTTTATGCCAGGTTGCTACTTACTACATTTTGTAACTGTGGCTTCTGTATGGCTGAACTTGTGTGAGCGAGGGCGCCAAACACCACCAGAGCATGCATTATTTAAAACTCTTTACTCGTTATATCCAGCACTGATTCCACTGGTAATTAATTCCATTATTTCTACTGACACATTCAGTGGCTTATAAAATTCGCTGAGGCAGTTGAAATCTAGTCCACGGACCATGAAAAGTTTGAGTGTGTGTACAATAAATGCTTGCAATACATTACGTATGCTGGCAGACATCCATTAGCGAAGACATGTGGACATGGGCATATGCAAGGCACAAACAAGTGTTTTGTGCTTGTTGTATACCATGGGATGAATTAAAAGACAAGATTTAATGCGAAGTATTTTTATGAATTGTGGCCAGTGAGCATTAAATCCTATTTTGCTCATACAAAATATTTGTTTTCTTCAATTTTTTCATCCATTTAAAGTTTTTTTTTTTTTTTTTGTCAGCTCATTGCAAGTAGAATTGTTGGTCATATGTACATGTATTCAGAGTAAGTGCTTCTCCTCTGCTAGCCATGCTATTCATGCTTTATCTTTTTATTTGTATTTTCGACAGCTGTGTTGAGCACACAAAACCTCTACACAGATTTCTAAAATTGTTGCCTCATAAATGTGGTACGTGGTGTGTATAGTTTTGTTATGGTGACAATGCATGGTTCATGATCATTTGATGGATTTTGATTCCTTCAGATTCAGTGAGCACAGTTAGAGGTGCAAACTTGCACCTTTAAAGGTGCTCACTGGTCTGAAAGGTGCATGCTGAAATTGTGTCACATGTTATGGTGCATATTTGAACCCATTTTTCTTTGAGTGTACTTTTCAAAAATACTCCAAATTTGACACAAACTGAAGACTCACTAACCTGCAAGTGGGGCTTTACAACGTGTGTGTAGGCCCTATGTATGTAGCAACCTACATGTATAGGCGGGCGTTAATTTTAATGAGATTCATATGACATGTACTTGGAACTCTGCATTAACACTCTGTTCAATAATTTCTTTTTGAGCTGGAGAGGATATTGACATTTTCTGCTAAAGTGTTGTCTGATTCCATTGGACCAATCAGGAGAAAACTATTTGTCACCTTTTGGTTTTGTGAGCAGGAGTGGTGCACCCGTCTGCATCGTCCCAAATAATCAATTTTCTGTGAGATTGTTCCCCTTGAAGAAAACATGCAGCTGGCCTGGTTCCTAGAAGAAATGCTTTATATGGAGGGCACTGCCAAACACATGCTGTTGTAAAGTCATTTAATAACCATTTAGTACAATGTAGGCATATATGTGCATGTCTCTTGAAACATGCCCCTTTTTGCTTCGTTTTGCTATCAGTTTCTAGGTATCTTTTTCCCCCACTTGACCTTTTCATGATTATGCAAGTCTTGTGATGTCACATCTTATACGTATGAATTCATTGAAGTGGAACAGGTTTGAATGCTGGTCTTTTTTTTTTTTTTATGGGAATGAAAATATAGGGATTATAAAACAAGTTCTAGAGGAAGTTCCAGTTAGAGTTGAAACCAGAACACCACTTGTTGATAACTTGATTAAAGAGTGGGATATCACAAAAATTAAAGAAAAAAACACCTAAATGTAACTTTACAGTATTGAGAATACATTCATGCCCAGTGATTGGTATCTGTGCATGTCTACCCACTGTTTACATTGTACATGCACTAGCATGTGTGGAATATTTGGACACGCCAAGTGGTTATCAAGCAAACCGTGTAAACACTAAGCCATTCATTTCTGAACAATAAAGGCAGTTTAATTCAACATTTGCATGGATGGAATGCGTATCCGGGCAATTACCCCCAGAGGGCAATTACCCCCCGGCCAAATACTGGCTAGTGGTAAGGTTAGAGTAAAGATTAGGGTTAGGGTTAGGTTTAGGGTTAGGAGTTTGGGTTAGGGTTAGGGTTAGGTTCAGGATTAGGATTAGGATTAGGGCCAGGGGAAGGGTGCGGGGTAATTGCCCAGGGGGTAATTGCCCTAGACCCGGAATTCCATGATGCATAAGCACCGCCTTAAAAATCATTCACACATTACAATCTGCACTCTTTTGATGTAGTATCATCAAACAGTACCTCTTACATATATGTACAACACAACAGATGCAGTGCATGTATTGTCTAGCTCCAATCATCTCTACATTGACCTTGATGCCAATGTGTTACCCATGTACTATTATCAGTACTTCACAGAAGACTAGTAGAGGTGATCGAACCCCATTGAAAAGAACAGCAAAGATAAAGTCATTCTTCCCTTACAGTCTTTTGTTAATTGAATGAATTTAGTGAATGGGGGGGGGGGGGGGGTGATAGCCTTTCTATTATGTACATGCTTGAAAGATGTACAACCAGGTACACATTCAGTACAAATTACGCACACAAACAGACAACATCTTGTCGCGCATGGAGCAGTAAAGTAACACCACCTGTGCAGTGTACTGAAGTGTTGCATACAGTATGTAGGATGTTATGTACAGTACACATAACACGGTGTACTCTTGCCAATATGAAAGGGTGTGACTAATTTCTTTGGCTATGACAAGCAGACACTCTTGTATGGATGGTCAGAATCCATAGAAAGTTTCTCATAATGAGTGGAACATTCTCCCCTGCCCTTTCTCTTTTTACCTGATGTTTACACTCACAGGCTTGAAAATAAGATGAATATTTGCGTACAATGTATGTAGGCCCCTACTAAATACATGTAGGTGGTTTTCATGCAAGTGTGGAAATATGTTTTGATAACCTCACAATTCACATGCTCTGCATTTGACAAAAACATACTATGCCAACAACTCTCTCACCCGCAAATGGTGCCTAATGTGTAATGACAGTCTGTAGTCCTTGGTGTGTTCATGCATGTAGTAACCTACAGACGTCTTCTTTAAAGGACAAGTTCACCTTCATAAACAGGGATTGAGAGAATGCAGTAATATTAGTAGAGCACATCAGTGAAAGTTTGAGGAAAATAGGACAATTGATGCAAAAGTTATGAATTTTTAAAATTTTTGTGTTGGAACTGCTGGATGAGGAGACTAACACAGCTTGTGATGTCATATGCATACAACAGTATAAAGAAAATGTAAAGAAAATTCAACATATTTTCACCTTTTTTGCATAATAAAAGAGTACTTGACTTGCCTCTTTCTAAAGGCAGGGGAAATAATATTACCCATAACATATGTCAGTAACGAGTCAAGGGAATGTGTACTTTTTTTAAAAGATGACATTTTCGTTATATTTTCCTTATATTGTTGTACTCATGTGACATCATACGCTGCAGTAGTCTTCTCATCCAGCGGTGACTGCACAAAATCTTCAAAAATGCATAATTTTTGAACGGATTGTCTGATTTTCCTCAAACTTTCAATGATGTGTTCTACTTTAATATTGCTACATTCTCTCAATCCTTATGTTTATGAAGGTGAACTTGTCCTTTAAAGAGCGGGATATCACCACCCCCCCCCCCAAAAAAAAGAACCCCAAAACACCTAAATGTGACTTTACAGTAATGAGAATATAATTATTCATGCCCAGTGATGGGTATCTGTGCATATCTACCCTCTGTTTACATTGTACATGCACCAGCATGTGTGGAATATTTGGACACGCCAAGTGGTCATCAAGCAAACCGTGTAAACACTAAGCCATTCATTTCTGAAGAATAAAGGCAGTTTAATTCAACATTTGCATGGATGGAATGCGTATCCGGGCAATTACCCCCAGAGGGCAATTACCCCCCGGCCAAATACTGGTTAGTGGTAAGGTTAGAGTAAAGATTAGGGTTAGGGTTAGGTTTAGGGTTAGGAGTTTGGGTTAGGGTTAGGGTTAGGTTCAGGATTAGGATTAGGATTAGGGCCAGGGGAAGGGTGCGGGGTAATTGCCCAGGGGGTAATTGCCCTAGACCCGGAATTCCATGATGCATAAGCACCGCCTTAAAAATCATTCACACATTACAATCTGCACTCTTTTGATGTAGTATCATCAAACAGTACCTCTTACATATATGTACAACACAACAGATGCAGTGCATGTATTGTCTAGCTCCAATCATCTCTACATTGACCTTGATGCCAATGTGTTACCCATGTACTATTATCAGTACTTCACAGAAGACTAGTAGAGGTGATCGAACCCCATTGAAAAGAACAGCAAAGATAAAGTCATTCTTCCCTTACAGTCTTTTGTTAATTGAATGAATTTAGTGAATGGGGGGGGGGGGGGGGGTGATAGCCTTTCTATTATGTACATGCTTGAAAGATGTACAACCAGGTACACATTCAGTACAAATTACGCACACAAACAGACAACATCTTGTCGCGCATGGAGCAGTAAAGTAACACCACCTGTGCAGTGTACTGAAGTGTTGCATACAGTATGTAGGATGTTATGTACAGTACACATAACACGGTGTACTCTTGCCAATATGAAAGGGTGTGACTAATTTCTTTGGCTATGACAAGCAGACACTCTTGTATGGATGGTCAGAATCCATAGAAAGTTTCTCATAATGAGTGGAACATTCTCCCCTGCCCTTTCTCTTTTTACCTGATGTTTACACTCACAGGCTTGAAAATAAGATGAATATTTGCGTACAATGTATGTAGGCCCCTACTAAATACATGTAGGTGGTTTTCATGCAAGTGTGGAAATATGTTTTGATAACCTCACAATTCACATGCTCTGCATTTGACAAAAACATACTATGCCAACAACTCTCTCACCCGCAAATGGTGCCTAATGTGTAATGACAGTCTGTAGTCCTTGGTGTGTTCATGCATGTAGTAACCTACAGACTTCTTCTTTAAAGGACAAGTTCACCTTCATAAACATAGGGATTGAGAGAATGCAGTAATATTAGTAGAGCACATCAGTGAAAGTTTGAGGAAAATAGGACAATTGATGCAAAAGTTATGAATTTTTAAAATTTTTGTGTTGGAACTGCTGGATGAGGAGACTAACACAGCTTGTGATGTCATATGCATACAACAGTATAAAGAAAATGTAAAGAAAATTCAACATATTTTCACCTTTTTTGCATAATAAAAGAGTACTTGACTTGCCTCTTTCTAAAGGCAGGGGAAATAATATTACCCATAACATATGTCAGTAACGAGTCAAGGGAATGTGTACTTTTTTTAAAAGATGACATTTTCGTTATATTTTCCTTATATTGTTGTACTCATGTGACATCATACGCTGCAGTAGTCTTCTCATCCAGTGGTGACTGCACAAAATCTTCAAAAATGCATAATTTTTGAACGGATTGTCTGATTTTCCTCAAACTTTCAATGATGTGTTCTACTAATATTGCTACATTCTCTCAATCCTTATGTTTATGAAGGTGAACATGTCCTTTAAAGAGCGGGATATCACCAACCCCCCCCCCCCCCAAAAAAAAGAACCCCAAAACACCTAAATGTGACTTTACAGTAATGAGAATATAATTATTCATGCCCAGTGATGGGTATCTGTGCATATCTACCCTCTGTTTACATTGTACATGCACCAGCATGTGTGGAATATTGGACACGCCAAGTGGTCATCAAGCAAACCGTGTAAACACTAAGCCATTCATTTCTGAACAATAAAGGCAGTTTAATCAGGGAGGTGGACCTCCCTGGTTTAATTCAACATTTGCATGGATGGAATTCCATGATGCATAAGCACCGCCTTAAAAATCATTCACACATTACAGTCGGCACTCTTTTGATGTAGTATCATCAAACAGTACCTCTTACATACATGTACAACACAACAGATGCAGTGCATGTATTGTCTAGCTCCCATCATCTCTACATTGACCTTGATGCCAATGTGTTACCCATGTACTATTATCAGTACTTCACAGAAGACTAGTAGAGGTGATCGAACCCCATTGAAAAGAACAGCAAAGATAAAGTCATTACTTCCCTTACAGTCTTTTGTTCATTGAATGAATTTAGTGAATGGGGGGGGGGGGGGGGGGGGTGATAGCCTTTCTATTATGTACATGCTTGAAAGATGTACAACCAGGTACACATTCAGTACAAATTACGCACACAAACAGACAACATCTTGTCGCGCATGGAGCAGTAAAGTAACACCACCTGTGCAGTGTACTGAAGTGTTGCATATGTATATAGGATGTTATGTACAGTACATATAACACAGTGTGCTCTTGCCAATATGAAAGGGTGTGACTAATTTCTTTGGCTATGACAAGCAGACACTCTTGTATGGATGGTAGGAATCCATGGAATGTTTGTCAAAATGAGTGGAACATTCTCCCCTGCCCTTTCTCTCTGTACCTGATGTTTACACTCACAGGCTTGAAAATAAGATGAATATTTGTGTACAATGTATGTAGGCCCCTACTAAATACATGTAGGTGGTTTTCATGCAAGTGTGGAAATATGTTTTGATAACTTCACAATTCACATGCTCTGCATTTGACAAAAACGTACTATGCCAACAACTCTCTCACCCGCAAATGGTGCCTAATGTGTAATGACAGTCTGTAGTCCTTGGTGTGTTTATGCATGTAGTAACCTATAGACGTCTTCTTTAACATGATTACACTAAGTCATAATGGGAAAATTCTTGTAGTCTCGAGTATCTCATTATAATGGGGTTAGCCTGTATACATTATTGTTGTGTAACAAATATTGTTATGTATTAGGCTTGTCAATGCCAATAAGCAACTGAATAAACATGTCCAAGCTTTGTCAAACATTTTACTTTCTTTCTTGGGAAAGCATTCCTTTTTTGTTCCCAAATGGCAAACAATAGTCAAACAATAGAATAACGTTATTCTGTAGCAAGTGCCATTGATGAAGTAAATATGCATATTCATTATGTAAAGTATGTACATATGAAAGTGCAAGTGACAAATGCTGTGTAATGTACAATTGGAGTCTTTGGAGTGCCTGGAGATGTGACTTCTAGGATCAACAGTTTTCTTGACAGACTTAAGTCATGTGTTCTTAGGGCACTTTGGTAAGCCAGTACCACCGTTATAGCAGATGACGACTTTAATAGTGCGGAATGTACAGAATGTTCTAACCATACCTTTTGAGATGCCACCTCATAGAGTTAAAAGACCAAGACAAAAGTGAAGAGACTTGTAAACCCGTAAGATGAAATCGTCTTCTTTTTCTGTGTATTTTCTTTCCCATCAGTTGTCACATACAGTGAACTCCCATTATAACATAGCTTGTTGGATTGGCAGTTTTCTTTCCTCGTATCAAAATTTTGTTACTACTGAACAAATAAACAATAGAAATACATACAGTGGATAATGTTGCGGCCTGATTTTTTACTTCGTCTTAACTGGAATTTCATTATAACCCTGCTCGTTATAACGGGAGTGCACTGTACACACGTTTTTGCTTTTTTGCCAAGGCATGCATGTCTATTTGTAGGAACCCAGATAGACTTGTGAAAATAAGAAAAAGCAAAACTGACAATCATATGCAGCATTCTGCACTACAAATGTATGTGCAACATGCAAATTTATGTAGTGTTTCCACCCAAATTCAGTTACTGGTAGCTATTTTATTGTTGTTGTTTTCTGGAAAGTCAATGAGAATGTAGGCCTTTGAAGGTCTAGCTTTGAAATTTTTGTATTGAGTGATGTCCTTTGAAGGTAATGAGGAAACTTTAGCAACCTTGAATACGTCTTCTTCAACTTTCTTTATTGAGGAAGAATCATGATGCCATGTTATGATCAGATTTTGTCCATGTGTAGAAAAGTGCAATTATTGGACATGATTTCACAGTAACTTTAATTACCAGTGTCTGTGTCCAGAGCAGTGAATGCAATAAAACAGACCTGTCAAGACTGTAAATGTAGCCTGTGGTTGTGTGTCATGCCCAAAGTCGTTGTGTCTTGAATATGTGGCCCTGTTGCATACAACAATGGCAACTTTACAATGATAACTATGTAATCAATGGTAATGTCGACGATTTCTTTGCCTTGATGATTGGCTATGGAATAGTTTTGTGATGGAAGTTATCATTGGTTGCTGGGTTACCAGCACTTGTAAAGTTACGGTAGTTTTATGCAATTTGGCCCTAATCTTGTGTTTGAATTGGAATGGTATTACAAACAAAAATCCTTGAAAACCAAGAATGTTTGCATGCATTTTAATTTCATGAGAGCAAAGATTCACGAAATTAAAAAACATGAAAATTCTTATATACACTCTGCATTGAATGCCAGCACAGGGCACTCCCGTTGTAACGAACACAGCTATAACAGAATTCTGGTTACATTGAAGTAAAACTTCAGGTCCTAACATTATCTGCTCTGTATTTTTTATTGTTTATTTGTTCAGTTAGAATGAAATTTTGATACAATGGAAGAAAACTGCTAGTGCCGAGGACTTCGTTATAACAGGAGTGGACTGTAGCAATTCGCAAAAATTTCACGCCGCAATAACATCTTGCTTTACAGTAACAGAACTCTATGATCACCTTCTTTGCAGTATCCTCACAACTTCTCACAGATACTACTGGCAACTGCACAGAACAAAGCTAAGCAGTAGTGCCATTGATCAGACATCGTGTGTTTAATGTTTTTCGTGCATGCAGTACATGCCAGCTTTCTCTGGACACAGACTATGTACAATGGAAATGACAAATCCAAATTACAGCTTGGCCCCCACCGAGAAATCAGTGTTGGACACTGGCGGACATATTCATCCAAAATCAAGATTACACTGCTTTTAGGAAAGACAACTGCCATTCTCATCCATGAGGCCAGTGTATTCCTCGAGCATACACAGTAGGATACATGCAGGACTGTAGTGTAATATCTCTTTTTTAAAGATTGGTGAAGAGATATTAGTCCATTGGTACAACTGAATTTTGTTATAAAACAGTCAATATATCCATAACAAAACCCTTTTACATGCCAAAGTGATTTTGCAGGTCCCAGTTCTTGTACTTCATATTTTTTGTACTCTATAAAAATGAAAGTGGCATGGGTTTTAGGTCCTCACAACAAGGTTCTCCTGTGCATTAAATTCATATTTGACATTTCTGCATGTACTGTACATACAACTCTAAACATATTAACTAAAGCCCTATTTTAACAGACCTTAGTCTGAAAACATCCAAGACAACATCTGGAGAACAAAATTCCTGGGCTCGGGGAATAAAACTGCAGGAGAGAGCGAGGGTTATCATTTTAACAGACACACACCGAAAACCTCCGGGTAGTTTTCCATAACAACCTACCTGTTCATGTATAAAGGGGATGTGGTTACAGTTCATGCATGTAATCAGTGAGCGATGTGCCATTCTGTTCTGACTATGGTGCATGCGTGTTTAGTGTATCAAAGGTCTGGAATGTTACCACAAGAGCAGTTTAACAGAAGGGTTGAATAATGTCGGGTAAATGTTGGGGTAATTACCCTTGCTTTGGCTAGGGTAGAATTTGGCCAGAATTACCATGTCGTCTGAGCAACGTCTTGCTGGGCAAGAAAAGACTGACTGCATGTGTCATGGTAATTATGGTTTGAAAGGCTATGTTAAAATGGGGTTTTACTTACTTTACAAAGCAGATTATTTCATATGACAATACATACAGACTTTCCATTAAAAAAAAAAAAAAAAAACAACTTTGCAATCTGAGTAGGAAACAAACTTAAATAAACCTCACATTCTTCATTAAAAACAAAACAAAACAAAACATGGCAGCCCAAGCACTATATCAAATGGGATAGCCTTTCCTTTGACATACTGTAACAGCTAGGATTTGGACATGACAACACTTAACTGATTTTTTGATCATTAATACAAAAAAAGTAATTTTGAGATATAAGGTCTTGTCGCCCAAGCGATGATATGTGCATATGCAGAAATGCTGTATCTTCTTCCACTTCTGTGTCTGGGTCTCTTGGCTATTTATAGGTGACATGGTGATATCATATGATTCTGTGTTATGGCAGGATACAAGGAAACCATTTTCCTTCGTAGCTAGGGTATGATGATGACTGTGCCACTGTCATGTTATCAGCTTTGGGTCGATGAGCGAGGAGAGTGTCACAGAAACCTGGAAAAGAAAAGAAAAATTATGTATTAAAGAGGATGTCTACCCTGAAAAATGCATCTGTGCTAATAGAAGAAAAAAACCTACACATTCTGGAACATGACAGTAAAAGGAAAGCAAAGACAGTTTTGATTTTGAAAGTTGTGATCAATTAAAAACAAATTTGCATTTCTCCGATGTCACACTTGAGCTGATCAGAAAATTGCTCTGTACTATGAAATAAATAGTTTTCATTTTCCCACCAAATAAACTTCAAACTGTACATTAACAGGCACAATACATGGTGTTTTCAGATTCATTGTGTGAGCATTAAGATTACATCTTATATTGATTTCGTCAAAGGTCACTCGTCTCTTACATTTTGATTTTATGCTGTTATATATCAGCTGATGTAGTCTCACTAGGATCATAACACGCAAAGGTAGCAATCTTCTTTATTTTCCCCCATAATAATCAGAACACTTTGTGCTTGTTTTGTTTATCTATTCATTTTTTTCTTTTCCAATCTAGATAAGCAAGTACATGTATAACAATCATGAGAAAATGATGATAAATAATGTCCAGTGGCCATATTCAGCTGCATTTACATATGATGCACAGTTGTGGCTTCGGAATGATGCTGGAAATTTAGAAGAGCTGGTGAAAATACAGTAAACTCTCATATTCAAGAGACTATGGCTAGTCTGGTTTGTTTGTTCATTTTTCCATCTGAGAAGATGGCTGGATAGCCCATATTAAGCTATGCAAAGCTGGTCTTCCATGGGGTCCAGTTGGATGTGAGGCGGGAGCACTTCACTAGATTAAACACCCTGCTCTTTGCGATGAATGAATGAAGCGGGACCTTTTACGTGCATGAGTTGTGACTCTCTCACACACGGGACCTCCATTTCCATTTTATGTTTTATCCGGGGGACAGAGTGTTTTTGCTTCTTGCCAGAGGGGATGGTATGATTACACACAACATTGCTCAGTCCAGACTCGGGTTTGAACCCGGGTCCTTAGGATTGTGAGGCAGACGCGCTACCGACTGAGCCAACTCACTGCCTGGATTGAAAACTTGACTGCACAAATATACCCACACAATCAAGACATCAGTCATGTGATAATGCAATGTTATCTGTACTTGTATGTACACTGCTGGATATAAATGTCATTGAATAACAATAAGACTTTCAATGACACAGCACCTGCATGGCACCTGAATACATACGAAACCTCTAGTACATAGTGCCCTTACTTCTCGGCATGGTGCAACAACAGAGGGCGCCTCATCGGTACCGTTCACCAGCTCCATCTCAAACTTTCCCCCGTCCCTTCGTGGCTCCAGTACGGCGGACTGAGGGCTCAGCCTTAGCTGTATTGTGGAGGTGGCATGGTCGAAGGTGATCACTTCCCCCTCCTGTCAAAAGAAGAGACCAATCAGTGACCAGCACATTGGGATGGTAGCACTTTGGAAATAAAAGTTGGCCTTCAGAATGCAGCGTAGGCCTACAAAAACAGAGCAGTCCTACAGGAGAAACAACCAACTTATGACCTGAAATCAGACTTATTATCAAAGCAAACTCTTTTAACAACATTCATTTATGTAATTGCACCAGAATAGTGCGCTAAATGATATACGTTGTAAATTTAAAAAGGTAACAAACTCTGCAGAAAAAAAAACCCCAACAACTTACTAATATGGATTTGTCATGTAATGATGGCTACATGAATGTCTGAGTGTTCTGATAGACCGATATCCATAGTGGAATTGCTGTTGTAATCCAAAGCATGACATATAATGCTGGTTAGAATAACACTTCCCCCATCTTTGGATTTCTCCTTAGATGAAAAGTTACACCAGATCACCTTTTCAGGAAAGAAGAAACAAAAATTGCTAAATGAATTGCTATCATACATACTGCAGAAAAGTGACATCTGCTTGTTCAACTTACTTTGAATGCAGATACCTCAGGTGTGTAGATAGAGGATAATTCCAGGATCTAATGAAAGGGAGAAGTTATAAAATAAAAAAAACCCCCGTTATTACACAAATGCACACACACACACACACACACACACACACTCGAACACATGGTCTTGATATTCATCCCAAGATTCCCTCACTTTAGAGCACACTTGCATTTTAAATTGATACACAACAATAGATATGCTGAATAAAAAAAAAAATATGCATGTCTATTGAAAACGATGAGAAACCAAAAACTGCAGTAACATGCCTATAATGTGTAGATCCCATACTTTTTCCCCATATGACTTGAAAACATCCACTGAGTATCATGATATCAAAACAATTCATAAATAATTTGTTGGTCATGTGGGTATTCAACAAAAAAAAAATCTGAAGAAACTCATGACATCTGACATCTGTTTCACTTAACTCCATAAACAGGTAACTACTTTGTTGCATAAAGTGAAAATAAAGTGTGACCCATCACTATATCAGCCTGCCTAAGTTGCCAAGCATCAACAGTTTTGCTATTAACTTCTAAAGTCGAAATAGCTTTTTTATGTACATCCATATGATCTGTCGTACATAATGGTGGTGAAGATACAACATGCTTGATTAAAACATCAGCATTGATGTTAAGAAGCAGTGAAAAATGCAGAAGACTAATCATTCAAACTCATTGGATCGCTTCCACTACAGCAGATAATAAATGAAGACGGACAGAAAAGACAAGAGACCCGCGGGTCTAGCGCTCACCTGAGTATCGGAAGTTCACCTTTCACGCAGTCAATAATCTAAATTATTCACAGCTCTACCAAAATTTGACCAGGCATTCTCAAGTAGAAGATGAAAATGTACAATAAGGGCCCAAATTTTTTAAGATTCCTTAATTATTGGGGATTGGGGCCCCCTGGGGCCCTCTGGGTGGGGCATGGTGCCCATTTTGATAAATTTAGATCCTAACCCCCTAGGGATGCTACCTGCCAAGTTTGTGAGATTTTCAGGAAGAAGATGAAAATGTACAATTCAGGCCCCCATTTGGACCTTCCCAACCACCCACCCCTGCCCCCAAGAGGGGCACCCCTGGATCTCCTATGAACAAACTCAAAACTACACAGTACTCACTCATAGTATTATCTTAGCTCTATAACTTCTGATTCTAGAGAAGATTTTTAAAGATTCCTTCATTTTGGGGGTTTGGCCCCCCTGGGGGCCCCCTGGGTGGGGCATGGTGCCCACTTTAACAAATTGAGATCCTAACCCCTTAGGGATGCTACCTGCCAAGTTTGGTGAAAATGGGTCATGGGGTTCTAAAGAAGAAGGTAAAAATGTACAATTTAGGCCCCATTAGGACCACTCCCCACCCCCTCCCCTGGATCCCAAGGGGGGCACCCCTGATCCTGCCATGAACAAACTTGAAACTACAGTCATCAATGTACTAACTCATAGTATTAACTTAGCTCTATCACTTCTGGTTCTAGAGAAGAAGATTTTTACAGATTCCTTAATTTTGGGGGGTTTGGGCCCCCCTGGGGGCCCCCTGGGTGGGGCATGGTGCCCATTTTAACAAATTAAGTTCCTAACCCCCTAGGGATGCTACCTGCCAAGTTTGATGAAAATCTGTCCTGCGGTTTTCAAGAAGAAGATGAAAATGTAAACAGTTTATGCACGACGCACGACGCACGCCGGACGCCGCACGACGCACGCCGGACGCCGGACGAAGGGCGATCGCAATAGCTCACTTGAGCCTTTGGCTCAGGTGAGCTAAAAAGTACTTTGTGGGACTCAGTTGGGTAATATACAGCTAAGAAACTCTATATACTACTCAGGTATGTAGTAAACAGCACAGTATCACATAGTCACCTTGTATGCAATGGTATCGCCTGTTCGAGGAGCACCCAGGAGTGGAGGAAAGCTTGAATAATCTCTGACTGCTGGAGGTTCTTCAGCTCTGGCTGATGTCTGGAAGTAAAATGTCAGATGGTGAATACACAAAGGTAAGTGGTAGAAAAGGCTGTTCTTGCACCTTGAACCTCCACATACATGTATTTTTAGACAGTGTGAATAACGTTTCAGTTTTTTCAGTGCACTGGAGTTAGAGATATTGACAAAAATACTTGGTGAGCTGAATGCAGATGAAGCACATGCAATGTCTAATAACACACGATAGAAGTATTGAATTATTGGCATGTCCTAACATTTTCTGTGACACAAGCATTGCACATCTGCATGGTTGTATGTGGCACCGCATGGGACCAACTTTCATAGGGCAAGGAAATGTAAAAATTTCCATTACAAATTGATTTTAATATACAATTTTCCTTAATTCATATTGCGCTACTTTGAGCCTGGTAGCATGCAGGCACACAAAATGTCCAGGGACATTATTCCAATATATACCAAGTGTGTATATTCATGACAGCACAGAGATCACCGAGAGCATTCATTTGCCTTTCCCAGAAGAAACAAAACATACATACTATATATCCACTCTGGGCAATGTTGTTTCTGTGTTCATATCATGTGATATATGTTTCATGTTACATTACTAAGATTTTTACATCACAAGGCAGAATATTACCTGACATAACTCTACATTCCATGTCTACAACATGTTCACTTCACTTCACTTCACTGCTTGTTTTACACAATATACACTTACAACAGAACCATTTGAACTTTTGAAAGGTACCACTATACAATTGTATCATTCCAAAAATATCTAAATGGCTACATGTTGACACTGAAAAGTGACTATGCCCACCTGAGTCAGTTGTGTTTCTGTGGTGGGTAGAGTGGCAGTCGCCTCCTCGAAAGTACAGTTCTGTGACCTTGTCTGTGTCACGTCACTCCCGAGCAATTCATTGACACTGGATGCCGATCCTTCCCGAATTTCTCCATCCACTGAAATTTCACCAGCCACAGGCGTTTGCTCATCCTGAGCCGTGGCTGAGGAAACTTGGGTCTCGGGATCACTCTCTGCTTCCGAGTCTGAAGAAAAGCGCAGGTGCCCCTTGGATGACTTGCTAGCAGATGTTTTCACCTTTGCTGCAGCCACAATACGGGACGGAATGACTTTTGGACCAACTAGTTCAGACTCACTACACGATGTTTTTGAGTTTGGAACACCTTGTGGCTTATGGACATTTTGGCTTCTATTCTTTAAGGGTTCTCCCTCCTTTGAAGTACTTACTGATGAACATGATGATGGAGATTTGTCTTTGACACTGGATGAGACTGCAGCATTCTTTTCTCGAAGACTGTGGGGTCCTCTCAGAGGTTTAGAAGATGTTCTCAGGTCAGATCCAGGAGAAGACTGCTTCCTCTTGAGTTGTCTCTTTTCAGCAACTTCTTCCTCATCTGATGAGCTTGACTCTGAACTGGAGTCGGAATCGCTGAAGTCTGATCCGCTAGTGCTGCTCGTACCATTAATTTCCGTCTGTTTGGTCGCTGGTCCTTTTCTTTTGGGATCACAGCCAACAGAATGTGGAAGCTTATTTCTCTTCAAAGAGTCCTGCTTTGATAACTTTTTACTGTCGGTTTCAGTTTGAGATGCTCTTCCAGGCTTTCCAATCTTCCCCTTGCTCAACATAGATTCATTTTGTTCTTTCTTTTTATTCTTTCCCCTTTTTTCAGCAGAAAATGTCTCTGATTTTTGTTCCAACAAGGAATGATCAGTAACAGGCTTTGTGGGAGTGTGTGAAGTCTCAGCAGTGTTGCGAAGTCTTCCTGTAGACAGAGGTGATGCTCCTGCCTTTTCAGTCTCTTCCGGTGTACTTTCTGTTTTCCTTTTGGTTTTCTTGGAGTTTGCTTTTATCAGATCCTTGCTCTTTGCTCTGGAAACTTCATGCCCAATATCTGAGTTGTTCAACTCCCTTCCTGCATGACACAATTCCTCAGTTTGCCTTTTTGCTTTTTTCTTTTTCTTATCCCTGTTTCTGAGAGCATCACATCTTTGCTCATTGAAATTGTGTTCCACAGTTCTTTCATGATACAGCACTTCACTGGTAAGTTTCACCCTGCAATGAGAAGAAAAAAAAAATACTGGGATAAAGAAAAAAAAAAAACACACACACACATGAACTTAATCCTTGACATCCATTCTAATTTCATCTATTGTTTGGTAAATGAAAATAAAAAGCATTGTAGGCCAACTCTAAATATACTTCTGTATTGAGCATGAAGGCATCACTTTTAAACTTCAAGCAACTATTTTTTCCACAACCAAGACTCAAGCTACAAGGACTAACTAAACAGAGCAATATCACGCACTCCCCCATCCTCCTTGTTTGGTTCCAGACGGAACGCTGAGGAGAATTACGCTTGATTGAAGAAGAAGAAGATAGTTTTAGTCCAAAACCACATACATTCTGGCCATGACTTTACTCTAATATTTGTCTGATCAGTTCTGGGTGTGCAGACAAATTCTGAAAATAGGCTTTACAACATGGTCTCTCACAAGCATGACAAGGTATGAGTATTGCAAACTTTTCAAATCCAACTTTCAAGGTAAATCCAATCAGGTTTAATATTCAAATAAATCTCTTATTCTTAATCCATTAATGGAATCATAGACTCTGCACATAATAGCATCTATATGTAACACGGGGGGGGGGGGGGGAAACTGGATGGGATGTAAACGTGTAAACGGGAGTCCGCTGCACAACAAAATTACAAGTCAACTGGGAATTGGAGTAGGCCCTACGTGGGATCCGGGATCAGGAAGGGAGTCTAATCTGTCTAAATTTGTCGTTATTTGCACTTGGTCCTAGGGATCCTACCTTATTAGGTCATTCTCCCTGATAATTTCTGATTTCTCAAAGGGCGGCATAACAAAATCATCGACATAAAGCTCTATGTGTGTCGATTTTCCCAGACTGAAAGTTTCTCGGATGCAATGTTCCACGTCTGTTATTCTGCGGCATGCGTCTGGATTCAGCAGAAACCAACATTTTCTCCTCCCCGAGGCGCCCGGGCGACTCGGGGAGCAATCGTCGAATAGCAGCCGCACTCGAATACCCATGTGGCTGATGATCGTGATCTCGATCTCCTTGCTTGGCTGAAGAGGAGTGATGGGTTTTCATGCAGAAATGGACACCTTTACTTTGACTCAGCAGTTCTAAAGGAAATCACACAGCTATCAGTCAAAATTTGACATAATTATGAGGGTTTCACAGAATTTTAGTAGCATGGATGGCGCGGACCGGCCAAGTTGTTTACGCTGACAATCGATCATATCATGACCGTGTTATAAATGATAATCGATTAAAGTAGTCTCTTGATCTACCACTTATTCAGATGTCAACCCCCCCCTAAAATTTCAGAATTTCACAATCATTTAAATGCATTTAGAATATATGTTTATTGAAGGTAGCATTGCACATTGGCATAACTATACAAAATGTGCTAATACTAGTACATACAAAAGTCAAACCGTCGGACGAAGCACTGGATTTGAACGGATTTGATAGCTAAAAGCAGGGAGGTAAGATTGTAAGATTTTATTAAACTCCCGGATTAAACTCTATCAACCCCGATCGATTGGGAGTACTAGTACAACTGTACTAGTATCATGTATAGATCATAGAGCTACAGCTCTATGGTATAGAGTGATGAAAATTGGTTTTGAGCAAACCTATCAAAAGGTGGGACCCACTTTACGGTCACTTTGTTTTACTTTGTTTTTGGATGTCTCAGCTATTCCAAAACCGATTTTGCATAAAAAATACTTTGAATTCAAAGTATTTTGCATAAAAAAAAATGGGTTTCTTGTTATCTCACAAAACAGTTGCGGCCTAATCCTCATCTCCAATAATTATCATCCTTTTAACCTCCCCGCCAGTGCACTTCTAGCAGTGAGAGCTTATCATTAAATAAAAAGCTTTCATCAATAAATGATTTAGAGATGCACAACATTACTTTTCTAATAAATTTTACAAGTGTTTCTCTTTTGAATGGCACCTAGTATACACAAAACAATCTACCCATTTGGAAGCACAAGGTTTCATAGAATTAATGGTTGCTATATACACCTTCCGGAATTCTTTCATTATTAAAGAAAGAACACTAGAACAAATGAATAATAAGACTCATCTCCTTTTCTTTCAGTGAATATTCTATCACTCACTGAATCACAAGAAAATCAAGTTTTATTGATAGGTAACTGAGACCCGCATCTGAATTCACGCAATATAGTGGCATCAGTGTCGGTGCATCTCAAACTCCAAGTCTTTTATAATTTATTACTAATCATCTTATAATTCGAACAAATTACGATTTGATCATGGGCTAAATGCACCACCAGCGTCACTTTTTAAAAAGTAGGGGGGGGGGGGAGAAAAACACTTGCGGGTTTCACTATTCTACTAACAAGCAAAAACAAAAACAAAAACAAAAAGGCCTTCAGCCCAACTTGTGGTGCCCACTTCCAGGTTTCATCAGCTAACAAGCAAAAAAAAAAAAAAAAAAAAAAAAAAGGCTTCTTAAGATCAGCGCAATAAACAAAGGCCTTACACTGCGCTCACACTTCAAGGGTTCATTCTATCTCTAGTGCCACTTCCGGGGTGAAAAAAAAAAGGGGGGGGGGGACCAATAGTAGTGACACCCTATGTATTGTATGTATGGTGAAGAAAAAGGGGGTGGGGCTGAGCACCCCCGCCCCTGGCCCATCTTATTCTGACATAATCATCCTTTACATATGCTACTTTAAGGCTTTTAGAAACTGCAATCAGCCCAAAGTCCCTTCCCTTGTGATAAAATATATTTCTATAATTTGCTCTAACTGTAGTATATCTTCTTTGCAACTCATCCATTTTTTCCCGTGAACTGTATATTTTGATTTTTTTGAAAAACCAAGCCATTGGGAAAAAAAAATGTAGGCCTACTGTGAAGTTGTTCTCCTCATCTTTGGCAATTCTGAGCCAAAATCCAATAATTCTACATCTAGTATGACTAAATATAGTGGAGCACCCAGTTTCTACATACGCCATGGTATCTGGAGCAATTTAACCGTAATTAATTGTTCTCAAAAACTTTCTGTGAAAAACTTCAATTTGAGCAATGTGATCTTCACAGCCCCATACAGATCACACTTTTAGTCAGTATTACAGTGCATTGGTAAAAAAAAAAAAAAATTCTATAAAAATTATTCACACAGTGTATCAATGGGCAGTTGCAATCTTTTTGCTTATCCTTATAAACTATAGAAAGCTTTCCTTGCCTTGGATACCAGCTTTGTGACTTTTAATCTGTTAATTTAAACTCAATCATCCACAACCTCCATGAAATGAAGTTGACTGAAGTTGACAGATGTACTGTAGGGCTCACACCCGTAAGTACAATGGAATGTCCCAGACCCCTTCACAAATTCGTACCAAAGATACCAAAATAAATGAAGAAAAAATTAATTAAAAATCAATGATGCAGTTTGGCAAAAAACGGAATAGCTGTAGATATTGAGTATGAATTCCTCTACAAATTGCATTTTGGTTGGAAGATGAAAGCTTTTCTGGTGGAATTTGAGGGGACTATATTTCAATGGCTACGTGTACGGAAAATGGGTGATTTTTTGAGTGACAAGAACTCGTAGTCTGGCTTTGCGGACCCCTGGACAGAATTTGAACTGAAGAATCCACCCTGAAAATTTGATGGATGAAAGGGTATATCTAACTTATCCACGTTAGTGAAGCTGAAACACCTCATTTCTCCCAGCTATTTTACAGAATTTTTTGAAATTTGATTTTTAACACACATCCCTATATGGGGAAATATTTATGGGTGTGAGCCCTATAGAGGATGCATGCAATGCACATAAGTCTATGGGAAGTATTCATCCCATACAAACTCTGCTGGTTTATGTTGATCTATTGTGTCAGATCTCTTCCTCCCTCCCCCCTTCCCCTTCCTCTCTCCTCTACCCCCCCCACTCTGTTTGGCTACAATTTGTTTTCTTATTATGTTGTTGTGGTATAGATAGATCTTTGTACACAGCAGCCATCAGTATCACACAACTTTGAATGACTGTGTTATTTTAATGTATTTCTTTGTTTGGCTACCACTGAAACAGGTCAAAATTCATAAAGTTAGTCTGTTTGACAAAACAAAGTCTTTTCAAGTATTTTGTAGGCAATAATGTGATGATGACACCCCCATAATCAAAGATTACTGCCTGCATCTAGGTATTCATCTTATGAAGAACTGATCAACACTACATTTTTATTTTTTTAAAAACCTCAAAGGGCATGAGTTTCAGAAATGTCCCTTTGAGAAGCTTTATAACCCTTGAATGTGTAATTTCCCATATGATGTAGGTGCAAATATCATCAAAAACACATTTATGATGTTTAAAAGTCAAATGAGAAATATGACCTCCACTGTACAGCATCTCTCGATCTCCAGCAAAAGATAAAGAGCGCCAGCTATGGTACAAAAATTAGCACAAAAGGGGGAGGGGGGGGGGGGGGGAGGGGGAGTGGGTGGGCAAAGGGATGGGGCACTGAAGGGGGTGGGGCGGGGGAAGACTGCCTCACCATGACGATCACACTTTCAGCAACTAGACAAATATCAATACGCCTCAAATTGTATCGTTCATATTATTTCTTGAAACCGAAGTGTCTTATATAAAATTGTTATTAAAGGAACCTTTTGTATTTTTTTCTTCATAATTAAAGCTTTATAATGAAGAATATAAACCTAATAGTTAGAACTATATTGTAATTGCGGTAGAATATAGCGTCAGAATATGACACATTCGGTCACATACCCATCCATACATTACTACTAGGTAGAGTGGTGGTGTTACTT
Source organism: Diadema setosum (assembly GCF_964275005.1). Taxonomy (NCBI): domain Eukaryota; kingdom Metazoa; phylum Echinodermata; class Echinoidea; order Diadematoida; family Diadematidae; genus Diadema; species Diadema setosum. The sequence continues at coordinate 11,492,088 of NC_092692.1, read as the reverse complement.
CAACAAAATGTCATATATTTCTCGCAAGAAAGAAAAGAGCATCTGGGATGAAATATGCCGAGGTAATGTTCTATTCGACGATATTTTGTGCGTGTGTCTGTTTTTAAAATCAATTTTTAGATGGATTAAATAGTATGTTTCTCGTATGAGAGCTTTCATGGCGGCAGTTGTTTTTTCAGTCCCATGTACTGAAAATGATGTAAATTTAGAGGTTATCTCTCCAGACTGCTGCTGCTGACGTTTCTAAATTCTACGTTTACGATCCTGTAGAACTACGACTTACGAGTCTTTGACCCGACTTTGATGGCTATATGCAGCACGCAGCGTGCATGAAAAGACGGTACATATCTAGGTCCTGCATGTAATTTTAGTTGGTAATTTAGAATCTTGGCCTTGTTACACTTAACGTTACATAGAATCTATTTGGACTCCAAAAGTCCAAATGGAGTGTTTTATTTTGCATGAAGTCGAGTATGCCTAGGCCTATAAACAGTATTAAGTAACTACACACAGCCCTGTTGCTGTACGCAAGTGTAAGAGCCCGTTTACACCGACTTTTGGGCCGGCCCAGAGCCGGCCCAGGGCGGCCTAAAAGTCGGTGTAAACGCACGCTGGCCCAAAATGCGGTAGGGTAAGGGCACCAGTATTCGGTCAGCCCCCTGTATTCAGTCACCTGGTCACTTATCACTAGTCACCAGCCAGTAAGTTCAACTGTCACAACACACGCAAATCACATTAATTCACATACTTCCACACTCATTCACAACAGGAAACTCCCTTAGCCCCCTCCAAAAAGCCATCCAAAATCCCAAATTTTACCGTCAAAAGTGCAGAATCGGCGCTACTTTCCAAAAGCGCGCGCGGATAAGGCCCAGTTTTAAGAGTACGGGTCGCTGAAAAAGTGCTAAAAATCGAGAGATACGCCGTTCTCTCGTGGGATTTTTCGCTCATCGCAAGCTTGGAGTGTAATGGTATCCTCAAAAACGCAAAAGAAAAACAAAATGTCCGTACGTGCCGATACAGCGTCCCAATGTACAAGGGTTGAATGCAAGTGCCGAGGCCCCAGTTTTCGGTCACCAACGGCCGCCACAACGTCCCCGATGCAATTTTGTGCCAACAAGGTAGCGCGCACGCGCATTTTTCAGCTGCTTTGAACACGCATTGACTTTGAACGCGCACATCGCTCTGACCGAATACTGGTGCCCGTGACCGTATACTGGGGAATTTTCAAGGTGAAATATTTTGGGATTTTGTGCAATTCTGTGAGATATTTAACAAAATGAAAGTTGAGATTAAAGAAATTTGATATATTTCACATACATTGCTGTAGATATGATGTATGTATGTATTAATTTAGTTTGAAAAATATTGCAAAGAAGCTTGGGGATGTTACCCTACCAAATTTGGACCCGCATTTGGACAAGCTCCGGAGGCTGTCTCGGGCCGGCCCTGGGCCAACCTATTCTCGCCAATCTCGATGTAAACGCACGCTGGCCCAAATGCGGTACCAAATGCGAGTCCCGCTTCCTTTCCGCAGCGATCTTGACGTAATTGCGTAATGTTATGAATGCTTATATCGTGCATGCTGTCTTGTCTTGTGTTGTCTTGAAGGAGCGGAGAATTCTGTCCTACAATGTCTCACAATGTTTCATCTCTGTAATTTTTTTTCCTCACTCCAGAAAATTTGTGCATAGGTAAGGATGGTGAGAAACTGTGAAATTGATTTTTTTGGGTAGTGGCGGTGATGTGACGTTATTTGTGATATGAATTATCCCCAAATCCATGCTCTGTATCGGACAATCCCCAGGTATTCAGTTCACAGAATTGCATACGTACACAGCACACATTTCCCGCGGGCGCGCTGCAATGAAATCATTGTTCACATGCAGAGCCCCGCTACCGTCAGAATATTTATATATAGGCCGGCCCAAGTTCTCGGTGTAAACGCACACCGAGTACCACAATTTGGGCCGGCCTAAAAGTGGTCAGGCGGTGTAAATGGGGTCTAAGTCGCGACAGCTAGTGCACGGCGTCTGGTCGGGCTAGAAGTCGAGTAGACGTCTATAATTAATTAAGAAATAGAAAGACAAGATCAAAAGAGTACCTGGTACTGTAAAAGTGGATATTTTCACGCGACTAATTTTTCGCGCTCGGCCGGGTAAAAAGAGTTTTGCATGTTTTTAATTTCGCCGAATCATGACATTAACTACTGGAACATGTGGCAAGCGAAAATATTTACATGCTTTTATTTTCACGTTAGTTTCTGGACTGGTTGCGCAAAACGCTCTTTCTACAACGCAAAAATATTTACACTTTTTCAGTAGAGAGTCTTAGAATTAGATGGTCAGACTGTATAGCCGAGTAACTGTGGCAGTATGCATACCACACATAGACTAGAAATAGAATACTAGCACACTAGTCTATATCTACCAATACCAATCTACATATCAACCAACATAATGGGCACAATCTCCGACAAAAGTGAAATTTTCTCACTTAAATAACAACATATCGCATCCAGAATGTTATTTTCAGTACTAAACATCACAGTTAAGAGAAGAGGGTCTACGAAACTGGATTTTTCTGCTGTTTTCCAGACGTTCATGGATTTTGAAAATATGTCCTCATGTAAAATAGAACTTTCGCGAGCCAATGTGGGCCGCCATTTTTCTCTGGAAGTGGATGTTACCATCGAAAAAAATCAGAAAAACATCAACAACACCGCCAGATTTACCATCCTTGTTTGCAGTCGATGCATGTGCGCCAGCTATTTTCACGTGCTTTCGCAATGGGAATTGGCGCTAATACGCAATGTTCACGAGCCATTTGAAGGTGTTCAGCTGAAGGCCGCGGAGCATGCGTGTGTTGCATAGGTTTTAGGAATTGTAAATCGTGTCGCAAGCCGAGCTACTACGGCGAATATCAGTGAAAATTGGTGCTGGGTTTTGCCCCGGTCAATCTTGAAAACTGCGTTTGTCATTGGTCATATTTTTATAATAACAATGGCATGTAAGAATAGTCTTGTCCATGTTATATGAAATGGTTGAAAATAATTTGCCCGATTTGTCTACTGTGGGGAAAAACCCTTAAACTGCCGCAAATGGGGTATTTTATAGTGGTCTAGAATTGATGCTGGAATCTTGACCGCTAGTTCTGCTGAGGAGACTGAACTGAAGTGAGCACTGCTGAGCTGAGCCTGAGCTGGGCTAGTCTAGACTAGGCATCTAACGGTTAGCAGTTACTGTGAAAATGGACAATTATCACCAATACAGTCAGTGTGTTTAGCACGGTAAGACTAATTTTACAACTTGAAGTAGAACTCTACTCTTAATTACCTCTCTACCACAGGTTTACTAATAGTGTATGTGAAGTTTGTAGATGAGAGTATGAATATGATTTCTTGTGCTGAATGTTGCAGTGTCAGTGAAACAGCATTAAGAATAATTTAAAGCTAATAAAAGTTGGGTTGTGTGGTATGTGTGGTATGGCAGAATTAGTGGGGGGGGGGATGGACATAAGGAAGTCTTTCCATTAGCTCTCTGTAGATGGTTTTCAGTCCCTTCCATACATTCTTAATGGCATCCCTGGTTTATGTTGCTGACCATTTTCCAAACACATGTGAAACATGGAAATAAACAAAACCTCCATGAAACCCGAGATAGGCCCTATTGCCATTGCTGATGACAATAAGGCCTATCTCATTGTGTATGATGTTGAATAAGCAAAGAAACAAACAGTGATCCTTTTTAATATTCCTCTCCACTCTACAGAGTTTGCGCTCATGCGCCCTCCATTCCACCTCGACGATGACCGGGAGTCGGTGGCCACAGAGGTCATCGACTACAATCCGGCGGCACACTCGCCGGTCATGTTTGGCCACATGTTTGAGAAGACTGAGCAGGCAGATGCAGACATCTTGAGCGAGTTTGACCCGGCTGTCTCACACCCTGCTGCTGCCGGCTACACAATGGTGGAGAAACCCACCAGACAACCAACCCCTCCTCCGGTTCCAAAGCCCCCAAAAGACACATGTAAGGAATAGTTACTGAAATATTATTGAGGTAGTAGTGGGTGAGTTCTGAAAAGAAATTAGCAAGAGTCTGTAATTTCCTTGTTTTTTTCTTATAGGTGATAAAAAGAATATTGTGTTAACTTCATAAAGGCTTTAAGGCTACAGGAGCTGTAAGAATTAAGTAACAAATATCCTGGTAATGTGCCTGTTTTTGTATCACTAAACTACTTTGCCTGCAAGAATTATTTGTCTTGTTTTGACTTAAATAATTTATGTTCAAGGAACAAAGGTTTATTGCATGGATATGAAAGGACAGGTACAGCATAGGATTGCTGAACCACAAAAACACCAAGATTTTCTCCTCGTGGAGCCAACCAGAATATTAAAAAGAGTTTGTCTTACGGCACAATACCCACTATTCTCGTCAATATGTCAATGTGTCTGATTTCATTATTTGGCTACCCTTACAGAAATTTCTTCCCCTTCTTTAATACTCCTACTTCCACTCTCTTCATCATTTTCCTTTTTCCCCCATCATTATCATCAGTTTTGAACATAATTCAATGTTGAATCATGCAGGGAATTAATGTATGCCATCTGTATTCATCAAAGCTCGCTGCAGCAAGGTGTGTTTGAATCACCTGCCTGCTGGGAAGGACCAGCAAATTTAGAAAACACAGATACTTTGCAATGCAGTGCATCAGATTTTCTCACTTCAATACATTTCCATCTTTCCCCAAAGGTCCACCAAGAGAATACCTTGAAAACTACATATTTCCAGTTCTTCTTCCTGCTCTGTTGGCAATGCTGAAACAAGCTAAAAAGGAGAGATGCTTTGAGGTAGGTTTACTTGCCTATGATACCTTCCACAGAGGTACTGTTTACTAGAATTGCTATTGCAGTGATTTCCATTGAAGAATGGAAGAGCTTTGTAATAAATCAGTTGTATAAGCTTGTCCTCTGTCTAGGTACTCTGGATAGGGTTTTGTAGGTGTGTCAATGTCATGTCTTTAATGGTGTTACTATCGATAGTATAATGTGTGTCAAATAAGGGCTTTATATAGAATGTCCATAATTACATTGCAATGTACATACAAGTATATATTGAGGAGCTATCAGTGTGGAATTCAAGTAAAGCACTGTAGCCCTAATAGGGGGGGGGGGTGGGCATTATGCCCCCATCAAATTTTTGTTGATGCTTCTTAATGCCTCGATATTTCTAAATATTTCGAACATTCACATTTCTCTTTTCTTTGATCCTTCCCCCATGTTTTGATACAGTGTATGGCACAGGTGTCAGATTACATTAACCCAAAACATGTCACTGAAATTTTGTTATTTCTACATATGACTGTGTAAACCTGTGGACAAAATCAGAAACTTTTCCAAATTATGTCAATACTTTCTAGAAAGTACATGTATAATAACTTTCTGATTATAGTGTAAAACAAATACCATATGCACACTGTCTCTAATGCACACACACACACACACACACACAGCCAAAAAAAGTATTAAAAAATCAAAGAAATACATAAGAAGACTGGAAACACTTAGATACATAAGAAATGAATATCACAACCTATTATTTTCTTTGAGGAATTGATAAGTTATAAAAGACATTTATACCAATTAATTGGTATTCCTAAAGCTTTATTCACTGAGAAATAAGCAAAGCTATGAATTCTCGATTAAATTAGCATCAATTAATTCATATGAAATAAAAAAAAGATTTTTGTAAATTCAGCCATACAAACAAACAACTTTGTAGATTATTTCATCTTCTACCATCATGCAAAATTTTGAGGCAATCGGGCATTCCACCGGGGGGGGGGGGGGGGGGGGGGGGGGGGGGGGGGGGGTCATAATGACCCAACTGTGCATTGAACATGTGGTGTACAATTTTTTTTTTTAATGCAATAGTAAAAGCAAGACTGAAAGACATTGTACAGATCTACATTGAGATACCATGTCCATGTCCCTTTTGTATTCCTGTTTCATGGTACAGAGAAAACGATTTAGATTCAACGGCTGTGATTTCTTGACTGAGTACCTGTGGAGGTAGGATATTATTTGACATTAGTTTCAATTTTTATTTTATTATTGAAATTGATTGCAAAGAAGGTAATTTTGAAGGTTTAGATAACGTGTACAGTACTTGACTCATTGAGAAAACTTAATGCTAAGTATTGCTGCAACACACAATTTATCATCATTTTAGGACATAACAGAAAGAAGAAGAAGAAAAAAAACAACAACAACTTATTATTGGCCAAACCAGCCTCATGCTTGTTGGTTGTACAATGTAGACACCAGCGATATTGTCATCTACAAAATCAACCCTGTCCGTGTCGGGGGTGAGCAAGTACAGGCCATTGTGTTCAGGTGGACTGTTTTTTCATCTTTGAGTCATCATTCTTGAAAATTAGAGAAAATCATTCCCACTCTTCATAGTACATGTAGCAATGAGTGTCTTGACAGCCAAAGACCATAAATATAGAATCTTTCTTGTTTGTTGTTTTGTGAGTTCCTCCTTTTTTTTCAGTTTTTCTTTTTTTTTTTCTCTCTCTCTCTTAAAATTCTTATTTTGTAGAGCCCTATGTGAAGAGCCACAGTAAATTGCTTGAAACAAGCATAGGATATAAATTCTATTCAAGACTTGTAGAGCTTGAAGTAGAAATACATTTGCATTAGATGGTAGTTTCAGTCACCTGAAAGGTATTGTTTGCAGTAAGCACTTGTCAGCTATGTCCATCTTGGATCATTCACACCCATGTTACAGGCATAATCCCAACACAGTGGACAGAGAGCGGGACAATCTGGATGAGATACCCTTTGTGAAGGCCATCTTGGCAGAAAAGTAAGAAATATTTGCATGAGTAAACCAACATATTGCACCACATATATATCTCTGTCCCTGCCCAGAGAGTGCCTTGGTTAAGATTTTTTTTTTTTCCTCTTTGAGGGACTTTATTTAAATCAATTATTCAGAATCATGCATAAGTCAATACAAGCATAAAACAATTGTAATCATAGTTCAATTTACATCAAATGAAAATTCTGTATGTAACGGACTTTATCTATTTCTCGAATACTTCTTTTTTTAGAGATGTCATTACAATATAACAGAAACTCATTTGAATTCTTTTACAATAAAGGATGCAGTAAATGACTGGTTTCTATATTCTTCCATGAGATATACCTTATAAACTGCATATTCCATGAAATCAATTATTGCGTTTATAAAGAAATAATCCTTCTCACAAATTTCATACCCTATTACTATGATTTTCTCGTCTATGATGATATTTTTTCTTGAACATTCAAAAATAAGGTCACTGGTCCTTGCCCAGATGTTTCTTATTCTCGGACAATATAACAAATTATGCATTAACGATTCATTTTCATTACATTTTCATTACGATACATTTTCATTTTCATTCTTGCCTTGGGTAAGATATTAGTCATAGTCAGGCAGTGTATCTGTCTGTCCATTCAGGATTCACAACCCATCAGGCAATTCCTGGAAATCGACTGAATGTAAATGAAACAAGAAAGATCAGGGACGAAATGAAAACATAAAAGAAAAAGAAAAAAGCTACATCTGTATTTTGAAATTCATGAATTACAATTTGATATGCATTAGAAGTCCAAAATGCAATCGTGCAATCATGTTTCTTATATAATATATTTTAAGGATCATTTTGAAAATTCCATTCATTTATGACAGTTAACAAAGCTGAGCAATATGTATGGCACAAATGCAACTTTAACCTTGTTCCTATGGTTTGGCCACAAGACCTGTGTTGCATTTAAAACTTACCTACCTGAATATGGTCATGCAAGAAAAGAGTAATTTTCTTGCTGTTTCTTTTGTCAGATGTGCAAAGGTCAATGTTGGTACTGACATACAAAGTCACTAGCCACCTAAAGTCAGTTAAGCAAAATAGACAAGTGGCAAATGCAGTTCCTGTGTGCTGTTGATTTTCACAGAATAAATGAGCTTAATACTCCGACCTGCAAAGTTTCTCTACTTGTATTTTCCCCTCCAGTCCTCGGCCTCCGCTGCCATTGTCTCTCGTATGGAATGAAGTAGAAGCTGCCACCGTCATTCAAGCATTCTTCAGGGGTTACAAGGTGATTGTTTGGGTCATGTGCAGATCATATCTGTGACAAGGTCACTTGTTTTTTAAAATACGGAAAAAATGTGACCCGCTACAACAAAATGATCCTAAAGTCGGGCGAGGTCGATTATTTGAAAACTGCATGATGTAATTTCCTAATCTTTCTGCTTTGAATTGATATATAACACATTTTATAAAAATAATCGGCTGCGGAGATATCGATGTTTAAAAGAGAGCATGTCGAGACGTCTGGAAAATCACTGTTTCGAGAAAAGCGCCCGAAAAGTCTTCCTTTCGACGCAATCGCGATCAAGGGACACGCCAGTCAGCTTTCACCTCTGGACAATAGAAGGTAAGCCCTAGCAACCCCCGAAGAGTTCATTCAAGCACATCAGCGTCGGCGGTCTCCTCACCAACCAATCAGTGACCAGGATGTGAGAAGCGGCTGAGCATAGCGCACCCCGTCCGCACGCACCAGTTGACTGGGCAGTGTGCGAGCTTCACGCTTCGAGTAGCAGCAAGCAGCAAACTGACCAATGAGATCACTCTGGTCGTTGTTAGGGGCGGAACTTATCTGTGGCGCTCAATCCAAATTTTCGAACCAGTTTCTGCTTCGTTGAAACGCCAAAAAACATGGCTCAGAAAAACGCTATTTTTAAATCTTTCCTTTGATCATTTTGCTTCAAAATTTCGACAGATGATAGAAGACATGTTAGACTCCAATAATATATCAAAATCAGAAAATCGTAAGTTTTGACGAATTTTAATGCTCTGACTTCAAACTCGATTTTCACTGCTTCGACCGTGCGCGACTTTAGGACCTTTTTGTTGTAGCGGGTCACAAATAGCAGTGATACAATACAATCAAGTACGTCTCACATGAAATATAGCTAGGTTAGCTGTAAGCTATGACTTGCAATAGTACGGAATTTCGTGATGGCCTGTCCCTACCAATTACATGGGAATGCAGCAGATATACAATTCAAGCTCCTTATCTGCCATTTTAACTCTTGAAATGAACATACATGTGTAGTACTATCTGATGTCCCATTAACGACACATCAGTCAAAACTTGTGCCTGTGAATATTCTTTAATTACCATTTTTTCTCAATGGGCGTGGCAAGTTGTATGATGCATTTTCACCCAACACCCTCAGAGTATCACCATTTCACATCAGTGCTAGTCTCCTTTTAAAGTAGAAGTGATAAAAGAAGTAACAAAAAAGGGGAAAAAAAACAAACAAACCAGGGTGCTGACATGGTATTGCAAATGCAAATTAACATCTGATGGCTGACATTGCAAATAGTCAAAATGTGAACCTGGCATACAACACTTGTCTTCTCTACAGGTGCGCAAGATGGAACATATTCAAGAGCTGCGCCAGTGGCAACGTGAGTGGCGGGAGGAGAATGCTGATATCAAGAGCAAAGTGGAGCACTTTTGGATGGAACACGAGCCTGGACCAGCCCAGGAAGAGCTGCGGAGGAGTGCCAAGCACAACCGGAGCCAGGGCTACCCAGCCTGCTTCCGCCTCCGCACGTGGAGCCCAAGTCCCGAGCCCATTCCCCCACCGACGACGGTGGACCCATCCGAGCTGGACCAAGGCACCGAGGTCGGTACAGAGCTCGCGGTACCGCGGACCGCAGCCACGGAGCGGACAGCCATCACAGAAGCCCCCTCGGGTATCTCCACCCTGCCGTCCACCGCCGTGTCGAGTAAAAGGACTGTTCGATCTTCGCAGCAGCAGAATTGAGGCAGCCGCATAATTTTTGTGTCTGCATGTCACTTCAATCCTTGAGATGATCAGCCACATTGAGCTGTATTCATGATGAATGAGCTCAATTTTCAGCTTGCTCCGAGCTATTTTTCACATCTGGATATACCACATCAGTGCACGTAATTGTGGGAGTGCTTTTTGCTTTCTCCCCACCCTCCTCTCACCTCCTTCTGATTACATATTCCTTGATAGAGCAATTCATAAAATTTGTTTCTGTCTATGTCAACTTTTTGTCATTTCTTTCTGTGCGCATCGAAAGTTATTACAGTATGTCTTTAACCGAGTGAATGATGACCAGTTTTAGTAACTTTGTGGTAAGAGTTCTGACGTGAGCACAAGTGGGTCACCTGTTCTGCAAGTGTGAGGCTGTTATGATACGTTGCATGCTCTGTTCTTGCTGCATCTTAATGGCTTTTAAATGTACTCAGATAATGTTGAGATTGGGGCCTATCCATGTTACCGTATTGCAATCGATTGTAGAGTGTGATCCACATGAGCTAGGGCACTCGCAAAGTTAACGCAAATCTCAGAGTACATTTATGAGAGTAATGCAATACACTGGTAGAAATAATACACACACATCAAAGCATGGCATGAAAGCTTAAAAACATATATATTTATTTCCCAAGATCATCAAATAATCACATCATTGCTATAAAAATGTGACTATGCTACATCTCTCTCATTTCATGATTATTTTGGCCATTTCCAGCGGTTGTTAGCACTACACTTGGAGAAAGCAAACTACTGTATGACATCATAAAAACATTGCATTGTCTAACAACTTGGATAGATAATGTCTGGTCATCAAATATCCAAATTGTTCCTCTTGTATTTTTCAGGTGAAGATACAACTTCACCTAGTGATGAGTTTCAACCAAATAGGCCTAACAATGAGAGACATGGAAAATTACATTTAAGGTAAATATATAGAAACCTCTCTACTGCTATGTGTTGTAAGCAGGAAAATAAGAATGTTGTCATGAAGTATAATGCCTATGGAAATTGCAGCTAAAGAGAGGAATGAAGAAATGTGACGTGAAAATAATCTCACTATACATAATAAATCAATTATCTTTCACTGAAGGATGCTCTTATTCCAGTAAAACATATGATCTGATAGTTTCAAGAGACAGAGAGACAATTGATTATTGGGATACAACAAATGCTCACTATGATGCAATACACAGTCACTCTATTCATACATGGGTACTTGCAGATGCTCCCAAGAATCTAATATCATGACCATGAACTCAAAGTGCTGATGATCCAATGACAATCGGTACAAATAGGTTGCTGATAGTCATGACAGCATTAGCACGATGCTCAGCATCAGTTTCACTATTCCGGAATTCCACTCTGCATAATATGATAGTAACCGCATCACTGAGTGAAAGACATGAATGTTACTTGATCAATAGCCCTGGCAAAAAAGACAAAAAAAGACAAAAAAAAAAACCCCAAAACCAAAACCAAACAAACAAAAGAGAAAGAAATAAACTGAAACATGCAGGAACATTGCTCAGCCACTACAGTAGCAAACATTGCACCTGATGCTTCACAGAAAGTGCCCTCTCCCTGACCCACACTGCTGGAAGATCAAATTCTCTTTTGTACTAGTTTCACTCAATTTGTAGAAAAACCCAATTTCAAGTGTGACAGCCCGAGCACGAATAATATCAAAGTAGACTAACGTGCACATGGGAAATGTGTCTTGTTTTCTTGTATTGAGACGCAACGTCCAACGAGAAAATGCAAACCAAAAAATAAAGATAAAACTTATTGCACTGCAAAGACAACACCAATGTCTATAAATTCCCATTATGCTATAAAGCTGTTAATGGTCTCATTCTTGTGGATATATTGCATCCTAATCTTACTAGCCATACAATCAGTCTCCATGTCTTCCAGTACCTCTGATAGTACTTTACAAACATCGATTGTGTGCAAACTGATCACGATACTGTGAGTAAAATCAATTACACGAGTGTACTTATCTTGCAATAATTTCTACTTTCTCTCTGTGTAAAAACAGCTGATCTACTACAGCTGTACATGTATAATAGAGTTCAAAGCAGTGGTAGAGACTACCACAACCAATTTTACATGATGGATTGTATTCCTTTCATGTACGGGCATAGGCACATTCGTGTACATATTGTACCATACTGCAAATCATTCTCTCGGTGAAGCATGATTCTTTTTGCTTACTTTGTGGTTGACCTTTATTTCTAAGTGCACGCTGGCAAGATACATTTTCCTCCATTTCCTCCATTGGTTTCACAGTGATACGAGAATGAATGCAATCACACACACATGAGTACTGTATTCTTAGAGGTTTAAAGGACACCTCCACATGAATTTTTTTAGACTTTTGCATTTCAACATCTATAAATTGGTTATTCTGGGTAGGCCTACAGAGTTTTAGAATTTATAGTGCTTAGGTGCTTAGGATGAGGAATAAGAACATTTAAAAAAATTCATAATATATCATAACGAACAAGGATGATGACATATCTTCACATAAGAATGCATGACTGGGTCCTCAATGAAGCAGAATAAAAGAAGAAAGCATGCATAAATTCTACAGAGGCGAACTTAATGGAATGAAATTGCCATATTTCTAAGCCTCCTATTAAAGTCATCATCCTCGTTCAGAGTATCATGTTTTGGGTTTTTCAGAGTATCGGTTTACAGCATCTGCTGAAGATCCACAATAGACTTCACGAGTCATGGAACTATCGATTTAAGTACTACAAGTGTACATGATGTGACATTATATAAATCGTCTAGGATGCCCCTCTATATGAATACTGTACAGAAATATTACGTAATTTATTCAATCCCACTTGTAATGTAAATAGTATTTGTACAGCATACGTGTAGGAGTGCATATCAAACTGTGTAGCTACCGAGCTCCACATGTAAATAAAATGAGTATTACAGTGAAAAGAGTCTGTCTCCCTGTCTTTCTCTGAATACCTACAATGCTGCACATTGAGATACCATGCTGAGGAAATTTATGCAAGGTTTAGATTGACATGTCACCAGGTCAGAATATGAAAATATGTACAGTCTATACATACGTTGGCAGGGGTTGTTTAATACAGTGCAATCCTGTTAAAAAGATCATGGATATAACGAAATTCTGGTATCCAATGAAGTAAAAATTTAAGCTGCAACATTATCCGCTCTTCGTTTTATTATTCATTTTTTTTTTCAGGTGGAACAAAATTTCGATATAATGAAAGAAAACTGGTGGTCCTGAGGACTTCATTATAACGAGAGTCCACTGTAGAGTAACTGACATCATGGTGGCGTAGATTTACAGGAGTCCTGTGACGTCATGACAGAATGCTTTGAAAGAAGATAGATACACTTTTCTACAAAATATAGGAATAGATGAAATTATGGTTTTCTACAAAATATACATGTAGGTATCTAGCATGTATTTGGGGAACTCTCCCCTTTCTGCATAATATGAGCAAGCGAATGATACAAATAGTATAAGTACAGTGACATGATGCTTTCTTCAACCTGTGCGAGCTATTGTGGATTTCATCAGCAGGGATTCACATTGCACACAAATCAGATTTGAACTGCATTCAATAACTCATTCAGCAATATGTATGCTGCTTGTTGATTCCAGATCTTAGCGAATACATCCTGAGCAAACTTTGACCGGCTTGACTCTCCCTTTGTTTTGAGGCAAAAAATTTCACTAATCTTTTTATTTTGTCACATACAGTATCTGGGCATGAACAGAACCTACACTGTGTATCCACCGACAAAGAAATACAAAAACATATTACTCTTACTACATGTATGTACCAAAAACTGGTTTGAAGAAAATTCTTCGTAGGAGAACAATAAGTGGTGAATTTCGGCATACAAACCAAATGGAGAGCTGCTCAAAATTCATATGGAAATTTAGTGAGGTGACAATGCCAATATCACGCAGATCCTCCACTGATCTGAACAGAAGGTTTTTACTGTTAAAATTCCCATTGTCTCTCAATCAAAATGAGAGAGAAAATGTCACATACAAGATTTCAGAGCTGGAGAAACTTCAGCATCGATTATTCTTCAGGAGAATGGCAATGACCACCGGCTTTGCAAAATCATAGACTTACACTGTATTTCTATCTACTTCAATGCACAAACCAATACAGTTGTGGATGACTTTTTTTGTCACCTTGTCTGACATATTGGTGCAATTAATATAACTGGTACTCTATCTGGGCAAAATTGAACATACCTTAACTTTTGCACTTTGTTTCTAATTTTGATAAATTTGCACTACTGTTTACTTGCTGTCACAAATTATACTCCACTAAATTATGGAGTTGATTTTGAGTTTAAGTTGCCTTGCATCCAATCACTCTCAGTCAAAACATATTTTGAATAGGTAAAAGTGCATTCTCTTACTGACAGTATTTCATACTCTACACAACATGAGTCTTGTATACAGCTGCATTAACAAACATGAACAATCAATGAATTTTTATATAAACTGCACACGTAATTAGCCACTCATGGCATTCTGTGAAGAACATCCCGTCAAAAGGCAAATACAGTAAACCTCACTTAAGTCGGCACAATGTTTGTTTGTTTGTTTGTTTGATTTATTTATTTAAGTAAGTAAGTCGTAAGTCGTCAAATCGCACAAACCCACCAAAGTCCTGATTTGCTGCTTATATGTTCAATATTCTCATGAAATTCCTTGTTAAATGGAAGTTTAAATGTTAAAATATCACCAATATTGACTTAGTTCTTAATCCTCACTGGGCATATCATTTCTTCATTGCTTGCATATGTTACGGGCTTCTTTAGCTAACAACAGACAAGAATGTTCCATCATTGGCAAGGTGTTTCAGTTCTCTGTGGTATCAATAAACCCAAAAATCAATTGAACATGTATGCAGATACTCTTGATGTAAAGTCTGACCAGGGAGGTGCTAGAGAAGGAGAGACAACTACTGCTCTCCTTTGAAATCATGCGCGGCACCGCCAAGAAGTTATGCGTTCAACTACAGGTGTTAACCATGTGCTTTGACAAAAGAGAGCATCAATAATCGGGACTAGCGCTATCACATCTAGAAATATTTGCTCCTACTGCAATTCGCTCTCTCTTTCAATGTGATGGCAACAATGAATTTGTGTACCTTGAATTGGAGCAGCGAATCAAAATGCAGTGTAAAACTCACAATTTTAACAGCAAATAGTTTAAAAACACACTGGAACACGCTTTAGCGGAGTACTTTATTTGAAAGATCAAAATATCCCCTATTAAAAGATAGAAAATTAACCTGCGGAAATGTGTGCATTATAGAAAAATATTAGGTTTTTAAGAAGGCCTCATTTTCATTTCATTTCGATTTGAGAATTACGAAGAAACTAGAAATACATGTTTATAATATTGAATTCTTTCCTAAACTATTTTAAATCAATTCGAGTATTTCATTTAAAATTTTGCGGTGAAATAAAGCTTGTAATTCAACGAAAGGTGAAATGTGTTCTTCGTCTCCGAACTTCGTCTTGCAACTATAGCGGTGCCGAGCATGACCTCAAAGCGTAGTGGAATGCTAGACATCCCATTGTAACGCCTTGTACCCAAACATGTGTTTGCATGAATTACAAAGAGTTGCCACTCCATCTCTGTAACACCTCCCTGGTCTGATCATGTCAAATGCGTAATGTGTGATATATGTGTGTGTGTGTGTGTGTGTATGTGTGTGTGTGTGTGCGCACATGTGTCTCATATTTCTTGACCAGCGCTGCATAAAGGTCAGCTGTTTCTGACTGCTCCACATTCTGCAGGAAAACTGGAAAGTGTGCAAAAAAAAAAAAAATAATAACACCAGCGACAGTAATGATGATTTATAATAATTGTTGCAATTGTTGATAAGGAGTTTACTCAATGCGATTCGATTATGAGCTCCGAGTGGAATGGTATACCTAGGCCATGCCAAAAGGTCTCCATTTTTATGTCCCTTTGTTTCTCGAAATCCGTCATGCAGACATTTCTACCCTACATTTTTGGTATGCAGAATGCATTATGTCTAGCAAACAAACAGTGCACCTAATATAATATCAATGCCATCTAGATACATCTGTTGCCAATTAAGTTTACTCTGGTAAAATTTTCTTTATTTCATTGTCACTCCGATACTGATGTTGGTGTGATTTTTCAAACCAAAGTTGAAATGCAGTCTGAAATTTTGATATTTTGAACGCGTGTACATTATCTCCATTCAGTACAGGACTCCATGATCGCGAATTTAACCACTCACGAAATCGTCGGGAATTTCCGATTCACAAAAATTTAAGAGTAGTTTACAGTATACAGTAGCATGAAAGGATATCAACACACCTGATCATTTGTTTGAGCCGGAGAAAACATTAGCTTAAAATTACTACTTATGACACTCATGGCTAAACTTGCCTTCCTATCCATTCCAAAGATCATAACATCCTACAACAGTATATCCATTCATCACATCTAACAGTGACTGGAGATACTGCTATATATACACTGCTGTATGAAAAAAAAAAAGTTGGGATTTTGTTGACCAGATACATGGCACAGTGGACTCCTGTTATAACAAAGTCCTCTGGACTGCCTGTACTCTTTCATTATATTGAAAATTTGTTATAACCGAACAAATCAACAAAATACCGGTACATAGAGTGGATAGTATTGCGACCTGAATTTTTACTTCGCTGTAAACTAGAATTTTGTAATAACCGTGTTCGTTATAACAGCAGTGCACTGTAGTCGACATTTGCGTAAGTCACCAGACTTTCAATGGTCTTGGCTATGCTGACTTGCATGAGGTTTACAGTAAATCATTTTGTGCACAGATACTCTGTATGGCAAGCATAATTTCAAAGTGAGATGATTTCTCAGTAACAATACTTTCATTATAATATACATCTACATTGCGCATCTTAATGATTACAGCACACTTCTATGATGTGGTATACAGTTACACATGGAAAGTCATTGATACGCTTAAAACAGTGGCCTAAACCAATTATTGGCTGAAAGTCCATTACAACACAGCATCTAGTTGTGTAAGAGGCAAAAAATACCAATTGCTAGTCATCGGCAGCATACCACTTCAAAGTGTATAAGGAAGCACAAACACTATCACGGTTACTTCTTAACACTGATTAATTCAATGCTTGTTTATGTCGATGTGGGGCAACTTGTCAACCAGTTGCAATAGAACATCTCAATGCAAAATTGACATCAATTTGAATGATAGAGCACGGATTAAAAGATATGCACATCAAAACTACGTGCATGATCAGGAACACGGTATGACTGGATTTCCTTATGAACTACGAGCAGATACTATATGGAACAGTCCATGGCATGAATGGCTTTACTTTTGCATGCTCCACACAAGGCTGCCAAAAAGGGATGTTACTGTCTATATGTATGCTATACCAACTGCTCGTTAATTCTTAATACACCGTAATTAATTTACACTAAAAACTTACTTTGGTTGAGCTTCAACTGATATAATATTTGCACCAAATAAAGAATGTTATCGGCTATTTTTGAGCGCCATACTGGATGAATTCAACTGGCATTCACTCTGTGGCAAACGCCTTTTAAAATACAAACCTAAAATTTTCCACAAAATTTCGCCAAACCTCCCTCTACTGCTCAAAGGACAGTACCAGTAGCAGCCTACTCTTTAGCATTTGCCCTTTACATTACCTCTTGCAAACTTTACTTGCATCTACGTGTGTATCTTCTGCTTCAAGCCAATCATGTAAAGCACATGATGATAACGTGCCTAAAATCACTATTAATATCAAACAAATAATGCACAGGTGAGAGGGTATTAGTAAAGATGCATGCTTTACTGAGTGCATGCTTAACTGACCGAATGCGCATTGCTTAAGTACATAATTGTGATGCCAATGAGCATGATTTTTGCAAGCCGCAGTCATACGAGTATCTCTGAGTGGTCGTTAGTACCGGTCATTAGTAGGTGGTCAATGGTAAAAATGAATGCCCGCTGGGCATGATGGGTAAAATCAAAGACTTGTCACATGATTCTTTGTCAGCCAATCATTTGACTAGGATCCATATAAACATGTTTAAACATATTGTATAATATACAATAATATTCACGTGAGAAGTCTTTAGTAGAGATGCAGTGCACTTCAGGGTATTAACAATGGTAACATGCACAACACTGTAAATACCCGAGTGTGAGATGCATCTCCACTAACGTCACAAACTTAATTAAACCTGAGCATTATTTGTTTTATAAAATAGTTTTATGAACTATTTTCCATTTTGGGTAAATACATGTACCAGTGAGCTACATGAAGAACTTACTCAATAGCCAAGATGTCTGAAGCAAATGTTCCAAACACACTGAACATAAACTTGTTGTTTACAGCAAGTAAGTGATAAAGTTGTTTACAGCAAGTAATGTAGGTAAGTGATTGAGGGCACAATTGTAACTGATGAGCGCACACCGATAAAGTATGCAATTGTGACAGCAGTGAGCACGATCACAGCATGCCACAGTCATGGGCATACCTCTGAGCAGACATTAGTTCCAGTCATTTAGTAGGTGGTCATGGTAAAAACTCATGCCTGCGGGGCATGTTAGGAAAAATGAAAGACTGTTTATGCGATTATTCCCAGCCAATCATTTGGCTAGGATCCTTATCACCATTATATTAGTCTAAATCATGCCTAAATCACTCAACCAAGAAATATGCATTCCTATTCAACAATATCCTAGCCTCTTTCAAAGGGCCTTACATTCACACTGATTCACTTCAACAAACAGAGCCAAAGTAGAGCTCTTCGAGGCAAGCGCCTCTTGAGATCTACAAATGGAATTAGTATTCACAAGCCAGTAAAAAACCTAAAAAGTGCAAACTACGACTTTTGAATAAATCAGCACAGAATAGTTGAAGTAGTTACTGCAATATATTTGATATAAACCCACAAGGCGTATATCAATCACAATCAACTTTTTCAGAAGAGGGGCATGCTACATTTGAGTACAGATTTACCAACAAAAGCAAGTCACTGCAAAAGCAGTATGAATGTGGCAGTTGAATGGACATTATAAGGTCTTGCACTGACAGTGAACTATTGAAAGTGAATAATAGTAATACAGAATAGGCAACACAAGATCTTTTTTCATGAGAGTAAAATTATCTTGCCTCTGGCAGATGAAACTTAGCATTAAAGTCTGTCTGTAGCAGGCAAAACTCAGAAAAATGTTTATTTATTTATTTTTTTTTTCTTTGCCCATCCCCAATGGTGACAAGTTCTTTGTTGTCCGTAAACCATTTTTAGTCTCACTCAGTTCATACAATTAATGTAGATGGACAGATTATTGATGTTAATGTTAGAGCATACATTGTCAATACATTACCAAGTATTTGCACTTTCAATGAGGTTACAAACTGGTAAGAGTTGGTTTGCACATGAAATACTAAAGACTGCTAAATGTAAGAGCTATCAAAGAGGTATTCTTGCTTGCCTTTATTAGCATGAACAGCTGTAGCAAAGCATGACTTTCGTGATGCCACCAAGCATTTTCTGCATTATGCTACCTATTAACCTAATGTTAGCAAGCTTCAGTACTGTTCACATTAAAAGCTTCAGTGCAGTTACAGTGTAACACCATGATTACACTGTATGTCTGTACGCGAACAAGACGTAGTCAAATGTCACATGGACATTACAAATGTCTGCATGCAAACATGAGTCTGCAGACCAACGCTGCCTGGAGACCAAGAACTCCATCAATTTCTTGGGACAAATCTGATCATTGTAATGAACAAATCATATCAGACATGTGGTTGAACTATGCCATTCATGATCTTTACTACTGCCAGTTTATATGATTTGTACATGAACAAAACATAATGGTGGAACCAACAACATTCTAAAACATTCAATTATTGATGGTTTTTGATGGCCATGATTTAGAATACAGTTTGTTACTGTGGTGTTGCTGATAACTGTTTTCTTGTTAAGTTGTGCCTGAAATGAATGGAAATTCAGTTCTAGAATCCTCTAAAGATAAAAAGAGCATTTTGTTTATTTTACCAGACTACCAGACAGCCTACCTACAATGTCAGCCTCCGCTTTCCTACATTACAGTGTATAATCATCCATATCATTGGGTCTCTGAGTTGAGAACAAGTGTTACATTTAACTCTTTGTCACTCTTATCTATGGTACATTCTATGCACTGCCAAATGCAAGACTTGTCAGACAAATACATTTGTAGTGGCAAGCCTACGGCCCTCACTAAGACAGACCCAAAATTATGTATGGACTATCTACACTGCACTGATAACATGTTGCTAAAGATGAAGTTTCTATGACTGTGGTAAGATTTTCATGTCCCTTGTCACCTTCTCTTTCCTCACATGACAGAGAAGGCAACTGGAAAACGCTCAGAGAAAGGGGAAGAAAAACTTGGGACAGAAAACAAAATTGGATGTTGGAAGGTCATGACAAGGGAATGTAACAACCCAAATATTTTTTTCTATTTCCCGGTCAGGATGTGGTCCACTGTTACAAAGATGATACAGATCACTGCCCAGGCCATGATCAACACTAGCCAGAGCTTACGGCGGAATGGAGACATGTGCTGGTGTTGCACCCATCTCTTGCCCATTGTCCGCTCTGTTTTCCTCCGGGCGTAGTACACGAGGAAGACGGGTATGAAGTACTGGATGCCAGCCCCAGCATAGGAGCCGGTGATGCCGACCAGCAGCGAGACGTTGGTGGTGGCGAAGGCGATCGCGAGTGGCGGCACCAGCACCAGGACGGGGAAGACGAGACGTCGGATCGTCCAGTGATAGGTGCGGCTCTGGCGCAGGCACAGCGCCATCAGGTTGTTGCGCAGCGTGATGCCGATGATGGGGAAGTTGGTGCTGAGCGTGAAGACGGGGAAGAGGGCGACAAAGTACTGGAGCGGGACCCACGGCAGCACCTGCCTGCCCTCGTAGCCGAAGAAGTTCAGCGTGTAGATATCCTGGATGCTCTGCTGCTTAAACGAGAACACTGCCGTGATGGAGAGGAGAAGGTAGAACGCCAAGATGAGGATGTAGTCACCGAGAAGGAAGGACTTCAGCCGCCTCTTGGGCTGGACGGGTGTTACCAGGGTGGGTAGGGAGTGGTGGCACATGAAGGCGTACACACAGATGCCGAAGAAGTTTGGGATGCTCTCAAAGGTGCCAACAATTACAGGCCTCCCCTCTGACTTACCAGAGCTGATGTAGATGAGCGCTGAGATGATCATCACACTAAATGCTGAGATAGAGTAGATTAAATGGGAGTTTGAGAAAGCAGAGAAAATGCAGGTGGTATTAGGCATATTTGTAGCGATTCCTCCTGGTAAACTTTTGTTGTTGTTGTTAATGAAACTAGATATGTTGACTGAGCATTAAAGGGATCGTTTAGTTTTGGTTGAGAACTAATTTCAGGTTTCTAAAATTTTTTGGAGAGATAATGAGAAACCTCTTATTAAATGTGAAAGAGCATGTAATTCTTTGAGGAATTCAATGTTTATTTGATGAAAATTGGTTTTGAAATAGCTGAGATATCCAAAAAAAGAGCGATTCTACTAAAGTGTGGGACCCACACTTTATTACGATCGCTTTGTTTTACTTTGTTTTTGGATGTTTCAGTCATTCCAAACCCGATTTTCATCAAATAAACTTTGAACTCCTCTTAAAATGGTATGCTCTGTACTATATCATAAGTGTTTTCTTGGTATCTCGCAAAAAGTTAAAAGCCAAATTCTCATCTCCACCAATACTGCATCATCCCTTTAAACATTGTAGTGCCAATGCTACTGTCTTCATGTGAAAAAGTGCTATCTATCATCATCTGTCCTCAGGGGGTAATTTCCCAGATATGGTGACAAAGCTATGATTATTTTTCCAGCAAATGGCCAGTAGCGGTGTTATTGTCCAAGTCTGGTAGGCATGACTACATGTATGAAGACAACACTATGAAAGAAAATAGAATTTACTCAAAAACCCCCTATGAAACAGAGCTACTCAATGACCAGGCAATGCAATGTAGTTTTCATTGTGTTGCGGCATTTGATGATTTATTGATCTGTTTAGGTGGTATTGTGTGTTTGAGTAAAATATGCGATCTTGGCATGCTGTTGACTGAGACAGGCTTGCGAACAGGACACATAAAAAGGTAATGTCACAATTGGCCAGAACACCAAGAGGTCAGAAATACAATGTACATGCTTCCAAAATTGATCTCCTTTTTAAAATTCAGGTTCTCTAGTTCACATAAACATGTTGACTACTAACTGGTAGATGAAAATCCCACAGCACATTGTACACCATTCAGTAGAAGAAAAAAGGACATGGGGGGGGGGGGTACACTATGTAAGAATTCGGAAGACTCAAAATCTAGCCTCAGTGTCTGCAGTATTTAGAGTGGAAATGAGGCTAGAAGAATGACTGACATTTCTTACCTAACCACCTTGTGAGGCTGGTAAAAATCTGCAGGTACTTTGTCTTTTGGACGTTGAAGAAGACAAAAATTCCCAGCAAGACTCCAAAAACTGTCTGTAAGCAAGAAAGAGAAGAGAGAGAGAGAGAGAGAGAGAGAGAGAGGGAAAGAGAGGGAGACAAAGTGGATACAAGACTGTGTGTTTGAAACTCTTTGCAGAATGTGCAAAACAGTCTCCATTTTCATTCTTTTTTTTTTTTATTGCCAGATGATGATGATGGTGATTATCAATATTATCATTATCATCATCATCATCATCATCATCATCATCATCATCATCATCATTATTATGATATCAGAAAAAAAGAACATACATCTCATAAACATTACAAACATAAGACAAAAACAAGAGTGAAAGGGTACATTGTACTGTACTTACTATGTAACACAAAATGATAGAGATAAAGATGGTGACAACATGTGGGTCACAGCACGCAAAAGCGGAGTGGTCAAGGTTGCTTGACATTCTGTGTGATATGTCTCCCTCAGAAAAAGCTATCACTGTGATGGTTTACAACATTTTTCTCTTGAGTCTCCCGTATGTTTTCAGGCCTGGCGATACAGTGCAATTAACTCCGCGAAAAGGGGCGTAAGCTTTTGAATTTTGTAAAGGTCATCAAAGCACTGTACCTCCAAATCCCTTGAAACTTCACATATGTATCTGATATGAATATATGTCATCCTTCATCTTAATTTTTTGGCAAAAATGCTGAGATATTTGTATTTTTCTGTTTAAGTTGATCATGTGTAAGGCTTAGGATAATTTCCTGACACAAGTCTGCTACTGCATGAATATACATTTGATTAAAGGCATAATATACCATTTGCAAATGAAACAAAAACCCAGCATTAGTGCTTTAAAGGTAGGGGATACCTTTTACAGACCTCCCAAAATGCAGCAAAACATTAGATATGAACCTCAGGGGACTTGTTTAGGCCACTGCTGAGAAATTTGGAAGTCAACAGTTATCTACAATTTGAATAATGCACAAAACTCAACTACTCAGTAGTTCTGTGTGTCAGTCACAATTGCAGTCTTCTGTATTTTTTTAAATCTATAAACACAAATCTAAAAGTATAAAAGCTGATGTAATAGCATAATAGAGTGTGTGGCAAGAATGTATATAGAAATGTTTGTAAGTTTTGATGAACTTTCTTCACAAAAAATACATGATGGACACACATGCAGTGCATCAAATGGGTCTGCAAAGGTAGCCTCTCGAGCAATGTACTGGAATTTACGGTGAGCCCCGAAAAAAATTCAATTCAAAATCTAACGGTCAATAAAAATGTACTAAATGTTACCTTCCACTTTCAATACTTTATGGGAGTTTCTAAAATGATACTCTCTTCAACATACCACTGTTTTTATACAACTCTTCATTTAAGGCATGCAAATGGGATTCCCTACCTTTAAAATAGTTCCAAAATGTAAGTTTGGGATAGAAACAACCACTGTAAAAATTTGAATCTGTATAATCAATGCTAAGTATTGTTAAGTACACAGAATATGAACAATAATGTTCAACAAATGCTGGCAGACTAAACCATCTACAGTTATGGTTTCATGAGGAAAATACTGATATCTCCTTATATTTTAGGCTTTCTTGCAAAATGTTTATATGGTTAGATGCTTTGTGATACCACAGACCTACACAAATGCATCAAAAGTGATGTCTTGAACATTAAAAAAAAAAAAAAAAATCACTGTTCCCAAAAGTGAACAGAACCTTTAACATATTGTTAGTCTGTATACCCCAGACTCACCTCCTACAAAGCTTTGTGTTTGTGCAATTAGTAGTTATGTTAAAATCAGAGCAGATAGACAACCAAATTTACAGGGCTGCCAACATTGGAAACTAGTTTGGAGTGAAACTCCCATAGGCCAATGCTATAATTTAGGAGTCAAAATGAGTGAGATCAATAGAAATGCATGCAAATGAAACAAGGAGAAGTAGAAATTATGCGGTGCGTAATATATGTCCCCGCCGGAAGTAGCATTTTGTCGCAAATGTACAATACAGGTCAAAAATCAAGGTCAAAGGTCAAAGAAGTCAAAGGTCAAAATTCTGTGTAGAAGTTCTGAAGCCCTCACCTAGTGCCATCACATAGAGCAAACGGAATTGAAATCGGGTTAGAAATGGCGAAGGAGTAGCATTTTGTAGCAAAATGTACAATACAGGTAAAAAATCAAGGTCAAAGGTTAAAGAAGTCAAAGGTCAAAATTCTGTGTAGAAGTTTTAAAGCCCTCACCTAGTGCCATCACTTAAAGCAAACGGAATCGAAATCGGGTTAGAAATGGCGAAGGAGTAGCATTTTGTAGCAAAATGTACAATACAGGTCAAAAATCAAAGGTCAAAGAAGTCAAAGGTCAAAATTCTGTGTAGCAGTTTTGAAGCCCTCACCTAGTGCCATCACATAAAGCAAACGGAATTGAAATCGGGTTAGAAATGGCGAAGGAGTAGCATTTTGTAGCAAAACGTACAATACAGATCAAAAATCAAGGTCAAAGGTCAAAATTCTGTGTAGAAGTTTTGAAGCCCTCACCTAGTGCCATCACATAAAGCAAATGGAATCGAAATCGGGTTAGAAATGGCGAAGAAGTAGCATTTTGTAGCGAAATGTACAATATAGGTCAAAGGTCACAACTGAAATTCTGTGTAGAAGTTTCAAAGCTCCCATGTAGTGCTATCATATAAAGCAAACAGAATCAAAATCGGCTCATAAATGACAGAGAAGTAGTAAATTGAACATTTTGATCACACACGGACGCACACACGGACGGACAGACAGACGGACAGACGGACACACGGACACACACACACGTACGGAGCCCGTTTCATAGTCCCCTGCTCGAACTCGTTCGGCGGGGACAATAAAGTTTTAGAGTGAGAAAGGACCAAAATGAGTGAGAGTTGGCAGCCCTGAATTTAAGAGAAAATACTGGACATGTACAACTAGATCATCTTCCTACGCATGTAACTCAACTGGTCAGTGCAATCTTAACCAATCTGCGGTGTCAGGTTTGGCGCATGGCGACAGGGTTTGGTCTCGGTCTACAAGGTGGTGAGTGGGTGAGAAACGAACCCTGCACTGTGCATCAACTGTTACATGCAGCACGAAAACCGATACATAGGACTGCGTAACGCACACGCTATGGATTTTACGTGGGTCACAAATGACAGTAATCTTGATTTGTTTTTTCTGACATAACTGTGCGACAAATATTACAGAAAAGATATTTGGAACACAGTACGGACATACTATCACAAGTCATACTAAAGTGTCATTTTTGGGCAATGAATAAAAAAGTGAGGAAATAACACTTTTTTAAAGACTAAATTATCTTTGTTGGAAGCTGAGTTTCGACGTTAATTTCACAGGTTTATCCTCAATCAAACTCAAAATAACTAACATTGCAAGTTAGAGAATAGTTTTCTCCTTCTATTTGCTGTATAGATTTTATCATTTGATGGCTTCTGATCTGAGGCGAGATATTGCGTAAACACATTGTTTACTTTATGCAAATCAGGCACCCAGGTCAAATTTTTTAGCGAGTTAATTGCACTGCATCGCTGAACCTGTTTTGACACCAAATTTGCGACACCTGGGTGCGCGGTTCCAAAGGTACGCATAAACATGTACAGTGTACATGCATATCGGACAAAAAATTGCTCAAAAACATGAATTCATGTATAAGTGCAAATTGTGCTTTCAGTCGAATTTCATATTTTTTTTTTTTTTTGCTTTTATTGATGAAAATCAATAATCAACATATTTTCATGCTTGGAACAGTATCGCCGATCAATTTCGTTAGATAACAATTGAACAAAAGTTGAAAAGCAAAGGAATACATTGAGTAATTGGAAAAAAAATAATTGCACACATTTTCTTAGCATTTGCTATTAAAAGACTCAGGAAAGAATATTTACACCAAAATTATGCCTTTTCAGAGCTTTTTCTATAATAATCAATGGCAAATAGTCTGATTTTACACATACATTATGCATAAATTAACGTTCATGTAAACTAGAAAAACAAGGAAAAGTAGAAATTACGCGGTGCGCAATATATGTCCCCGCCGGAAGTACATGTAGCATTTTGTAGCAAAATGTACAATACAGGTCAAAAATCAAGGTCAAAGGTCAAAAAAGTCAAAGGTCAAAATTCTGTGTAGAAGTTTTGAAGCCCTCACCTAGTGCCATCATATAAAGCAAACGGAATCAAAATTGGGTTAGAAATGGTGAAGGAGTAGCATTTTGTAGCGAAATGTACAATATAGGTCAAAGGTCACAACTGAAATTCTGTGTAGAAGTTTCAAAGCTCCCATGTAGTGCTATCATATAAAGCAAACAGAATCAAAATCGGCTCATAAATGACAGAGAAGTAGTAAATTGAACATTTTGATCACACACGGACGCACACACGGACGGACAGACAGACGGACAGACGGACACACGGACACACACACACGTACGGAGCCCGTTTCATAGTCCCCTGCTCGAACTCGTTCGGCGGGGACAATAAAGTTTTAGAGTGAGAAAGGACCAAAATGAGTGAGAGTTGGCAGCCCTGAATTTAAGAGAAAATACTGGACATGTACAACTAGATCATCTTCCTACGCATGTAACTCAACTGGTCAGTGCAATCTTAACCAATCTGCGGTGTCAGGTTTGGCGCATGGCGACAGGGTTTGGTCTCGGTCTACAAGGTGGTGAGTGGGTGAGAAACGAACCCTGCACTGTGCATCAACTGTTACATGCAGCACGAAAACCGATACATAGGACTGCGTAACGCACACGCTATGGATTTTACGTGGGTCACAAATGACAGTAATCTTGATTTGTTTTTTCTGACATAACTGTGCGACAAATATTACAGAAAAGATATTTGGAACACAGTACGGACATACTATCACAAGTCATACTAAAGTGTCATTTTTGGGCAATGAATAAAAAAGTGAGGAAATAACACTTTTTTAAAGACTAAATTATCTTTGTTGGAAGCTGAGTTTCGACGTTAATTTCACAGGTTTATCCTCAATCAAACTCAAAATAACTAACATTGCAAGTTAGAGAATAGTTTTCTCCTTCTATTTGCTGTATAGATTTTATCATTTGATGGCTTCTGATCTGAGGCGAGATATTGCGTAAACACATTGTTTACTTTATGCAAATCAGGCACCCAGGTCAAATTTTTTAGCGAGTTAATTGCACTGCATCGCTGAACCTGTTTTGACACCAAATTTGCGACACCTGGGTGCGCGGTTCCAAAGGTACGCATAAACATGTACAGTGTACATGCATATCGGACAAAAAATTGCTCAAAAACATGAATTCATGTATAAGTGCAAATTGTGCTTTCAGTCGAATTTCATATTTTTTTTTTTTTTTGCTTTTATTGATGAAAATCAATAATCAACATATTTTCATGCTTGGAACAGTATCGCCGATCAATTTCGTTAGATAACAATTGAACAAAAGTTGAAAAGCAAAGGAATACATTGAGTAATTGGAAAAAAAATAATTGCACACATTTTCTTAGCATTTGCTATTAAAAGACTCAGGAAAGAATATTTACACCAAAATTATGCCTTTTCAGAGCTTTTTCTATAATAATCAATGGCAAATAGTCTGATTTTACACATACATTATGCATAAATTAACGTTCATGTAAACTAGAAAAACAAGGAAAAGTAGAAATTACGCGGTGCGCAATATATGTCCCCGCCGGAAGTACATGTAGCATTTTGTAGCAAAATGTACAATACAGGTCAAAAATCAAGGTCAAAGGTCAAAAAAGGTCAAAGGTCAAAATTCTGTGTAGAAGTTTTGAAGCCCTCACCTAGTGCCATCATATAAAGCAAACGGAATCAAAATTGGGTTAGAAATGGTGAAGGAGTAGCATTTTATAGCCATTGTACAATAAAGGTAAAAAATCAAGGTCAAAGGTCAAAGAAGTCAAAGGTCAAAATTCCGTGTAGAAGTTTTGAAGCCCTCACCTAGTGCCATCACATAAAGCAAACAGAATCGAAATCGGGTTAGAAATGGCGAAGGAGTAGCATTTTGTAGCAAAATGTACAATATAGGTCAAAAATCAAGGTCAAAGGTCAAAGAAGTCGAAGGTCAAAATTCTGTGTAGAAGTTTTGAAGCCCTCACCTAGTGCCATCACATAAAGCAAACAGAATCGAAATCGGGTTAGAAATGGCGAAGGAGTAGCATTTTGTAGCCAATGTACAATATAGGTCAAAAATCAAGGTCAAAGGTCAAAATTCTGTGTAGAAGTTTTGAAGCCCTCAACTAGTGCCATCACATAAAGCAAACGGAATCGAAATCGGGTTAGAAATGGCGAAGGAGTAGCATTTTGTAGCAAAATGTACAATATAGGTCAAAGGTCAAGGTCAATGGTCACAACTGAAATTCTGTGTAGAAGTTTCAAAGCTCCCATGTAGTGCTATCATATAAAGCAAACAGAATCAAAATTGGCTCAGAAATGACAGAGAAGTAGCAAATTGAAGATTTTGATCACACACGGACGCACAGACAGACAGACAGACAGACGGACGGACACACGGACACACACATGTACGGAGCTTGTTTCATAGTCCCCTGCTCAAACTCGTTCGGCGGGGAAAATAATAACTCGTTGAAAACAACCTTGCAGTTTTGCGGATTTAGTCACGTAGGCAATGTGTGTGCCTATTTTCATTGTGATTGTGCGGTAAACAGCCAAGATCTGGAGGGGGGCATGGGAAGCCCTCTCCACTCTATCATCTACCTAAATAACCCCACCTACTAGGCTACAGATTCTGTGAACTCTTGAACTCATCAATGGTAAAGTCAGCTGAAATTCATGCAAGAACAACAATATCCATTCATTCAGCTTTTTCTTCTCCCATTCCCTTCTGCTTCCCCACAAAATTGCTGGCATGCTTTAAACTGACAAGAGCTGTCAATGTGATAGAATGAACTTGTACCCTAAAGATGAACTTGCTAGCGCAATGAATGCTTTTCTTTTCTCCCCCGGACAGGTCTGTCTTCCCTATTTCCTTCTGCTCTCCACAGATTAGTTGATGATACAATGAGTGCCTTCTACCCCGAGGCTAGCACATCCATGTTTGTTTGTTTGTTTGTTTTTTCTCCCTCAAGACAGGTCTGCATTTATGACCTTTTACAGGTATGCCTACCAACTGAGAAAGGGCATTGTAAGTATCATCTCTGTTGTATGTGTTCACTAGTAAAGTTATAATACAATTGTAGTTACGCCATCTAGTGTCTGAAAATAACACATGTTTTGAATTGAATTGAATTGAATTGAATTGAATTGAATTGAATTGAACAGGTTTTATTAAAAATCATGTCTGGCAGCCAAGGGCTGAATTGCACATGTTTTACAATCATAGTTATAAAAATAGACAGATTATTTTGGTGCTCTGTACAAACAATGATATAACGACATGATACATAAAAAAAGAACAAATATTACAGTAGTCACATGTGGTAAATCACAAGAAGTGATCAATATATGAGGGTACCAGCCCAATCAATTCTGAAATTGCTTTTACAAAAAACGAAAAAAATAAAAAAGAGATAAAAAAATATCCTGTCAACATGGCAACACTGCTCAACACCGAATAAAAAAAAAAAAAAATCATTACTATTACAACTGATAATGAAATCAGTGAGGGTACCAGCCCATCATTACTCAGATTACTTTTTCAAAAAGAAAAGAAAAACGAAAAAAAGAAGAAATGAGGAAAAGGGAAAAAAAGTTGACTGTCAACATATCATTACACATCTAGTCATTAAAAAAATGCCATTACTATTTCATCTACATATATTGATTTTGATAAAAAAAAAAAAAATTACACCTTCACATCACATTAGTCACGTGTGCCAAAGTTCAATAAAATAAACAATATTTCTTTCTTTTCTTTTAAACAATTATTATCATCATAACAGCTCATCCTTCAACATAAATAAAACATATCTTTTAGGCCTACATATCAAAAAACTATATCCATCAGAAAAAAAAAACTATATCTCAAGTCCAAATCTGAAATGAAAAAAAATAAAAAAGAAGGATCAACTCAATCCAGACTCATTGTTTTTCTTTATAAAAAAATGCGGTTACCATAACAAAACAATATTCGAAATTAAAAAAGGAAAAACGAAATCTACCCGTCTAGGCTATAACAATCATAAAAATTATGACTCAAAAAATCAGTTAAATCCTCACTATTGTTTCATATATACCAAATATCCGGTCATTTACTCAAATCCGCAATATATTTTTCTGTCACAAATAATACCATATCAAAAGACAACACAGGCAAATAGACTGATAAACAAACAGGCGGAAAACATTATACTTGAAATGCTACATATACAAATGCATAAAAATTTCTAATCTTTATTATTCAGTAGATTAATGAAATATGGAATTGCACTGTCCTGAAACCATTTTGTTTTACATTTGCATTGCTGGTACCTTGTGTTCGAACGCAATGTGTATTGATGCCCTTGGTGTTTAGCAGGTAGCCAGTGAGATACGAGCGGGTTTTTAACCATCCGACAAGCAAATTCTAGACTCAGCTGTCTTCTCCTTTCGGCTAAAGTGCCCAACTTGCAGGTTTCAAGAGCTGTAATGTACGATGTGTAGTTTTTGCCTAATATTATTCTGCAGGCTCTTTTCTGAATCATTTCCAACTGACTTTCAAGTTTCTTTGTGAGGGAGCCACTGAACACTGGGCAGCCATACTCAAGAACAGGACGTATGTATTCTGAGTATACAGTAATTAAATCAGCTGTGGGGAGGTTAAAACGTTTGAGGGAGCGAATAGTGTATAGATGTTTGATGTATGTGAGATTCGGACACTCCGGTATGTACGCGAGGGAAGGAATAAACAAGCATGAACCGGTAGACAACTGGTGTAGACAACTAGTTTCATTTAAGTGTGTTCTTTGTTCCATAGTTGATGGGCATGAAACAACAACCTCCAGTTCAAATTGTCATAAGAGTTTGGGATTAGTGCCCCCTAACGATGAATTTGCTTTGTACCAACTGAATACATCTGACTGTGTGAATGAACCCCTGGGGGGCATTTCATGAAGCATTTTGTCCGACAAAGTTGTCGGACCCAAACGCTTCATGAAACGCTTCATGAAATGCCCCCCATGAGTACATCTTTTGCATATTAACAAGAGACCAGGAACGAGGTCTCACGCTAACCTGTGCATGGCAAGTTCAACTTCAACATTTTGTGGGCTATTACCTATGAGGCAAGATCAAAACATGAAGTCTGGCCCTGAATTTAGTCCCGGCCCCAAGTGCCAGATACAAAATTGAATTTATACTCACTATACTCGGTGCATTTCTATTTTTTTTTTTTTTTTTTAAATAGAAGATTCTTCGAAGATTTTCTGCTTCTGGGATTCTGGGGTCCCTTTGGGGTCCCAGGGATAATGCCTGCAGAGTTTGATGACAAATCTGATTTTTTCTTTATTTTGAAGAAAAATATAAATTTGTAAAAACTGATCCCATTTTGGTTACCTTGGTGCCTCCCAAAGAACTATTCACTTGGGGGCTGTGCCCTTCAGTGAATGATATCATTTGAAGTCACCTCTGCCCATATTAACCAGAAACTCTAATTAGGAAGAGTGAATATTTGTGTACTATCACACCTAGCAACAATACCTGCTGAGTTAAGTGAAAATTTGATCACACGTTTTCAAGATGAGGATGGAAATGCAATAATTGGACCCTAATGTGAACCCTAAAAGGGCCTCCCGGTGGGAACCCGAAGATCTGCAATGAACCATCTTGAAACTACAATGACCGATCTACTTACTCATAATATTGACTTAGCTCTATCACTTCTGGTTCTACTACTCTAGAGAACATTTTTAAAGATTCCGCTTTTTTTTTTTTTTTTTTTTGGGGGGGGGGGTGGATATGGGGTCCCCTGCTACCCATTTGAACAAATTGAGATCCTACATGATGTATCACTTAAGGGTTGCTACCTGCCAAGTATGGCCCAAAGCCATCAAGAAGTTTTTGAGAAGAAGCTGAAAATTTATAAAAAAACGCGCAAAACATAGTGGACACTGCGTGATAAATTATCGCAACAGCTCACTTGAGCCTTACGGTCAGGTAAGCTAAAAAGTGAAATTCAAGCATTTTTTATCTGTTGAACTTTGACCTTTGACTCCTTGGCCAACAACATTTCCAGGGGAATCTTTATCTTGGAATACATGCATTTCATAAAAATACCATAGAGATATGGGGAAAATATTATAATTACAGAATTTGACCTCGACCTATGACCTATGATCTTGAGTGCACGCACCAACAAGTTAACAGTTCACTTCTTCCACTCAAAAATATATATCTGCTAAGTTTCATTAGGTTACCTCAAGCTGTTCTTGAGTTACGTTGTCCATAAAATCAATTATGGACAGAAAGACTGACCGAAATATGGACGGAAGGATAGACAAATAGAAAAAAAAATCCCCCAAAAGATAATGCCTGCAGCGACACTTCGTGGTGGAGGCATGAAAACCTGGCAGTTATCTTACCAGATATATCCTGTAAGCGTTCATTCGTGAGATGGACACGCCACTCCAGCATTCGTCGTTGTCACTCAGATTTCCTGCAGAGGATGTGCTGAAAGAGAGCAAGTTATATTAAATGTGAGGAGACAAGATTTAAAGATGCTAGTTCTCACAAGGGCTCAAAATTCATCTTCCACCATATGAAATTTGCTTGCGATACATCGCAAGGCTACGGTACCAAGACGCTTGTCTGGCAGACCGTAGAGACGTGATTTGCCGGGATAATGAGCTGTTGTGAATTTATTTTGAGATCAAACGTGTGAAATAATAAAAGTTGGGTGCTGACTTTTTTGTTTAAGCAGAGCCCTTCAAATTCAGTTAGGGTGTGTGTACAACAATATCAGTACATGTATTAAAGTAATGAGCAAATTGTGCCCTAGCAGTAGTATTGCATTGCATGCACCCAGGAACTAACAAGCTGCATGTACAACTACTGTATATTAAAGTGGATATTTTTGCGCGACTAATTTTTCACGCTTGGTCGGGTAAGAAGAGTTTTGCGTGTGTTTAATTCTGCAGAATCAAGACATCATGCACAGGAACATATGGCAAGCAAAAATATTCGTGTGCTTTTATTTTCGCGCTAGTTTGTTGATGCGCGAAATGCGTGAAAATTTCAACACCGCGAAAATTTCCACTTTTACAGTAACACTCTTGGGCATAATGGATACTGCTGGCTGTGGCCTGATATATCGCACTGGTACTCAATGTAATCAAATATCTAATATCACGTAGCAACCATAATCAGGTATGCTCTGAGACTACAATACTTCGGGTTAACTTTTTGGGAAATATTTTGCATTTTTGTTGTCACTCAGCTGAAATTGTGTTATTGCAGATTTATTTCACACATTTCTATTAAAAGCCTATGTCTCCATTTTAGAGTAAAAATTAAACAGTGTTTGCAGGCAAATATTATTGAGAACTACTGTATGTTTTGACTTATAAGTGTCATCTAAATAAATCTCACTGAACTCCTCCTAGACATCATGACTTGGCACATTGATTCATTGCAGTGGTAGCACAGAAAACTTGAAAAACAAAAACAAACAATGCCTGGGATTTGGCGGAGCCAGCCTGGGTGTCAATTCCAAAGGAGCTAATTGTATGTCAAATATCAAGACATAATAAACACATTGTTGAGTCATGATGTTATGTCTAACCAACACAGAGAATGCTTCTTGAGAGATCAAGAGTGCCCACTGAACCCTGACATTTTGGCGCAACACAGTACTTAAGACCAGGGCTGCACATTAACCCATTTTTTTTTTTTTTCTACTGGTATGACCTGCCTGTCGGACCAGTAGGCAGTCACAGCGGACGACTATAATTAACTCCCCCGAAACCCACAAAACGTTTTGAATTTTCAACCGTCATCGAGGCAGTGCGAATCGGGCGTTCTCATTTTCACCAAAATTTCACCTTCTCATATCTCCGCTATACATTGACCAAAATCGCTCAAACTTTCAGTATCAATGCAAAATCATGATTTCTATCTACATACGAAAAATCATGAGAAACGATTGAGAACTTTTTAAGATATTCAACATTTCATGTTTCGCTGTCTCGGAAAACTACCCTCCGATTATTTCCAGACACATCTGGTCGCACCACTTAATATTCATGAAACTTGACATACATATTCATTAGACATGGGCGGACGTTAGCAGGGTGGTGTTCGCTTTGCCGAGACCTATTTTTGAAGTTACAAGTGAAAATAAATGAGGTATGTTGTCAGAAATCTCAAATTGTACGGGAGCAGCAAACGAGAATAATGACGTCATATTCTAAGAAAAACTGATTTGCGCTTGCGCAATGAATGGACTGTCCCATGCTGCTTCGATCCAGCAAGCTGATTGGTCGATGCAGTGCAGTGTACTGTCACTGCGCGAGATGCGAGGTGGCTGCATGCTGTGGGTGCCTAGTACACTGCACATGCATGCTACGCTGTGAGAGTGGGCTGGGTGGTGTTGATATTACAGTACATGTAGCAGTGTGCTGCAGGGGACTTCGCCACCTCAAAAACAAGTACTTACGTTATCAAAACTGGCCTACTAAAAAGAAAGTAGCCAAAATGTGAATATACTCCAGATCAGCTCTGATACCAGTTGCAAATTCATGACATTGGATTATTTGGACTTTACACAGATTTTACTGCACTAGTAAGTAACATTACAACTACGAATTCCCGGTACGAGTTACGATCAGAGTAAATTTTACTGCAGTGCCGTACGGCACTGAAGCACAGGTGACGTGAGAGCAACAAAAATGTGGGTACGTGGGACTGTACCCTGTCTTCCCGTGTGCGAATGACTATGAAATTTCATGCTCGGAACGAAGGTAGAAAGTGCACCTCTTTCGATTATTTCCAGACATATCTGGACGCATGACTTTTCGAATGTGATAGTTAAGAGTTCTGTAAAGAAATACATACTTAGTAACATACTTGAAAGTTTTTTGTTGTTCACGAAGTCAAAATGTGAAATTTTAGCAATGATTTTTGACAATTATTTTACGTTTTGCGAGTGAAGTTATGCTCCATTTTGGAATATTTTATCGTCGATATTTAAAAAATGTAACATAATGGCAGGTTAAAATGAGGTTTTTACTTTTCATAACCGTTTGGATTGTCAAAAAATATGAATAAATAGTAAAGTTACAGCAGTTTTGCTACGACACTTTCCTAGCGGTTTTCGTGCGAAACGTGTTCACTCAAGAGGAAAGCGAGGTCAGGTCAAAATGAAAACAGTGAGTTAATTGCACCCGTCCGCTGCGACTGTAGGTACCTGATTTTTCCATTTTTTACTGGTCCATTCCTGAAAAAGTTACTGGTTGGACAGTGATTTTTTGCTGGTCCTGGACTGTCGGACCAGTGCCAGTGTGCAGTGTTGCTTAGACTGTGTTATATAGAAAAGGACTGGTGGCCCACGCCAAACAATGTCCCACTCACCAGGTGATGTTCCTGAGCGACAAGGGTACAGCAACCGCATAGATGGCAAGGTCTCCATACAGGTAGATTATTATACACACATAGAAGAGAACCTGACCACCTGACAGTGAGGAGGGAAAGCAAACACAGTCAATCATTAGTGACAATTAAACCTTCCCAAATGATGAAGATGATGATGACAGAATGTTAGTTATGCTAGTGGTAATGATGATAATGCAAATCATACTGTGACAGTCTTACAATTTTCTTTATGGATATCACTTTATTGGTCATTACACTACAAGAAAAGCTACAAAAGTACATGTACATCAAAACAAAAAAGGTATCTTATTATTACACTGAAGCATTTTCACATCTATAGAGTAAAATTAATCAGCAAAATCACAACACACCTTGTTCTCTTGATACTGCATTTCTTTAAATGGGACATTTATTGTTATATGAAAAATATTAATATTCACACCATATTCAATGTGAAGGGATGAATACACATCCATCTCTACCAATAACGTTAAAATATATAATAGCAGATGTATGTACAAGTCACACCCATGTTCAAGTA
Source organism: Diadema setosum (assembly GCF_964275005.1). Taxonomy (NCBI): domain Eukaryota; kingdom Metazoa; phylum Echinodermata; class Echinoidea; order Diadematoida; family Diadematidae; genus Diadema; species Diadema setosum. Next base: position 11,455,504 of record NC_092692.1, on the reverse strand, counting down.
CAGGTCTGGTTGCTTCACAAAGCTTGAACAGTATCTGTGATAATGCATAATTCCAACAATATTTGCACCCTCTATGAAATGTTACTATTTCTGTTTTTCAATGTTAACAAAATTGCACCATGCCAGATAGCCAGGCTAAGTAAGATTGGTGCATTACACTGGTTTAGTGCACTCCTGTTAAAACCATACAGGATCATCACAAAATTCTCATTACAATGAAGTAAAATTCAGGTCCCCAAATTCCCACCTATATAAGATATCTTCACATACTCTGCTGTTAGGCTGCAACACAATTTTAATAGAAGGAAAGAAAAAAAAAAAAAACTACCAGTCCCAAGGACTACACTGTACCAAAATAACCTACTAGTACCAGCATAGTTTGGGTTGAATTCCTACACTATAAACCAAATGGATGTATAAATTGTATGTGGTTTCCTTTGGAGCACTAGATACACACTGAATAAAGATATAAGATGACTGCAAGCATGGAAACCTAGAGGGTGTTTAACAAAGAAATGAAGTCAGTCTTAAAAGTTTAAAATATACTTAATTAAGATTATGGTATGCTGTGAGCATCTTCAAAGTTGTTCTTCCTCATAAAAATGCAAATTTTGGAGACATTTTTCATGCAGCTTTTAACAGATTTATACAAAATAAAATAAGTGACGATGGAATTTTTCTGTATAAGTATTAACGTTCTGAAATTGATGGTGACCTGAAAGGTTGAGCTGTTATTTTCGTGAATTTTGCGTATCATGGATGGACCGCGAATTTAACTACATGCGAAAATGTCATGATGCGCTAGCGTAATAGTGAATGTATAATAACCTCAGTGTCAATTCGCAAAAACAGCATCTCGCGAAAATGTCTGTGACCTCCTTATTCATGAAAATATCTGTACATGAAAATAACAGCTTTTATACAGTATTAAAGTGAACGGAAAAACCAGTGGCATACCATAGTTTTAAGTCGATCTAAGATTTTAAGATTAACTTTAATAGCTTCTTTCTCAAACACTCACCAGGAAAGTTACCACCAGCATATATTAAACAAGGAAACTGACCTCTGCTGAAAAAGAGTGAAGCCATTTGTCCCATGTCTACCAGCTCTGTGATTTCAAAGTAATCTGCATGCTTCTTGGCCGCTTTCACTGTCGAATGAAAGCAAAGTAAGAAATAAAAGTGGCTTCCTTGTTAATGCAAATTATTGAAGCCATACGAAAAGGAAGACTCACAAGGGCTTTTTACACTTGCAAATTTTCGCTTAGTCCCGTACCAACAGTACGTGGGACTAAGGGGGAGGGGGCCTTAGCCCCACGATTGGTACTGGACTTTCCTTAGCCCACTTTCTGTTTACACTTGTTTTTACCACAGTGGGCTAGCCCCACCAATAATCCCGTACCATCTGGCCCTGCAAAAAAGCAGGGTTAGCACCGCAATTGTGGTGCTAACCCCGCAAATGTGGTGCCAAGCAAGCGAGTGTAAACAGAACGAAGAAATAATCCGGGGCTAAGCGACGGAGATGAAGCCTGAACCCCACACAGTACTGGACTAATTATATGAGTATAAAAAGGTAAGTTTTCTCTTTAGCCCGGGACAAGAGCTTAGTATGGAATTTACTGGCAAGTGTAAGAAAAAATTGGTACGGGATTAACGATAGTCCTGGGTCAGAGAAAGTACAGGGTTAAGAAACGCAAGTGTAAAAAGGGCTACAGTCAGCCCCTGTTTTCATAGATAAAATGCGACCCCCATTCTCACATAATTTCCTTACTTGCATGCTGTTGTGACATTTTCCTTCCAGTTCAATCTTTACAATTGGTCACATGCACATTTTTGTAACTGTTAGCATTATTTACACTTCTTTTTTTTTTTTTAATTGCAGAGTGGCACAATGACGTAATTAGGAGGAACATCAGGAAGTCCAAATCAAATGTGATTTTCAAGCCAGTACTCACAAAACCAGGAGTTTAATAACTTCCATATTAGCAACCCCAGGGCCAGCATTTCAATGACAGCGATTGGTGTGGTGTGCACACAAGTGAAAGGGAAAGAAGAACCCAGTATATAAAAAAGAAAAAAAGAAATTATACTGCTAATATCAATGGCCAAAATCTGATCAATGACCTCTCAGTTTGCACAATCTGGAGTTCAGCAGCTCTGCTAGCCAAATGCTGTCTCTGTGTGTCAAGGGCATTTCCTTTTTTTTTTCAACTTCAGAGAGCAGTTATTTATCACTGGCCTCCGTTTGTATGGAAACCACAGCCAGAACACATGACTACTTCAAACAATAAAAAAGTTCGGGTCTTTGAAAAGATGCGTATGTGATACCCATCTGAGTCCGATTAATTTGGCCATGGCAACTATCATAAAGACAGACAAGAGGCAGATAGCCGACTAGTGACCTACAACTAGGTCATGATCTGACCAGTCCACATCTGGCTATTGAAAGTGCATGTCTATACCATTTTGAAGTTGACTTCACTGAATGCAATAATCAGATGGACATAGCGATAAAATTGTTGTTAAAATCAGACAGAGAATAAGGATGTAGCGGAGTGGTAGTGTCTCACATGTTTTCCATTAACTATGGCATAGCTTGCAACCACATTCAAATATAAATCAAGAAAAGTTGTTCTCATTTGATGTGGTATTGTTACCCTAGGGTAACAAAATAGAAATCCACCATCTTGTTGAATTGTTCAATATTCTTTTCAGCGAGATGCCCTGGGTATTTGAAACATGGGTGAAAGCAATTTTCGGTGCTCTAGTGAAGAAAATTCTGTTGCAACAACGAGCTCAGTAGTGCAACAGCATCATAACATCAATGCTCATCACATTGCACACACTACAATGATCTCAGTGTCACACACAGACAGCAGCAATGCACAAAGCATTACCAATCCAAGAAAGATATGAAATAAGTACAATTATGTGAAGAGTTCATGGATTAAAATGATTGATAATCTCATTCTACATCACTTTTCAAAATTGTAATAACATGTTGGAAAACAAAATTTACAAATACAATACCATCATAATTGTAATTATCGTAATAAAGGTCATCTGTCACCGTTTAGTCTGTAAAGTGCATTGAAATTCCTACCAAGTCTGAAATGTGCGATATATAAAAACTAGCTATTATCATACGTAATGGTTATTAATCGTCTGCTTACCTCACCAATGAGGGTTACTATGGAAGACAATGAAGCTCTTACGCTTGACTGACTACATCACATGATGTTGTTTGCCACTGGCTTGAAATTAAATCAATTACATTTCTATTACAGCAGAAACACAAGTTGCTCTTACCCGCAGCAGCTGTCAGCAAACTAATTGCATTTCTCATCTCCTGCTCAATGAATTTTTAAGCAAAGAGGCCAAAGTCATCAGTCAGGCACAAGATTGCATTGCCAATCTCGTCAAAAAGACTGAAGACTGAAGACTGAAAGACTGCTGGCGCAGCCCCGCCAACAGAGGGCCTCAAAATCACCTTCGCGCCGTGTAGACGCTTCGCAGTCGTTTAGTACGAAAGGGGGGGGGGGTGGTGGGACAGATCAGGAATGAACGAACAGTCCTAGTACAGTCGAAAGTGACACCAGGGAGGTGGGAAGCTCTCTTCCCACCTCCCTAGTGACACATAGCATTGTGTAGTGCACAGTATGCCTATGATTGCCTGCTGACTTAGCATGCACTTTGCACTGAGTACGAGGTGTTGTTAGAAAGTGAATCTCCGAAATAAAAAGCGTTCATCGATTATCATTTTTTATATAACAGTTGCCTACTAGTGAAAGTAGTTGCTAGAACACGTGATGGAGTAGACTTCTAGACAAAGGGAGGACAAAATATAGAATAATGATGTAGATATTTAGCGTATTTAGTACACCTAGAGGAATTTCGGGAATGATCTTATAACATTTTCTCTTTTGTCCAAGATTGTTAAGAAGGTCAGTGTATAGAGCAATTACTTTTGCCGCAATATTCATGGCCCTATTCGTAGCACCTGTATGCCGCTGCAGATGATAGTGCAGTTTTGCTTTTTTTTTCTATTTATTTTCATTTGTTTTTGTCACCAGCCAAAAAGATTAGTAAGGTCCTTCATCTATTCCACTGTTGTGAGAACATGATCAAAACAAAAGCATTTCGGTGTACAACAATTTAAAAAGAGAAGAGAGTACACATAGGATATTGACACTTGAAACAAGTGATAGAGAACAGTGTTCATGCAGCGGGATGGCAGAGTTTAACAGTTAGTATACTTGAATCAGAATGGTAAATAGCCGCATGAGGCTAATTATCTTTTATTACTGTAACAACTTCATGAAAAATTATTTGTGTATTCATTTCTGGTCAGTTTTCTTCTGTTTGCGTTTGTAACTTCACAAAAAGGCAACTTTTATAAAGGCCAACAATGCCATGCTTTGGGGGTCGACACATCAACTGAATGCAACTGAAGTCTGAAATGTGCGATATATAAAAACTAGCTATTATCATAATGGTTATTAATCGTCTGCTTACCTCATCATGAGGGTTACTATGGAAGAAAATGAAGCTCTTACGCTTGACTGACTACATCACATGATGCTGTTCAATCAATCAATCAATCATAGTTTATTTCCAATCAACGAAAATCAAAAACATAGTACAATGTATACATGTCATTAAATGATATTGTTCAAACGCTTGCAAAAGATTCATGTAATATACGAGACAAATTATAGAACAACATATATGTACAATAATAAAGAGGAACACTGTACAAATACTACGTGGGCGAGCGGAAAACAAATTCGATTATGGAAAATAGTGATCCACTAAAAAGCAAAGCTTGTCGGACGTGGATCGCTAGATAAATAATGAGTAAATGATATACTAATTCTATAACAATATACATGTAGTTATTTTGAGATACACAGGTCGGGAAAAAAATATAGAATACCAATGCTATAGTGCCCAGACACTGTTCACTGAACCACGTGTATCGGGAAAATATGACAAGGACAATACATTCGTACACACATTCAATTACCCACAAGCATTCAATTACCCACACGCATTCGTACACACATTCAATTACCCACACATGATGCTGTTTGCCACTGGCTTGAAATTAAATCAATTACATTAATATTACAGCAGAAACACAAGTTGCTCTTACCCGCAGCAGCTGTCAGCAAACTAATTGCATTCTCATCTCCTGCTCAATGAATTTTTAAGCCAAGAGGCCAAAGTCATCAATCAGGCACAAGATTGCATTGCCAATCTCGTCAAAAAGACTGAAGGTCCGCTGCTGGCGCAGCCCCGCCAACAGAGAGCCTCAAAATCGCCTTCGCGCCGTTTAGTACGAAATTATGAATTATCGCAAGCTTCGTGGGGGGGGGGGGGGGTGGTGGGACAGATCAGGAATGAACGAACAGTCCTAGTACAGTCGAAAGTGACACCAGGGAAGCTCTCTTCCCACTCCCTAGTGACACATAGCATCGTGTAGTGCACAGTATGCCTATGATTGCCTGCTGACTTAGAATGCACTTTGCACTGAGTATGAGGTGTTGTTAGAAAGTGAATCTCTAAAATAAAAAACGTTCATTGATTATCATTTTCTATATAACAGTTGCCTACTAGTGAAAGTAGTTGCTAGAACACGTGATGGAGTAGACTTCTAGACAAAGGGAGGACAAAATATAGAATAATGATGTAGATATTTGGCATATTTAGTACACCTAGAGGAATTTCGGGAGTGATCTTATTACATTTTCTCTATTGTCCAAGATTGTTAAGAAGGTCAGTGTATAGAGCAATTACTTTTGCCGCAATATTCATGGCCCTATTCGTAGCACCTGTATGCCGCTGCAGATGATAGTGCAGTTTTGCTTTTTTTTACTATTTATTTTCATTCGTTTTTGTCACCAGCCAAAAAGATTAGTAAGTTCCTTCATCTATTCCACTGTCGTGAGAACATGATCAAAACAAAAGCATTTCGGTGTACAACAATTTAAAAAGAGAAGAGAGTACACATAGGATATTGACACTTGAAACAAGTGATAGATAACAGTGTTCATGCAGCGGGATGGCAGAGGTTAACAGTTAGTATACTTGAATCAGAATGGTAAATAGCCGCATGAGGCTAATTATCTTTTATTATTGTAACAACTTTATGAAAAAATTATTTGTGTATTCATTTCTGGTCAGTTTTCTTCTGTTTGCGTTTGTAACTTCACAAAAAGGCAACTTTTATAAAGGCCAACAACGCCATGCTTTGGGGGTCGACACATCAACTGAATGCAACTGAAATTGTAAGCATACTTGCTTCCTCATTTTCTCTGAATTTACCTGTTGATGTCATCTGGTTTTAACATGTTTTCCCTGTAGACCTACATAAAAAATATATGGAGCTCCAAGGTTGCTCATAAATGCAGATCTTCATAATCATAATGTAGTGACCAGTGTTGCTTCCTGTGTTTCTTTACATCACACACTGCCATAATGTAGATAAGGCACTTGTCATACAATCAAACCGATTGTCGAGGAACGGTCGTTTGACAGGTGCGAGACGTGGTCACTCATGGTTGTGTAATCCTCTTGTAAACAACTCTATGCCCTGTTCGAGTCCTCGACCACCCCCCCCCCCCCCCCAACCTGGGACAGGCCACATGTGCAAGTGCCATCTCGTAGCGGCCAAACGTGGAGTTTCCCTTCCCGCATCACAGATCACCACATACTTTTGTTGCCAGAACATTTTGCTGTCCTTGCCACTATGCCAATGAAATGGAAAGTGGAAAATGATCATTTAAAAAACAAAAAAAGGAACAAAATCCACAAATAAACACTTAAATATTTCAATGTTCTAAAATCTGCATTATCGATATCTCTTTCAAACAAAACCTGAATTTTTAATGCCCATATTCTACGCCTGTGCATTATCCCTGCCCCATACACAGAAACAAGCGAACATACCATGTTGCTTGGGAAGCTGTCAAGCTAAATCTTTGTCATTGCTGCAGTTAGATGTCTCTTGTGTAATCATGGTGGACACAGGAGAGACAAACCTATCAAGAGTGTGCAATATTGACTTGTGTGCCGAGACAGCCGTAAAGTGCTCTATCAACACACTCGTTTGATGAGAGATCTAGACCAGTGCTTCTCAACCAGTGGGCCATGAAGCTCTTGTAGGTGGGATGAGAAAGTCTTCCCAAAACGAAAATTGAAAAAAAAAATTGAATTCAATCTACACATGTAGGCTTGATATTAAAACTGGGCCTCAAAAAAACTTTGTAAAGGAGCCAAAGTGGGCCTTGGGTTAAAAAAAGGTTGGGAAGTGTGGATCTAGATGAATGCATGGTGACTAGAGGTTCATGATATTTCCTTCATTGAACAGGTCATATAATGGAGCACATGCTCCTAAAAAGTCCAAACCCAACAGTCCCCCTTGTTTTTTGCTTGTTTGTTTGTTGTTGCTTTTTTTTTGAGGGGGGGGGGGGGGGTTAAATACCTGAAGAATAATTGATTGGATTCCCACTCAGCAGTCTCTCTTTCTCATCGTTTTCCACGTCAGGGATGTAGGGATCAGCGTTCGATGAGCTGGTTGAACTTGTCTCATCCAGCTGTTAAGTGAGGGTAGTAAGGAGAGATACACTTAATGAGAGAAACAGATAACGTGCAGTTGATATTCTAACACAAGTTGACTAATGTCTACACCAACAACCAATTGCATATGTATTGTATTGCCTAGAAATATAGATATGCATATATAACATATTGATGTATATAAACAGCAGACCAATATACCAAGATTAACCAATCTACCATGAGGTATACACACATTATGTAAATTTTCAAACGGTAAATAAGTTGCAATTTTCCCAGTCATCGATTTGTTATGAACACAACCACTGGGAATTTGTAGCTGAAAGTTTTGCTTATACTTCTCTTGTGTGTTGCATTTGGATACACAATGATGCATGTCAATAAGTGCTGACATGATTTGGTGCCTTTGGATGCAATATGGTCACGATAAGTCAATTCTAAATGACACGATCTATCACTGTCTGGTCTTCCATTCAGATATGATCCGACAGGATTGTCACGATTGAGTCTGACATTGGGTCCCAAACTGACACGATCAATCAGAATCAGACTCCACAATTTTGGATTATTTGGTATGTGTAGACTATACGTGTGGATACTTTCCAATACATGTAAGGCCATCAACATTTAATATGCTCTACTGGGAATGGATATGATACTGTTCATGATCAAGATTGAGAGCAATACGCAGCCGAGCTACAATTAGACCCCGACAGGTATATATTGCCTGATTGACCATGGACTTTGATGTACCTTAAATTTCAACAGAGTGAATATTACAACCCACAAGCATCGACGATGGCAGGAGTTGGGGATGATGACATGAAATTTTCAATATCAGGGCTTACTTTATGCTTGCATTATCACTAGAAAGAAAGAAGGCAAGCAGCACCCAGACCAGCCACAACCTCAAGATAGTCCCTCCTCTAACCCAAAGAAATTAACACATTTCCCCAACCTGGACATGCTCACAATCCCTTCTTAAAAGACTTGATGTGCCTTGACATAAAGATGTTGGCCATATGAAATTGCTCCTGGGATTCTTTATGTTCCATATTTGCATAAGTGTATCATACATGTATGTCTTCTTCAAATTCTAAATATGTCTATCTCTCTTTATTTGGGATACCGGTATTGGGAGTTTGAGTTGGTTTGTTAGATCTGTGGTTTATTTTTGTGTTTTTCACACGAATAAGATATAAAAGTGACACCTAGCCTGACACTTAAATAACATGGTATACATTGGATACGCGACTGATATAACAACATAATGGCAATAATATACATGTATCATAAGTAGAAAAGCCGTCCAGACCACCTCCATGCAGCTCATTTCCACCCATACACACAATGCACACAATGCTGAAAATCATCCAAGTTTCCCAATATAGAAGCCTTTTGTTTAAATGTCATCAGCTTCCAGCTGCGCAGCACCTTTCCCAAGCAGAGAATGTGCTTAAGTGCACATACATGGTACGTGGTACACCTCAAATACGCGCAGCTTGAACTCCTAAGTTCATTGATCCTAAGTTGACCCCAAACACATAAAAAAAAAATAAATACATAAAATCCTTCAGAATCCATGAAAATTCCCTGATCACTTTCAAAATTAACCATCTGCTCCCTGTATCATTACCAACTTTTCCTGCAAGTTTCATCCAAGTCAGTCCACAACTTTTTGAGCTATTTCACACACACACACAGACAGACAAACAAACAAACAAATGAATAAACAAACAAACCAATGCCAATGAAAACATAACCTCCTTCCTTGGCAAAAGTCATAAACCAATTTAATTACACTATCTAAGTTACAAATTATATTAATGACCCTATGGTAGTCCAGGCTAGAAGGCACCTAACCTTGTTTTTTTTATATATACAATGTTTTTTGATGGTTTCTTGTCAATTTGAGGGTGCTGATTCCAAATCTGATTGATGCCATTCGCGTAACCTTGACCATTTCCGGCAAAATGCAAAAATCCAAAATGGCCACCAGATATGTTAATTTGACTGTGATAAACACAATTATGTGCATTCTATGACCAATTATTCCACCAAACTTTGTACATTTCTGTTCCTAGAGTTACTCCACCTGCATATGCAAGAGAATTTTCATTTCATATAAGTACATTTTAAAGCTCATTTTCAATTCAAAATGGCCGCCATTCCTATGCTCATGTACAATATGAATGGCAAAAAATATGCATGGAAATATAGAACAAATTTACTGTATTTCCAGTCCCGTACCGTGCCGTGTGTTATAAAGTGTTGCATGTGCAATACAAATATGTTGGATGCCACTTACAATATAGAGGGCCTACATGTATTTTGATCCTTCTATTAGAATGCAAAAATTCAAAATGGCAGCCACTCTTATGGCACTCGTATGGCACCTATTGGTCCATACTTATGAGCAGGATACTCTGCAGTTGAGCAGACGAGAGCTGTACAGAGGTGGCAAGTTTGGCTCAGTCAGCCTTTTCAGATCCAAAGGATCTGGGTTCAATTCCTTAGTCGAACTGAGCAATGGTGTGTGTAATTGGTCATACCGTTCCCACTAGAAAAAAATAAAAATTCTCTGTCCCTCAAATAGAATGTAAAATTGAGGTTCTGTGTGTGGAGAGAGTTACAACTCATACACATGAAATATACCGCTTCATTCATGCAAAGCAAAGTGCATAACCAGGTGAAGAAGTCCTACCTTACCTGGACCCCATAGAAAACTAGCTAGAGCAGCTAAATATAGGCTATCCCGTCATCTTCTCAGATGGATAATGGAACAAACAAAAAAGTAATGGCTTTTGGACCCAAGGTGCTTGTAAGTTTCTGGATGAATTTGACCAATGATTTGCTTGCAGCCCTGTTTATGTGTTCCCTGTATGTGAGAGTGTGGTCCAACAAAACTCCCAAGTAGGGCCTATGTAGAACCCACAGGAAAATATGCCCCCCCCCCCATTTTTTTGTTATATAAGCTATGTCCTATGTGAAACATATAACCCCTCTGTGAGAGATCTTCTCTCACCCCTACACAAGAGTGGAAGAGTCGAGAACAAAGGAGAGGGTAGCATGTGGCCAAAGCAGCATCAGCTAACCCATCACTTTTTGATTGCTGCTTGTGCCCATACAACCCACTAAGACGTGTCTCCTCCCTTCTTCTTTTGTCAAGGTAAGAAACTTCTTGATACACTATATTCAATCATATTTCTACTTGTATGTATGATATATAGTCAATGGTGAAAGATGTGAGTTATAAGTGTGATTGTGTCAATTTGTAATAATGAATTACAGCTTGAATGACGGGCGATATAAACAAGTTAGAGAACTTATGTTAGAGAGATTTTGGGTGAGTTAATACATGGTAACTTGTTCTGAGTATGTCTCTACTTACTCCATCCATCTTCAAATGATTCCTAAAGTGTTAAATGAGGGAAATATATCAAACAAGGTATATTAAAAAGGAAGACTTGTTGGTATCAGGATTTGTAGGAGAATACACATGAATATAATATGTGCATTCTCATGATATGTTTCATACCATTTTGCCTATATATATATTTATATGTTCTGTACATAACCATGTATATAAGTATTCATCTATGTTCCTGTTAGTTTGGAGATCAATATGTAGTTACTAGAATTTAGTACAGCCATAGAGTTAACAGGTGTTGGGAATAGCTATAAGACAGCAATGTGAACATGCTTGGTGTATATTGTGAGAACAGGCCAGGGGAGTTATATAGCAAAGGAAGTGGAAACAAAGCCTGATTCAGATTAATCTGTTTGCCTGCTCCCCCTGCACCACCTTCCATTCACTACCCAGTAGATGAGAACAAAGCCAGCAAAGTGTGTGTGTGCAACAGGGTAGAGTGAGGGCAGAAATTAGTACCTTAATACCCCTACCCCTTGCATTCAGCATCTTTGGTCTGTGTAAACACATTTGCTGAGACAAAACAAAGGTAGCAGCATGCTCCTTACAGGGGAGGTGCACTTAATGTAAGGTGTGAATTAGGTGTTCTTTATAGTGGATGCTGTCCAGCTAGAATTAAGGGATAAACTGGGGCTGATAGAAAACTCTGGCAGAGCTTGTCTCCAGCCACAAGCTAGTCTCACAACATAGACCCATTAAGATTGTTCAGTAATATGATATATAATTTGTATGTTGTACTTGTCTCTAACATAATTATTTGGATGTGTGATTGGAATGAAGGAGCATTCTTTATCTAGTTTAAGTAGAATGGATGTATGTCTGTATATATAGTGTATCAAAGGTTGTATAAATGAGAGTAGAGAAGTTTATAGACACAGGGTCTGAAACAGACACTATTCAGTACTGTACCAAGGAATGAGGTAAACCTGCTGGTACAAGTTTACAAACAAATTCTTTGTCTTTGAACTTGCTGTAGAAGATTACAGTTTTCCTTGCTTTTCTCACTTGTGTGGTTCCTCATTTTTAAAGGAAACTGCACATCCCTTGTAAAGCATTAAATGAAATCAGATTGAGTGTAGCTATTTTGATATCTCATGTCCAGTGCCTTACATGAATATGCGAAAGAAGGTATAATATCAGTTCCATTTCCATTTTATTTTCTTTCCATTTTCAATTTATACCATTCTACTCACAGAACAGAGTATTAGAAGATGTGTTGGGTGAAGTTATTGTTGGTATGATTGTTTAGTAGCATTTTAGTAGCACTGTACATTATTGACTAGATTAGTAGATTTATTAACAGAATATGATTACCTTTTAATAGTTGTTGTTTGACAAATCATGGTGAACATTTGTTGTGCCATAGTTATACTGGTGACTAACTCCTTTTGGTTGTTAATTAGTGATGATGAGTTGAATTCGTACCAAAGCCTCATTATGCATAATTTACAACACCATAATTAAGTTTGTATATAATACATGTATATAGTTTGTTAGATTAATATTGAGAGTGACAGGTTAAAAGATTATTACATTGATATGTTTTACAATTATTTGGATTAGAACAGATCAAAGTGTTATTGCAAAAGAACCGTAATGTTAATTCATTTTATTAATTAGTTAGTTATCAGTTATGTTGTGTTTTGATTAATTAGTTTTATTATAGAAGACCACACATACACAGGGTAGTATATATAACAGTGAAAATGAATGATTATTGTAAGAGTTGATATATTCACTGCGAGTTGATGCTCCATGTGATAACTATGAGAATGTATGAGAAAGAGTTATCGAGTGGATAACAGTGAATGATTATGAATAAATGATCACTTTTTGATTGCTGCTTGTGCCCATACAACCCACTAAGACGTGTCTCCTCCCTTCTTCTTTTGTCAAGTTTGATTGAGTATCACAGCCCACCCGGCCGCCCCTCGGCGCGGGTGCTACATTTGGCGACCCTGCCAGGACATCGCCTGCCACAGAGCTAGAAGGGCAGATGTGACGTCCAAGGACTGACTGAACCTGTAGACCATCCCTGACCAAGTACCTGTTTAAGACACCAGCATTCACCATGAGCCTAGAAAGCATCAGCCAGACAGTACAGGAAGGCCTCCATGGACTGGACGTGGACCAACTCCTTTTACTGGGCGAGAAGATGCAGATCCCCACGACAGATATGGAAAAGGTAAGGGGGAAAGGTAAGATGGGGTGTGTTAGGTTTTTTGCTAGGTACTTGGCCAGGGAGGAGGTAGAGGAGATGGAGGACGGTGGACTCGAGTATCTGCGCCAGGTCGGAGCCAACATCAGGGAGATAGCAGGAGAGGAAACTAAGGAGGAAACTAAGGAGGAGCCTGCACAACCGGCTGGGAGTAAAACACCGCTGATCGACAGTCCTACTGTTCCCCATCCAGTCCCACAGATGACGGAAAGTATTAGTCTCTCTAACCTACAGGGGCTCATAAAGAAGGAGTTCCGTGTGATAGGGCAGATTGGTGAGCCTACACAGAAAGATAAAATAACTTTTGCGAACCTCAACAGGCAGCTTGAGATGGCGCAGAGCAAGGGATACCCAGAGGCTGAGATCGTCGAGGGCGTCCTTCGTGCCATCAGCCCTGGGATGAGGCTCCGGAGCTATCTAGAGAGCAAAGCCGATCTCACACTATCTACACTGCGGGACATTCTAAAGGCCCACTTCAGGGAAGGAGATGCTACCACTTGGTACAAAGAACTGTCTGCGGCAGCCCAGGGAGGGAACAAAACAGCCCACGACTTCCTCCTTCGGATGCTGGACTTGCGGCAAAAGGTCTTGCAAGCCTCGGAGAAAGCAAGTACAAATCTGCGGTACGACCCAGCTCTTGTACAGCAAATGTTCTTGCATTCTCTGACGACAGGATTTCAGAACGATAATATCAGGATGGACATGCGACCACTCCTAAGCGATCCTGGAGTGTCGGATGAGACTTTGTTTCGACATCTTCAAGCCTCAGAAATGAATGAGACTGAAAGACGAGGTAAACAAAAGACAACAAAGGCGAAAATAAACAAGGTAGAGCCGGAGGTGAGCAGTCTTCAGAAACAGCTGCAGGACATTCGAGCTGAGTTAGCAAGCCTGAAGGCTGGCAGCCAAAACCGCCCGACAGCTCAGCAGAATAGACCACCAACCCGAGGAAGAAGGCCTGACTGGGGATGCCATGCCTGTCGACAGCAGGGCAAGGGTGCAGAGTGTGCCCATTGTTTCCATTGTGGCAGTGGAGACCATTTTCTTCGGGGCTGCAGAGCGCGGTACCAGACGGGAAACGCGACAGGGTTGCCAAGGAGGGACGACCGGCAACCTTTGGCGAACCAAAGTCCCAACCCGCACGCACAGTAAGGAGAAACCCTCGCAAGGAAACACAAACACCCCAGCCAATCCACAACAAGAATAAACCCAACAATCCCAAGTCATCGCTAGCAGAGAGAAATTCATCTACTTTCAAGTATCCCCATGTAGGAGTTGGCCTGATTGGAAGACACTATAGGAGACTAGTAAATCTCATCGGAGAAAAGTGCATGGTGAGATGTCGAGTCAATGGTGTGTCGACCAGTGCTCTTTGGGACACCGGAGCCCAGGTGTCTATTGTCTCCCGTGCATGGAAGGACAGGAATCTACCAGACGAGGTCATCCATCCCATTGCTGAATTGATGGAAGGGCAGAATTTGCAGCTCAAGGCAGCAAATGGCCAAGAAATCCCCTTCCTGGGATGGATGAAAGTCAGCTTTTCACTGGAAGACAAAGAGAAGGCTCCTGTCATTGATATTCCAATATTGGTTACGCAAGACCCTCTCAGTGAGCCAATTATTGGATTCAATGTAATCAGTGAGATGGTACGACAACCCCCCTACATCGACACCAAGCAGGGAACCGACACTTTCCATGATGCTTTTGACTCCAGCCCAGCCATCGTCGACTCGGTCGTAAGTCTACTACAGAGTGTAGAAGAAGACGATGAACTGGGTGTGGTGAAACATCCTAAGGGCTTCACAACAATCTCTAAGCAAGCTTCAATATTGATGACCTGCAGAGTGAGAGCTGCGATACCCATCCAATCCCCAACTGAGGTGCATTTTCAGCCCGACTACTGTGAGCTCCCTGATGGACTGTCTCTAGGTGAAGGGTTGGTCTGCCTCAAACCTGGATCAAGCTGCAAGGTGGAGATATTGGTCACAAATACAACAAAGCATGACATCACAGTCCATGGCCCAACGATTGTGGGACGGGTGCAAAGAGCGGCTGCCATCATACCAGGTCATGTCATGACTCCCCATGAGTTGCCAGAGGTAAAGGTTGCCACGGTTACACCCGATACCCCCGCTCATGATGATTTCATCCCTGATGTGGACCTATCTAATCTTACCCCAGAGCAACAAGAAAAGGTGAAAAGGGTTTTAAGACAAGAAAGGGACGCATTTGCAAGGAATGATGATGACATCGGACGTATTGAGGACCTGCAAATGCACATCAATCTGACCGATCATTCTCCAGTTCAACGTACATACATGTCTATTCCCCGACCACTTTACCAAGAGGTCCGAAACTACATCGAAGATTTGATTAGCCGTGGGTTCGTTGAAAAGTCTACATCTCCTTATTCATCTCCAGTAGTCTGTGTTAGGAAAAAGGATGGCGGCCTACGTCTGTGCATCGACTACCGGGAGTTGAACAAGAAGACCATCTGCGACCGCCAGCCAATACCCCGCATCCAGGATGTCCTCGATGGGCTTGGAGGGAGCGAATGGTTTACTACACTCGACCAAGGCAAGGCCTATCACCAGGGGTATATGGACAAGGACAGCCAACCGATGACTGCGTTTGTCACCCCCTGGGGCTTATACCAATGGGTACGTATTCCGTTTGGTTTGAAGAATGCCCCGGCGGTATATCAACGCCACATGGAACGGACCTTGGATGGCCTGACTCATAAGTTCTGTGTTGTGTACTTGGACGACATTCTGGTATACAGCCAAAACTTTGATGACCATCTCAACCACATTCAACAGGTCTTGCAGAGGATGAAGCAACAAGGAATCAAGTTGAAACCAGCGAAATGTATGCTGTTTCAGAAAGAAGTAAAGTACCTGGGCCGGATCGTCTCCAACAAGGGACATCGACCAGATCCGAAAGATACAGCAGCACTACAGTCCTTGAGAAATAAGCGCCCAAAGAACGTAGGTGGTGTAAGACAAGTGCTTGGCCTTGTTGGATATTACCGCAGGTACATCGTTGACTTCTCTCGGAAAGCTAAGCCTCTGTATGACCTATTGAAGGGACCATCACACCAAGACCCAAAAGTAGACAAAAAGACAAGCAACTCAAGGAACAGGAAAACAAAAGAAAAGAAACATCTTGTCCCATCCAGTCAACCAATCACATGGACAAATGACCATCAAATGATACTGGAAAATCTCATTGACCAGCTAACATCACCTCCCATCATGGCCTACCCGGATTTTGACAGACCGTTTGCACTATTCACAGACGCGTCACAGGAAGGACTAGGTGCCGTTTTGACTCAGGAACAAGATGGAAAGATTTGTGTGATTGGTTATGGTTCCCGAACACTGTCCCCTGCCGAGAAGAACTACCACCTACATTCTGGCAAGTTAGAATTTCTAGCTCTGAAATGGGCAGTGACGGAACACTTCCGGGATTATTTGTTTTATGCCCCTAGCTTTACCATCTTCACAGACAACAACCCCCTGACTTACATCATGACTACAGCAAGGCTAAACGCAACTGGACAGAGGTGGGTCTCGGAACTGGCTGATTTCAACTTTTCAGTGAAATATCTCCCTGGAAAGAAGAACCAAGTAGCAGATACACTTTCTAGGTTACCAGTAGACTTGGCAGAATACCAGCAGATGTGCACGAAGGAGGTCTCCCCAGACACAGTTACAGCAATGTACGCTGCAGTGCAACAACAAGGGACGGAGGCAGTTTTCGTTCACGCCCTGTCCACTGACATTGCAAGAGAGAGCATAATAGGAAATCCCGAGACACCACCAATCCTTACCAGCAAAACAATTCGAACAGCACAAGAACAAGACCCAGCAATCAGACCAGTCCTACAAGCCAAACTGCAAGACAAATTCCCAACCCGAGAAGCCCAGAAAGACATGCATCCCTGCTCTCGACGTCTGTTGCATGAATGGAAACAGTTGCATGTTAGCGAAGATGGCGTCCTAGTTCGAAAAACTGCCAACCGCCATCAAATGCTACTACCCAAGTGTTACCACCAACTAGTTCTACAACAACTTCATGACAACATGGGGCACCAAGGCGCAGACCGTGTACTCTCTCTCCTCAGGGATCGGTTTTACTGGCCTCATATGCAACGAGACGTTGAGCAGTACATAGGACGCACATGTTCATGCATCAAAGACAAGAAACCAGTAAGGAGAACAAAGGCACCACTCAACCCGATCATTGCATCTCAGCCTTTTGAATTGGTGTCTTTAGATTTCCTTCATCTAGAGAAGAGTGTTGGCGGACAGGAGTACATACTGGTCATTGTAGATCACTATACTAGATTTGCACAGGCTTACGCAACCTCCAACAAGAGCGCGAAGACTGCAGCTGACAAGTTTTTCAATGACTTTGTACTACGGTTTGGCCTCCCCAAGCGAATACACCATGATCAAGGGAGGGAGTTTGAGAATAAGTTTTTCTCACAACTCTGTCGTCTGACTGGAATTTCAAGATCCCACACGACGCCGTACCATCCCGAGGGAAATGGGAAAGTAGAGAGGATGAACAGGACACTACTTGGAATGCTCCGCACACTACCAACCACAGAGAAGGCCAGGTGGAAAGAGCATCTCAACAAAGTGGTCCACGCGTACAACTGTACCCGGCACTCCTCCACAGGGTATTCCCCATTTTTCCTCCTGTATGGCAGAACGCCCCGTCTTCCAGTCGATTTGGCATTTGGTCTGAAAACTGCAGAGGACTCAGGCACCCCAAAGGACTATGACGGCTATGTAGAGAAGTGGAAAGATCAAATGGAGGAGGCATACAAGATGGCTTCCCAGCGAATGACAGCATCAGCCAGACACAATAAACAGCTCTATGACAAGAACATCTACAGTCCAATCCTCTCTCCAGGTGACAGAGTAATAGTCAAGAATTTGGCTCCCACAAGTGGCCCTGGAAAGCTCCGCGGATACTGGGAGGACACAGTGTACAGGGTTGTCGCTCAGAAGGAGGAAATGCCAGTGTACAAGATTGCGCCAGAGAGTGGTAAAGGGCGAACTCGAATTCTACACAGGAATCACCTTCTGCCTTGTGACTACCTTGGAAAAGGACCCCAAATCGTGCCAAAACATGAACCCCAAAGACCTGAAACTCGTTCCTCAGCAAGCCGGCCTCCAAAGAGAAGACAGTCGCCAGAGTCACCACCTCCAGATGAGATCTCAGACTCAGACGACTCAGAATCAGGTTATTACCTGGAATACAGGCGGAGAGCTCAGGAATACGATCCAGGTGTGAACCAGGAGACATCCTACCAAGGACTGGAAGTGACTGAGAGAAACCAGGTGAATGGTGACCAGATTGCTGAAAATGTTCTAGAACAAAGAGCTAATGAAGCCCCAGTTGAGAGACCTCAGGATATTGAAGAGACCCACCAACCACCTGAAAGAGAAGAAACAAATGAAAATCCAGCACCACCACAAACCCCACCACAGATCCAAGAGAGAAGGACGTCTAGCCGCACCAGGAGACCCCCAACCACTTTCACATATGAACAACTGGGACAGCCTTCGACTATTGGTCATATGAACACTATGTCTGGCCACAGACAAGATAATCTAGTCT
Source organism: Diadema setosum (assembly GCF_964275005.1). NCBI lineage: Eukaryota > Metazoa > Echinodermata > Echinoidea > Diadematoida > Diadematidae > Diadema > Diadema setosum. The sequence goes on along the minus strand of NC_092692.1, from coordinate 11,436,642 downwards.
ACGGACCCCAGCTTACAACCTACAACCACCAACCCTTCCCCAACTTCTACAGTGACATGAACGCCGGCCAGCCTGTCATCCAATCCTCCATTCCTCCTCAATACCTCCTTCGTAACCAGTACTCTAACTTTAACCAACAACCTTTCCCCCTCTTTCCCGTACCTGCCCAACTGCATCCCCGTATGGGAATGAGTTCCAGTGGGCCAAATAGTTCGTATCATCATCACCACTACCCTCCAGGCCAGATCCCGACATGATGTCCCCATGATGTCTGCTGCCCACGCGAGATGTCCGCAAGTCTGCACATCATCTGTTCATCGCACCATGACATTTCCAGAAATCTACTGTCAACCTGGGCTGAAGTGCGAGCTACATCAAGAAGACAAACAAGATCCTCCGCAACAAGTGAAAGGACAATTTCAATGAGGATGAGTGAAACCGTAATTTTTATTAACTCAGACTGATACTTGCAATTCGGCTTAGACTTATACTCAGTGTTGAAGATGAAAGAAATAACAAATAGGGATAGATGTATAGAGAGATATAGTAGAAGCAAACCTGTGCGCAGGGTTTAAAGAGAGATAATGGTTCAGGAAGGTGAAGCTCATCTCTAGGTGAGATAAGCAGTCTAAGATGGCATACTGGAAATTACATTCCATTGTTAGTTCCTGAACCCCTATTTGTTTTATTTAGAGTGTTTTTGTTGAGAGAATGCCACTGACGGCATATTTTGTATCATTTGTAATCGATTAATCTGAGAAAGATTGGAAGACCGCGTTATACAACAGGATATGTGCACACCCTGTTAAGGTCGTAACAGTCCCAGGAATGGGATTCATGCAGAAAGCGTGGAGGATGGATCCTCAACATTTTATGATTATGACAATGATATATTTCTATAGAAACACTCGTAAAAGGGTATGTTCCCTTAGAAGTGACTGATGTTATTGTCTGTATAAGCGAATTGAAGTGTTAAACATTCACACAGTTTTATAAAAGTGGTATAGCTAAAACACATATGTTTTAATGTCGTGGAAGACATTATTTTTAGGAGGGGAGAGATGTAGAACCCACAGGAAAATATGCCCCCCCCCATTTTTTTGTTATATAAGCTATGTCCTATGTGAAACATATAACCCCTCTGTGAGAGATCTTCTCTCACCCCTACACAAGAGTGGAAGAGTCGAGAACAAAGGAGAGGGTAGCATGTGGCCAAAGCAGCATCAGCTAACCCATCACTTTTTGATTGCTGCTTGTGCCCATACAACCCACTAAGACGTGTCTCCTCCCTTCTTCTTTTGTCAAGGTAAGAAACTTCTTGATACACTATATTCAATCATATTTCTACTTGTATGTATGATATATAGTCAATGGTGAAAGATGTGAGTTATAAGTGTGATTGTGTCAATTTGTAATAATGAATTACAGCTTGAATGACGGGCGATATAAACAAGTTAGAGAACTTATGTTAGAGAGATTTTGGGTGAGTTAATACATGGTAACTTGTTCTGAGTATGTCTCTACTTACTCCATCCATCTTCAAATGATTCCTAAAGTGTTAAATGAGGGAAATATATCAAACAAGGTATATTAAAAAGGAAGACTTGTTGGTATCAGGATTTGTAGGAGAATACACATGAATATAATATGTGCATTCTCATGATATGTTTCATACCATTTTGCCTATATATATATTTATATGTTCTGTACATAACCATGTATATAAGTATTCATCTATGTTCCTGTTAGTTTGGAGATCAATATGTAGTTACTAGAATTTAGTACAGCCATAGAGTTAACAGGTGTTGGGAATAGCTATAAGACAGCAATGTGAACATGCTTGGTGTATATTGTGAGAACAGGCCAGGGGAGTTATATAGCAAAGGAAGTGGAAACAAAGCCTGATTCAGATTAATCTGTTTGCCTGCTCCCCCTGCACCACCTTCCATTCACTACCCAGTAGATGAGAACAAAGCCAGCAAAGTGTGTGTGTGCAACAGGGTAGAGTGAGGGCAGAAATTAGTACCTTAATACCCCTACCCCTTGCATTCAGCATCTTTGGTCTGTGTAAACACATTTGCTGAGACAAAACAAAGGTAGCAGCATGCTCCTTACAGGGGAGGTGCACTTAATGTAAGGTGTGAATTAGGTGTTCTTTATAGTGGATGCTGTCCAGCTAGAATTAAGGGATAAACTGGGGCTGATAGAAAACTCTGGCAGAGCTTGTCTCCAGCCACAAGCTAGTCTCACAACATAGACCCATTAAGATTGTTCAGTAATATGATATATAATTTGTATGTTGTACTTGTCTCTAACATAATTATTTGGATGTGTGATTGGAATGAAGGAGCATTCTTTATCTAGTTTAAGTAGAATGGATGTATGTCTGTATATATAGTGTATCAAAGGTTGTATAAATGAGAGTAGAGAAGTTTATAGACACAGGGTCTGAAACAGACACTATTCAGTACTGTACCAAGGAATGAGGTAAACCTGCTGGTACAAGTTTACAAACAAATTCTTTGTCTTTGAACTTGCTGTAGAAGATTACAGTTTTCCTTGCTTTTCTCACTTGTGTGGTTCCTCATTTTTAAAGGAAACTGCACATCCCTTGTAAAGCATTAAATGAAATCAGATTGAGTGTAGCTATTTTGATATCTCATGTCCAGTGCCTTACATGAATATGCGAAAGAAGGTATAATATCAGTTCCATTTCCATTTTATTTTCTTTCCATTTTCAATTTATACCATTCTACTCACAGAACAGAGTATTAGAAGATGTGTTGGGTGAAGTTATTGTTGGTATGATTGTTTAGTAGCATTTTAGTAGCACTGTACATTATTGACTAGATTAGTAGATTTATTAACAGAATATGATTACCTTTTAATAGTTGTTGTTTGACAAATCATGGTGAACATTTGTTGTGCCATAGTTATACTGGTGACTAACTCCTTTTGGTTGTTAATTAGTGATGATGAGTTGAATTCGTACCAAAGCCTCATTATGCATAATTTACAACACCATAATTAAGTTTGTATATAATACATGTATATAGTTTGTTAGATTAATATTGAGAGTGACAGGTTAAAAGATTATTACATTGATATGTTTTACAATTATTTGGATTAGAACAGATCAAAGTGTTATTGCAAAAGAACCGTAATGTTAATTCATTTTATTAATTAGTTAGTTATCAGTTATGTTGTGTTTTGATTAATTAGTTTTATTATAGAAGACCACACATACACAGGGTAGTATATATAACAGTGAAAATGAATGATTATTGTAAGAGTTGATATATTCACTGCGAGTTGATGCTCCATGTGATAACTATGAGAATGTATGAGAAAGAGTTATCGAGTGGATAACAGTGAATGATTATGAATAAATGATCACTTTTTGATTGCTGCTTGTGCCCATACAACCCACTAAGACGTGTCTCCTCCCTTCTTCTTTTGTCAAGTTTGATTGAGTATCACAGCCCACCCGGCCGCCCCTCGGCGCGGGTGCTACACCTATATCATAGGTAGGGAACTCCTTAGCCTATGCTTGGAAGGCTTGCCACAGATCGAAGGCTACCTTGAACATAGCGTTGGCAAGATGGTTACTAAGATGGAAGGCATGGGCCTGATGGCAAACTTGCAAAGGTTGGGGCAAAGTCTCCAGAAGGTGAAGTACTCCTCCATTGTCTTGAGATGGGTCAGGACTTGGCTGATGTCATCCAAGGACTTTCTATGAGACGTAAAGGCAAGATCATCTGCACAAGCAAACTTCCTACATGAAGTGATTGTCATGTCACCATGTATGCCTATATGTTGAAGAAGGAGTGGAGTTAGTTTATAGCCACCCTGGGGGTGGCCATCATTCGGAATCCTTACACAGATGGTCTGGTTACCTACAGCAATCCTGAATCTGCAAGTGCTGAAGACTAAAGACAAGCAGTGGGAAGTTGTTACAGCACTGTTTTCTGAATGAGGCAGCACTTTACAGATCTCAGAGGCTCCCTTGACATCATACGCAAACACATTCACTCCAAGAAAACTAGTGGTAAAATTCATCTGCCTCGAGAACAGTGAAGCCTTTCACCTACCATGGTTGCATTTAGGCAACAATGTCAGCATGTCTATTGTCAGATAGCTCTGTGGATGGTAGCTGGTAAGGTTGGACTTTGGATCTTCTGTAAAGAAGTGCTGAAGCAAGTCCCCATGTCTTCACCCTGTCTCTATGGCAAGATCACTCAGTGACCCCTAAAGTACCTTGTAAGGAAACTGCAGGATTGCAGGGGTCGCGGAACCGAGGGCTTGGCAGCAGCAAAGGTGGGAGCAAACAGGTGTAAAACAAGCTCCTCGGCTAAAATGGACCAATCCCATTAATATTAATCATGAATCCCCTGCATTGTAGTAACATTGGTAAATATTCCATAAGTCCACAATAATACTAATCATTGAAGAAAAGGTGTGAGCAAAGTACTCATCTCCAGACAGAAAAATGTGTCAATTTTACAGTGGCAAGCACAAGATTAAAGGGAAGATAAACCCCAAGAACAATGTGGATTGAGTTAAAGCAGCAACATTATTAGAACACATCAGTGAAAGTTTGAAGAAAATCGGACAATCGATGCAAAAGTTATGAATTTTTAAAGTTTTGATGTTGGAACCGCTGGATGAGGAGACTACTGGAGGTTATGACGTATGAGTGGACAACAATGTCAAGAAAATATAAAGAAAATACTACAAAAATCCATTTTTCATGAAAATTACAAATTCCATCAACTTGATATTGACATATGTTAAGGGTAGCAATTATTCCCCCTGCTTTCTAAAAGCGGTTGGTCCACTGCTCTTTCATAATTCTAGAAAAGTGAATTTTTGTTGAATTTCCTTTATATTTTCTTTGTATTGTTGTCCACTCATACGTCATATCCTCTAGTAGTCTCCTCATCCAGCGGTTCCAACACCAAAACTTTAAAAATTCATAACTTTTGCATCGATTGTCCAATTTTCCTCAAACTTTCATTGATGTGTTCTACTAATGTTGCTGCTTTCACTCAATCCACATTGCTCTTTGGGTTTACCTTCCCTTTAAGAGTATCTGATGTTATTTTGAATATGTTGAGTGATATTAGGTGCCTACTGAGGTCAAATCTGTTTCAGTAGGAGTAACTGAGCCTTCCAACAGTCGTGTGGGGTAAGACAGACTTTTCTCCTGATGGAAGTAGCAATGCTCGTGACAACCACTCACTCTTATAATATGCGTTTTTCAGCATTATATGCATCAACTCTATAACACAGTGATTGCATGCCTAGACAAAATCTAGAATCATTGTTGAATGTTATATACAAAATAAGACTACTCTGGTGTGATGACTTTCTGTTTACTGACTTTCTGTTTACCATCAAAAAATATGGTGGATAGTACTATCAATACTTTACCAAGCTCTTTGTAATCCTCCAAACACAAGTCCATGCTGTTACATTTTAAAGTAATGCTACCAGCCTTGAGCAAAATGAATAGGTGAAATCACCCAATCATAGAACCAGTGGTAAATCTGATCTACGATATAGAGATAAGACAGAAGGTCATTTGTCATTTCAAGTGAATCATATTCTGGGTTAACATGAACAACTTTGGGGCATTTTTTTATGTCAATGATTTGGCGAGAGGAAGTAATGTGGTCCCTTTTTTTCACTTTCCCCAGCCTCATGTTCTTTCTCGAAAGAGGGGATTGGAAAGTTTGCATAATATCGCTTTTAGATAATGTAGAACAGAACAGTTGAAATTTAATTTGTGTCATCATCTAAGATTCAGCCTTTTTTTCAATAAATCAGAGTGAATATTATGATGTCGAACATTTCAAGGCAAATAAGTATCCTGATAAACGATCTTGATGTTGGCGTCAATTCAATTTTTGGCATTTTTTTCCCAATTCCTAGGGAAAAATCCAGATTGAGGTGGTGGCAAATTTAGATGTTTGCATCACAAATGAAACAGTTTTTTTTTTTTTTTGTTAGTAACAACCTTCTGATTTATAATCAGCACCCAAATTGATAAACAGTGTAGCTGCATGACAGAATCTTTTTTTTTTTAATTTCCATGTAACATTTTACCGTTCACATTGTACAGGGGTATATGAGTGGCATCCATTTTGAAGTTTTGTATCAAGCAGAACATATAAGCCTACAAACAATATAATTTCTGTTTGTTTGCTTGCCTGTTTTGCTAGTGGCACACATCAGATTTGCATTGCACATGCAAAACTTGATAACAGCGTAGGTATGTGACAGGAAATACAGCAAATTGGTCTTCTATTTCCATGCATATTTTTTTTTTTTTTTTTTTGCCATTCATATAGTACATGAGTATACGAGTGGCAGCCATTTTGAATTGAAAATATTTAAAGCTTAAAATACTAAATGTACCTACTTGAAATGAAAATTTTCTTGCATGTGCAAATACAATTCCTCAACGAACACAAATTCAAAAAAGTTTAATGGAATAATCGGTCATAAAATTGACATACTGTAAAACGAGGAATTTTCGCGTGCATTTTAATTTCGCGAATTTCGCGAGCGCCAAAATTCGCGAAATTAAAATGCACGCGAAAGTTTTTGTCTACACTACATGCATTGAACGCCAGTGGCAATTCGCGAAAATTTCATGCCACGAAAAAGGCTATCGGCTCCAATTCGCGAAAATTTCATGCCGCGAATATATCATGTTTTACAGTAACTGGGACTATCATGGCCAAATTAAATTAGCATAACTGGCAGCCATTTTGGATTTTTGCATTTTCCTGAAAATGCTCAAGGTTACGTGAGTTGCATCAATCAGATTTGGAGTCAGCACCCTCGAATTGACAAGAAACCATCAAAAAAACATTGTATATATCGTCGCTGATACGGCGAAGTGACAAAAACCCAAATTTTGGTCAGATTTTCGATTTTGAGTTTTTGTCATTAAAAGATTACTTTTGAGGTACTCTAACAACTATCAAAATTTCGTGCCGTGAAAACTCATATTTTTTGAGAAAATGAGAAAATGTAAATGTAAAAAATCCCGACCTTGGCATATCGAGAGTTGACGAACTGACGAAAAGCGTGTTCGTCGCTTCGCCGGCTTTTGTTTATGCATGAAGTGAATTGCACGTAAGAAGTTGACGAACTGACGAAATCAAGTCCCTTCCGTAAGTAATCGAAGGAAAATTTAGATTTCGTAGTTTTTCCTCTCATAAATTTGTTTGTAAATGCCTTTAGGACTTATATAATGTACCCTGATAGTATTCAGAAAAGGTACAAATATTCATTTTGTCCTCAATCGCTATGTTTACGATCGTTGTTTAAGGTCTAAGCATCCTAGTCCCACACATACATAAATCTGCTTGTTGACCCCAGCATGTCATGGTGAATCTGCGTGTCACTGTCAGACACTGTTTTACATTTGAAATGAGAGTTACAGTGTGACAACCAATATTTGTCAAGTACTAGTACTATCTAGAGAGTCTAGAATAAATCTATAGAATGTCTGAAATCGTGGTTTAGAGCTGGGACTGAGAAACTAGAAGTTAAGCTAGATTCGTTTATCTAGAGAAGTGTAGAAACCCTAGGCCTGGCGGTCTAGGATAGAATATAGACTGTGTAACGTTAGGCCTAGAGGGAGAATTAGAGACTCTTATTCTTAAATGGTATAACGGTTAGGTGTAGGGACTGTAGTAGAAATTTCTACTAGGGCCTACACCTAATCGTTTTACCATTTAAGAATAAGAGTCTTTAATTCTAGGCCTACACTACAGTCTATCATATTCTCATTCCTAACGTTAGACCTACCTAGGAATTAGATCAACGAATCTAGTTTAACTTCCAGCTAAATGCCAATGGTATAACGGTATAACGGTTGGGTGTAGTAGAAATTTAAGAATAATAGTCTTTAGTCAGGCCTACACTAGCAAATCTGGGCCTATCTATAGGCCTATCTATAGGCCCGTACTTCAATGCTGGTAAAGGAGTAGTACCGGTAGCAGAACTAGAAGTATTACTATTAATACTCTAGAGTCTAGGAGACAACAGGCAACAAATCTTAGCAAATCAATTTCATGATGACATGACAACAGTCAGTGATCAGAGTCTGACTGTGGCTGCACTTCAGGCCCTGACCTAACCGTGTCCAGCCCCACTGGAAAGCCACGGTAGGCCAATATAACTGTACCCTGGATAATAATGGTACCAGTACAAATGGTTCCTCAGACAGTGTAACTCAGGTCTGGGGACTGTTGGTACCAGCATATTGATCATTGTTTAACAAAACTGGTGCGGATAGTGTAGCTTTAGGATTTCTTCTTGGTACCAGTAATCCTTAGACATATCCAAAAATATGTTATAGGCATTTGACAAAATGTAGGCCCTATGGCAGTCAAAGACAAAGCTAGTGTAGGTGGTCATCCAAGTTCTTCTCAATACTGCCAATGTGTGTATGCCACTTGGTCTAGATCCTACCACTGTAAAACTAGTAGTTACATGTACCTACTGTACTAGTGTACTTCTCTAAACTATGCAAGAATTTATTTATAAAATCTACAGTAGATAGATAAACATAAAGATTCTGACCACAAAAAAAAAAAAAAAACCAAAAAAAAAACTGTGTCTAGATCTATCTTCATAGATACAGATCTGAGGTAGATGTAGACCTTGTAACCAGGATGCTCATTGATAAGACCTTGTATAATCTGAGGTCATTAATCCCAAACTACGGGACTACATGTTGAAATGAGACAACACAAAATTAATGAATTGTCTTTTTGTTCAATAATCAAAACCTTCAAAAAAAAAAATAATAAGGTCTGTGTACATGTGTAGTGCATAATCATGTTAATAGATTTCAAATTTGATACAGATGCCAGAAATAACATGTAATATATGTAACATATATACTCAAACAAGAGCTATGATGCACACTTTTTATTTTGTATTCACATCATTGATTGCAGTGTTACAACCAGACTTCTGAACCTTGCTACAAAGCCCAGAGTCAGACCGCTGAACTTTAGCCGGCCCAGAACCAAGCTGCTGAGTACGTCCCCACAAGAGCTAGACTTCTATGGAAGTCCAGCGAGCTCGTCAAGATTCATCTAGGGCAAAATGCAAGTGTTTTAGTTTAAACTTTTAACGACTATACAGCATTATGTGTATTTTCTAAAACTGCAATTACAACATTGTCTCTGAATTCTTAGTTGCATAGTCACAGTCAGAAGTTAAAAAGAAACAATGGTTGTTGTTATGTCAAACTAGATAATTGAAAATAAGCATTCTTTTTTTTTTTGGTAGTCATAATGTTGTAATCAAAAGTGACACTTCTAGGAATTGTATGCATTTTTTTTTTGTTTAAGTTGACATACTGATCAAACCAAAAAGATTAATATCATGAAACTGGGTGGCCCCACTTGTCTTCATTTAAAGAAGTCAATTTAGGCCTGTGGGAGGGGGAAGGGGCAAATACTGTATAAGGGTCAAGAGGATCAGGATGGAAAGTTGTCATAAAAAGAAACTAGAAATGTCGCTTTGGCAACTGGTATGCCTCCGCCATAATGCATGATTTTCCCAATAGGTCTAGATAGTACATGTGGACACTGTGTGATTACATTTTCACAAAATTGGCAAAATATTGGAATGACAAGTTTGTCACAAATGTGTTGAATGTTCACCTTCGTTGACGTAGGTTTAATTGGATGAATAAGAGAGCATGTATCTAGGGATTTAAGGACTTTAACTTGACTTTGACCCATTCATACATTTAGGCATTGAGTAATTTTCAAGGTACAGGTGTGGAGAAAAAGTGCAATTTCAGAATTGAATAGTAAATTGTTACCATTTTCATCTGGCCCTTGACCCTAAAATTCATAAGATAATTACTTTCAGGTAGAACATGCATAATATGTACTAAGTTTCAAGGTAACTTGAGCCACTTCCGAGATATGGAGGAAAAAGTTAGTTCAGCACTTTCACTTGATCTTTGACCTTTTGACCTTTGAGGCAAAAAGAGAGAAAAAAAACTTTCCAGAGAATTTCTAGTGATAGGTTACACACGCATACACCAAGTGTCAAAAAATAACCCTGCTGGCATTGCATAAATATGAGGGTAATAGTAAAATTTTGAAGTCTTGCACTTGACTTTTGACCCCTGACCTTTGACCCCATGAACCCTACATTCTCTAGATAATCACTTCCAGTCAGTACATGTATATACTATGTTCCATGAAGATACCTTGAACAATTTTCCAAGGTACAGAGAAAAAAAAGAAGTTTTAATATTTCTACTTGACCTTTTGACCTTTGACCTTTGACTCATGACCCAAACTTTCACCAGAGAATCTTAATTGGGTAATACATGTATACACTAAGTTTCAAGAAAATATCTTAAAGGCATAATTTACCATTTGCAGATGAAAGCATTAGTGCTTTAAAATAGTTCTAAAATGTGAGTTAGGGATAGAAACAACCACTGTCAAAATTTGAATCCGTATAATCGATGTTAAGTGTTGTTAAATACACAAAATGTGAACAATAGTTATAATAAAAATGTTTCCAGACTAAACCGTATACAGTTACGGTTTACTGAGAAAAACCCTGATATCTCCTTATATTTTAGGTTTTATTGCAAACATTTAATATGGTAGGATGTTTTATGATATAACAGACCTACACATATGCATCAAATGTGATATCTTGAACATTTTTGAAATCACTGCTCCCAAAGGTAAACTGGACCTTTAAGGCATTCAATAGATATGGTGGAAATAGTGAAATTTTATGTATTTGACCTTGACCTTTTGACCTTTGACCTTGAGCATGTGCACCCATAAGTTGATAGGCACAACTTCACCCCCTAATACACATACATGCCAAGTTTCATTAGAATACCTCAACAGGTTTCGATAGTTACCTTGTCCACAAAACTCATTACGGACGGACGGACAGACGGACGGACGGACGGACGGACAACCCGAAAACATAATGCCTCCGGCACCACTTCGTGGCGGAGGCATAAAAACTCCTTATTACAGCTTGTCACTTGATACTAGTAAATCATTCAATCTTTCAACATCAGTTGTGGGGCTTTTCAGTTTGATGTTATTGATAGTTATAGTGAAAGCTAGAAATACACCCATCTCTAACATACTTTCTAATCATACCATGTCAGGCACTCTGTGTTTTGTTTGTATAATCTTAGCTGTTCTTGTATTTGAATAAACTCCAAACAGGCAAGGACCAGAAAACAGGTGAACTTCATCCATTTCACAGTGAAGGACTAGGGTCAAGGTGCAAATGGAAAAGTCCCAGACATGGATATTCCACTGTCTTCATTTGGTATGTTCAATCATTTTTTTTTTTATAGCTCTTAAAACAAGCAATGGACTAGGAACTGTATATTGACATCCATCTATAAAAGAACACAGGCATGCTTTTCTCAAATAATTAAATCTGAAAGTATTAAGACTTTCCCTAAATAAACAACTTCAATAAAGATTGAAGTCAACCAATTTCAGGTGATGGCTTATGAGATGCAGGGAATTCATTCTTTCATATTCTAGCTATTATTGTAGACTAGGTGACAGGCCATCTCACCTCTTATGTGGACTGTTCTATAAAGAAGTAATGAAGAAACTAGTGCATTTATAGACCCCGTTTGGATGTTGTTTTTATGCTGAAGTCTGTGTAGTTTGTAATTGGGGCTTCAGTAGTGCTATCGATAAATGTAATTGATAAATGCATTGGCATAGAAATGCTGCTGACTTGTTGCATAACCTGTTGAATCATATTTCATTTTTATCTCGGAACCTCCAATTTACACGAAGTAAGTTACAATGCTGTACAACAAAAACAAAAAATCGATTTAGTGTTTGCTGACATGAATGTAAATTTCTGTCAAAGGAGTGTCTTTATTTGACTGTAATCACATTCCCACATTGCATGTGGGTCATGCCTTTAGAGAAAGATTTTTTTTGTTATCAGAATGAAACTGCGAGACGAAGTCTTGTGTATGAAAATCTAGACATTTTTTGTTGTTGCTTGATTTATAACTGTTGTTCACATATCACTGAGCACTGAAAAGCAGCTCTGCATATCTGTGCCAGTTGTGTGTGTATTCATTCAATCGAAACCCTAGCTGCTTTTACCATTCTGTATGAGGCACAGTGAATGTTATTTGAGTGTCATAAAATTTCAGGATGTTACCAATGTTAATTGCATTTCTGTATTTTTTCTTGTTTCGCTTTTTTCTTTCGTTTTCTTTCTTCCTTTCTCTTCTTTTAAACATAGATTCTCAAGGCATGGACCTTGCTGAGGGTGATGCAGACAAGTTGAGTGCAAGATATGATGGTTTTGGCTGCTATGATTTTTTTTTTTTTTTTTTTTTGCTTGCACTGTGATGACAGTCGTGAATGCAGATTTCATAGTGACTTTTTAATAGATCACTATGACAAAATCTTCCACACAAAAATTTCTGAAATACTATGTCTTTCAAGTACATGTAAGTTCAAATTCAAATAAGTTCAATATCAAGTCTTTTTAGGCTATCATGTGAAAAAATAAGAGAAATTCTACTGTTGTGTGGTGTAGTTTAAACACATGATAATGAATTTCAAATTCCATGTGTATGCTACAAATAACATGTATAATGTTAAATTTATAAAACATGTTGACTGTTTTTTTTTTTGACCGATTCTTTAATTTGTGTTCACATTAATATTATCAGCTTTATCTGATAATCCCTTCACTACTGTTGCTATAGAGCTTTCCATTATACTTTTGTCTCTTTCATGGTACTGGTAATTTTAATTTCTTTGGTAGACCCGATACTTCAGAGCCCATTTCTCAGTATACTTTTCCAGAGTGTGTACTTCTTTCCAACATTCACATAGGTTAGAAGAATCAATTTCAATTGAGTTATAGACCATTAAAGGCTGAGAGTCTGCTTATGCAGAATGTACTATTTAACTAAAAATCCATGTTTGAGATTTTTTTTCTTTTTTTTTTTTTTAAATGTAGGGTAAAAATTGCAGTATTAGGCATTGAGCTACAACCATACTGTTGCGGTCTAACCCCTGAACTTCACTCAGAGTTTTGTCGTAGATGAGTCCATAGGCGATGGTATAAGTGCTCTGCCAGATATCAACCAAACCAGAAAAAAGACAAATCCCCTTTGAAAAAAAAAGCAAAGTAAAAAAAAAAAAATAAAGCAAAAACAAAACAGAAAAAGAATAAATAGTATAGGGGTTAATCATAGCACCAGGAAAGTCAAACGGATTCATAAGTGAAAGGAGGCATTTTAAAATGGACAAATGCAAATCTCTTTGAGCTTGATTTTATCATTATATCATCATTACTATTGTTATCATTATTATTACCATCATCATTTTCATTATTACTATTATTATTATCATCATTGTTACATTGATACAGAGAACCTCAGAGTGCAATGAGTGTGAACTGGAACACATGTCAGTATATGCGAGTAAATCTCTGCCATGATAAATTTGCTGGCAGTTCAGCTGCTTTCTTAATTTGCTTGATAAACTATGAAAAATATTTCTAATGATTATGAAAGATATGTTAGCCATCTATTGTCATGTTGCCATGCATTCTTAATATTTCTACTTCCAGGCGTGTGACAGCAAACTTTATGTAACCAAGTTAGTAAATTTTATTCATCTGTGCAATATCATTTGATTTTTTTTTTTTATTCAAGTTCCATATTCCACATTCCATTTCCAGGTTTCATATTCCATTTGATTTCAGAGTAAAATATGTATCACACAACATTCAATTTTAGACATAATTTCAAAAACGCATAAGGACATGTAATATAATGATGTGTAAATATGAGGAACCTACTAAAAGCAATGCTTGTAGGATTTGAAAAGAAGAATAAAGAATAGCTTACTAATCACTGTACTCCTGTAATATAATAAATCTAAAGTGATTTTCACCTCGTAAGTTATTGGGTGACAAAATGCTCTTTTGTATTTGTGTATGTATGAGGGAGAGATTGTGTGTGTGTGTGTGTTCTTGTCTATGTCTGAATGTTTCCTTGAGTTTTATATTTTGATTACAAGTGAACTTCCTACTGTTTTGCAAGTTCACTTGCAAAATCACAAAAAAAAATAATTCTGCAATATATTATATGACATGATGCAAAACGGTGATGATAAGTTTATTTGCTAGCTGAGAGTTGTGCGAGAGAGACAAAGGCGGCATGTACGTATTTTCCTATGAGCCCCTCCTTAAATTTCCTTTATGTATCGTTCCCACTAAAGGACAGTGTTTGGTGAGGTGGTTCCCCCCATTTACGCTTTTAAATAGAGACGACACATCTGATATAGAAGGATACAGAAAAAGATATACTGAAATATTAAATAGACCGAAAGTCATAGAGCTCCAATGTGCAAGACGGAATCACACCACAAAATGCTAGAAATGATGAAAAAAAACTGACCTAATGAACACTCAAATGTTTTTTTTTAATTGTTGCTTTTCATGTTGAAGTTTTTTTTTCTTAAGAACCAAATGATGTGAAAAAGTGGAAGAATAGAGAGCACATAGGTACATGTACATAATATATGAACAAGAACACAAGTTGATTTGTCAATGAACCATGGAAATCCACAGAACGAGGGGAAAAACAACAAATTACGTCTATATTATTTTGTTGTTTTGGCGTGGTACCTGGTCTAAAACTCCAGGCATGACAAAAGAACATTTACATTTTTAGAGCATGGGCCGAACCATGTAATAAGTGACAAATATCATCATTCCCATTGACTTACACGCATTGCGCCTACGCGCCGAGATTCGACGAAGTGACGCACAGCGGTATTTTGTCAGTTCGTCGTACTCGCCCTTATACACGGGGTCTATGGAGATCGCAAAAAGGGGGAATTCGACGAAATGACGTTCCTTGTTTCCACATTATTCTCATTAACATTAGCCTTTGTTTCTCTGTGAAAACAACATTTTCTGAAAGCATAACTCTTACTCTCACCACTTTCCAAACATCTCATCAGTTTGATGGGGAGAAGGTATGAAATTAGTGCATTGACCCTACCCATTTTTTTCAAATGCAATTTTCTCGGAATTGTGTTTTTGCGCTGCGCGGCGGTTTTTGTCGGTTCGCCGTATCACCGACGATATATATATATATAAACAAGGTTAGGTGCACTTTCTATGGAGCCTAGCCTGGACTAATGGTCCATACTATGGGGGCTCAATTAGCACTTTATGAGTGAATTGCTATTCTGAGAGCTCAATTCAGACTAGGCAATCCATTAACAACCATGACAATGAACATTTTGGCAGGAGAGTACTGCATGATACATTTACCTCTGAGAGGATTTAATTGCAAATCTAATCACAAATCGGTACATTCAGGATTCAGTTCATGTTAGCAGTGAAAATTAATATCTAAAAAACCTAGTGATACCGACTGGTGCCAAAAATTACTCCATGCAAGCCAGCTGCATTTTGTTCTGTTTTGTCTTGTTTTTCCTCACCCACAATGATGCTTACCATCTTCAGTATAAAAAGGAACAGTTAATCTCGTTGTCATGAATAATGTAGGAGCAAAAAAAAAAAACAACAAAAAACTAGAAATGTCGCTATGGCGACTGGTATGCCTCCGCCATAATGCATGATTCTCCTAATAGGTCTAGATAGCACATGTGGACAATGTGTGATTACATTTTCACAAAACTGGCAAAACAAAATGACAAGTTTGTCACAAATGTGTTGAATGTTCACCTTCCTTGACCTAGGTTTAATTGGATGAATAGGAGAGCATGTATTTGGGATTTAAAAGAAAACTGTACTGACATTTTCTAATTGTCTGATAATTTTATAATCTACATTTTTTGATGCCTACTACTGGAAAGAGAGGATTGTAAAACCCATGATAAGCCTGTAATGATTTTTTGAAAAAAATGAAAACGAGCAAGCCATGGAACGATCCACGCAATTTGGCCTACGTCACAGGTGCTCTTTGTGCACAACTCCGACATTAGCAAGACGAACTACATAATGCCAATTTACTGATGAAATCTCACACGAAGCACTCCAAAAGCTGTTATTTAGTATAATTGCAATATGGAGCTATAATAAATATGTTAAACAATATCTATTAATCTTTAAAAGCAAGCTCTTCAACAGTTTTTTATTTAGATAAAACTTGTGGGGAAATTCCAGATATGCAAAATGAAATTGGCATCGTTATCCGAACGTGCTGCCCATAGAAGACCGTGTGTAAGTAACGTTACGCATTGATGATCATGATCGAGCGATGGTTCGCCAGTTCAAACTATCTAACGTAGATGAGGGCTGAGTGAATCTCGAAAATCCAAATGTAGATAGACTCTCTTCAACGGCACGCACGATTTACGCTTAGTGAGATGAAAACGGTACCCAGTACACATAGACTCTGAAATACTAGAACTAGGACTAGGACTACTGAGCAGTCAAGGAGTAGATTCTACGTGGCAGTCCAAGTTTTGATGAGTAGGCCCTACACTCACTCACCGTCGACATTGCAGCTGTAGGCCCTATGTGCACAGCGCTAAGGCACAGCGTAAACGTTACATACCCTGCTGTCAGAACTTGAAGAAAGTCCAGACGAAAGTCCAGACCCCAGATATAGATCTGGACCCTTGTCCTGCAGGCACTGTTGTTCCTGTGCTGAATTTTTCAGGTAAGGTATCTGCTTTATGGATTTCCGATGTTTTGTAGTCGAGTAAATCTCGTAGTGGTGTTCTTTACACCAAGGACTAATGTTAGATCTAACAGTTTGTTTCAGTAGGCCTACTAGGACCCATATCTCGGAAGAGTGCCCTGACCACGTAGATTCTAACACAGTGTCGCCGCTTCGCGATCCCAGCGCTGGTGTAGGTGTAGTGCTAGCGTACTTCCGTATCCATGTAGATATCTCAAAATTCACCTTGCCAAATGGCACCAAACTCACAGGAAGTACTTTATGATTCATATCCAACAGCTCACATTAATTGGAAACAAATCACATGTCAGGAAGCATAAGTGTAGATGTCGATTTTCCTGTTGGCGTCGCTAAAAATAATCTGCTGTACGACTAACATGAGTGATGAATAGATATATAATGTACTCTTGAATGAATCCCACAAGAATTGGAACAATCATCCCCCAGCATTCCCACTGATCAGTTACTAGCCATCCCCTTTAAGTATTGTTAAATATACAAAGTGTGAACAATGGTTATAATAAAAATGTTTCCAGTCTAAACCGTCCACAGTTATGGTTTAATGAGAAAAATAGTGATATCTCCTTATATTTTAGGCTTTATTGCAAAAAAAATTATATGGTATAATGTTTTGTGATACAACGGACCTACACATATGCATCAAAAGTGATATCTTGAACATTTTTAAAATCAACGCTCCCAAAGGTAAACAGGACCTCAGAATGCCACCTACGTTTGTATGCATTGTACATGTTCATGCAATCGTGCCAGTAACTTTTTTTTGAAAATTATGATTTAAACATTAAAGAGATGGCCATCAACAGACTCAGGAAAACAAAATGTATAGTCTTTGAGTGATTAGGGACAGAATGAGCATAAAATAAGAGGAATATAAGTGAAAAGAACCATCCAAATCACCATGATTACAAAGAAGCAAGATTAGATGTGATCTGACACACTTTGTTTCAATCCAAGACAATTTGATGCGATGATCACGATAGACATGATCAATTGTGTTGACCGTAAAAACTTTCTGTACCGTCCAAAGCATTTCTACCATCAACGCAATTGCCATGACTGGACTCAGTATGTGAGATCTAATAAGATTACCAGCACTCTTCATCGATTAAGACCATGACTTCAATTGTGCCAATTGTGACAGTGGGAGCACAGTATAAGAACATGACTACTTTTGACAAAAGTATTCATATAAAGACTGCTATCAGAAGGGTATAGTAACCTGGGATAAACAGGACACTGTGGGATAGATGATGTATAACGAATATAAGTGGTTTTCTATTGGCAGTTGCTGAGATTTAATGTTACAGCTTGAGAACCAGGTATCACAGAAGCTTAACTCTTTTTTTTTTTCATAAGCAAGACAAAGTAGAAGATGCCTAGGGCTTTCAGAAGAAAAAAGAAGGAATAACTGCAAGGAAGCCAAATTTCATTTTTTTTTTAATGCACTTAAATGTAGGAGTATGACTCATGTCTCTCTTTCATCACGTGCACTGAGGGTGCTGAAAGCGAGTCCTATAAAAGCTTCTTTGATACTGTAAAAGTGGATATTTTCGCGCAAGTGATTTTTCGAGGTCGGCGGAGTATGATGAGTTTCGCAGGTTTTTAATTCTGCATAATAAAGACCTCAACCACTGCTAAGTATTGAAAAATATGGCATGCAAAAATATTCGTGTGCATTATCATTTTCGTGCTAGCTTCTGGTCTCGCAATTCAACATGGCGAAAATTTCCACTTTTATAGTACTTCGGCATCTGTGAACCTAACTGGCAGACAATGTGGCAACAATATTGACATTCAGATGGTTTGTAACCACAAAAATGCATTTCCTGTGTTTTTGCAGATAGAGCTCACATACACTGATTATAAATGATTCCTTGATTAAATATAAATAAAATACATTGCACTACCAGAACGACTGGAATGTGCCAGAAACAGCCACTTGCTCAATCAATCTTATATGTACACCTACCAATACTTGTAATATATTTATTTATTTGAGAAGACTCCAAACCAGGATGATATCAAGTTAGCACATATAACGAAGTCTCCACAGAAACAAGGCTATGGACTTTAATATGTGAGTGCAAAAAGACATGACAATACAATGTTGGTACCTTCTGAAAAGCAGCAGTCACTCCACCAGGCGTGGGGGGAGTTTGTGTGTCAGAATTGTGGTGCGGTGTAGATTCTACTTGTGTGGAGCCATCTTGATTGTTATCCTGCTCGTGATAGAAATGTTTAGTATGATTGTGTTTCAGGAATAGAACGAGGAGAAAAAAGAGAAAGAATACGAAATATCTGAAAAAAAGGAGGTGCAAAGGAGCTAATAATTCAAAGAGAGGATTCCAGGTCAGAATGATCTACATATAGGAGAAAAGGAATATTGGCAGGAGAGTGGAGAAAAACAGCGAAATACATGCCTCATGTACAGTCATTTGTTCCTACACATCAAACGAGTTTGTATTCTCAGTAATAATTGTTCGCTGATATATTCATAATGAAGGTAATTATGAAAAATCTCAATACAACACAACCAAGTTTTGACAGACAGGATGTGACCCCTAATTCAGACATTATGAGCAGGTGTACCAGAACTGCTTCCAGTATTAAAAGATGACTCGTACAGATATGAACATTCATCCCATTCAAGTTACAAAAGGGAAGCGCTCTCATAAAGAACATTGAAAACGGCAATATATTATGCAGTTGCAGTTTATGAGCAGGTGTAGAAGTGCTTCCAGTATCAAAAGATGACTCGTACATATATGAAACATTCATCTCATTCTAACTAAAAAAGGGGAGTGTGCTCATAAAGAACATTGAAAAAGGTGATATATCATGCAGTTGCTGCTATTACAGTGTCAGAATGTTGATGCATCCCCAGTATAGTGTCTCTAGTGACAGAATGCTTGCATGACTCCTTCTGTTAATAGTGATGGAAAAGAAGCTGACCTCATAAATCAACAGTTGAAATACTAGTAAAGTGCAGTGAGCAAAGTCCATAAAACCCCTGCCTGGTGTGTGAGTTGCAATGTGATAAGAATCTAATGCTACAAATGATTATAAACTAAAAACCAAGCAATGTACCATGCAGCTCAAATTCAACCCTTTATTATAGTACACAAGTTGATGTTTAAAGGGCTCCATTCACTATCTCCTTCATTTTAGTGAGTGGGTGATGTATCTGAATACATATTAAATATGAAGTCATAGATAGATAACATAAATGAACTTCCAAATAAATGACAATCTAAAACACTACCAATGTGTAAATTGTTGAATGTTTCAAATAATAAATGAAAGAATGAATTCATTTTAAACAGTGAACAGTATGATGATGAATGCAGATGATCTTAAAACTTTAATCACTGTCCCTCTACCAACACAAGTGTTTGGAGAAAATTCCCCTTTAGATTACAAGATATGAACTCATGATGCTGTACGTTGTAGTAAAAATACTTCATCATAGGTCAACACAAATACAGGTTTATCCATGAGTGCATATAGTAGAACCAAATGCAGAAATGATACACATGTCCAACTGGCATTGTTCACTGACAGGTAGTAAAGAAAGACTGGGTATGTATACTATAATAGGAAAAAAAAAAAAAACCCAGAATGAACACTGAAAGGCCATTGGGCAGGCTGTGGTGGTTTTTGATTGGGCAGGCTTTGGTGCTTCTTAATTGGTCAACTTTAATGTTTGGAATCCATCTCTTTGTGACGAGCGGATGCATAGCACAAAGACTCTTTGGTCCCCTTCCAGAAAAGGCAACTACAACATTTATCTGTCTCTATCTGGATGTTAATTCATCCCCCCAATATTTCCGCTCTTTTCCCCATTTTCAACTCCTTCATCAATAAAGTCATTAGTGATATTGCCCCCATTGAGACAAATTATGGATGGGTTACCTCATCATCTCCCGATAGATCTCCCAATCATGATTTGTGTATACATGCTCTGGTAATTCTTGCTGCCAAATTGCAGCTTGCTTTGTAAACAAGCCAAAGTGGCTCAAGAGTCCCTTTTGTTTTCAGACTTATGTCCTGGATGCCATGTGAATGAAGCTCATGAGACTCCATTTCACGGAATTCAAACAATCCAATCTCCAAAGCACTTCATCTATTCAAATCTCCCGATACTTCCATCATCACGTGTACATGCTCTGATAATTCTTACTGCCAAATTGCAGCTTGCTTTGCACATTTGCAGGATTCCCTTTTCTTTTCAGATTTGCAGACTGGATGTCATGTGAATGAAACTTGTGACACATCATTCCACAAAGGAGGTTTAAGAGATGGAGTAACAATAGTCTTATTCCCTTTGATCACATGTTTAATGCCGCCACTCAGAAATATTTGAAGTATGTGCTAAACTGGAGCTGCCCCACAGATAGGAAGACAATTGAATCATGTGTCATTGCATCATGACTACAAATGTAGTTTAATACTCTCCAAGGAAGATATGTCTTTATGATGGTACATTGTGAATACTTTTCTCCATCCTTTCATAGTTAAAGGGATCGTATAGTTTTGGTTGAAACCTAATTTCAGATTTCTAACATTTTTTGGTGAGATATTGAGAAACCTCTTATTAAATATGAAAGAGCATGTAATTCTATGGAGAATTCGACATTTATTTGATGAAAATTGGTTTTGAAATGGCTGAGATATCCAAAAAAAGAGCGATTCTGACAAAGTGTGGGACCCACACTTTATTGCGATCCCTTTTTTTTTACTTTGTTTTTGGATGTTTCAGTCATTCCAAACCCGATTTTCATCAAATAAACTTTGAATTCCTCTTAAAATGGTTTGCTCTGTACTATATCCTAGTTAAGTGTTTTCTCAGTATCTCGCAAAAAGTTAGAAGCCCAATTCTCATCACCACCAATACTGTACCATCCCTTTAACATGAGCTGTACATAAAGGAATAGACACAGGGATGTACAAATAACAAGGAAAAGTAGAAATTACGTGGTGCGTAATATATGTCCCTGCCGGAAGTAGCATTTTGTAGCAAAATGTACAATATAGGTCAAAAATCAAGGTCAAAGGTCAAAATTCTGTGAGAAGTTTTGAAGCCCATACCTAGTGCCATCACATAAAGCAAACGGAATTGAAATCGGGTTAGAAATGGCGAAGGAGTTGCATTTTGTAGCCAATGTACAATACAGGTAAAAAATCAAGGTCAAAGGTCAAAGAAGTCAAAGGTCAAAATTCTGTGTAGAAGTTTTGAAGCCCTCACCTAGTGCCATCACATAAAGCAAACGGAATCGAAATCAGGTTAGAAATGGCAAAGGAGTAGCACTTTGTAGCAAAATGTACAATATAGGTAAAAAATCAAGGTCAAAGGTCAAAGAAGTCAAAGGTCAAAATTCTGTGTAGAAGTTTTGAAGCCCTCACATAGTGCCATCACATAAAGCAAACGGAACTGAAATCGGGTAAGAAATGGCGAAGGAGTAGCATTTTGTAGCAAAATGTACAATATAGGTCAAAAATCAAGGTCAAAGAAGTCAAAGGTCAAAATTCTGTGTAGAAGTTTTGAAGCCCTCACCTAGTGCCATCACATAAAGCAAACGGAATTGAAATCGGGTTAGAAATGGCGAAGGAGTAGTATTTTGTAGCCAATATACAATATAGGTCAAAGGTCAAAGAAGTAAAAGGTCAAAATTCTGTGTAGAATTTCTGAAGCCCTCACCTACTGCCATCACATACAGCAAATGGAATCGAAATCAGGTTAGAAATGGCAAAGGAGTAGCATTTTGTAGCAAAATGTACAATATAGGTCAAAAATCAAGGTCAAAGGTCAAAGAAGTCAAAGGTCAAAATTCTGTGTAGAAGTTTTGAAGCAATCACCTAGTGCCATCACATAAAGCAAACGGAATCGAAATCGGGTTAGAAATTGCGAAGGAGTACCATTTTGTAGCAAAATGTACAATACAGGTCAAAAATTAAGGTCAAATGTCATAGAAGTCAAAGGTCAAAATTTTGTGTGGAATTTTTGAAGCCCTCACCTAGTGCCATGACATAAAGCAAACGGAATCGAAATCGGGTTAGAAATGGCGAAGGAGTAGCATTTTGTAGCAAAATCTACAATATAGGTCAAAAATCAATGTCAAAGGTCAAAGAAGTAAAAGGTCAAAATTCTGTGTAGAATTTCTGAAGCCCTCACCTACTGCCATCACATAAAGCAAATGGAATCGAAATCGGGTTAGAAATGGAGTAGCATTTTGTAGCAAAATGTACAATACAGGTCAAAAATTAAGGTCAAAGGTCAAAGAAGTCAAAGGTCAAAATTCTGTGTACAATTTTTGAAGCCCTCACCTAGTGCCATCACATAAAGCAAACGGAATCAAAATCGGGTTAGAAATGGCGAAGGAGTAGCATTTTGTAGCAAAATGTACAATATAGGTCAAAAATCAAGGTCAAAGGTCAAAGAAGTCAAAGGTCAAAATTCTGTGTAAAAGTTTTGAAGCCCTCACCTAGTGCCATCACATAAAGCAAACGGAAATGAAATCAGGTTAGAAATGGCAAAGGAGTAGCATTTTGTAGCAAAATGTACAATATAGGTCAAAAATCAAAGTCAAAGGTCAAAGAAGTCAAAGGTCAAAATTCTGTGTAAAAGTTTTGAAGCCCTCACCTGGTGCCATCACATAAAGCAAACGGAATTGAAATCGGGTTAGAAATGGCGAAGGAGTAGCATTTTGTAGCAAAATGTACAATATAGGTCAAAGGTCAAGGTCAAAGGTCACAACTAAAATTCTCTGCTTAAGTTTCAAAGCTCCCATGTAGTGCTATCATATAAAGCAAACAGAATCAAAATTGGCTCATAAATGACAGAGAAGTAGCAAATTGAACATTTTGATCATACACGGACGCACACACGGACACACACACACATACGTACGGAGCCGTTTCATAGTCCCCTGCTCGAACTCATTCGGCGGGAACAAAAATTGCAAACACACACAAAAAATATGATGAAATAAAATAAGAATTACTTGACTGTACATATCTGCACACGAATCTGACATATCAATTTACAAAGAACTATACTTAAAGATGAGACCAGTTTAGTTTCATTTGACAGAAATATTTGAAAAAGTAATGAAACTGGCTTTTTGGAGGGTAAAATTTCTAACACTTTCACGACATACAGCTTAGATTTACACATTTGCAAATATTTGGGGATGGAATTGATTTAAAATGTTTCATATTCTTTTATCATAAAGTGAAATTTTATTTCATTCAAAACTTCGAAATAAGCAAGCAAAATATAGCCGACATAATGTTAGAGCTCAAAATAAATCTTCAGATTGCTTAGAAAGATGCCAGTAACGAACCCTGATCATCAAAGGCACAAATGCGCCTGTAGAATTCTCTTGTGCATCAATACAAAAACTGAAAGTTGCTTGAATAATGTACACCCTGTTTTGAACCTCCTTGACCCCAATGAATACACACAATATCCTATCTCTAGAGCACTTGCGTGGGTAATTCAATTTTTAAAAACCACATTGGGAGAACAAGCCCATTCAGTCAACTTCATTGAAGCATCCGTCTCTCTGTGACGAGTGGATGCACAACACAAAGACTCTTTATCACCAACCGCAGAGGTTGACTACTAAAATTCTTGTCTCTTTCCAGATCTATGTTATTTCACCTTTCACAATATTTCCTGTCTTTTCCCTATTTTCAACCCATCTGTCAATAAAGTCATTTGTGATGATGTCTATTACCTATAAATCTTCCAATATAATGTGTGCATGCTCTAATAATTCTTGCTGCCAAATTGCAGGCTGGCTTTGCACATTTGCAGCCACCTGGAATTCTTGAGTATGACAAGTCAAAATGGCTCAGGATTCCTTTTGTTTTCATATTTACGTGCTGGATGCCATGTGAATGAAACTTGCAAGACCACATCTTACTGAACTCACAATACCCAATCTCCAGAGCACTCTGGGGACTCAATTAGCATGTCATGAAGTCCCCCCAAATCTTTGCACCAAGTTCCTCCTGCATCTAGCTGTCACTTCAGCCAATCAGATGCCTCGTAATACACCAAGATGATGATTCAACATGTAATATGCTCTATGTGCGTGCTCCTCCCCACCCGTTATTACAACCTTCATATGATCTATTAAAGTTTGTGAAGTTCTCATCCTCTTTAAGCAGCGAACATAAATTCATTAAATTCCTACACGTTCATATCTAACTTTTTTTTTCTGAATTCTGCAGGATCCAAGACACCCAAAGCTTTAACTGCTCCTTTCTGCAACCGTGATGGGTAAGAAAAATGCAGCCATGCTTAATACAGGGGCACTAAATGACAACCATTGGTATCACTAAGTTTTCAATTAATTTCATCACTACCTGAACTCTCAGAATATTATTTACAGGTCCTCTCAGAGATAAGCTGATACACACTATTAAGCATGCCAAACTTTCCCATCAAGATGCTCCTACTTAATTAAGCTCTCATAACCTCTCATGTAATGTGCGAAGTTGTGCTATAACTTTGCTCAATCCCATTTCATCAAAGTCCATCCAAACATATTACAATATATGTATATAATGCAATTGTATATGGCGTACTACATAAATGTACTTTCTCCTCTTCACCTCCTCGAGGATATGGAAACTTTGTGCCGTAAAATCGTCATCTCATATTCCAGGAAGATTTTAAGGAACAAGTCCACCTTCATACACATAAGAATTGAGAGAATGCAGCATTAGTAGAACACATCAGTGAAAGTTTGAGGAAAATCGGACAATCCATTTGAAAGTTATGAATCTTTTAAGTATTTGCGCAGTTACCGCTGGATGAGAAGACTACTACAGTGTATGATGTCAAATGCGTACAACGATATAAGGAAAATAAGAAGAGAATTTCACAAAACTATACTTTTTGAATAACATGCACATTTCTTTAACTTGTTACTGACATATGTTGTTACTGACGTATGTTAAGGGTAATATTATTCCCCCCGCCTTCTGAATGAGAGATGTCGAGTGTTCTTTTGTTTTGCGAGAAAAATGGAAATATGTTAAATTTTCTTTATTCTTTCTTTATATTGTTGTACACATGTGACATCACAAGCTATAGTAGCCTTTTCATCCAGCCGTGACTGAGCAGAAACTTCAAAAATTCATAACTTTTGAACGGATTGTCCGATCTTCCTCAAACTCTCACTGATGTGTTCTACTAATATTGCTGCATTCATTCAACCCACATGTCTCTGAAGGTGAACTTTTCCTTTAAAGTCATGGCCTATGCTTTCAAAGCACATGGTATGAGACATTGGCCTGTATTCACAAAGGTGGTTTAAATAAAAACCATGGTTTAAATTTAGTCCATGCACTGCAATACATGGTAAGCATGAAATAGGCACACCTTTCATATTCCTGCATCATATCAATATTATTGGATGTCTGTTGGCATATATGCATACCATGCTCATTTACATGCAGAAGAAATTTGATTAAACCATGGTCTAAATTTAAACCACTTTCATGAATACGGGCCATTCTGGTCTCAGGGTGAAAGATCCTACCGATGTGTAAGTTTGGGGTGCAGATTCAGTCATAATTATAACTTTGTAACTTGGCTAGAACAATTGAGGGATGTTATTTAGCTGCCGCTGCCTCATATGCAAGAAGAAGAAGTCATAATTATGTGCATAGATTTACATGTAGTTCCATTTGAATGTGTTCTTCAGATTTTTTGAATTCTCTCAAATAACAGCCGGCTTCTCTAGCTTCAATGGAGTATATTTTCCAATAAAATGGACAATACAACTCTTTATTAAGTTGATACGTGTATGCGTGTGTGTGTGTGTGTGTGTGTGTTAGGTTGAAGGTTAACCTATACATTAATTTTTATCTCTCCACTAGCAACTTTAGATAAACTTCTAGGACAACAGGAAACATATTGTCACGTTTGACGTTGAGAGGGTCAGATGACATATGTTGAATGAGGCATCATGGCTTACTGTACAACAAAACTTCTCTTATAAATTTCAAAATTTGCTGATTAACAGGAATGATGGGCTTCTGATTACATTTAAAGGAGAAGGCTAGTAACTGATCAGTGGGAATCAGTGGAAATGCTGGGAGATGATTGTTCCAATCCTTATGGGATTCATTCAAGAGTTCATTGTATATCTATTGTTGTGTGAAAATGATTTGCTTCAGAATGGTCTCATATTCAAGTAATGTGCAGTTTAATGCTTCCAGGTTAGCGTCCCTGGTCAGTGACGGAGCATTAATCTGCACATTACTTGAATATGAGACCGTTCTGAAGCAAATCATTTTCACACAACAATAGATATACAATGAACTCTTGAATGAATCCCATAAGGATTAGAACAATCACCTCCCAGCATTTCCACTGATTCCCACTGATCAGTTACTAGCCTTCCCCTTTAAACCAGATTTTAAAAATTATCGAAATGTTCATGCGAGCCAGTGTACATGTGTGATGATTGTACCGTGTGCATTCCTGTATTTGTATACAAAAAGTCTTATAAATCATAATTATTTTGTGTAGAAGATGAAATTAAAGGGTATTGTCTAGCAAGGAGGGTTTTTTTTTTTTTTAAGTGCTATATATGACGCATACATGGTACACCATTCATAAGACACATTTTATGCCTTTCTTCATCTAAAAAATTCCTACCAGCTCCATAAAAGAACACTTGTACACTCTTTTGCCAGGTTGACACTCAGCAGCAATATTGATAACAATAGGATAGGTGTAATTTCTTTTGCCCCAAATCCATGAAATGAAATGCTCAAGGTACACTCAAAGATAAAAGATTTAATGATAAGCTACAGAATAGGAAAAGTTCAAAGATCATGAAGGAAGGAGATTATCACTGTTCTGTCTCTTCTATGACTCATTTCTTATATAAAGGTGCGATGAATTCCAAACTGACGGCCCGCAAGTACAAAGGCTCACTTCCCCCAAGACTTACAAAAGGCTTTTGCTAAACAATCGGGTCACAGGCGCTGTGTAGCGCAGCTCACTGCGGTGAAGTTAGCCGCAAAAAGCTGAATGGTGCCTTCAAAGAGACACATCAAAAACAGCGTCCATTTCCATTACCAGCCCGCAACAAATGTGCGCCATGTATCAAAACATTGCTTGGGCAATATGCTTTTGGTGAAAGGTGATTTCAGCCTTTCAAAGAAAAAAAAAAATGGTTTGGGTATTAAACAGGAGAAACTGGAAATTCCAAAGGAATAGTGTGAAAATACACTAGCGCCAAAAAATGCTAATGAATTCATTAGCATTTAAATATCGCACATAAAATGGGGATCCTTGTTTAAGCAATGCAGCAAATATGTGTCAAGTCACACATAAAAATTCAACCATTAAGTCCATGAATGACTCATATCTGTTATGGAGATACGATAGGCCCTATGATTTTACCCTCAAGTTGACGTCTTAAAATCATGATTCGAAGTGGATGGAGGGGCTATTCGTTATAAATGTTGCATCTAAAAACATTGAGATTCCTTATACTTATTCGTAATCTTTAATTTCCGACATTCTTAACTTTTTTTCGTTTTTTACTCTTACCATTCTGCTCTTCTAATTTGTATGCTTGTACTCAATATAGTGTTTCCATTCATTCTGAGTTATAGGTTTTGTGGCAACTCAAACATTTCTTTGATATCGTATGCATGCTCTCCAGCCTATGAAGCACCAGATCGAGAGTGCAATTTTGTACAATTCTGTCTTGGGAAATCACCAACACTGAATTACTGTCGACGTCTCTCTTGCCCTTGTTTGTATTCATTTTCGTGTAATTAGTGGCCAATCTGTAGTGGATGTAGCCCTTCTTTTTCCTTTCCTTGCTGTTAATCTTTACCCATTACTCATTTCTTCATTATTCTTATCTGATTTTGATTCTGATTTCAGTTTGATGTGGCCAGTTGGCGAACTAAAGAATTTCTTTACAGAAAATATTGTGAAAGTCATCAATGATACCATTTTTTAGCAGAATTATTCAAAATACATTTAAATACTCCTTCATCTTATTGAGAAAATTTAATGTGGTTTCCATCTTGTAGAGCTAAGTGCGATAAGCAGAACTGCTACACAGAGTATGTTGTGCTATTGTTAATCTTCATCCTTTTATTTATGTCTCTGTCTCTCATTATTTTTCATTTTATCCTGTCATATTTTAACACTTTTCCTCCCCTTATGTTATTCCTTGTTTTCTTTCATCTTACTTTCCATCTTTCCTCTCCTTCTATCATCTCTCTGTCATTCACTGTTTTTCTTTATGTTATTCAAACCCTATCTTCATTTCTCTGTTATGTTACGTGTTATCCTTTCTTTTATTTCTCTTTGTATTGATTGGTTTTCATCCTGTGTTATGAACTCTTTTTGATGTGTCCCCTTGAAGACACCACACAGCTTTTTTGAGCTAATTTCATCTCAGCAAGCTGCGCTATGCCTGCGACCCCAACAGTTTAGCACAAGCCCTTACCAAATATAGGGACCACAAGTAAAACAGTCTGCTGACCACAGTGGTTGAACAGGGTTGTATTCATTTACGAATGGTGCATTTCATTGAGGGCAGAACCTTTGTACACAATGGCAAACAGAAAGAAAGATTTTCAATCTTATGCACTGTTCTATTGATAACCAATGTAATGACTTCAAAATATTGTTTTGTAGGATTTAAATGTGGGTGTATTTCTGAAACTGAAATTGAAGGAAGTCAGCATACCAAATTGCAGTGTATGGGGAAAAACTGGTTCACCATGTAAAGGGGACACCATTGGTGTCCCCCTTACATGGTGAACCATCCATTTTGGCATCTTACCACATATTTCAAACTAGTTCTATGTTTGTTTCAATAGAAGTGATTATTTTGAAGTAAGACATTAACTATACTATTGAAAAAATGACACAACCCCTATTTTTGGCCAGGAAAAAGATTCTTCAATGTTTCTCGTGTAAGGGGGACACCAAATATTATTTTTGCATTTTTTTTTCCAAATTAATAGAGTGGTCAATTTTTGATACCTGTTACAAAGAAACCACAGCTACATTGTAAAATATGCCAATGAGAAGCAATTATTGTTGTGATAAGACACAAAAAATTAGCTATCACTGTGCCCTGACGTAATATTTAGGGGGACACCAAAGCCACGTGTGTGAAAATTATAATTTGGTCTTTGTTTCAAATTTGTTTATTTTACCCCAATTTCCTCTTGAAATCTTTTAAACTATGTGATTGCTACAAAAATAACAATAAACAGTTCAACACTATGGATTCCACACTTATAAATTAAGGTTTCTCGTGTAAGCAATTATGGGGACACCAAAACTTACACGTGAAACGTCTTTCTTGGGATTTACGTGCGCAAATGTGTATCAACTGATGCATGAATTATATTTAAAGTGTTCAAAATTTGCTCGTCTTTTATCATTTTTGACCCCATGAAATAGAGTTTAATCCACAAACAAGCTGTAAATCTGTCTAACTGGTGTTACAGTAAAATGTCACACAATTTTGCCTAAAAACGTTGTGATTTTGCACTTTTTGTCAAAATTCAATATGAACTTCGAAGAAGCAATTTCTATATTTTACTTTGAAAAGGAAGATACTTACCTGAATAAGAGTATTCAGAAGTAAAATTGATTTAGGGTACATGTAATTTTTAAGCAATGACAATATGAAGCAAATAGAAGGGGCATTTAACTAGTGGGACCCTTTTTAAATGGAATTACCCATTATGACAATATATTAGTGCTAACAAAATGAAAACACAAAATGAAGTAAAAATAAAAAAGGCAAAGTCAGCATGAAAAAGTCTTGTGTGACTGTGTACGTACATTGTACATGTAAGTTAAGTTAGTCATTGTTATTAAAGCGTTAACAAATGAAGTTGAGTTTTGTGCATGCTTTTCTCTTATAACTTAAAGGACAAGTTCACCTTCATTGACATAAGGATTGAGAGAATGTAGCAATATTAGTAGAACACATCATTAAAAGTTTGAGGAAAATCGGACAATCCGTTCAAAAGTGATGAAGTTTTTGTGCAGTCATCGCTGGATGAAAAGACTACTGCAGTGTATGATGTCACATGCGTACAACAATAAAGGAAAATATAAAGAGAATTTCACAAAATTTCATCTTTTGAAAAAAGTACACATTCCCTTGACTCGTTACTGACATATGTTATGGGTAATATTATTCCCACTGCCTTTAGAAAGAGGCAAGTCAAGTGCTTTTTTATTATGCGGAAAAAGTGAAAATATGTTGAATTTTCTTTACATTTTCTTTATACTGTTGTACTCATATGACATCACAACCCTTAGTAGTCTCCTCATCCAGCGGCTCCAACACAAAAATTTTAAAAATTCATAAGTTTTGCATCGATTGTCCAATTTTCCTCAAACTTTCACTGATGTGTTCTACTAATATTGCTGCATTCTCTCAGTCCTTGTTTATGAAGGTGAATTTGTCCTTTAACAGATTTGTGTTAAATTAACATTCCTGTATTCAATGAATTGACATGTATTTTGAAAAAAAGTTCCTTTCACAATCTCAGGCAAAGTCTTAAAGTATATCAACATGAACAAAGATATGGAGATGGAGGGATCATCACAACATAAATCATTCAGAAAATCTTTTCTGAATAGAGTTGTGCAAATTTTGTTTCACTGAATAATTTATCAGCTTATTTTGCAAAGCTTCTTTTTTTGAGAGAGAGAGATGTGCTCAATTGGTAGAAAGAACTATCAAGTGTTTGACAAGCCTTTTATAAACACAGTCATAGATGAGAGAAAATCATGTCACATTTTAGGACGGGGGGGGGGGGGGGGGGGGGGTGGCTAGATGGGTGGCTTCTGTAGAATCGATAGGATTGTAATGCTATGGATCATCAGCTGAGAACCAGAAGGGTGCTTTTGTGTTCTAAGACATGAGTGTATTACAGAAAAACAAAACAATAAATTTTTATGAAATAAGAAAGCTTTAAATCAAAATTGATCATTTTAACAAAAGTGGGTAGACTTATAAGCATTGCTTGAAATATAGGGTTAATAGGGGCCCTTTTGGTTTTGATTTTTAACATTTTAATGAAAATTAGAATGATTTAGAGGAGATCAAGCTCCACAACATGATACCAACTTAAACTCAAGAACCCCCAAAACTGCAATAAAACCCAGCTGCTGGTTCTCAGCCGACTATATGCTACTGTATACGCTGTTATTTTCGCGAATTTCGCGTATCACTGTGGGACCGCGAATTTAGCAACACACGAAAATATTGCCATTGGCGCGAAAATACAAGTTCTGTATCAACATGCTCACATGGCGGGATTGGCTGGAGGGGATTGAGAAAGCGTGGCCATAATTGGTGGGAGATACTAGCAGTACGCGCATGCTAGTCACAGATGCTAGTACGTGCATGTACCTATGTATGTCTAAGATTACGCGTATCCCTCTTTAATTGAGGAACCTCAAGGGCGAGAGAGTGCAGCGATCTTGGTTGCGTGGTGTGCTTGCTGTGTGTACTCGGTGTGTGTGTGTGTGTGTGTGTGTGTGTGTGCTACTACTACTCATCTAATCCTATGTGATTACCTCTTTCTGTTTTGAATTTGCCGTACATGTATCTGCGAGTTATTGTCATTTTGTTGTCGGGTTTTTTTTTTTTCCTTTTTTTTCCTCGTCTCTATTGCTTCTACCATTTCCACATCACTTCCATATTATGAGTAGGAAGTATTTTATTGTATGAGAAACAAATGGCAATTTATACTGCAAAGTTATTCAAGTGTGAATAAAACCTGAAACCTGAGGGCTGAAGGCACAGGGGGGAGGGGAGGGGTGCATGTTGGCGTTGTGTGGGGATGTGTGTGTGCAAGTGTGTATGTTGTCTCGCAAATGGCTTTGTTTGTTTTGTGTTTTTTCTCTTAGCGAAACAGTGAAATATGCCCCGTTTTGTGTTTTAAGCAAATGATCTATTATGTTCCCGTTTTGCGGGCTTGTGCGAGAATGTGTGTTTAAAAAAAAAAAAAGCAGATTTCGTTTCCTTGGTGTAGAGA
The DNA here is from genome assembly GCF_964275005.1 of Diadema setosum. Taxonomy (NCBI): domain Eukaryota; kingdom Metazoa; phylum Echinodermata; class Echinoidea; order Diadematoida; family Diadematidae; genus Diadema; species Diadema setosum. Next base: position 11,403,809 of record NC_092692.1, on the reverse strand, counting down.
GTTACAATGTAAAATTTGATATTAGTTTGCACAATGGTGGTTATACTGCATTTTGTCTTTACGTAGTGTAAGATTGACATTGTTGTGTACAATGTTTGTGTAAAAGCAGTTTGTCTTTGTATGATGTTTTGTTTTGTTTCTGTGAACATTTCTGTTTCTATGATATGAAATGGAATGAAATTCGAATAAATAATTAAAAAAAACAAACAAACAATAATTTGTGAATGTGTACCCAATGTGTGGGAAAATAATGAAATACTATGCGTTCATCGCGAATGCCATTCATGACGCCTTTCATTCATAAATTCCATTAATAAAGTTTGTCAGTGTTGTTTTGATTGTAATTTCACTCCGGAAATTTACTACTTGACTGTTCACGACAACAATCATGCTTCGGTACTTCAAACCTCTGAATGAACGACCCCCGAATTTACCTCAACCGAATGATGCCTCACACAGTCTTCCTGCTCCTGCTGTAAGAGTTGCAAATAAGAAGGTAGATGATGTGCTGAGCGAAATGTCTTCGTCAACATCATCTGTGCCTCCGAGTAAGAAAAAGCGTGGCCCTTATGGCATGTACAGTAGCAAACTTCAAGCAAAAATAAGACACTTCGCAGCAGAGAATGGGGTAGCCACTGCTCGCAGGAAGTTTTCATCCGAGTTGAAGAGTTCCATGAACGAGAGTACCATTCGGGGCATGAAGGATGCTTACTTGAAGGCATGCAAGTCAGGCGATACCCCTCACTCCTTGCCAAAAGGTACGAGAGGATGACCACTTCTGCTGGGGAAAGAATGGGACGGGAAGGTGAAGGATTTCATCAACGCAGCGAGAAGAAGTGGGGGGTGTGTCAGCACCAAGCTAGTACTTGCTGGTAATACAGGTCTGCTCCAAACAGCCAGGCCTCCTGTCCTCGCTGAACATGGAGGCAGTGTGACAATTGATAAGTCATGGGCCAGATCAGTGCTTGACAGAATGGGCTACACAAAAAGGAAGGGGACAAAAGGAGTGAAGAATCGTCCTGAGGACATTGATGAAATCGCCAGAAGATTTCACAGAAGAACTGCACATAGAGTGCGCAAGTTCAACACACCAGATGAGCTGGTAATCAAATGGGATTGGACAGCAGTTCAAGTCATACCAGCTGGATCTTGGACATGGGCCAGATCAGTGCTTGACAGAATGGGCTACACAAAAAGGAAGGGGACAAAAGGAGTGAAGAATCGTCCTGAGGACATTGATGAAATCGCCGGAAGATTTCACAGAAGAACTGCACATAGAGTGTGCAAGTTCAACACACCAGATGAGCTGGTAATCAAATGGGATTGGACAGCAGTTCAAGTCATACCAGCTGGATCTTGGACATGCATCCCAAAGGAGACAAGCAAGTGCTAATCAGGGGATCTGATGACAAGCGGCAGTTCCCCTCCCTCTTAGCGTGCACTCTGAGTTGAGAGTTCTTATCCCCTCAGATCATCTACCAGGGTAAGACTGACCAATGCCGCCACCCCCCCCCCCCCCCCCCCCAGTGGATTTCCCACCAGACTGGGACATTTGGCACACTGAAAGTCACTGGAGCACTAGTGACAGCATGATTCGCTACGTTGAGAAGATCATCCTCCCGTACATCACTCAAAGGAAGGAGAAGATGGGTTTGCCACTTGATGGAAAACCCCTCCTGATCTTCGACGTCTTTCATGCTCATTGCACGAAGGAATTCACTGACAAGCTCAACGAGATGGAATTTCTCTATGTGTTTGTTCCTGGCGCATGCACGAACACACTGCAACCCCTTGATGCCACTGTCAACAACGTGTTCAAGAAGGAGATGCAGGCGCAGTTTTCCAACTGGTATGCCAAGAGGGTGGCCGAAGGCACCGAAGAAGGCGAAAATGTCGACGATGTGGCGAAATCTATCGACCTCCGCACCTCGGTCATCAAGCCCATTCACGCCCAGTGGATGATGAGTGTACAAGACATTTTGCAGCAAGATCGAGACATCATCGTGAAGGGTTCCCGCGTGAATGGGATCCTGAAAGCCGTTGAAGATGCAAGACTTCAAGCCATCCCAGACTACGAAGACAGTGACGCAGAGGAGGCTTACTGGGATGAATAATTTCATCACCTCTTCGGAAAGTTGATTGTTTCGATGTTCAACAGTTTGAATGTGAACCTCTTTTTTGTTATCTATGATCTCCCCCCCCCCCTTGACATTAGAAAACATTTGCAGTCTTTTTGATATTTTATACGTAATTAAAATGGGAATAGTAGGGACCTACATCACACTGTGACACCTCAACAGCATTTTCTCTTCATAGATCGGTAATTAATTCAACCACCTCCGTGTTTCTAATGCTTTGTTGATCTAGGAATTCAAGATTAGGTTCATGTTTTCCAGTTCCATGAAAAATGAGAAAAGTACAACAAATGTGAACCTCTTTTTTGTTACTTTACTCCCTCAGATACATAAATACGGTGTTATTTTCGCGACATGAAACTTTCGTGACTCAGAGTGGACGGTCTTTTTCGCGCCACTGGCATTAAACAAATTGTTTAGAATCGCGCATATTTTGCTTTCATGAATATATAGGCTCCTCGTGAAATGAACACAAGTTTCATGCTCGAAAAATTTTCTGCAAGATGAAATTAAGCATTTATACCATGAAAATAAAAAATTTACAGAGGGCTCCTACTCAAATATCAATGAGTAGGTCCTGAAGGGTCATCTCTCCAAATTTGGTGTTTTTATCCGCCGTGTAACGGTAATTTCACTAAGCGACCTGACTACATACAGCAGGCATGACAACAAACTTGGCGAGTGCGCAACTGTTTACTAGTACTGATAGTACTATATTTTGTATTTAATTTTGTTTCTGAGCTAGTGGAGTCATTGCGAAAGTTTCGGTGTACTACCGATGTCACATGACTGGAGCCAGCCCCTATCATGTGACGTTTAGAAGTACAGTGCGTGTACATCATCCATACAAATATGCATTATGCATGGCACAAACAGGCCACAGTGTGTAATGTGGTGTGTGTACAGCTGAGTACGGAGTGTACACATTACGAGCGAGGCCACATGTTTTCTCCCTGTGCAGTTGTGATCACTCTGCCGAACTTCTCCGTACTAATACTAGTAAGTGCATGACAATACTCCAATCGTTCACAGCACATAGCACGCACGCACCGCAGGGAGGCGTGTATGCCTTATGGAGGCGCATGCTTGACAGCGCGATTCGTGGGAAACCGCTTGCATTTGATTTTGTACTGTAGGATCTTACACCATCGTAATACTCAGGTACAGAGTGGCAGTGAACGGACAAGCACTGGTACTGGCGCCTCGGTGCCAAGTCACGAAAACGACATCTTGCGAAAATGTCCGTGAACCCGTCATTTGCGAAAATATCTGCACGCGAAAATAACAGCTTATACAGTACATATGTGACCCACTACAACTTAAGGATCCAAAATTTGGGGAGGTCGATTTTCTAAAAATCACATGACATTATTCCCTTACTCTTTCGCTTTAATACCATTTATAACATGACTAATATGTGTCCTTGGTTGCGGAGATATCAATGATTTCATGAGATTATGTTGAGAAAAGCCCCTTCAAAGTTTTAATTCTGATGCAACCGTGATCTAGGGGAGGTAAGACAATTTTCACCGCCCCAAAAAATAGAAGGTATGCTCCTAGCAACCTCTGCGATGTTCATTCAACTTAGTGCCAGCTGTCTACGCTCGACCAATCAGTAACCAGGATGCCACACACTGACCGATAAGATCACTCTCTCATTGCTAGGGGCGGAGTTTATCTGCGGTACTAAATCCAAATCTTCTGACACATTTCTGTTCCGCTGAAAGTCAGAAAATCATGGCCTAGAAAAACGCTAATTTCTTGCATTTCCTTTGATCAGTTAACTTCGAAATTTCAGCAGATGATAGACGAAACATTAGACCACAGAATTATGCTGAAAACAGAAATTCGATGGTTTTGACCGATTTTGATGATCTGACTTCAAACTTGATTTTCTCGGCTCAGCAACTTTTGGATCCTTTTGTCGTGGCGGGTCACATATAGCAGAAACTGTTTCCCTTCTTTGGAGGGAAACACATTTTTATGTCAATGGTTTACATGCCAATTTCAAACCAAATCCTGATTTTGCTTCCCTCCCCCCACAGGAGGTTTGAATGATTTCCTTGGGATATCTTGCAAAAGAGCTACTAAGATAGGGATAGAACTGGTTGTGAAACAGTGTCACAAATATGCATTTATAAAGCCCACCTATAAACATTGTTTTCAGCTTGGGGATTAGTGTCACCATGGTAACTCACCTCTCTCTTTTTGTCCTTCCGCCTGTATTTTATGATGCCATTGGCTGCTGCCATAGCCTCTATGACAAAGGTAGCTGTTATGTAGCTGGATATGAGCAGGAAGGGGAAAGACAATATCATGGGTAATGATTACTTTGTCAATTGTGTGAACTAAATCAAAAATATCCCACCACTTCACAAATGCTTGTGAACTCTACCTCCAAACAGGCTGGCTTATAATCCATGTTTCATGCTTACTTTGCAGTGGCTGATTGTGATGATACAAAAGCTTGCTTGAGGGTTGCCTTTGAACAAAAGAATCATGTATTGAAAACAAGATTGCAAATACTATATAATAGAATAAGTGTTCAAAGTGAATTACTTGTTACAAAGGCACCAGTGTAGCATCATTATTAAAAGCGTACAAAGTAAACCATCCTATGCAAATAACGAAATGTAGTGGAGCAACTTAAAGAATGTAAACATTATTTTGGTTTATATGATATAAAGAGGAGCGCGTTTCAAATGCACCACATAGGTGACTGCCCTAGATCACTAGACCTCTCAGATGAGCACTGTATTCTGCCTAGAGTATGGCTTTCTGTTTACACCGAGACGCAGTTCATTGATCTCGACCATTGACTGTGATGCTTGAACTTCAAGTCTCTTTGAGGGAACCTTGGGAATAAGTACAATTTCATTTCTAAACATCACCAAAAAAAAGAAGAAGAAGAAGAAGAAGAAGAAAGACAGACATCATCACTAGGCTTCCTATCAAAATACCCACCACAACAAGTAACAAGTAACTCAAGTAACAACACGTAACAACAAGTAACTCCTGCTCTTATCAAAATGGCGTAATATTTTAATGCTGAAAGATTATGAGCAAAATAATCTGACTGGGGTGTTTCTACACTTATTGAATATTTTCTGTGTGAAAATGAAAAAAGATCTGTTCCGTCATACGTACATGAGTGAGTATAAAATACACAATGGTCACTTTTTGAAAGTCACAGCCTCGCAGTCACTTTTGGGGGTCTGTGAACATTTTGTTTCTTGTGTATGTTTCAGTCCTGTCGTTGTCTTCTCATCCATCATTTGACCCTATCAATCAAATCCACCATGTTATCACGAAATAATATCACAGTTCATGTACACATAACATGTACTTGCACATTTAGCAGTAACATTCTGCCAGAGGAAATGTCTAGTTGTAACAAACCTGACAAGGGCAAGGATTGTAATGATGATCATGCTGAGGAGCCAGCCTGCAGCACCAAAGGCCTTCGGCATCGCCAGTGCCCCTGTGCCGACAATCAGATTGAAGATGAAGATCAAGCCGACCTGCAGGACAGAGTCCAAATTCAGAATACTAGAGATGGGATATGAGTTATCAGGTACAGGCAAGAGAGAATTCTCTTTGAAGTCAAAACTACCCATTTGGAATTAAGAATGTTAATTCCATAACTTTGTATTTTTTACCCATCAATACTGCATTCATCACATACATGTACAAGTTCTACAAGCACATCTGTTACAATATTATTAAAACCAACTGGATACTGATACTATTAATTATTTGGAATTAGTTAAAATGTACCAGTTTCCTTCTCATGTGATATAATGTACAGTAATAGCAAGTACATGTACATTGTACAGGACATACCACGACAGGATGATTAAGTACTCTTAGTTAAAAGATATTTTAAAAGCATTTTTTTTTTTTTTTTTAGTATTCTTTGCCTAGAAACATCTACATCGCTACTTGCAGCCTCTACATCTAATGTGGCAAGTTATTCCAGTGAGAAATGGTGTCTGAGAAAAAGGAGCTTGCCATATTGATTGGTAGTGGAGATGGGTTTCAAGTTTGTCGTCTGGACTGAAAGATCGGTCTGTATCTGGTCGTCGGGGATATGTTTCGCAGAGACTGCGTCTGGCTTCACAGAACCCTTCCTATGAAGGAGAGCCGATACAGTCAAAAAATGATAAAAGACTCCTCCAGACAAAGAGATTTTTTATTTATTTATTTATTTTTTTTTTGTCTAAGTATCGTCCTGCTGGCTGCTGCCAAGTCTGCCTATTGTTTGTTTGCTTGTCTTTCTTCAAGGCATTTAAACCGGCACACTGGTCTTAAATATGAATAAATTCATCGGGTTTACAATAACAGTGCATTGCCAGCTAGTTTGACAAAAAGAAGCTGGTCATATGGAGGCCAAGCTGAAGTCTGACATCATGTTTGTGACACTGGACTCCCGCCCTGGAGTGGTCTCTTGCCTGTGAGTGTGACAAATCAGGTTGCGCATCTGTGCATCATTTGGTATAACATTACTAGGTCTAATAATAGTAGTGTCAGAGGTCGGAGTGCAATACTATAATACTTCATGACAATCATAACTATCATTGACAATAATGACAGATGTAGGAATGATGTCTAATTTACATGTAGACTAGTAGAAGAGCTAGAGTAGACCTGTTTTAGTGTTTAGGGCCTTTTATCACTCCTCCGTGACTAGGTCTGTGACACTAGCACTGACACCAGCTACTAACCAGCTAAAACGAGTAGTAAAAGTATTTTACCAGAGCGGTTTCAAGTGACGGATAGAGTCTGTAAGGGGGTGTTGCAAGAAAGTCGAGTTGCGATTAATTGCAAATATCTATTGCAACTTGCAATCAATCGCAAGTTGCAGTTGAAAGAAGGGAGCTTGCAATTTGCAAGATAAATTTACAATTAATTGCAGAGTTGCAATAATTGATTTGCAATCAATTGCATCTTTCTTGCAACAGAATTGATTGCAACTTGCAATTAATTGCAAATTTGCGATTAATTGCAGGATTTGAATAGATATTGGGAACTTGCAATTAGATCTAATTGCCCGAATGTCGTTTCCTCCCTTGTTAAACCCACAAATGTAAAAATGCCCACAAATGTAAAAACGCCCACAAATGTAAAAATACATCGCCCACAAATGTAAAAATTGCCCACAATTGTAGAAAACATTGCCCACAAATGTAAAAATGTCAACCACAAATGTAAAAACGAACAGCGCCCACAAATGTAAAAAAAAAAAAACGCCCACTAATGTAGTAAAAATAAAAAATCATACATCAACCTGCCACAAATGTAGAAAATTTCTACATTTGTGGTTGGCGTATTTCTACATTAGTGGGCGTTTATGTAGACTGCTATTTCAGCTGTAATACGTGTGTACAGTGAGTTAATTTTTTTGTGTGATTCTTTTTTATTTTGTTTTTGTTTTAATTGTTTTTGCTTTTGTTTTTATTTGGGGGTCCTGAACACAGGGGCTGATCCAGGAATTCTGTAAAAGGGGGTGCGGAGTGCCTTCACAAATTTTAAGGCCCTGTCACACCTTTCTGGGCGGGATGAAAGGTAATCTACCCGGAAAATGTTCTGGTCATGCTCAAAACTTGGCTGCAGGTAAAATCGGACTAGCGTGCGCACCTCCGGGCAGCTACGGGCGAGATACGTGCTAGGTACTGTCATGTGCGGGCCAACTGCGGGGAGGTCCAGTGGTAAAAATTTTGGCCCCTCAAGTCAACCCGCAACGCTTCCCGAGACACGGTTTGACAAGGCCTTGAGCATGCTTAAAACTTGTTCAGGGTGATTCGCGGGGGTTTGCCCGCAGAAGTACACGCAGAACAGCAGTAGGAGGCCCTCATAGCGCCATGCCAGCACTTCACTGGCAACTCCCAAGGCGCCACGCAGGTACTTAATTCACAGCTGTAACGCAGGTACAATCCCCGTATGTTGCTCATAACTGAAAAACAGATCGATTTTGAAGCTCTCATGCAGGTCAAACAGAATACATGCAAGTGCAGGTACATGTAAGTAGCATGCGTCTAGCAGGTAAAACGCAAGTACGGAACTCGCCAACATCCTGTCAGCCCGCAGAAAATTGTTCTGCGTGCTGGAAAATCCTTACTCGCAACAAGCCCCATAACATCCTTGTCCGCCCGCAGGAAATTGACCTGCGTGCTGGAAAATCCCTACTCGCAACAAGCGCGCGTACATAGCTTGCCCGGAAAGGTGTGACACACAGCACACCGCAACACGTAAACAGACATGCATACAGACACACATCTCCCCATCGTACCCGCACACGCATATTATTTCACAGGATGGGCAGCCCTGCGAAATAAGAAGCAAGTCTAGCAACGTATTGGTCATTACATTTGTGGGCGACGTTTTGGAATCATTTCTACATTCTTCTTCCGTAAGAGTGACCGCAATCAACTTGCTGATTATTCTGTCACTTTCGGGGAGGTCTAAGTTATGCAAGTCTTCAAAGAGTTCAAATAGTTGCCGTAGTAATCATCATCCAAGTGGCACATCCAATTACCGGACGCTTTCTTTCGTGGCTTTGAATTCCGTACTCAGAGGATGAAATTTGGGCTAAAAATAACATCACTTATTCACAGACTCCTGGAAATTACGAATTCAGCCAACTGATGTCAATTGTTCACTCCAGTTTTTAGAAAATATGCTTCAAACATAACCCTCTACAAAAGTTGTCTTTTTGCGCGGTGCAAAATCGCATTGTATTACCGGACACGATTTTTGCAATGAAATAATCGACATCTTTCGCACCTAATCCTTGCACAAGAATCACAATTTATCCCACAAATCATCATACACATTATCACTGAGCGGATGACAAAGAAAAAATTGGCAAATGAGGCTAAAATTCGTATTTTACGGTAAAATGTTTGTCTTGAACATTTCAAACAGTTCACAGTATAAAACCTTGTGAAAAAATCGACAACTGGTTAGACTCTACTTCTAGTTTACATGCTTTGTCTATGGGAGCTGCACGCGCGGGTGATGAGTTGCGGGCCCCTTAGCGCACAACTATTCCGCATCGTTCGCGTTTGAGGACAATAGCTACAAATTTCCGATATCGATCAGTGAACTTCTGGTTCTATTGGAATCTTCAGCATTTTTCCTGTATGTGAGTGGGATTTCATAGAATTTCAGTCGCGAAATGTGATTCAAACATGCATAAATATTAGCTATCTCGAGGTGCGGGTCACTCAGCTATAAATTTGACGTAAAATGTGAATTTTTTCGTGTTTTTACATTTTTATGTGGCGTTTTTTGCGATTTCGGTCCACACAAAGTTCTGTGAGGCTAATCTACGAAGTCTCGCGCGTATAGAATGTCATTAGTACGCAAAAATGTGCGTGTCCGGTAATACCATGCATCCGGTAATACCATGCTTGCCCCTATGAATTATGAATAAATAAGTAACCAATAAACTGACAAGTCCATAATCAATATTAATAATAACAATAATCGATAATGACTAAAAAAAAACAAAACGCCCACATTAGTGGGCGTTTTCTAGTAATTCTACATTTGTGGGCGATGTCCAATTTCTACATTTGTGGGCGATGTATTTTTACATTTAGTTATGGGCGTTTTACATTTGTGGGTTCAACATAGCATCCCTCCCTGTGTGTAGGCCTACGTCCGTGTGTTGAAGGTAAGCTGTGTTGTAAACTAACTTGGAAACTGTGTTTCAAATTAGGCCTAAAACCTTTTACATGGTAACAGTACTAACACCTTCACAGTAAATATTCTGGCCAAAAGTAAGAATATTAAGTGTGTAAAGTGACTCACCCATGGCGAGAAAGATGTCCCTGCCTCTGTTAATGGCTCAGCCATGATTGATATCAATCAAGCATTGGACGATGTGCCTCTAACGCCTGAACAGTGCTAGTCAGTGTGTTCCCCAAGATCTACGTAGTCCCACCTATTGGCTATAGAGTTCTTTCTGCCGTTTCACTGAAACCACCTTTGTTTTGCTTTGGTCAGTAAATTACTCAGTTGTTGCTTGCTTAATTGTCAGGATGAACTGCTCAGAATCATTGCCCATCCCATCTCGTGACCTCAGATCTCGTCCTCCCTATCTTTCACCACAAAAGCACAAAACACACACCAATGATGACGAAAACACAAGGAAATGACCTGTGTGAGCTGACACAAAACAGATGGGTCAACTGCCTGTCCGGTGCGATGATGACGTTGTCGCCGAAGGTTCCACGGCATTGCACTCTAAAAAAAAAAAGGTCAGGTGATTACACGCCGCCAGCAACATTGACGGCGACACGACCAAAATTGTTGATTTGTTGTTGTTGTCGTTGTTGACGATGGCAGACGTAGTGCTTCATTCAATGTCATATGATAATGATAATGTCAAATACAATGTCCCAAAGACGAAAAGCGTTTAAGCTCACGTTTTGTGTCTTTTAGGGCATGTTATTATTACATGTATTATTATTAATAGCTCCTCTGAAGCTCAGTGGAGTAGTTCGTTCCATCCTAAAATATATAGAAAAAAAAAAAAATTCTCAAAGGTGTAGGCCCTACATGCAGGAAGCGGCAGCTGATTGATGGGATATTAACGATCATACTCATTTTAATCACGCTTATTAAAAAAAAAAAGACGGCAAAGGATGCGATCTAATAACAAAAATACAAAAATATGATAAGAGTTCATTTCACTTATCCAATTGTAAAAAATTGAAATGACAACAACATTTGTATTGTCATTAGTTATTGTTCCTCCAGAACACATTACATCCCATGTTGTAATCTCTTGAAAAGGACATTCAGGTTAGTTGACAATAAAAAATAATAAAACAGCAGCAGCAACAACAACAACAAACATAATCAAGAAGCCCAACAGGAAAAACCTGATTAATTGAATTGAATTTTTCAGTTCAATTCAATTCAATTCAATTCAACTCAAGTTTTATTTCCAAATTATCACAAATTTATTCAGATTCAGCAATTATAACGAATCAATAAAATCATAAGGAGCAGAAACAAATCAAAACGAAAATGAAACGAAACGAAACAAAACAAAACAAAACAAAAAAGGGTGTGACAAAGCTGTAGTGCAAAAACTTACACTCTCCGCGGACCACTTTTTCATTGTTTGATCAGAATATCTAGTTCAATCATCATTGTGCAAAGTATCTAAAGTGCTTTCCAGCAAAAATAGCTGAATCTATCTTTTACCCTGCACACAGAAATTACGGTTCTATTTTGTACTCTAAAGGGTTCATATCGTTGTAACAATAGCGGCTCCATTTAGGTATCTATTTTTCACCTCCAAATGGGGTGCTTATTTAGCACCCTCAAAAGCCATATATGGTGCATATTTGCACCCCTCCACATGAAAATTGGTTGTAAGTCTAGAGAACGGAAGAGGGGGACTCCAATAGCTGGGCCTCCTCCCCTTTCCTCTTTCCATACCTCAAACTCACTAGGGCTACCGATTTTGTCTTCCTATTTTATGACTTTTTTCTACTCTTTTCTCACCCACTTTTAGTGGCACACATTATGCTGGTCAAACGAGAGGTTCAGGTAGGGGATCGTATACCTAAAAAAAAAAAAGCACTTACCATTGTACAACATTTTCATTGAGAAAAATAAACAAAGAGGGGAAAAGAAAGATAGGGCTTATGCAATTTCAAGGAAAGATGTCCTCCAAACATAGAAACCTATTGTACATACACCTCATCGCCAGCGATCACCACCTAGTAAATAATATAAGGGGAAGCCGGGGCAAAGAAACACAGGGCAAAGTGAAACACCTCCATTAAACCTATGTATATTCAGTCTTAAATCTAAAGCTCATGCACCAAGAACCCTCCTGGGAGGCTACATCTTTTGATATCAGAGCCGTGCAAATAAGTTATTGTTTGTATGTTTTTACGGAAAATATCTGTTTGTCCCACCTCAAAACCAAAAATTGATAATTAGATATATTTTAAGCCAAATTATCATGCTTATCTGAAATATCTCGAAAACCGTGGTAAGGATGCATATGGGTGTAAGCTTTCATAGATTATGGTATCAGGGCCCCGTTGCAAGGAAGTTGCAATCAATTGCAAATAATTGCTAATTTTGAAACAACCATTCTGATTGGCTCAGGGTCTGCCCTAGTAAGAAGACATGCATGCAACAATAATTTTGATTGGCCAGTGACAATCAGTTGCAAGTTGCGTTTAAACGCAAAGTTTCTAGCAACGGGGCCCAGGGCTAGCAAATATTGGCCGACAGTACATCACAGTGATGCATGTCGGGAAAAAAATATACATGGTTGGGGCAAAGTGGACGGGGCAAGGTGGAACATGTTAACTAATGGGCTTGTGCTTGTGGGTAAAAGTAAATGAAGTTTGGTACGTTTCCACGCTCGAGGCCGCGCAGCAGGGCCGCATGTCACATGCCTTGCTGCAACCATACGCTCTCGTCCTGCAATATAGTTGCTAGATTGAATCGCTAGCGGAATCTGATCTTGACTCCGTGCCTACACGTCATCAATCACTATTCTAGGGTTTGTCACGTGACCTAACACTTCACGAAAATTGCATACAATTCCTCAACTTATTATTGCAAATTATGTTTTTCAAGTACAGTTTTAGAAAACACTTAAAATTCTCTGGTGGAAAATTATCACGCGTAAAAAAAGGTAATTTATAGGGACTATAGATACTCTTAAATTCTAAAACTGTAAGTAGGTCTTTACATAGAAGATAACCTCTAGGAGAAGCGTTTCACTTTGCCCCATTTCGTATTCCACTTTGCCCTAATGGTCTGGGGCAAAATGGAATTTTCATACTTTTTTTCAAGGTCACAGTAATGGATAAAACTGATAATTTGAAAACAAATTTTATTATCATTTGTTAGCGGTAGTCCTATAAAGGTGATATCATAAACCAAAAATCTTGCTTTACTCTGCTTTGGATTCCCGTTTTGGGTGGACAAAACAATTTGGTCCACTTTGCCCCGGGTTCCCCTATACATGCAATTTCATGTTACAAAAAAAAAGTCGGATTTCTGGACAATTCAGTTTAGTTCAATACAAATCAAACTTTATTTTCACTTCTTTCAACAGACTGCACAAAAATGCGAAAATTTGACATGCATTCTATGGAATGATACGCACATTTAGCAAAGAATAACATGTTCATGTCTGTAGTCATTACAAAATGAGGTATAATTTATACAAACATATTTATACATTCTATGAAAAAAATGAGGTACTAACTAAAAAGACTGTGCTTTTATGTGGGTACCTCACTCAATGGAAGAGGAAAGAGGGGGTAAAGAGCAAAGGGATGGTACATTGTTGGTGGAGATGAGAATTGGGCTTTTCATTTTTTGCGAGATACCAAAAAAAAAAAAAAACCACTTATATAGTACAGAACATAACATTTTAAGAGGTCTTCCAAGTTTATTTGATGGAAATCGGGTTTGGAATGACTGAAACATCCAAAAACAAGGTAAAACAAAGCGATCGTAATAAAGTGTGGGTCCCACACTTTATTAGAATCGCCCTTTTTTTTGTTGATATCTCAGGCATTTCAAAACCAATTTTCATCAAATAAACGTTGAATTCCTCACAGAATTACATGCTCTTTCATATTTCATAAGAGGTTTCTCATTATCTCACCAAAAAATGTTAGAAACCTGAAAGTAGGTCTCAACCAAAACTACGATCCCTTTAAAACTACAAAGAGTGCGGAAAATTAGGAATGACGGAACAAAAAAAAAAAAGTGGGAGAAAGAGGAAACAGAAATAGAGGAAAAGAGATGAGACAGTTAAAAAACCTAGATCACTGCATACATTATAAAGGTTAAAGCGCACAGAGACGATTAGCCATATTAGCAGGACAGTAACAATCTATTAGTGTGTAAAGCGATCGAGAAAGTGGCACAGGGAATATTGTTGGCATCAAAACTGATTTTCTACTCCGTGTAGACACGTATAATAGTAAACGAAATTAGTCCACATGCAAATGAACATGGGACGTGATATGGAATGCCTCAGAAGGAGCCCAAGAAGAATTAATAACATCATGCTTACAAAATAGAACCTATAAGAATAACGAAATTAGTTTAATTCTATTACAACATAGGACTACAGCATGCAATTGGCTAGTTTTAATCTTCTTTTTTTTTTTAACGCATTCAATGAAGGCGCATTTTTAATGTCTAAACTAAGGGAGTTCCAGAATCTCGGACCTGTGTGAATAAATGCCTTATGAGCAAGCATAGATCTTAGCAGAGGCAAATGAAATTCATTTGGCTGTCTAGTTGGATATTTATGATAAATCATGTCAGGTTACGAAGAAACATGGGATTGAATATAAACGGGAGCCAGTTATTATTATAGCTGTACATAAATTGCCCTAACTGAAATAAAGACAAATCTTTAATTCTCAGAATCTCATTATCAAAAATCAAAGAAGCTGTATGAGAATATGGAAAAGCATTACAAAATCATGATTCGAAGTGCTTTCTTTTGTAACAGTAAAACCCTATATCGTATATCCAATAGTGCTTGATGCGTGTTTGCCCATGCTAAAATACCGTAATCTAAATAAGGTAATATCAAAGACGAATATAGTATGAACAACGAATGTTGAGGAAGTCATTAAAGGGGAAGGCTAGTAACTGATCAGTGGGAATCAGTGGGAATGCTGGAGGGTGATTGTTCCAGTCCTTGTGAGATTCATTTAAGAGTACATATATCTATTGTTGTGTGAAAATTATTTGCTTCAGAATGGTCTCAAACATTCAAGTAATGTGCAGTTTAATGTTTCCAGGTTAGCGTGCCTAGTCAGTGACGGGGCATTAATCTGCACATTACTTGAATATGAGACCGTTCTGAAGCACATAATTTTCACACAACAATAGATATATAATGTACTCTTAAATGAATCCCACAAGGATTGGAACAATCATCCCTCAGCATTCCCACTGATTCCCACTGATCAGTTACTAGACACCCCCTTTAATAACGCCTGTATTACCTGAAATAATTTCAGAAACACGTATACCATAGTGGGACAATTAAAAAAGTAACATAATTATCATGGTTTATAGTGTCAAAGGACTTGGAGAAGTCAAATCAGTTAAAATATAATGATTACCTAAAGCATGTGCTACTTAATCAACAAAAGTCAATAGAGCATGTCAGGTGCTATATAATAAATGCTTTTCTCGGAAACTAAACTGGGCGCCTGTAAAAACACAATACATCTTCAAAGAAATCATTGTTCTTTTATATAGGCCTATAATTTTCTGTAGGATCTTTGACAAATAAGATAATAAAGAAATAGGCCTAAAATGACTAATAACTAAATTATCTCCATTCTCCAATATATGAATGACTATGGCTTTTTTCATTTGTTTCGGAAAGTGACCACTTAACATTGACAAGTTGAATGATAGATCTATATATTAAGAGATCCTAAAACATAATACGCACTTTAAAATCATATTGCTTATGTCATCATAACCTACACTATATTTTTAAACCAGATGCAATATTAATAACATCATACCTAATGGTAAAGGAGTAAGAATATTGAACGTGTATTAACTGGTTTAAAAATCAGAAAAATGTTTATCAGTAATAGGAATTTCTTGAGTGATGTCTTCCCCACATTCAAAATATTGATTAAAGATATTTACACTATCTGACTATCGACACACCATCATATCGTACTTTCGAAATGCCAGAAATTTCAGTAGATGTATTCATTGTTTGTTTTAATTCATTCTACGTGCTTTTGATATCATATTTTTGTCTCTGTGGGTGCTTAGTATTTTTTCTTTTTCAAATGTATCATTTCAGTGAGAGCCTTCTTATTTCAATCGTGCTTGCTGCCATGGGTTCTTTTTATGCCAAATGCATAAAAATGTTATATCTTTTCTATTAGTATATCGCAGAATGGACTTTGAAATCCAAGGAAGCTTTGGTGTTGTTTTATTCCCACATTGCTATCCTTTCTTTTAGGGATATGAATATCCCAATGATTTTCAAAACATCCAAAAATATCATTCAAAGAAAAATTAATATCATCAGCATCAGACACCAGTGGCGTAACTACGGGGGGGCATGGGGGGGGGGGGGCACGTGCCCCCCCAATCCGCTGGTTAAAAAAAAAAGAAAAAAAAGAAGAAAAAAAGAAAAAAAAAACCCTACCAAAATGGTAATTTAAGGGTTAGTAAACTGCTTTTGAAATCGACATGAAAGGATGATCAAGAAAAAAGATATTTTTCTAAGATTTCTTTTAACCATAAAGAGGTATTATAGTGAAACATTGTTCAAAAAGCCCGGAGACGATAAAAGATTGTGATTCAGTGTGATTCCTGGTTGCCATTTTGAATACAAGCAGGATGTGCGCAGTGTACTCAGAACATCGGAATGGCAAAAAGAGTCGCTGCAATGTTGCGCAATGTGATGTTTGATAGGTTGTACACATTTTGCTATCAAAGCTTGATCATTGATTTTTGCAGTGTTGCTTTACATACTAGTCTATATTAAAATGCCTTGCATTGCCAATAATAAGACTTGACCTTAGCTATTTCCTAACTTTTCCATCTATATGAAACACACACACTCACAAACACAAACAAATTAGGGGATGCTCTATATAAAGTGCAGATTTTAGACATCCTTCTCCCGCTTGGTCACTTCGACGCCCCCTCGCTGGTCATACCTCCCCCAATCATGAACATAAACCGACACCCTTGACTACCAGTGGCGGATCCAGGGGGAGCACCGGGCGCCCCCTCCCTCCAAAGCGAAAAAACATATATGTAACTACAAACGACAGTTTTTGGACTGTAAAATGTCAAAATTTTCAAGCTCGCTCGCTTCGCTCGCTCGCATTTTTGTTATGCAATTCTCCTGATGCTGCTGTCAGTAATTGTCAGTAATTGCCAGCAGCTGCGCCCGGTGCGTCCCCTCCCCTTAATTTCCAAAGCGAAAAAATATACAATGTATACAAACGGCAGTTTGGGGACTGTAAAATGTCAAAATTTTCAAGCTCGCTCGCTCGCATTTAATCGTTATGCAATTCTCTTGATGTTGCTGTAAGTAATTGCCAGCAGTTGCGCCCGGTGCGCCCCCTCCCCTTAATTTCCAAAGCGAAAAAAATATAGCTACAAACGGCAGTTTAGGGACTGTAAAATGTCAAAATTTTCAAGCTCGCTCGCTTCGCTCGCTCGCATTTACTAAGTAACCGTTATGCAAATCTCCTGATGTTGCTGTCAGTAATTGCCAGCAGTTGTGCCCGGTGCGCCCAGGCCCTCTCCTTAATTTCCAAAGCGAAAAAATATAGCTTAAAACGGCAGTTTTGGGACTGTAAAATGTCAAAATTTTCAAGCTCACTCGCTTCGCTCGCTCGCATTTAATCGCTATGCAATTCTCCTGATGTTGCTGTCAGTAATTGCCAGGAGTTGCGCCCGGTGCGTTGGCTCCCCTAAATTTCCAAAGCGAAAAAATATAGCTAAAAACGGCAGTTTTGGGACTGTAAAATGTCAAAATTTTCAAGCTCGCTCGCTTCGCTCGCTCGCATTTAATCGTTATGCAATTCTCCTGATGTTGCTGTCAGTAATTGGCAGCAGTTGCGCCCGATGCGCCCCCTCCCCTTAATTTCCAAAGCGAAAAAATATAGCTACAAACGGCAGTTTTGGGAACATGAAATGTCAAAATTTTCAAGCTCGCTCGCTTCGCTCGCTCGCATTTAACCGTTATATGCCATTCTCCTGATATTACTGCCAGTAATTGCCAGCAGTTGCACCCGGTGCGCCCCCCCCCCTGAATTTCCAAAGCGAAAAATATAGCTACAAACGGCAGTTTGGGGACTGTAAAATGTCAAAATTTTCAAGCTCGCTCGCTTCGCTCGCTCGCATTTAATCGTTATGCCATTCTCGTGATGTTACTGCCAGCAACTGCCAGTAGTTGCGCCCGGTGCAACCCCCTTAATTTCCAAAGCAAATATATACATACATATAGCTACAAACGGCAGTTTGGGGACTTTAAATGTCAAAATTTTCAAGCTCGCTCGCTCCGCTCGCTCGCATTTAATTGTTACGTTATGCAATTCTGATGTTGCTGCCATGAGGTGCCCCCCCAATGTCTTGACCCACGGTACGCCACTGCTCATTCCCAGTTGACATTATTTAAAGAAGCACAAAGGGAAGACAAATTTTCTTGGGTTATTCTACGCCTCGCCTACGCCTCTGTGAAATCGGAAAGAATTATTGAAGAGTCGTGTAGGTTTAAAACATTACAAAAAATATTATCAATTAAAGCTGCCGCATGAAGAGATACTAGAGTCGGTTTCGAAATAAGAGGTAAAAAATTAGAAGAGATTAAAATGTCTCAAAGAAATTCACCCAACGTATATTGTCCGTTGTGTGTTTTAGCAAGTCATTATAAGTCACCGAATGTAATAAAAGAGTCTGAGGTAGCAAATAAAGGATTTGTAAGCAACTCGGTGACATAATTATAAGAAATCTTTGTTGTTGGAATTTGGAGGGCTATAAACAATGCCTATCACGATATTTCTATTACCAGGAACACTAATCTCAATGAAAAGAGACCCATAGATATCATCCATTTTACTCAACTTTTCACAAACAGTGCATTCAAAAGTGCTTAAAACATATACAGTAACACACCAGCGATCAGGTCTAGTATTCACATAAATATTCCATCCTTCAAGCGCTAAGGATCGTTTTGGACGTGAAGATAACCACGTTTCAATGAGTCTTATCACTGAAAATATAGGGCTATTTGGATCATCCAACAATTACTGTAAGTCTTCAAAATTCTTGTTCATACTTCTTACATTCAATGTATCAATGAAAATGTATCTTTAGTGAAACCCTTACTAATATCTTTAAATTGATGCATAGTGCATGATTAGACAATGGGGCTTGGGTTAAATCATGAAAATCATACTGTATTTCTTTGGCTGCTGAATTTATGTTGTCAGCAACAAACTCATCATTAAAAGATGTACATGAATTATAGAAACTCCTTTATTAAAAAAAATCAATTCTGGTGTAGTAGGTCTAAATATATCAAAGAACTCATCAAGTAATACAGAATGAAAAGGCACACCACCTGCCCCATCAGTCATTCTGGATTAGAACGATTCTGACAAAATATTTTCCGCACCATTGAGGCTAACAAGGGAGAAACCAACGCAGTCAACAACAGAAAAGTCGGCTCGACAGAAACCGGACCAGGTGGCGCGCATTATTAAAGGCAAACGTTAATGCAAAGTGAAGTAGTAGGCAGGCGTCATGCTTGACTGTGAAGGATATGTGCTCTTTGCAAATATGTAAAGAGTTTGTCCAGGCTAGTTGGCTGTCAACAAAAGATGGGATGCAGACTGAGTCCAAGAAGGTAAAGAAATAAGAGGAACATCGAATAGATGTTCGATGATATTGCAAAAACGTGAAAAAAAGAATGTATCAAACAAACTATACCCGCCCATTAACCATGTAAAGCCCATTAAAGGGGAAGATTATGACATCTTGAAGATTCGCTATAGTTTCTGCAAAACAGTTCTTGTACAGTGGATATGAATATGCAAATTAGTAAGCTGACCATGTTGTAACCTCACAATTTTCCTTTCATCGTGTACAAAATTGGCAAAAAATCAATTAATATGTTAATATATTATTTAATAACATGATGTTATTCCTGGTTGAATAACTTCAGAATAGTGATCAATTAGATATATCAGGATATGAGCCTCGGGCATAATTGCGTTTGAATGAAAACGGGAAATTTCAAAATTCTATGTACAAAATATATGGTATTAAAGTTGTGAGGGGATGACATGCTCACTTTGCCATTTGCAAATTCATATTGACCGTTCAAGAACTGTTTCCTGAAATATTACCAAAATTTCCAAATGTCATAACTTCCTTGTTTTCATCCGATTTCAATCAAAATTCTACTGTTGAACTCGTAATATTTTACTCTTTCTTATCAGACTAACTTATATTTGGACTGGATCTCCTCTTTAATCCTATACAAAAGGAGTGGAAAATAAAAATAGGGTGGGGGCACAATCACTATATTTTCATTTTCCACTCCTATACCCCCTTTACCCAATTTCAACCATATTTGGTGACTTTTCCTAAAATTTAAATGAAAGCATTTATTGAAAACATTTTAATATATAATTCAGCTATGAAAGAAAAGACAATTGGAATCAGCATCTATTAATTTTATTGATATTGGCGAAACATTGTCAAAGTCAATTTCTAACCCATCTTATTAATTTCAAGAGTTTATGTCATGTCAAAGTGCTAAATCTTTTTTTTTTTTTAAAACCATCATCTCCTTAGGAAATTATAAAAATATCTTCTGATTGAAGAGACATGAAACTGATTGAAACTGAGACATCAAAAAGCCATTTCTTTAAATTCTGATTTGATTAAGATTGAAAATGTAATTATTGAAAGAACGGAAATTATAGATTTTCTTGGTATTTCTATTCATGAGTCTCTTGAGTGGAAGCACCACTTAGAAAACATATCTTCGAGAATATCAAAATGTGTTGAAGTGTTATCTAAATTGGTAGGTTTTGTACCTAGAAAAATTCTATTTCATATATACAATGCAATGATATTACCACATTTTAATTATTGAAATGAAATATGGGGTAAGACATACAAAACTCATGCTTAGAAATCATATATGTTACAAAAGCGTGCGATAAGATTGATTTATAAGAGCAATTCTCGCAGTTCAAGTTTACCAATCTTTGTCAAGTTAAAAATTCTACCCATTTATGAATGTTCGATTTATTAGTGTTCATGTTTCAGTATCATAGTATTCTCCCAATTTTGTTTCATGATATGTTTAAATGTAATTTGTGTTTTCATGATTATTCTACTCGAGAAAGATATAGGCGGAGAATGCCATTAGCTCGTTTAACAGCTGAACAGTTAGGACTCATTCAATTCGTTTTACAGGTGTAAATGAATGGAGTTCAATTAGTCCAGATCTCAAGTCCAGCACTACACGTTCTCGCTTCAGAACATTATTTCAAACAGCATACTTTTCAGAAACTGTTATCCATGACTGAGTAGACTGCTTGATACCAAATTTCTTCTTCACTTCACTTCTCTGATCCTGACATTGCTACTGAATGTGTTTGTTGGGCGCTGCGTGTGTGATAAGAACATGGGGTGTGTATATATATAGTGTAGGGTTGATAATTTTTTTTTGCGTTTTTTTCTTTCTTTTCATTTTTGCACAATATGCCATTGAACGACTGTACTTTGTATAATCTTGTCTTGGGCCCCAACAACAAGCACTAGATGCTGGGGGGGGGGGGGGGGGGGGGGTGTCCCGGTACATACGTTTTGCTTTTGTTTTTATTGTGTACATAATGTACTTTTGATTTATTTTGTGCCGAATAAAAGTGAAATGAATTAAAAAAGCTATGTCCGATATTCGTAAACTGACAACTAAGTCCGTCAGATTTTGGATGTTTTCCGTTCCAATTTCAGTTAGCAATAAAATAATGGATAAAAAGAGGGTTTTCTTGGGCATTTTAAACCCGATTATCATCGAATTAACTATTAATTCCTCTCAGAATCGCATGCTCTGTAACATTTCATGAACAATTAACTTAGTATCTTTCAAAAACTTTAAAAGCTCAATCCTCATCTCCACCTTTCCAGTACTATACCATCACTTTAATGCATGTTTACGAGGGGCTGTGGAGTGGGGGGGGGGGGGGGGGTAACTTTGGGCACTTTCCAAAAGGGTTGCCTTTTTAATGTGCACCATTTCAACTCTGTAAAATAAATGCCTCTTCTATTATCTATCATGCCTGTTGTATTTCTTTAAAACAAAAATGTCTTTGCTATGCGACCGGAACGACGTTGGTATATTATACATGTTTGATATATTGCCTTGTGGGTTGGGGAACTTTGCCTACTCCTCTTTTTCCTACTAGTTTAACATATGTATTATAAAGCATCGTCTTCTCTTTCATTTCCATTATATTTGATGAAAAGAAAAGTGTCTTTGCTTAACAGCGGGAACGATTTAAAAAAAAATATGTATGCTTTCAGGACAACTCTATATTCTCTTATGGTATATCGCATGTTTTGTATACGGGACAGTTTACTGAGAGGGTACAAGCATATGACAAAGGGGTGAGTTTAGGCGTGTAATTCCCATGTGGTCACCTTTGAATGTGCTCAGTGCGGTTCACTATGTAGATTTTTGTAGGACAATGCCACCTCTGTATATTCTCCATAGATCAATTTATATTGCAATTCGTAAAGACAGAAGTTTCTCTGCTACATGGCCATCAGCAGGGCCCCGTTTTATCAAAAGATATAATCGATTATAAGTTTCCTTACCACACAGGCTGCCGTAGACTTACCATAGAAATTAACTATATCATCAATACATTCTTCATAAAACAGAGCTTAGAACGATTTTTTAAGGGCATATATACCATGGAATTAAATATGCATCCGATCGGTACAATGCATGTTTAATATAGTATTGCCATTGGAAGGCTATGAATTTGGCCAAAATAAAAGCATAGTAAGAGAAGAACCCATTCATATTGGCATACTATATGCATATTTTGCACGGGGCCGTAATAGGGTAGAGGTAACTTTGGGCACCTCCCCAGTAGTCCAGGCTAGAATGCACCTAACCTCATTTTTGATAATCTGATACAATGTTTTTTGATGGTTTCTTGTCAATTTGAGGGTGCTGATTCCAAATCTGATTGATGCCAGTGGTGTAACCTTGAGCATTTTCGGCAAAATGCAAAAATCCAAAATGGCCGCCAGATATGCTAATTTGGCCGTGTTAATCACAATAATGTGCATTCTATGACCAATTTATTATTGCATCAAACTTTGTAAATTTCTGTTCCTAGAGTTACTCCATCTGTATATGCAAAATAATTTTCATTTCATATAGGTACATTTGTATCTAAAGTTGCCGCCATTCCTATACTCATGTACAATATGAACGGTAAAAACTATGCATGGAAATATAGAACAAATTTACTGTATTTCCAGTCCTGCACCTACGCTGTTATAAAGTGTTGCATGTGCAATACAAATATGTTGGGTGCCACTTACAATATGGAGGGCCCACATGTATTTTTATTTTTCTAAATGCAAAATTTCAAAATGGCCGCCACTCTTATTCTCTTGTACAATATGGATGGCAAAAATATACATGGAAATAGAAAACCAATTCGCTGTTTTTTTTTCCGTCATGCAGCTACATTCTTTTAAATCAAGATTTAGTGCTGATCATATATCTCATGGATGTCCTCAAAGGACAAGTCCACCTTCATATACATGAGGATTGAGAGAAAGCAGCAATATTAGTAGAACACATCAGTGAAAGTTTGAGGAAAATCGGACAATCCGTTCAAAAGTTATGAATTTTTTAAGTATCTGCGCAGTCACTGCTGGATGAGAAGACTACTACAGTGTATGATGTCACACGCGTACAATGATAATTAGGATTATAAGGAAAATAAAAGAGAATTTCACAAAACTTTGCTGTTTGAATAAAGTGCACATTGATTCTTCGACTTGTTACTGACGTATATTAAAGGTAATATTATTCCTCCTGCCTTCTGAACGAGAGAAGTCGAGCGTTCTTTTGTTATGTAAGAAAATGGAATTAATATGTTGAATTTTCTTTATTCTTTCTTTATATAATAATAATAATAATAATTGCATTTATATGGCGCTTCATACTGACGTTTCTAAGCGCACTTTGCTACTCATACAAATAGATTAGAAAACACAATAACATTAACAAAATCAGCGTTAACAGTAACAAAAGAAGAAGAAAGAAAAGACAAATACATGTGATACAATGGTACAATAATTGATAACTGTGTGCGCCTCCAGGAGGAAAAAAAATTACAACTGATTAAACAGGTGAGTTTTAAGAAGAATTTTAAATGATTCGACAGATGAGGCATTCTGAATATACAGAGGGAGTTTATTCCAAAGAGTGGGAGCAATGGAAGAGAAGGCTCGGTCACCATAACGGGTTTTTGTACGTGGGCCATGAAGCAATTGGAGAGAGGAAGATGAACGGAGGGGTCTGGCAGAAGAGGAGGAGCGGAGAGAGACTAGGTTTTGAAGATATATGGGTGCAAGATTACGTGTGATTTTGTACGTCAGAAGTAGGATCTTGAAAGTAATACGGGAATGGACTGGAAGCCAATGTAGTGAGCGGAGAACAGGAGATATATGATCATGTCTCCTACTAAGGGAGACTAATCTAGCGGCTGAATTTTGGATACGTTGGAGAGGGGATATGTGAGAAAGAGGGAGGCCGGCAAGGAGGGAGTTGCAGTAGTCCAGATAGGAGGAGACGAAGGCATGGACGAGCCGCTCAGCTGATGATTGATCAAGCAGACGCCTGATCTTCCCTATTTTGAAAATACCCCATGATGCAGACTTACAAATGTTTGTGATATGGTGTTTAAGAGTTAAGTGTTTGTCCAAAGTAAAGCCAAGGTTTCTAACACAGTCAGAGACCTTAATAATCCCATCCCGAGTAGTTAGATCTGGTAGAGGAACTGCGCTCCTAAACTGTGATGAGAAATGGATGAGTTCAGACTTGTCTTCGTTCAGACGGAGTCTGTTGGCAGTGGACCAGGCTTTGATGTCGTTGAGACATTCTCTCAGTGAATTAACAGCAGCAATCCTATCGCCAGGTGACATAGTTATGTAAATTTGAGTGTCGTCAGCATACATAGCGTAGTTGACTCCATGATGACAATTGATGATTCTGGTGAGTGGACCTGTATAGAGGAGAAAAAGAAGGGGGCCGGCAACGGATCCTTGCGGAACTCCGCAGCTGATAGGACTAGGACGTGAACAGGTCCCATTGATTATCACCCTCTGTGTGCGATCTTGAAGATATGACTTGATCCAGTGGATGGCAGTGCCTGTGATGGAGTAGTCATTACTAAGTCGTTGTAGTAGCAACGTGCGGTCGAGCGTGTCAAACGCAGCCGAATAGTCAAGAAGAAGAAGAGCAGCCTCATTGCCCTTGTCGACAGCAAGAAGGAGATCGTTGAGCACTTTCAACAAGGCAGTTTCTGTTGAGTGGAGGTTGCGGTATGCTGACTGGTTTGTAGGAAGCAGATGATTACTGTCAACATAAGACATTAACTGTGTAGACACAATCCTTTCAAGAAGCTTACTCACAAATGGCAGATTGGCAATTGGTCGGTAATTGCTCAGGACATCGGGATCTAGGTTCGGTTTCTTCAACAGAGGGGAAACAAGAGATGTCTTGAAAGGTATTGGAACTATACCCGATGACAATGATGTGTTAATGATGTTTTTAAGAACCGGAAGCAGCTCATCAAGGCACTCTTTGAGCAGCCAAGTTGGAAGAGGGTCCAGAGTGCAAGATTTTGGTGGAGATAGCATGATGAGACGTCGAAGCTGTTCATCAGTGACCGGATTAAACTCGCTCAGGTTGCAGTTCAAAGAGTTCTCAGGAGCCTGGACGGATAACTCCAAATGGTTCACGTCAGATACAAAGGAAGACACAATATCATCGATTTATATCGTTGTACACATGTGACATCACAAGCTAAGTAGTCTTTTCACAAAGTAGTCTTTTCATCCAGCCGTGACTGAGCAGAAACTTCTAAAATTCATAAATTTTGGGAGTCCTGAGGCCAGTTTGAAATGGATCATAACCTTCATCACTTTGATATGATATAATCTAGGAGTACCGTCTTGATATTATCGAGCAAACTTGAATTTCTTCTTGAATTAAAACAACAACAAAAACTGGTGAGGGCATAAACGAAACTGTCCCGTTCTATATCCAAACGCAAAACCGACAAACTATTCATTAAACATCAACTAAAGAGCAATGTGGGGTCCCTCCTTCAGCGTATCCGGGCACTTACCCCCTGGGCAACCACCCCCCGGATAACTACCAGAAGGATAATTACCCCCCAGGGCTATTCCCCCCTAGGGCAAGTACCACCCGGAAAACTACCCTCCTAGGGCAATTACCCTCCAGGGCAATTACCCCCTAGGGCAACTACCCCCCGGACAACTACCCTCTTAGGGCAATCACCCCCCAGGGCAATTCCCCCTAGGACAACTACCCGCCGGATAACTACCCACCGGTTAACTGCCCCCCAGATAACTACCACCCGGATAACTACCCCCTGGATAACTACCTCCCGGAGAACTACCCCCTGGATAACTACCACCAGGATAACTACCACCCATACAACTACCACCCGGATAACTACCCCCTGGATAACTACCTCCCGGAGAACTACCCCCTGGATAACTACCGCCAGGATAACTACCACCCAGATAACTACCACCCGGATAACTACCACCCGGATAACTACCACCCAGATAACTACCACCAGGATAACTACCACCCGGATAACTACCACCCGGATAACTACCACCAGGATAACTACCACCAGGATAACTACCCCCCGGATAACTAATTTTTATGAATATCATGAACGGTGTCTGTCAAACAATCAAAAAGAAAAAGCAAGCACATGAGGGGGTAGATAAATGGCATTTGTCCTTTCACACGAAGGTGATTTAGTCTTTTCAGACCTGAAATTCAGCGATCTGGTGCAAACTTTTGGTGCAAAAAAAAAAAAAAAAAAGGAATAATGGAATAAATAGGGCTCTTTCAGGAAAGTGTTACAATCACGGAATTTAGCTCTTATTCCGAGTCATCATGTCTATGTATGAACAAAATCTAGTGAAGTAAAGTTTAGGGTTGGGGTGAGGGAGAAGGATTTCCCCTTCCGCTCGACGGAGCTTTTGCGTTGTTAGAATTGAAATAAAGCGATCCGAAGCACCCTTTTTTGTGCAGAATTAGGAAATTGTCATTTCCCGAAGTGTATTAAGTCTATAGAGGGGACCAAGCAATGGGAGGGTGGCAAAGTAGCTCTCCCATATTCGAGGGAGCTCTTTTTAGTTTTAGAACTGAAATTCAAAAATCTGTAGCACACTTTTTTTGAATGTCTGGAAATTAATTGTCAATCAAAAAATGTGGAAGGGGATAAGCGCTATCCAGCCCCCCCCCCCCTCTCTCGCACGAGGGACATTCTGCATTTTCTGCTTGCATTTAAACGTTTTGATGCAAATATTTTGTGGCATATTTGGAAAACTGTCTGTCCTTGCATGCATGGAGCGGGGGGGGGGGGGGGGGGGCGAGCTATCACCACACTTCCGGTTCGAGGGAGCTTTTACCTTTTTAAAGTTACAATTTAGATATCTCGAATACGGTTTGATGAAATATTTGGGAAATTAACTGATCTTGTGAAAATAAGAGAGGAAAGTGTTAATTAAAAGGGAATTTCCTTTTGTACATGAAATAACTTTCGAGTTTTCCGAATATAAGTGATATAAGTGTTGTACACTCAGAAGTATTCAGGATTTTTTTTTTTTTTGAAATAGTCTATACATCATCCAACAAGATTGAATACTGTTCAGCTCTCTTACCGCTCTGAAGGTGGGTGTATGAACGTCAAGCAATATGCTGAAAAATGATATAATCACATTTCTGCTTCCTCTGTTGTAGTTGTTTTTTTCTTCAAATTTCAGGGAGGATGATTGAACAGGCAATCCCCCCTCCTCCATTTCAGGGGTGGGGGATGTATACCCCCATCCCACCCCCGATTTACGCCCATGGCTTTGTGTAATGTAGCATGCCGATCTGTATCAACGACGTAGGCCTCCCTGTAGACACATAGAGAGAACCACACGTGTGCAAAATACGTATCGCTATATGCTTACCTATACATTTAGATAATTATGTATTTTCTCTTCCGACAGAATATAATATCATATTCTGTAGAGTAATCTCATATATATGTACTGTAATTATGTCTCAGATGTTTGGATAATGAATATCGTTTAAATTGAAGAAACTAGCCATAATGAGAATCATATTATTGTATATATATTACATTTTATTATTTGATGCCAAAATGTTGTAAATGATGCCTTACAAATAATAAATAAATCATCTGACAGATGTTATTGAATATACAATGTTTGGCTGTACAGCGAAAAATAACGGGTATCGACGAAGTCTTAGGGTGGGATTTCACGGAGCACGCGAACGATTTGCGAATGACGCGAATGGCAAAATCCAGCATTCGCATTTTAGTCTGCAAAAGATCGCCAAACAAACGTGAGGGTTCGGAAGCGTCGTCAATTGTTCGCGAATGTCGTTTTTACTTCGGCGAGAATTTCAAAAAAGTTTGAAATTTTTCGCGAACCTTTTCCGCACACTTAGTCGGGATTTGCTCGTGAATTGTTCTCGAAAGTGTCTTTAAAGCTTCGTCATATGCGCAAGACCTTCGCAAGACACGCGCGATGTTCGCAAAATGTTCGTGAAACCCCAAACAGACTCCGAAACTTCTGAGAATGTCTCGCGTATGTTACGCGAAATCTGCGAAGATTTTCCGATCATTTTACGACGTAATCGCAAACTGTTCGCGTACCTTTTGAGACATTCTCGCGAACGTTTAGCGCACGTTTGGGGGATGTATGCCCTGTACGTTTTCTGCAAATAGAAATCGTAGCATACATCTAAACATCAAACAATTATTAGCAACTATAGTAACAAAAGAAATTATAGACTAGCAAAGAGAAAGAATATTTGATATACAAAAAAAAAATCGCAGAATATACTTAAAATCAATCTTAAGTATGTAAATTTCATTTGAACTATACAGATTATGTGTTGGAGGAACTGCAAAAAAAAAAAAAGATCAAATGCTTTACTAGTGGAGATACGTCCTAACAGTTAGGGGAAATAAATGTAGGCAAACACACGATAGAGAAATGAGAGAAAACAAAAAGAGAAATAGAGGAAAGAAAAAAAAAATCAACTCAAGAAAGCTGATTTGAGTTGATTTTTTTTTTATCGCTTCCACCTCTCCTTGCTACATTTTCTCCCATGATTATTGAAAATTTTTCGTTGTTCGCATTTCCGTCGCGTGTTCTTCGTGTACGTAACATGCTGTACTTTAGCAATGATACACACGACAATCGCACATACGTCGTGGGAACTTCGCACAAATTGCGCAAGAATAGTTTCCGGCTTCATTGTCGGAAAACATTCGGAGAAAAACTTTTCCGAATGTTGGATTTTGTCATTCGCGTCCTTCGCAAATCGTTCGCGTGCTCCGTGAAATCCCACCCTAAGCAACCACAGTGATTCTTCGTTTATTTTCGATGATTTCGGTATGCCCGAGCCGCATCCGAGTCGATGATACGTACATTCACCGTCTGTGTTTGAAAGTTTGTGATTTTTTTGAAGAATACACAGAAACCAATTTAAATAAGCCAACCGCGAAGAAGTCAAAGCATGATTAAGCATATCAGCTGCAGATAAAAAAAAAACAACAACTCATCTCTAACATTCCGCTGAACTTGAGTTACATGACTTCGAAATGAGATTTCATAATGAATTATAACACCTATTGGAGTTACGGGCTGTTTTTGATGAAGTATACCAGTGCTACAGACAGGACTGATGTGGACATAATATCATTGATGATCAACTTCACTTAACATTTCATTCTTGAAACCAATATATACATATGATAATAATAATGATAATAATAATAAACTCAAAATCTATCATCATTCAGTTTAAGGCCATTGGATGCCAGCAAGATTCTTCATGTCTTGCCAACACGCTTCAAGTTCTGCAGTTATGGCGGGTGACAGTGAAGACAGAAGAGGTTTAAAAGAAAATTAGGCTGTGTATCACATGCATAACAATAATAACCAATACAATGCTTGCGCAATATTTTAGTGATTAGTTTCCTAAACAGACCAAACAACAAAAACAAAACCCGGGCCTCCAACAGAACCCTGGGGTAACCGAAAGTCATTAACCAACAACCAATAACAAACAACAAATAACCAATAACAGATAACCAAAACCAATAACAAACAACTAATAACCAATAACCATTGCCAATCCTGACAGAATTCTATGCTGCAAGAGCTCAATAACCATCATTTTTCAATGGGTTAAACAAACGTGTGCGTAGGCCTACGTCTAGGATATACTAGTACATGAAAGTCTTATATCGCACGAAATGCACACAAAATGTCGAAGAACGGGGCAATAACTCCTACTGTCTTTCATGGTGAGGGAGATATTTATCTAGGGGGTATAGGTCATACTTATCCAGGGAGTATTCTTCGAGGGAGGGGGTAAATTAGGGGTAGTAATCCGGGGGCATCCAGGTCTTTTTATTTATTGTTTTTTATTATTTATTTATTCATTTCATCTATTCTTTTTTTATTTATTTATTTATTTTTTATTTATTTATTTATTTATTTTTTTTTTTTTTTGGGGGGGGGGAAGTGGAGTAATTATCCAGGAGGTATTTTTCCCGGTGGTAATTATCCGGGGGGTAGTTATCCGGGGGGCAGTTATCCCGGGTGTAGTTATCCGGGGGGTAGTTACCCCGGGGGTAGTTATCGGGGGGTAGTTATCGGGGGGTAGTTATCCGGGGGGTAGTTATCCGGGGGGTAGTTATCCGGGGGTTAGTTATCCGGGGGGTAGTTATCCCGGGGGTAGTAATCCGGGGGGTAGTTATCCAGGGGGTAGTAATCCGGGGGGTAGTTATCCAGGGGGTAGTAATCCGGGGGGTAGTTATCCAGGGGGTAGTAATCCGGGGGGTAGTTATCCAGGGGGTAGTAATCCGGGGGGTAGTTATCCAGGGGTAGTTTTCCTGTGGTAGTTATCCAGGGGGTAGTTATCCTGGGGGATAGTTATCCAGGGGTAGTCATCCTTGGGGTAGTTATCCGTGGGGTAATTGTCCTAAGGGGAATCGCCCAGGGGGATGATTGCCCTAGGAGGGTAGTTGTCCGGGAGGTAGATGTCCTACGGGGTAATTGCCCTGGAGGGTGATTGCCCTAGGGGGGTAGTTGTCCGGGGGGCAGTTGCCCTAAGGGGGAATTTCCCTGGGGGGTGATTATCCGGGTGGTAGTTATCCGGAGGGTGGTTTTCCAGGGGGTACTGTTCCTAGAACCCTCTTTCAGTTCTCCCAGTTCCCAGGTCTTGATAATAGACACTTTGGCATCATAAGGTCATTTAGTCTTGTCTTAAAACTAAAACTGTCATTTTTATTGTCTTTAAAGATCTCTAAAATTGGATATTTGGCAGCAGGCGACATCAGCCCCAAATTCGCAGGATTCTCAGGCTAAAGATGCATATCAGTCTTGCAATTGCCTTAATTGCAACCGCATCTGATGATGTTCAGTACTTCCTCAAGGGTTAGAGGGTGATCATTTGCCGTAGAAACAGGATAAGACATGAAGACTTATTTCACCACCCACTGAAGCCCTTTGGCTTTGTTGCCAGGCCAGAGACAGTGTTGTAGGTACATGTAACTAAACTTGGGTGGTATCAGAGATGGCATCAGACCAGCATCTGCACCACCAGTTTTGGGATCAAAGCTTTCAAGTGACGGGAGGGAAATCCAGGTTGGCTTGTGGGGTTTCAGACGCATTGATGGCAGGTTGTTTAGGGTTGCATTTCATGAAGCATTTTGTCGGATTCTTTTTTTTCGACAAACTGTTATAAGGTACTAAAATCCTTGCATCTGACTGGGTGAAAGCAAATTTGTCAGACAAATTTGTTTGTCATGATTTGTTTGGAAGGTCAGGGTATGCTTTGACGGCACTGGTGACACTTGCCATCCTTTCCTTCAGCGCAAGGAGGGAGAGTCAGACGTCGAGTGCCAGTGAAGGAGGGTAGACTTGGGTGTGCCGTTATTCAGAGACGTATCAATACGCTTCGTATGGCAGCTATTGGCCCATACTTATGAGCAGGATACTCTGCAGTTGAGTAGATGAGAGCTAGGGTAACAGTACAGAGGTGGCAAGTTTGGTTCAGTCAGGAGCACGTCAGCCTCTAAATCCAAAGGAACCGGATTGAATGCTGTGTGTAATCGATCATACCGTTCCCACTAGAAAGAATAAAAACTGTCTGTCCCTCAAATAGGACACAAAATTGAGGTTCTGTGTGTGGAGAGAGTCACAACTCATACATATGAAATATTCTGCTTCATTCATTCAAAGTAAGGTGCATAACTAGGTTAAGAGGTCCTGCCTTACATCCATTTGGACCCCATAGTAAACCAGCTATGTTATAGAGCAGCTAATTATAGGCTATCCAGCCATCTTCTCAGATGGATAAAAGAACAAACAATAAGAGTAATGACTTTTGGACCCAAGGCCTGCTTGCAAGTTTCCAGATGACTATGAACAATCATTTGTTTACAGCGCAGTTTTTGTGTTCCCTGTATGTGGGAGTGCGGTCCAAGAAAACTCCCAGGTAGGGCCTATGTCATAGGTAGGGAACTCCTTTGCCTATGCTTGGAAGGCTTGCCACAGGAGGCTACCTTGATCATAGCGTTGGCAAGATGGTTATTAAGATGGAAGGCATAGCCCTGATGGTAATCTTTTAAAGGTTAGGGCAAAGTCTTCAGAAGGTGAAGTATTCGCCCATTGTCTTGAGATGGGTCAGACTGATGTCATCCAAGGACCTTCTACGAGACGTAAGGGCAAGATCATCTGCACGAGCAAACTTCTTTCATGAAGTGATTGTCATGTCACCATGTATTTGTTAAAGAGGAGTGGAGTTAGTTTACAACCACCCTGGGGAGGCCATATCATCCAGAGTCCTAGCACAGCTGGTCTTGTTACCTAGAGCAATCCTGAATCTGCAAGTGCTGAAGAGTAAAGACAAGCAGTGTAAAGTTGTTATAGCACTGCTTTCAGAATGAGGGAGCACTTTACAGATCTCAGAGACTCCCTTGACATCATACGCAAACACATTCAATCCAAGAAAACTGGTGGTAAAATCCATCTATCTCGAGAACAGTGAAGCCTTTCACCTACCATGGCTGCATTTTATAGGCAACAATGTCAGCATGCCTATTGACAGATAGCTCTGTGGATGCTTGCTGGTAAGGTTGGGCTTTGGATCTTCTGTAAAGGAGTGCTCAAGCAAGTCCCCATGTCTTCACCCTGTCTCTATGGCAAGATCACCCAGTGACCCGTAAGTACCTTGTAAGGCGATTGCAGCAGGATTGCAGGGGCCACGAAACCGAGGGCTGGGCAGCAGCAGAGGTGGGGGCAAACAGGTGTAAAGCAAGCCCCTTGACTAAAATAGACCCATCCCATTACTTCCATCATGAATCACCTGCATTGTACTGACATTGGTATATATTCCATAATTCCACAATTCATCATTTAAGGAAAGGTGTGAGCAAAGTGCTCATCTCCAGAGAGAAAATGTGTCAATTCTACAGTGGCAAGCACAAAATTAAGAGTATCTGATGTTATTTTGAGTATGTCGAGTGATGAT
Source organism: Diadema setosum (assembly GCF_964275005.1). NCBI lineage: Eukaryota > Metazoa > Echinodermata > Echinoidea > Diadematoida > Diadematidae > Diadema > Diadema setosum. The sequence goes on along the minus strand of NC_092692.1, from coordinate 11,370,224 downwards.
ATGTGCCTACTGAGGTCAAAGCTGTTTTAGTAGTGGAGTAACAGTGCGCTTCCCACAGTCGTGTGGGGTAAGACAGACTTTTCCCCTGGTGGAAGTAGCAATGCTGCTGACAACAACTCAATGCGTCTTTCAGCATCATGCGTCAACTCTATATTACACAGTGATTGCATTCCTAGACAAAATATAAAATCATTGTTGGGTGTTACAAAATAGGACAACTGTGGTATGATGGCTTTCCGTTTCCTGACTTTCTGTTTACAATAAAAATAGAATAGAAATATGATGGATACTACCAGCAATACTTAACAAAACTCTTTGTAATCCTCCAAACACAAGTCCATGCTGTTACATTAACTTTTCAAAATAATGCTACCAGCCTTGAGAGAATAGGTGAAATCACACGATCATAGAACCAGTGCTAAATCTGATCTACGATGTACAAATAAGACAGAAGGTCAGTTGTCATTTGTATTTTCAGGCAAATCATTCTTATTCTGGGTTAATACAGAATTTTTTTTTGGGCATTTTTTTTTTTTATTTCAGAGATTTGACTAGAGGAAGTTAGGTGGTAAATTTTTTCCACTTTCCCCTGCCTAATGGTTATTCTCGGATGAGGGGATTGAAAAATTTTTATATATCACTTTTAGAACACGGCAGTTATTTGGGAATTTCATTTGTGTCATCATCTGAGATTCAGCCTTTTAATTCAGTAAATCAGAGTGAATTTTATGATTTTGAACATCTCAAGGTAAATAAACATCAAATGTTCATATCTAATAATTCCTGATAAATGATCTTGATGTTGGCGTCACTTCAAGTTTTGGTGTTTTTTTTTTTTTTATAATCCCTAGGGACAAATCCAGATTGAGGTGGCAAATTTGGATGTTTGCATCACAAATGAAACAGATTTTTGTTAGTAACAACCTTCTGATTTATAATCGGCACCCAAATTGATTGATAAAAAATGTAGCTGCATGACAGAAAAAAAGAAAATTTCTTTATTTCCATGTATATTTTGCCATTCATATTGTACAGTGGTATATGAGTGGCATCCATTATGAAGTTTTGTATTAAGAAGAAAATATAAGCCTACAAACAATATATTTTCTGTTTGTTTGTTTATTTTGCAAGTGGCACTCCTCAGATTTGCATTGCACATGCAAAATTTGATAACAGCGTTGGTATGTGAAAGGAAATACAGCAAATTCGTCTCCCATTTCCATGCATATTTTTTTTTTGCCATTCATATAGTACATGAGTATAGGAGTGGCGGCCATTTTGAATTGAAAATAAGCTTAAAATACTAAATGTACCTACTTGAAATGACAATTTTATTGCATATGCAAATAGAATTACACAAGGAACAACAATTTAAAAAGTTTGATGGAATAACCGCGGTCATAAAATTGACACAACTGGGATTATCATGGCCAAATTAGCATTTCTGGCGGCCATTTTGGATTTTTTGCATTTTGCAGAAAATACTCAATGTTACGCGAGTGGCATCAATCAGATTTGGAACCAGCACCCTCGAATTGACAATATACCATAAAAAAAACCCCAAAACGTTTTATATATGAAGAAAAACAAGGCTAGGCTTCATAAAAAGTGCACCTAGCCTTGATTTTCTTGATATGTAAAACGTTTTGTTTTTTTTGATGGTATATTGTCAATTCGAGGGTGCTGATTACAGTGGTTGCCTTTGAATGGTCGCCCTGTTTACACTACCAAAGATATTGTGGAAAAAAGTCTCGTCCATACATTCCGCTAAATTCTATCGAAAAATAAAGCTTGTTTGCCTTTCGACTTGAACGACTATCAAAGGGCATGCATACCGCTTGGAATAATTACATTCCCTTTATGGTATATTGCATGTTTTGTATCGAAGGGGCCGAGGCCGACGGGGTAGGGGTAACTTCGAGCACCTCCCCAGACGCCAGAGGCTGCCTATACATGTGCACCTATTCGACCGTATGACTATTGTTGAGCCACGGCAGATCTCCTGTCTCAATTCCCTAACATTTCTCGAAACTAAAAGTGTCTTTGTAGCCATCATAGCCATTCGGCTGGATCGAAAGCCATGTATATACTCACGAACACACGCATACGCGTTGGTATCAATGCTGCGTGTTTTCTTTATTGCCGTGGGAGTGGGAGTAACTGTGGACACTTTTCACTGAGTTGCCTATGCGCTCCCTTTTTTTAAATATCTAAACATTGTACGACAATGCCTCTTTAATCATTTCCATGGCATTTCATGGTAATAAGAAAGTCTTGCTGTACGAAAGCAGCGACTTTTCGAAGGGGAAATCCAGACGATTTTCATAATTTCACATCATGTAGTCCATAAATCGACAGCTCCATGAATAGATTTATGGAATTCATTGTGGTCTTTGAGCAGAGAAACCAACAGACTTACTTTGAAAAAGAAAAAATCAAAAACAAATTACACTGAACAATGATGATGACATAGGAAGCTCACATAATTATTTCAGAAATGTAGCAGTGTAGGCAATTTCTACTTGCTTAACAGGTTCTTCTGTGTAGAATTTATGCATGCCTTCTTCTTTGGTTCTGCTTCCTTGAGCCCAAAATTTTACATTTTCATGGTGAGGCTGCTATGTCATCATCCTTGTTCACTGCGATTTGTTATAAATGTTGAAAAAAATTCTTATCCTCAACCAAATCACTATAAATTCTGAAACTCTGTACTTGATATAACTGATTTATAGTTATTTAATCGTAAAAATCTGAAAATCATCTTGAGGTCTCTTTCAAGGCATCATAACAGCTGTATTTCCATAGCAATAATGAATGTTTTGTACCGGGCTGTGAAGGTATCTTTGAGCACGTCTCATGGTTCACCTTTGAATGCGCACCCTTTAAATATGTAGATATAGCAGAACAATGTCTTCGCTAGTTTATCAATGCCATTCTATTCTCCGAAAAAACAAAACAACCTTTATAAAGGTATGTACGGTACGCTTTGAGTAAATATGGTATTACACATGTTTTATAAAGTTCAAAGGTTTATTTATTTATTTATTTATTTATTTATTTATTTATCTATTTATTCAGTATTCTTTCCAGGGTAGCCCCATCAGTGGTTTATTCTTGGGGGCCCTGCAGCAGAATAACACAGTACAACAGTTAATTCAAAATACACAACGTAACAAATAAAGGACATCCCGTTTACATCGCAATATCAAAATAATATCAGTGCTGTGTATACAATGAAAAAATCTTTGTTTGAAATATAATGATACCCTTACATAATGTAGGGATATGAAAATGACGGAATTCTACCCTAAGTGAGATGTTTATGCTCTTACGAACGTTTGAAGGGAAATGGCGTTTCGGACTTCAGCGGGGAGCTGATTCCAAAGACATGAAGAATAGTGTGAAAACGATTTGTTTTTCTTGCTTGAGTTTTAACTTGTGGAATTATGAGACCATTATGACTTGCGTTTCGTGTACTATATTATGAGTGTGTGTTACCAAGGGGTGCAATGAGTTCTGGTATATATTCAGCCTTCCAAGCACCTGGCTGGTTGGCACTGTGTGATCCACTCTCCTTACCACTCTGGCAATTTCTTGTGTTGTTTGATTAGCATATAAACTGTGAGGCTTTGTGAGCAATTTGACCACACACAAGAACAGTAATCAAAATAAGGTAGGATTAATGAGTCTGCCAAAATTTTAGCACTGTTTTCGGTTTGATACTTCCGGAGTCGTCTCAACAATGCTAGTCGTGTGGCATTTTTTTTAACAACATGCTTCAACTTGTGTTTGCCATCTTCTTTGTTCACCCATCCAAACTCCTAAATACTTGTATTCCGTTACTTCATCCATTCGTCCAACAGTTTCAAGTTTCAACGGATCTGCAACGTTCAACATCAGACAGTTTTGTCCCAACCACTGGTTTACATAATGCAATTCAGTATTCACGCACGGTTTCAATCTCCTGGGCATCATTTTCACTATAAAACAGAACCGTGTCATCTGCATATAACATTACTTCACACTAACGTGTGTTTAATGAATTAGGGAGATCTCAAATGTTAATGAATTTGTTTTTATGAGCACTATATTCATAATGTAAAAGGTTTATGAATTTTATCGGAAAAGCTCTGTACATATAGTATTGTATTGTTCTCCCAACAACTTTCCAGTTTGAGTTTAAATTTATTTTCCGTTAAAAAGTCATATTACATATAATCATTGCATAAACAAAATAGTACATAAAATGAACGGAAGGATATCCCTACTCAGCTATGTTCGTCATAACACAGCTGTTTTCCAGAGGGGTCCTAGAAATAACAATGTTGTGATACACGTAATGATAAAGGCATGAGTCAATAATACATAATAGTGAAGAAAATCAATAAGTCTTTAATCAAACCAAAAAATAAGGTTAAGATAAGAACAAAATGGACACATACCTCTGACACCTACCAGTTGAAATCAAATAAATTACAACCCCAATTATCCCATCATTATGACTCACTCACCCCCCGCCAAAACTATATATATATACATATATATATATATATATGTATATATATAATGGTATTATTATCCGCGTGTTGGAATAAGAGCATGAAGACGATGAAGACAAACAAGTTGACATAATGCATTAGAATCCAACTTCATTTATTTGTAAACAAATTTATTTACAAATAAATGAAGTTGGATTCTAATGCATTACGTCAACTTGTTTGTCTTCATCGTCTATATATATATCCATTAAAGCCATTTTTGGTATATATTGATCAATTTCTTTCAGAAACAAATTATATGAGATTAAAAATTTAACGTCACGTGGTAAATCTTTAAAATAAGTAGCTCCACGATATGAAAACATTCTTTTACAATAATCAGAGTGAGGCTTTGGTAAGGAGAGATTTCCATAGGAGCGTAAATTGTATGGGTGTGAAACAAATTGAAATGAATTTTGCATATATGGTGCACTGAGATCATTTAAAAGTTTTCTACACCAAATATATAGAATGTTTAATACGGCGAGATTTTAGGGATTCCCAATTCAAAATTTGATGTAATTCATGATTGGATATGTGTTTATAGGGACTTATTCCAAGTATTATTCTACCAGCCCTGTTTTGTAATTTCTGCAGTCGATCGGTATTTTTCAGGTGGGAGGAATCATACACTATATTTGCGTAATCAAACAAAGGAAGAATTACTGTACGATAAATCAATTTCAAATTACATTCATTAATATAAACTCGAAGACGACCTAAAAAATTAACCAATTTACCAATTTTTTTTTACAAAGATATTCAATATGATCATTCCATTTTAATTCTTGGTGTATTATCACCCCTAAGTATTTCACGGCTTCTTTGCATTGAATATGCTTTCCACTAATATAAACATTTAAATCTTTGCGTTTAGTCAACATCGAACGGGTACCAATCAATATACTCTCCGTTTTATCAACATTCAAGCTAAGTTTGTTCAAACACATCCAATCATGTATGCGTTCCAAGTCTGCATTCAGAAAATACTGTATACAATTAACATCTTTGTGAGAGTAATACAAAATGGTATCATCTGCATAAAGTTGTAGGTCGCAGTGTTGTACCCGCTGAACTATATCGTCTATATAAAGGGTGAACAATAGTGGTCCAAGGATTGAACTTTGAGGTACGCCGTAATTGACATCAACAAACTCAGACATTTCAGAACAAAAATAAGTACATATTTGACGATTTGTCAAATAACTTTCAAACCAGGCAAAACTATTTCCTTGCGCACCAGCACCCATAAGTTTCTTTAATAAAATATTGATGTCAACCGTATCAAATGCTTTTTTTCATGTCAATAAGAACTGCTCCTGTGTATTGACCATTGTCAGACGCGTTTAACCAATCGTCGGAAACACGTGCAAGAGCTGTCACAGTTGAGTGCTTTTGCCTGAACCCTGACTGTTTCTCCGAAAGTATATTACTAGATTTTAAAAACTCTGAGAATTGCTTGCCTACAATCTTCTCGAGGATTTTTGAGACAGAAGATAAAATTGCAATTGGACGATAATTACAAGGTAATGTTTTATCACCTGATTAATGCAAAGAATAACTTGTTTCCTGTTTCCAGCGTAATGGAAAATCGCCTTCTGACAGTGACTTATTAAAAAGGTAAGTAAGACAAGGGACGATGACAGGAGCAGAAATTTTTAACAAGTGCATAGAAATTCCATCTACACCAACAGACTTCTTGTTTTCCATGCTTCTGAAAAGATCACTAACTTCATCTTCAGAAACAGTTTGAAAAGAGAACTTGGGAGAAGTTTGCATGGAAGAGTTAGAGGAGTCAACGTGATACGAGGCCTGAGACGAAGGGGAAACAGATGGAATATTCGATGCTAGTTCTGACCCAATATTTGCAAAATATTGGTTAAAAACATTGGCTTCTGATCTGTCACTATTAGATTTATCATGTTGAGAACTGTTTGGGGTACGATGTGGGAGAACAGATCTTAAAGGGATGGTACAGTATTGGTGGAGATGAGAATTGGGCTTTTAACTTTTTGCGAGATACCAAGAAAACACTAATGATATAGTACAGAGCATACCATTTTAAAAGGAATTCAAAGTTTATTTGATGAAAATCGGGTTTGGAATGACTGAAACATCCAAAAACAAAGTAAAACAAAGCGATCGTAATAAAGTGTGGGTCCCACACTTATCAGAATCGCTCTTTTTTTGATATCTCAGCCATTTCCAAACCAATTTTCATCAAATAAACGTTGAATTCCTCATAGAATTACATGCTCTTTCATATTTCATAAGAGGTTTCTCATTATCTCACCAAAAAATGTTAGAAACCTGAAATTAGGTCTCAACCAAAACTATACGATCCCTTTAACATACTCCACATTTCACCAGATGTCTTTGCCGAAGCTAATTTATCTGAAAAGTACGATCGTTTACATCTCCGTTTTTTAAATGTAACATGATTTCGTAATTTCCTATATTTATTCCAAAGTTCCTCATGTTTTCTTTTCAGCTCGATTTTCGTAGACTCCTCTTGCGTCTTTAACAATTCAATCTTTACTTTATGTGCTTTATTTTTCTGTTTGTCTCGATCTTTGATCAATTCAATGATCTCTGGAGACATCCAAGGACAGAATCTGTTCTTTACACGTTTGTGCCGAATAGGCACATGATTGTTTATAACTTCCATTAATAATTCTTCCCATTCTTTAACGGCTTCCTCCATGTTGTCTTCATCGTAGACATTATGCATGACGGTTGCGATCGTAATTGATCAAGAAATGAGTTTTCATAAAAATTCTTCATTTTTCTGTAAGATACTATGTCAGGGGCTTTAATACAGACATTATAATTCCAAATCAAACAACAAATTGAGTGATCACTTATCCCTGAATGTATAACACCATGGGACTTGACCATATCGTGAGAGTTTGCCATCATATGATCGATTAAACTAACTGAAACATCGGAACATCTTGTATACTCTCTTGTATTAATCTGAGTTAAAGAATGAATAATGTTTATTTGATTAAGATGCTTAGTTTCATTGCTTATTGGATCTTTCATAATATCGCAATTGACATCTCCCATAACAATAACATTTCGGCCAAAAGAATCAATAAATGAAATCAATTGTTCATAATAATCAAACACACAAATTGGGCTGTTAGCCGGTCGATACCATGTCACAAAAATGAACGCTCTTGAGTGATCAGGAGTTTTATAAGAGGAATTATAAGAGGAATAGCTTCTAAATGTTCTAAGCTGTTGTGTTTCAATACATAATAGTGTAAGTTATTACGTATATATTAGGCGCGGTGGAGCACCCCAATTATATCGCAGAAATCCATCGGCAGCCGAGCCTTATTTGCATAAAGTAAACAACATGTACTCGCGTAGTTGAGAAAAAGTAAACAACTTCTCAAGCTAATAACAATTTAAGGAAACCTATTTTCGGATTAAAATTGAGTTAGTTTGAATTTGAAAACATGTCCGAATATGCACATATAACATATTAAAGGATTTCACAATGATAAAATGTGAAATTTTAGGGAAAACCTGGCGAGCAAAATTACCAAAAATATGCCTCGAAAATCATCCTAAAATTCACGAAGTGTGATTGTGGAACCAAAGCGCCATTCGAACAAAGTACACCGAAATTTATTTATCTGCTTGCATTTTAAATGTCATACCGTAATATTCCCGGCCATGGTTGTGTCGAAAAAAAAAACAGAAGATGATGTCAAAAATGACACGAACGCAAAGCGTACAGGTCGGTCCCATGTATATATAATCGCGTGACTGTAGCGTTGCATGTCACAGCACACACAACGCTTTGCTGCATGCAGCGTGCGCGGCAGCAGCTCAGCAGTCACCGCCGTGCGACACTCAGCAAAATTGACTGCGTCACATGCAAACCAACAATGAGCACGAAATCCTGAATCTCACGTACCATGCATGCCCAATATTACGGGAAAAGAAATGACGTAATTTTCAATTGTTCCGCTGACTACAATTTTTTATTCCAAACCCTGTAGAAACAAGTTGATTTCTCAAAAAATACAGGTGGAACGAAGCGAAAACTTTCACCATATATGGATTGAGGCCTGATAAACTTATGTTGCCAATTTCGGACACATTGGAGCCCGGCCATAGTCCAGTCGGAAAAAAACAGAGAGCATGTTTTGCGAGAGGTGATTTTCAAAACGCTTTAATCTCAAGTTCTAGTGCTGCAAATTTCATAATTTTTTCATCAAAAGGAAGGTTTTTAAAAACTTAGATAGTGTGGGAAGTTTGAGTTTACTAGCGGCACGCATAGCGGCACAAGGAGAAGGTAAAGATTTGACTTTTTCAATCACACAGTTTCGGGCAGCCGTGGATGCCCGTTGGAAATTCAAATAGAACGGGGCGATAATGAGATGCAAATTGGGGTGCTCCACCGCGCCTGATATACAAGAACACCCCCCCCCCCCGTGTCTATTTCTATCCTTTCGAACCATGCGGTAACCGTCTATTTGAATCTCATGATCCAATACTGTATCATCTAACCAGGTTTCATTTAATGATAGAACATCAATGCCATTTTGAATTAACAAGTGAATTTCAGAGAGATTTCTAGTCAAACTGCGTACATTCAGATGTAAAATCCGAAGCCCTTTCTGTGATAATTCTTTAAACTTCAAACTATCATTTTGACATTTAACAGAACGCGGTTTATTAATGAGATTACTATTATTGGGAGGCAATTCATCTTGATCTACATAATTTGATAAATAATGAAACATACATTTAGAGCATTCCCAATTTAAAAATTCATGACATGGATTATCATACTCACTTTCAGAGATCCCAACACACTTGATATGAACCCAATTCTGACACTTAACACATTGTATTCCTTTATGGTTATTTCTTACTGGCTTTGAACAACTAACACATGGATAACCCTTTACCATTGAAATATCAAAAATCAATATGACATATTGATAAAAATCAAATGTCCAGTGTCATTTGTTTTTCAATTTTCTAAATTAGCCTTTAGGAAGGTCGTTTTCTCCTCGGATCCCTCGAGTTACTAACTTTCCTCCCGTCGCCCGGATCAACGCAACAATCTTTCCGTCCGATGACCATGCGTCTTTCACTGCCGAGTGCTCTCTGGTTTTGGCGAGAAGGTTTTGGTTTTTCTTAGTCAGGTGTTCCTAAATTGACATGCGCGAGCCCTTTAGGAGTTTGCGATTTTTTTTTTCGATTTTTTCTTTGGGATTATTAAATTCATGGATATAGTTTGATAACTATATAGGTTAGAAGCCAAACTGTTAATGAATGTGAAGTTTATCCCTTCTTTATAATACATGACTATTGCATTACAGGTCTGCTTTACATGTATGTATATTGTATCCCAAATTAGTTGATTTATTTTCAGTTGTAATTATTTATGTGTGATTAGTTTTTGATGTAAAATAGTATGTTGAAATAGAATTGTATTTGTAGTAAATGCAATAAGGCACATATTGGTTCTCTTATACTTCCCTAGAAGAAGTCTAGTCAATTAAATTTTAGGTGTTTGTGTTCATAATAAGCTCTCATGGACGTGTCATCTTACTAGGCAGGAAGCGATATGTGGTGTTCGATGGTGTCGAATCCAATTCATTGAACTATCATGTGGTGTCTAACAAGGTTCAGTACTGGGGCCTCTTCTGTTCTTGGTTTACATTAATGATATCATGTATAGTTCTAATATATTTCGATTTTCTTTATTTGCTGATGACATAGTTGTCAATTTGTCACATCAAAATCTGTCAGTATTGATATCTGTAGCAAAAGAAGAGATGAAGAGATTAAGTTTGTGGTTTCAAAGCAATAGATTACTTCTCAATCAAGAAAAAAAAAAACACCCTAAAGTGTATAACATTTTCAAAACAAGGAACAGAAAAGCTCCTATGAAAAATGACCCTATTTTTAAGATAACTTAATTCTCCAGACAGTGTGTGAAAACAATTTAATTTCTTTGTGTTACAGTGATGAATTCATTGGCTGGAAGGCCCATATCATCAAACAGGTATCACTGAAGATTTCAAGAAGTATCGAAGCATTGTCCAGAATGAAATATACTTCATCAAAATATTTAAACCTACTTTATAGTTCTATAGTATCACCGTACTTGTCATATTGTGATGTCGTATTGGGTAATTCGTATTCGTCTCATCTATCTGAACTTGTAATGCTTCAGAAAAGAGCCATTTGGATTATCACGCACACTGTGCGATATGCTCCAACAGTCCCTTTATTCAAAGAAAATGAAATTCTCCCCTACCAGGAATTGATCATATTTAATACTTCAATATCTAAGTATGATTTTCACATTGGTAATGTTACTAGTATATTTGAGAATATGTTTTAGTGCATCTCATCTACTTGAATATTGTTACATAAACCAATAGAACATACGACCCAAACATTGAAATAAAGTAACATATGGAATGATTTAAATGAGAATATAAAACTATGTTTAACTTTGTCAAGTTTCAAAGTAATGTAAAAGTGAAATATTTAACAAAATGGGAATGTGGGAAGTGAAATTTTAATTGTTTTTGTAGCCATATCACTGATGTTCATACAATCATCGTTTAAATTTATTTTTAAATATAACTGTCATGCACCAACAGAACACCCGTCAGCACCGACATAACATCTGTCATACACCGACAAAACATTCTTGGATCAGCACCGAATGACTGCAACTGTTCACGCCATGTTTGCCAACTTCAACTCTCATGTCCCGAATGGACACTTTTGTTCCACCCCATCCTGGTTTCACCAAGGCACATCACGGTTCTCCGTCACACCTCCCCCCAACAAGAGGAAAGTTATGAATGTAACTTTTCGACTATAAACACCTTCGTTGTAAGGCTTGCTTCACTGTTCTTGCTTACTACACGTATTAATTTAGCTTTGTGTTGTTTTCTTTAAACATCACCTGGCAGACTACACATATAATTACTGATTTTGAGCCTTATCAGAATCAGTTAACTCCGGCATCAATTGTCCACTTTTAGAACAATATATGCAAACTTGACAAGCCCCCTACAAAACATATAAATACACAAATCAACTGTTTTCAACGGGTGCACATACGAGTGCACATAATCTGGACAGATTACACCAAATGTAATCAATCATTTCTCCAGTAGTATCAATATTTTGACTGAGACTGTGCTTTCTGGTAGTCTCGACTGTAATTATATCCTCACATACCAATAAACTTACATAACTTCAGGCATGAATAGTATTTTGTTTTTGGTAACACATACACTTCATCTTTAAATGTGAAAACCAAAAATACACTTTCTTCACAAAATTGTTCTGACTGTTGCAAAGATATGTCTGTTTTTCCAACACAAACTTTCATTGGAGTTTCACTGAATGTTGTAACAGCACACATTTCTTGATTATACAAAATCGTATTTAAACACGTCAACACATGTGTACATCTACTCAATGTACTTGCTAATACATCTTATACTTATGTCAACTCTTCGTCATAAGTTAGCCAAAACAACAACAAAATTTTAACCATCGGACATTTCTTTTTGTCCCTTCACACACATGTACTGTCACGCGATAAGATGTTGTAATATATGTGCAAACTCTGGAAAATATCGAGATCATACTCGACACACAAATGTGACGCTGTCACTCTGTAACGAAATACATATACAGGTTATTAATTTACAAAGGTGACATTATAACATTTTGGCTTCTTTATGCCTCACTGTCACTCAACACTTTTTTCATTTATACAAAACAACACAAATTATTGTGTTTTAACACAAATCGGTTGACATAAAACTAAAAATTTGGTCAACAGTTTTCCTGTGACTGGCCGGATGTGTTTTGCTATACTGTTTTTTGCATTTGCGAGCATTAACTCTGTAACGTATCGGTATACATACAATATGAATCCTTTGACTCTTTGGTACATTGAATGAAATCACAATACATGTAGAAGTGTGCAACTAAAGCACAACTTTCACTGTAATCTTACACACCACAGATATTGTATCCTGGCGCTTCCTGTAATGTTGGGTTTCCAAAATATCATATAATGCTTGGCGTGTAACACATCATGAAATTTTTCAAGCGATGTCTTCTTGTAAAGACAGAATATTGTGTACTAGTACTTTCTCATACTTCCTAGCATCACTCACATATAATGTTTTCGCTGAAAACAAACATGATTAACATAAATACAATTTCTTCCTTCACAGATCATTGGGAAAGGAAGAAAACTGAACGAAAATACATAAACACATGTATACTTTGTCATACACAAAAAAAAAAATATCAACATCAGTTTCTTGTCTGGTTTGAGTCCTGCTTGAAATGTTCAGCTTGATGTAGGTTTCACTGTAGATTTGATGTAATTATCGTTCGGCAACATTATCAGCGCGCGCACAGTTTCAAACTCGCGACAAAGCGTCTGCTAATTTGTTGTCCTTTCCTGCTATGTGCACAATTCTCAGTGGGTACGGTTGGAGAATCAAACTCCAACGGAAGAGACGCTGATTCTTGTGCTTGAAGCGTTCTAAGAATGTCAATGGGTTATGGCCAGTGTACACCACAATGTCTCTTCCACCGTCCAAATACGCTTCGAAATGTTGCACAGCTAGAACGACACTGAGGCATTCCTTCTCCACAGTTGAATACTTTTGCTGATGGCGATTCAATTTTTTGGAGAAGAAACACACGGGTTTGCTGTGTTCGTTGTCGTCATCCTGAAGTAGCACGGCTCCTACTCGTCGGTCACTAGCATCCGGAGCCAGCTGGAAGCTCCTCTCGAAGTTCGGTGCGATGAGCACGGGATCGTTCATGAGGACGGCCTTCAGCTTCTGGAACGCATCCTGGCAGCTCGCCGACCACTGGAACGTTGTACCCTTTTTCAACAGGTCCGTCAAGGGCACCACCAGGTGACTGAAGTTGGGAACGAATCTCCGGTAGAATCCGCACATTCCCAAGAAGCGCTGAAGCTCCCGTTTCGATGACGGCACTGGGAAATCCACGATGGCTCGGACCTTAGCATCTCGTGGTGCGACGCTACCTCGGCCTACCTTGTGACCTAGGTAAGTCACACAAGCTTTCCCGAACTCGCATTTGGCCAAATTCTTAGCAGGATGAATCCGATATGGATGCTGCTTTATGGGCGCATTTTTACCAACATCAACCGTATGAACAGTGTCTTTCGCACAGCCTAATTTATCACTGCAAACCTCCGGAAATTCCTGGAAGATGTCGACAACATCTTGCCTCTCCGAATCAGACAGATGACTGAGCAGTAACTCTGGATTTTCTAGTGCCTTTGAGTTCTCTACTCGCGGAATCATTCCTGACTTGAAACTCACACTCTGAGAATCTGGAGCATCAGGTTCAAACTCTTTTGCACTTTTCCCAGCACTGTGTAGGACACTCTCACTCACAACTGCACCTCCTTCTTCTACCATCACACGGCTAAATAGCTCCTCCAAAGCCGGAATAGGAATCAACGGCGCAGGTCTAATGGCATGTTGTGGTTTTCCTACCACTTGACATTCATGACACGTTCGACAAAATTCAGACACATCCTTTCTCATCTTGGGCCAGAAGAAATGAGTTCTGATTCTACACAAAGTCTTCTTGACACCCATGTGTCCGGCCATTGGAATTTCATGTGCAAGACGTAGAATTTCCTTTCGATACGGAGGAGGAACAACTATCTGGTCGACCACCGTCCAGTCCTCATCTGCGGGACGATCTGGAGGACGCCATTTCCTCATCAAAACACCAGACTTTACATAGAAACATTCTGGCACTCCCTTCGCCTCATCTACAGTCAATGCACCCTCTCTCAACTTCAACAACTCCTCATCTTCCATCTGTGCTTTGATTAAAGCTGGCTGACTGAACACACCTTCTTCCCAACTTTGTTCTCTTTCATCTTCACTAGTCACCCTTCCAAAGAATGTGTCATCAAGAGAAATTTCACTTTCAGACTCCTTTCTCTCACGCTCTGCTTCACTTGCTCGAAACCTTGTGATAGCACATGTTGGAAATACTTCTGGGAATTCATCGACGTGTTTTTCGCTTTCCTGCTCGTACACTGGGACTTCAGAAACAACCGGAAGGACACTCACTCGACCTCCTGCAAGGTCATTACCAAGCAAAAAGGAAACTCCATCCATAGGGAGAAATGGAACAATTCCCACAATCACATCCCCTGAAATCAGTCCACTATCCAAATTCACTCGGAAAAGAGGGACCGCCTGAGTTCCTCCATTGACATCATGTATCAGTACCTTTCTACCCGTGTTACAATCTAGGGGCATACTCTTCACATCTCCTACCATGAGGGACTGTGTAGCTCCAGTATCACGAAGGATGACAACCGGTACTCTAAATTCAGCAATGGTAACTGTACCCTTGGAAATGAAGTCCTTGTACTTTTCATCCACACGACCACTTGAACATGTATCTGTCATTTTTGAGACACTGCTTTTCACAACATTTGGATGACGCTGTTCTGCATTTACACTTGACTTAACAAAACCATTGGTGGCTGCTTGGTACTGTTTCTCTTTTGTTTCAGCATCTAAACTGTTCTGTGGACGTGTGTCTGCATGGACTAAACCATGTGTTGCTCTTTGCTTTTGTTTTTCTTTTGCGTCATTTTGTTCTAGCAGTCGCCTACATTCGGACTTAATGTGACCTGTTTTCCCACAGAAAAAGCATCTCACTTCTTTGTACTAAGGCCGTGGCGATTTCGGGCGCTCTATCTGTGATTCAGTCTTTACTTTATCCCTGCGTTCACTATGACTACTGTGCCACTTTTGAGTGTCAGGATTTCTCAACTGATCAAACTTCCTCTTTCCCTCAGGACTTTTTGTTTTCACTTTATGTGTCAACTCATACTGGTCAGCGGTGACTGCTGCACTCTTTACATCATGTACTCTTCGATCTTCCAAATATGTTCTCAAATCTGGAGGTGTCGATTTCTTGAACTCCTCCATCAACACTATCTCTCTCAAATTGTCATAAGTGAGATCTACTGTCATTGATCGAACCCATCGATCAAACAGAATTTCTTTTTCTCTCTGAAACTTTACGTAGGTCTGTCTCGAACCTCTCCTATATCCTCGAAACTTTTGCCTGTAGGCTTCTGGGACTAACTGATAGGCAAGAAGGACTGCTTCCTTAACTGTGTCATAGTTATTTGCCTCCTCATCCGAGAGAGCAGACAATACTGAATGTGCCTTGCCTGTGAGCTTTTGTTGTACTATCATGGAGCAATATTTCTTCTCCCACTCCAAATTCCTGGCTATTCTCTCAAAGGAGAAAAAGAAAGAGTCTACATCCTCTTCATCAAAGCGGGGGACTGTGTTTGCCATTTTTGCAATATCGGGCGTCTTTGGTCTCGACATAGTAACATTAGGCCTATCCCCTGGGACGCTACTGGCCTGAGCCTGGGTAAACTCAATTTGACGTTGCATTAACTCTTGTTCGAGTCTTAGATTTTCTGCCTTCATTTTTTTCTTTTTCTAACTCCAATCTAGCCAGTTCTAGTTGTGTGGAATCTACCCTCATCTCACTAGGTCTAGTAGTAGTAGTATACTTAGAGCAGTTTTTCTACCAGCACTCTCAATCTCATCTGTACTCTCACTCTGGTCTGTGTGTTCATATTCTACACCACCCAGCTCAAGCTTCTTCACCAGAACTGCAAAGATTTCTTTCTTTCGACTACACTCTCTGATATCAGCATCTACATGAGTTGCAACCTCAATCAACTGGGCTTTCACCAACCCTCTCAATCTACCAAGAGTGACGTCTTTCACAAACTCTGCAGCATCGAACTTGAGCTTGGCTGCCATGATTTATTCACATCTAGCTTTCCGACTAGATTTCAAGACTACGTCGCAACGCAACTTCCTACAGTACACTCCACTGCGTACCGAACTACGAGAATAGTTTAAGCAATTCAGACCTGACAAACACTCGTATATCTCGAGGCCAATTTCCTCGTAAAGCCACATCTAACGATGCTAATCCAAATAACCAGAAAGTGACACACTAATCTGATAGAATGACATAAAGGAAACGATAATACATACCCTTCCTTTCCAGCAATCAATGCTGCAACCCTGGTATTCAGCTAGCGAGAAGACCAGTACAAGTGCGCAAAACATACTCATCGCATCGCTTCGCGAATCGCACTTCATTCACAACCACTGCTAACGCAGCCCCATTACACATACCGTGCAATGACACACAGTATACAATACTGCTACGAACGAACGACACTGTATAGTCCGGGAGCCAGCGGGGGTCAGCCTAGCTGAAAAGGTTACCAATTTTTATGTGTATAGCAATCTAGTACATATGCCCCTGAGTATGGAAATGCACGTCTGGCTGGTCATCGGTGGTGGGTGTGGCCAGGAGGGCCACAAAAAGGACCCCCCAAAATTAGGCTAGCCTAGCTGGAAAAGTAACCCCATGAAAACCACTGCAACTTGTTCGTTACACTTACAGGATAAATGAATGACCATTGCCAGACGTTTTAAGTGGTGGGGGGTAGCCGCCAGACGCTCTTAAAGGCCCAACTCCAGCTAGGCTAGCCTAGCTGAAAAAGTAACCTCATGAAAACCACTGGAACTTGTTCGTTACACTTACAGGATAAATGAATGACCATTGCCAGACGTTTTAAGTGGTGGGGGGTAGCCGCCAGACGCCCTTAAAGACCCAAATTTTTCCAGCTAGGCTAGCCTAGCTGAAAAAGTAACCTCATGAAACCCAATGGAACTTGTTCGTTACACTTACAGGATAAATGCATGACCAGTGCCAGACGTTTTAAGTGGTGGGGGGTAGCCGCCAGACGCCCTTAAAGACCCAAATTTTTCCAGCTAGGCTAGCCTAGCTGAAAAAGTAACCTAATGTAACCCAGTGGAACTTATTTGTTACACTTACAGGATAAATGAATGGCCATTGCCAGACGTTTTAAGTGGTGGGGGGTAGCCGCCAGACGCCCTTAAAGACCAAACTTTTTCCAGCTAGGCTTGCCTTGCTGAACAAGTATACCTTGTGAAACCCACTGGAACTTGTTCTTTATACTTACAGGATATGCATGACCGTTGCCAGACGTTTTAAATGGTGGTTGTGGGGGGGGGGGGGGGAGCCGCCAGACGCCCTTAAAGACCCAATTTTTCCAGCTAGACTAAGCTATAGCCTATATATAGCTGGAAAAATAACCTCCTGAAACCCACTGGAACTTGTTCTTGTGATACACTCAAAGGATAATTGAATGATCGTTGCCAGACAATAGCCGCCAGACGCCCCAAAGACCAAACTCTTACCAGCTAGGCTAGCCTAGCTGAAAATTAGGAAAGTAACCCCATGAAACCCACTGGAACTTGTTCTTACACTTACAGAATAAATGCATGACCGTTGCCAGACGCTTTAAGTGGTGGGGCGTAGCCCCCAGACGCTCTCAAAGACACAATTTTACCAGCTATAAAGTTCACATATTTCAGAAATGATAGCAGTGTAATTCCATAACAATACCGCTAGCTTGCGAGTTCACCTGTCTATAATCTATGCATGCCTTATTCTTTTGTTCTGCTTCCTTGAGCCCCAACTCATGCATTCTTATGGTGACTCTCCCATGTCATCATCCTTGTTCATTGCAATTTGCTCTATTTTTTGAAAATATTCTTATTCCTCATCCCAATTATCACAAATTCTGAAACTCTGTCTTAGTAAAACTAATTCATAGTTGTACAAATGTAAACATCTGAGAATCACCCGGAGGTCTCCTTTAATGGGGGAGTTTCTTGAGCGCACATGGAAACATGCTTTGAAATATTAATAGGGCAAGTGTTGAGACAAAATACTGTAGAAATATGAGAATATACAGTGCTGTGGTTTTGGTAGAAGAAATAGGGTATCTGTATTATTTTTTTTTGTCCTCAGTGATAACCAAAAAACTTATTTGGAAAGAATAATAGACGTCAAAAAAGAATTGCCCAATCAAACATGTCGGGATTTTTCTCAAACATCAGTGTTCTCATTTTCTTTGCAGTGTTAAAAAAAAAAAAAAACAGGGCCGGGTACAGTATCCGGATGGAAATTGGTGGGATAGGCGTAAACCCGCGGGTATTATAACATACTGACGTGAAAAAAAAAAAAAAACAAGACCAAAAACTACTTTCTTTCTGTGCCCTGGGGAGAAATATTCATCAATTGCATTTTGGAAATGTTGAAAATCACAACTTTTGATGAAATTGTGTCCTACAGTATCTCTTCTTATATGAAGGTTTTTTTTAATAATTAAGTTTCTTTCCTCTATGACCATGATAAAACAGACCCCTGATGATTAAAACAAAAGACAATCAAAACTTGGCAAATGAACTCTTTGGACATTAGCAAAAGGGAATACATTAACAGTTTTTGCAAACACTTTATACAATTGTCTAATACTCCATCAAGCTCATAAAAAATACAATTCTACTGCAACAAGAAATCCATTCAGTAAGACTCGTCCTCGGTGTACATAGCTTAAAATGCCAACTTTAAAAAAAAATAATGCCCCAGCTCAAAAATTTACTTTAAAAAGGGGAAGTAAAGCTCAACACCTTTGGCCTATGACTTTTTAGGTACCATATCACCTTACGGTTGAGGAGATGGGTAAAGAAAAATTATTAACGAAATAAAACTTATAGGAACATGCTTCACATTACCTCACCGTTTTCTTCTCTTAAGAAAGAAACGGAATCTGATAATTGTTCAAGAGTGTTTTTGAACATAGTACACTGCAAAAGCAGAAAAAATCAGTGTTTTTAAGAAACATAACTCACAACAACAAGGAATTCCTGTCGTGTCTAGTATTGCACGTTTTTTTTTTTTTTTTTTTTTTTTTTTTTGAGGGTTTTGGATGCTAATATTTCAAGACAAGTTTATGCTCCGG
Organism: Diadema setosum; assembly: GCF_964275005.1. Lineage (NCBI taxonomy): Eukaryota > Metazoa > Echinodermata > Echinoidea > Diadematoida > Diadematidae > Diadema > Diadema setosum. The sequence goes on along the minus strand of NC_092692.1, from coordinate 11,350,721 downwards.
CACTTCAATGAGCGTAAATGTAAAGTAATGATCAACCTCTCTTGCCAATAAACTCAACATTTGCTGTTCTTCAGTAAAGCATATGACAGAAACATATGAGAAACATGTCTAAAATTCATATGAATAAGCTCAGTCACAGCAACAACAAAAATATTATGTTTTCTATAAACTAATACTGCATGTACTTAGTTTCGAGGGATTAAGATGCAAAATGTTATGACAAAAGCCCCTACGTGGCTACCAGCAATTAAACATCCTTCAACTTCTTTAGCAAATGAGCTCATGTGTATCATCTTCTTGTTGAGAAGACGAAGATGAGTAATGATAAAATAACCAAACTATCAACTTTCCTTAACATATTTTAGATGAAATCATTATTGCCTTCTCGTAACGAAATTGAAAAAAACTGAACATCTGAAATTGTTCAAAATTGCTTCTTGATAACGATGAAAGCAAAGGAAACTTAGTGTTTGTAACCACTATGACACGTGTCTACAGATCTGTCATGCTCATAAGAAACGTAACTCACAGAAATATAATTTTATACAGTAAGTACTTGGTTTGGAGGACATTTAGATGCCAACTTTTCAAGAATAATACACCAGCACTGACATTAACTGATGAAAAAAAGGAATGCTCAGCTTCTTTATCCAATTAGCTCATAGGTAATTCCTTGTAGTTGGAAAAAAAACGAGTAGACATAAAAATATAGACTTCCCGTAACATGTATCACAGGTCATGATCTCCACATTTGCTCCTCTTAACTTAAAAGAAATAAATATATATTTAAATTTGTTTTAAATGACCTTTAAAGAATATGAAGAAAAAATTCTGTGTCTGCAAAGGCTTGACACGTGTCTAATACTGGGTCACGCTCATATTAAACGTAGCTCACAGGAACAAGGAATTCACGTGTGTATAAAATATACTGCAGAGAGGGTGCAAAGTTGAACCCTTTATTGAGGGTGCGAAAGTGTTCCCTTGGGTACATCTTTCCACCCACACTAAGTGGTGCTAGATTGCACCTCTTCGTGAGGGTGCATCTTTCCACCCACATTAAGTGGTGCTAAGTTGCACCTTTCTTGAGGGTGCTATCTTGCACCCTTTACCTTTCGGCGCACCTTTGCACCCCGTGTAGCCTTTACATCTTGGTGCAACTTTACATCCTTTCGTGAGGGTGCAAAGAAACACCCAAAGTTCCAAGATTGTGCCTTGTTTTGAGGGTGCAATCTTGGAACTTTGGATGCTACTTTGTACCCGCAAGAAAGGGTGAAAGTTACACCCTCGGGAGCAACTTTGCCCCCTTGAAAAAGGCGCAACCTCGTACCTTTAGGTGCAACTTTATGCCCGAAGGATGCAAGAATGTACCCTCTCTTGAGGGTGCAACCTTGTGCATTATTGGAATGATATTGCACCTATGTGGTGCTTATTTGCTCCATGACTGCTGCAAAATTGCTCCTTCAAAGGAGCAAGTCAGTGTCACTGCCTGCTCCTTTACAGGGGCAATATTGCCCATCATCTCAAGGTGCAACTTAGCATCACAAAATCGGGTACGATTTAGTTCCTTAACTACTCTAAACCTTGAATAGTGCGAACTGATGTAAGCCTATTTGCTCAGCATATAACTTATGTTGTTGTTGCACTCTGCAAAGTAAATAGGATTAGTGTGACTTGGATCTTGTGAATCATGAAATGTGTGTGCGTGCAGAATTTGTGAGTTGTGAAAATGTTAATGTAAAAGTTAACTTAGTTGTGTTTGAATAATATACTGAAACCAAAAATTTACCCAATTACCTTTTCAATAAGGTGAGCACTATATATATCAAACAGTTAACCTTCTCGGCAAGAGTATACATCTGCATGTTTAAGGAAGAGGTGAAAATATGATATGCAGTTGTCTGGATACGTTTTATTCAAAACGTTCTTGAATGCGTATTCACATAACCTATAAGAATAACAGATGCTTCTTACCAGTACTCAAAGCCTCTAAAACAAGAGCATGCTTCTTACACTTCTAAAGTATACACCATATCTTAAAAACAAAATGTAAGAGGATTTAAGAAGCTGTTTGTATGCATTCAAACGAATTCATATTTCTATCTAAAATCTAAAACGTGTCTTGTAAAAGGGGAATTCGTTTTATAATGACGATGCCAATTGTCTTAAAGTCCTTATCACGACATGTCTTGGAGTTCACGCTTATTGAAAACATGAGATTCTTGGCACGTAGATTACAACTATGGTTTAAAGAGTTAACTGAGATACGCATACCGTATACGGGCATTTCGATGAAAACAATTAAATACAACTTCGGTACTGTAAATAATATGAAAATCAAACTTGATACCAGCCCTTATCGACAACCAATACAGACTATGGAGGACTGCAGTTATAATTGTGTTCAGATATTGTTTTGGGTGATACACGCATGCCGACTGATTTAGGATCAATTCGAGTCCCTCGAGCTGAGATTCCGGAACTGCAATGAGCAAACCATCATGATGCATAACAAAGTGACTGAGATAATGCATGCACCAGTTTCTGTTTCGTTGTTCTATACACAGAAAGTTGTTTCGTTTTCCAATCCTGTGCAGGCACACAGAGATTTACAGAATTCAATCATCTTTGGCTATAACGCCATGGTCGCGTGCAAAATGAATGCAGCTTATCTAACTTAACCTGTAGTTACTAAATAGGGGACTACTGTATATTCAATTTATACATTATTAATCGGATAATAGAACCTGTCAAAGAGTAAATTGCGGATATCATATACCATTGTCAAATTCACTTTCTGTTCTATACATATGTATCAATGGAATGTTATGAACCACTTCAGCATTACCAATCATTATCATAATTATTTCCCTGAAACGGCTGCATTAACTGTATGAGCGGGAAGAGTTTGGCATCATTCATAGCAAGAGTCGTGACTACAAAACTAAATACATGTATTAAAATACAAGGTTTTAGGACACTTTGAATCATCCCCCCCAAAAAAAAAACAACAACAACAACTTAGTGAAATGTTGTACAATGTATGCCCTACTTCCATTAACCTATGATCTTTGACCTTTGAATACATGGCCCGCATTTTTTCAACGAATAGGCATTTGGATGCAACGTAGGTATTATATAAAAGAAAAAAATGTTTTAGGAAAATACATTTAACCACTTCAGAAATAATTATGGAACAAATAGCAAAATATTGACACGTTCACTTCTTCCGTAATGACATGACAGAAAACTTTCCTCACGGAATCGTTCTGCCGTAATTCATGAGCAAGTCATGGATATATACTTAGTTCGATTAAAAGTATACATTGAGTCATTGCAAAAGCATCTAATGAAAAGTATGTTTCAGAACTACATCATTGTCATTTATTCTATAACACTAATAATATAGAGCTATTGGTCCGCCATATTGCCTAACAGGTCGTTGTCCTCCTACCACGTTTGTTTAGCAAATAAGGCACAGAATTTAATTTTGCACTTGTTGCCAAAGACTCTAATCTTCTTTACCGCTATTCTCAGACATGTATGCTGGTGCTGTATGAATTAGAAACGGAAGCTTACAAATTAATTTAATATTCACCATTTAACAAGGCAAAAGCGAAGTGATGTCTCGTCCACATATCGACTTTATGATTACAGAGATTTTCAAATGGCATAGGCCTAGTTCATTGACCTTTTGACTGTTGACGTAGTCGGACTTCACCAATATTAACACTGTCTTGACAGCAATCATTAGATGATCTGAGGAGTGAATTTGGTGATCATATAGCTCAAAAGTGTGGAAAGTTATTGAAAGAACACCAGAATACTATGTCGACAGTGTTTATCAGGTGAGATACAAACATAGAACAAGTTCCAGTGGGTCTTGACAGCAATCATTAGATGATCTGAGGAGTGAATTTGGTGATCATAACGTATAGCTCAAAAGTGTGGAAAGTTATTGAAAGAACACCAGAATACTATGTCGACAGTGTTTATCAGGTGAGATACAAACATAGAACAAGTTCCAGTGGGTTTCAGGAGGTTACTTTTCCAGCCAGGGTTATAGTCTAGCTGGTAAAATTGGGTCTTTGAGGGCATCTGGCGGCTACACACCCCCCCCCCACTTCTTAAAACGTCTGGCAACGGCCATGCATATATCCTGTAAGTGTAAATAACACGTTCCAGTGGGTTTCATTACATAGGTTATATTTTCAGCTATAGGCTAGCCTATATAGCTGGAAAAAGTTTGGTCTTTAAGGGCGTCTGGCGGCTACCCCCGCCACTTAAAACGTCTGGCAATGGTCATGCATTTATCCTGTAAGTGTAACGAACAAGTTCCAGTGGGTTTCATTAGGTTACTTTTTCAGCTATTTAGGCTAGCCTAGCTGGAAAAATTTGGGTCTTTAAGGGCGTCTGGCGGCTACCCCCCACCACTTAAAACGTCTGGCAATGGTCATTCATTTATCCTGTAAGTGTAACGAACAAGTTCCAGTGGGTTTCATTAGGTTACTTTTTCAGCTAGGCTAGCCTAGCTGGAAAAATTTGGGTCTTTAAGGGCGTCTGGCGGCTACCCCCCACCACTTAAAACGTCTGGCAATGGTCATTCATTTATCCTGTAAGTGTAACGAACAAGTTCCAGTGGTTTTCATGAGGTTACTTTTTCAGCTAGGCTAGCCTAGCTGGAGTTGGGCCTTTAAGAGCGTCTGGCGGCTACCCCCCACCACTTAAAACGTCTGGCAATGGTCATTCATTTATCCTGTAAGTGTAACGAACATGTTCCAGTGGTTTTCATGGGGTTACTTTTCCAGCTAGGCTAGCCTAATTTTGAGGGGTCCTTTCTTTGGCCCTCCTGGCCACACCCACCACCGATGACCAGCCAGACGTGCATTTCCATACTTAGGGGCATATGTACTAAATTGCTATATACATAAAAATTGGTAACCTTTTCAGCTAGGCTGACCCCCGCTGGCTCCCGGACTAATAGTTAGCCGGGCGCGGCCGCATGCGCCGCCGGCGGCCGCTGGGTCGGCGACCGCCGCGCTAAAATTGTGATTGTTTTACTCACTGTGGAAAAGTCATTCAGCGGCATTTAATGCCTTTCTTTTGGACAAATTGAGTAATTCAGACATATCGATCTAAAATCAATGAAAGCTTCAAAGGATCAGAAAAAAAAACACACATATTGTGCAGTTGTTTGGGTGCACAAAATAAAATAACAGGCGAAAAAACGGAAATGGAAGCTGCACGTCAGTGTGTGAAATTCAGACACTACTGACGCATGATGAATAGTATACACTTATGTGAAACACAGCGGTATAAAAAATGCACAGATTTTTGAAACAAACTTTGGCCTATGCCTAATAGATTCTCTTGATTAGGCTAAATAATGCTTGGTGCAATACTTACAAAAGTTAGAATACACTTCCTGGCTACAAGTATACTACATTGTATATGACAAACATTTTAAAGCCTACACTACAGCCAAATGTATGTTTCAAGATGTGTAAAAAAAAAAATCTTATATTGTAAATTTTTACTTCTTCACTAAGCGTTCAGCATTAAATTGACCATTGGGCCTGGAACTCTGAATTTGAATTAATTTTTGATAAAGTGATACTTATAGATATTAAACTGCCATGAATGGTGGCAAACATCCGTTTCATAAGCATAATTCATATTAAGAAAGTTTGATTTGAAAATCACTTTTGTAGATTATAATTTTAGGCGTTAGCGCGATGTTAAATGCAAGGTTACTTAGACCTTAAACAGTAGAATGTTTGGTTGTTGACATCAGGCGACGTAAATTAACTTCTTAAGTTTGTACGGCTTAGAAACGCCTAGATTTGCCTTCAGTTTGGTTTACTTAGTAAGACTTGCCGGAAGTTAGTGACAACCGAAAATGATATAGGATGTAGCTAACGTTAGAGGGTTCTAGGTAGAAGTCAATAGGTCTAGACGGGTCTAGATCTAGTCTGGACTGTTGCCTAGAATTCTAGACAAGATCTAAAAAACGTTAGACAGACTTTACCCCACTGGTCCGAGAAAAGGCAAAAGCCTAAAAAGGTTTAAGTTAACTGATCTTATTATATTACTTTGATAACGCCATATCTACTATCTAGCTCAAAACTGATTCATTATTTGTATTTAATTATATCAGTTAACTGCTCAACAGTCTAGGCTTACTATCTAGACGTCTGTCTGCGCCTAGCCATAGTTCTCCCCAGGTGTTTTTCATCCTCTTAGTAAATTACACAAATGTGAATAGATCTAATGTTAAGGGGCTTACACGCGAGTACCCAGGTCATCGCAAAAGAAATAGAGTCTAGCGTGTTACAATTCCACTCACGGATCGTACCGATATATACCTTGAAGTTCAAGTTTTGGCTACAGCCGTATATGCCATCTACCCATCTATCCTATCCACCCAACTATCCTGTCGACGTTTCCAGAGCAGTCGCAAGCCAGTTGTACACAGAAGCTGATGCAATGCTCAGTAGCCGTCAGTCACGCCGAACTAAGCAAAGGCTGGTCTAAGCTCTCAAATGTGTATCATCTAATGTTAAGATAGTTTACAAGATACAGGACTTTTCTAATATAGTGTCTTTCTGATTAACAATATTTCTTCAGGAGTATGGAAGTCCACTCCAAAATCTGATCTGGTACACTGTCATTACATAGTATACTTGCCCCATGAACATATCTGAGCGCATTAGACAGTACAGATACAAACTCCAATCATATATTCAAATGTCTGTCAATTCATTTTGACATACAATAGCTTCTCTTCAGTTTAACATTTTCAACGTTCTGAATTATATGCAACACTGCTGCCACAAATAAAGCTTTGATCAATCTGATCGACCTGGCAGTACTTGCTTCATTTGGGGTCGCCAATGACTCCCATTCGAGTGTCTCACAGTTTGAGTAGAAATAATGCTCCACGCACACAATAATTACACTGAGCAGTTGTATCTTTACCACGCATGTACAGTTAACATGTATAGAGCCCCCCCCCCCCCCATCATAAAGAGCATGGATATATAACTTTCATATATTCACAATCGCACAACTATTCTTCACATTTAGTTCTTTACAAGGTTCTTCACATCTAGTGACTTGTCCTCCCTCTAGAGTTAAATTCCACATTTCAATGGTGCAGTGACCTCTGCCACTCAGAGCGAACGGTCAGTGGACATAAATCTGTCAGTTCAAATGAGGGGGGGGGGGGTGCTGCATATTGTAGACCTTAATATTTACTGTCACTGCAATTGGAGAGTTATAATCAGTTACCAAAGATTTCCATGTAGAAGGGCTCAATTATTGCATTGTTCATTCTATTATTATTATTATTATTATTATTATTATTATTATTATTATTATTATTATTATTATTATCATTATTATTATTATTATCATTATTATCACTATTATTATTATTATTAGTAGTAGTAGTATTATTATTATTATCATTATTATTATTATTATTATTATTGATATCATCATTATAACTTTTGTACACGTGCGTCTAAGATGCATTCGGAAATATTGGATATATAGGGCTCCCACCAGGTCCTGTAATATCATGGAATGTCCCAGACCCCTTTACAAATTCGTACCAAAGATACCAAAATAAATGAAGAAAAACATTAATTAAAAATCAATAATGCAGTTTGGCAAAAAACTCAATATCTGCAGATATTGAGTATGAATTCCTCTACAAACTGCATTTTGGTTGGAAGTTGAAAGCTTTTCTCATGGAATTTGAAGGTGCTATATTTCATTGGGTGCATGTACAGAAAATAGGTGATTTTTTGAGTGAAAAGAACTCGTAGTCTGGCTTTGCGGACCCTTTGACAGAGTTTGAACCGAAGAACCCGCCTTGGAAATTTGATGGATGAAAGGGTATATCTCACTTATCCAGGTTAGTGAAGATGAAATACCTCATTTCTCCCAGCTATTCTACAGAATTTTTTGAATTCTGAATTTTAACACACGTCTCTATGGGGAATTATTTACCCGTGTGAGCCCTATAGATTCGCCTGGTGCGCCATCTACAGGTGGCATACATTAAATGCACACGCAAACATACACAGACACACCCACACAATCGCGCGCTGAGGCTGTTGTTAGTACTGCTCTTTATTTCGCCTCACTGCCGAGACTGGTAGCTGGACCGCCACTTTTCAGGCAGCTATCCTGGATAAGCATGGATAGTTTGTTTGCTACGTATTTAACGCTTCTCTGGGAATATGCACAACATCGGTTACGATAACCTTGGGGGGGGGGGGGGTGGGGGGGGGTTCATAAAGCTGTTCGTAAAATTACGAACGACTTACGAGGGACTGGTGATCAGTTCTTGTGCTGAATTATTGAAATTCTGACAAGTAAAGCACATCAGAACTGATCACCAGTCGCTCGTAAGTTGTTCGTAACTTTACGAACAGCTTTGTGAAACAGGGCTCTGGAGTAATTAAAAATGTCACTAAACGTATCCATTACAGTTTTCATCTCCTTACCCTATGTGCATGCGTAATTTTTATCACTGAGATTTGAAAGTTGATATGCAACTACATGTGCAAATAGGCAATGAAAGAGCAAATAAGTATGAGTGCCCCGAAGAAGGCATGCTATCAGTGCATCACTGTCCAATTTGCATAGCAAAAAAAAAAAAAAAAAAAAAAAAAAAAAAATTAAAAACCCAAACAAAAACAAAAACAAAACAAAACAAAACAAAACAAAACAAAACCGAGAAACCCATGAGAGTATAGGGAGGCGGATGACTTTCCGCAAGCGCCATTCGGTTGCGCAGTCCGTAGATCTTGGTGCATAAGCTTCGAGAAAGTACGTTAAAAAGGAAAGCAAAGACATAACAAAAAAAAAAAAAAAAGAGAGGGGGAGAAGGAAGAGAAAAAATCCAAACAACAACAACAACAACAAAAAAGAAAACAACCAAACAGAAATCAGCCGGAACCGCACTTAAAAAAATAAAAAGGAAAAGAATGCCCATTTGGTGAATGTCGCAGTCGTGTTTTTGACGATGTTTTCATTACATGCACTGTGTACGACAGCCCGTGATAAGCTTGCCGAAAGTACACGGGCCGCTAAATGTGTTGAAAACATAATCGATTGATTATATACTGCAACACATATAATTTCATGCAGCAGCCTGCCGAATTTTATAAGTAACGAAGAACGAATTGTCGTGACGGTGGTGATAGGCAAAGAGTTTCGGAAAAATTTGAGAAGCCCAGTATACTCAGAGTGAGCCGCCTGCAAAAAAAAAAAAAAAAAAGGAAAAAAAAAAATCCGATTCGGAACGCGGTGCATGCAAGGAGGGTTTACTGAGATATGATATTGTTCACAAAACGGAGTCTATAGTGTTTGGTCTGAGGTTTTTTTCAATTCGCGTTTGCTCGCTGAAGAACTCTCATTCTAACGAAGATTTGGGGATTCATAGAGACTACAGAAACTTTCTGTTTAAAAACTTCAAACATGTCTCAACCTGTGGTGCCAACTTTCTCTCTCAGCACTGCCGCATCTCCGGCGAGAGGCGTCACTGGCAACAACTCGACGGCCGCTCGTTCGGGCCATTTTGCAGCCCTGATATTGGCAAGAGGAGGCAGTAAGGGGATTAAGCTGAAGAACTTCCGGTCCATTGCGGGTCAGCCGCTCGTGACATGGGCCCTTAGGGCCGCTATCGACTCTGAAGGTACTCCTCAATTCTTCTATCATGTTAATCATTAACTCCGTCAAGTACATGTCTACAGACAGCTATTAAAATTGATAAAAAACTACATATACCATGTACATACCAAGCATATCATTAGTCATCCATCAGTATTTTTTTTTTTTTTACGAACACATTACAGTTCTTAGTCTATATATTATATTTTGCAAAGATGTTGTTATTCGTTGTTGCTAATCCTTCCCATTATACAGGATCGGAGAGACAATGTCTTAGCAAATTTAATGCATTTTTCTGGTATAATGTCGGCTATATCGAAATAGATAGAATATATAATTATCATGACACGGGTAACGTCGCAATATCAATTGTGACGCATGGGAAAGTACTGCCGAAGCGGTGCAATGTATATAATATCAGTGGAAAACGTTAGGAAAAGAAATGAATGAAAGATAATATTGACATACGATATGAGGAATCAAATAATTTTGTGGGTAGGAAAAAACTGCATATACCCTTCTACAGGGAACTAGCATAGCTGTTTAGTCATGAGAAAGATTTGCGTTCTTGTGTCCTTCAGCTTTCAGCTCGGTCAAGAATTATCTGAGCTATGTGGAATGAAGCATCACATCAATCGCTGTAAATCATATTTTACACCGACAAGAAAGGGAAAAGGAAGAAAAAGCCTTTGAATTGTTTTTTGGATCATTTATTATGTTTCGTTATTCATAGTTTCGTTAATCCAAAAATGAAATAAGTTCGTAATACCGAAAATGATATTAAATATTTTGTATTGGGATATCATGCGATGGAAAATTGATGAAAATTACTCGCGCATACACACACATACACACACTCCTACTCACACTCACACTCACAAATATGATAGCCTAAAATATACATGTATATGTTTAAAATCGTGAAACAGTAAAATTTCCGAATGTCTTGTGTTGCCCCAGTTTTAGAATATTGTGTACAAGTTTTTAATGGTGGACTTATTTTAAAACAAGTACTGCAGTAAGTTTAGAGAGAATACAAAACATAGAATGTGAAATTATTCTCGGTAGAAATTATGTGGATTACAAAAATACTAATATTCAATGTGAATTAGGACAGTTTAGAAATTAGACAGAAAAAATGTATTGAGTTTGCACAATCTTTATCAAATCACTCACAAAAACAAACAAACAAACAAACAAACAAACAAACAAACAAATAAACAAACAAACATAAATTCTTTAAGGCATGTGCAAAAAATTCATGCATTAAATGCAAAAAACAGGCCGTTTTAGAAATATGCAATTCCGTATTGTATTAATCTACTCTCTTTTTTAGCGATTTGTATGTTTTTCTAAATTATGCAGATTTTTACTATTATTGTTCTTGTCTCTGTTAAGTTCAAATTCAGTTCATTTTGAATTTCCTAATGTTGATATATATATATATATATATATATATATATATATATATTCAATGTCATTTTATATAATGTGCGTGTCTGTACATTATAAACATAAATATTTCTGCTTATCATGTATTCTTCTTCTTATATGAAATAACCATTACTTGAACTTGAACTTGGACGGAGAGAACGCAGTAAAGGATTTTTTTTCCTCTTTCACCCTGCTGAAAGGTCCATTTTTCTATTATATCGTCCTTTGCCTTTTCGCAAAATTCTGGGAAGAAGAAGAGAGTTAATTGAGGGGAAAGAACATTGTAATTGGCTAGGATATTTTAACAGCTCCTTCTTTCATTTTTTCGGACAAAGATAGAGTGTGATGGCAACAAAGTGCAATCATACTTCACATCGCAAAAATGACCACTTTTGATCGATTCAACATTCAAATTCGACAGAATTGAACATATCAGTTTTATTGCCCTCATTGTCAAAAAATATCATTTGCGAGGGATGAAAGGCAGGAAGGGAATCTTTGACTCATGTCTCTATTCTCAGTGCGTGTGTTCAAGTGATTTGAACCCAGAACAACGTGCGCGATTTCGAAGTTAAAAAGACTGACACTCAAACGCACAATGAACTAAGAATTTGTGAGCATTATATTATGCAATATACGTGAAAAAATGTTTACATTTACTTTCTAAGAAGCCAGGAAAAGCCATATATGAAATTATGCATCCAATCCGCCTATAGCTATCGCTCAAAATGTGGTCGTTATAAGTACAGTAACCGCTGTAATAGATAATTTCCCCGTTTCATGAATTGCTGTTTATGCAACACGATGCTACACACTCCTACTGAGTTAAAGGGGCATTCAAGACGATTTTTCATATTTTAAAAAAAAAAATTATGTTCTATATTCCACATTTCACATTCAGATTTCATGTTCCATTTGATTTCGAAGTTAAAAATGTTTAACACAACAGTCAATTTTAGACATAATTTCACAAAAATGTATGACATGACATATTGTAACATAATGATGTGTAATATGAGGAACCTACTAAAAAGCAATGTTTGTAGGATGTAGGTTCCAAAGTAATAATATAAGCGTTTAGTACAACATGCTGATTACGAAAGATGACAAAACACATGAGAAATTCAGTATGTCGAGATTATGATAAAATCAGAGGAATGTACAAAATAGTTTATATATTCATGATAAAACTCAGGGATCCATTGCTACATAAAGTTGTAATATTGGTCAAGCAAAATGTAGTGAAAATACAGTATATAGTCCAAATGTAGTCACCCGAGCGAGGCATCATTGCGAATAAGCACAGCTATATCAAATGATCATGGCAAATAACTAGGCATAGGATTTAAAAAAAATGGATTTTAGATTTTGCTTAAAAGAACTTAGAGGGCTTGATTGCAACCGAAGAGAATCTAACTCATTCCAGAAAGAAGGGCCGGTAGAAGTAATTGTCTTAAGGGCTAAAACTATACGAACGAAAAGTGATATGATCCACTGTGTCTTGTAGGGTAATTATGGATTTCACTGTTTTTAACAAACATTAAAGAAAATAAACTAGGAAGATCACGAATGCTCAGCTTATACATAAAAATTCCAACGTGATACAAATACAAATCAGAAACTTTTAGCAATTTACTATAGAAACAAACAATTCATTTGTACGACCCCCCAAAATGTGCACGGTTTATAATCCGCAAGGCCCTTTTCTGAATAAAAAATAACGAATCAATTTTAGTCTTTGAGCAATTCCCCCAGGCCAATATTCCGTAATTTAAGTAAGGTAATAATAGAGTTGAATAGAGGGAATGCAATATTGCCTTGGGGAAGAGGTATTTCAATTTGTGAACAACTCCAACATTTTTACACAACAACTTACATAAATAATCAACATGAACCTTCGAAGAAAGATTGCTATCAATATAAATACCTACAATTTTTCTTGATCTATTTGACTTTAATAACTGCAATCCATTCACTAATACTGAACCTGGACACGCTGGAAGAAACTTTATTGTATTACTGAAAACCATATATTTAGTCTTATCTATGTTGAGCGATAATTTATTCGCCTGAATCCACACCATGTTGTACATCGAATGCTCCATGAACTGATGAATAGATTTGTGGAATTTATTGTGGTCTTTTAGCAGAGAAACGTATACTCTGAAAAATCTTTAACAAAATATATAACACTGAACAGTGTTGATGACACAGGAGCCTCACGTATTTCAGAAATACTTAGTGTTAACTGTCGACAAGCTTTAGCGGCTTTATGCTTGATGCATCAACAAAGGTATACTTAATTTATCCCTGGGTGATAGTCCAGAAGCAGAAGAATAGGGAAAAAATCAAGAAACCAAGGAGGGAGTGAATAATTTATTGGAAATACACTGGCCATGGGACTATGTACTCTGTGCATTATTTGACGTTTTGGACGTGAATTCGCCTTTTAATAGTGAACACCTCACTTTGTGATATTCCGATCATGCAGATCAAAATAGTTGCTTTTATGTGTATCTGTGTGTGTGTGTGTGTGTGTGTGTGTGTGTGTGTGCTTATGTGTGTGTTTGTACATATGTGAGTTAATGTACCTGGCCACTTGAATACTTTTGCAGTTTTCGATAGCGTATGGGTGTCTACGGATCATGCAGACATCGCTCGGGTTTCGGAAGAATGCGGTGCGAGCGTGTTCCACCGCGGGTCGTGGTCTGCGCGCGATCACGCCTCGTCCTCCGAGGCTATCAAGGAGTTTTTCGACGCTCATCCAGGTATGCCTAGTGTCGAAAAAGAGAACGAAGAAAGAAAGAACAAACTAAACATGGCGGTTGGCTTACTTAGGGAAGTTCCTCTCATATGCTATTCCCACCCTTTCTGTAAAAAAAGGTTATTAAATAAAAAAAATAACAACAATTTTAACGGGTGGATGTAAGTCTCGCTTGACTTCGTTATTTTTGTTTCTTGTTTGTTTTTTCTTGCTTTGTTTTCTTTTCATTTTTTTTTTTTTATTACTTACAGCCTCATACGTAGGAACCTACTAGTAATTATTTGTTGAAACATATGCCCACAGACCAAGAAATTGAATAGTGATGTTCTTCAATTTATCTGTGAGGTCCATCTTGGGATATGCATTACCGAAGTAATTTCACCATCGCAGAACCAATACATCAATAATCGTGAATATGTTGCATTTTCAGATATCTAAGCATTACACTTGTCTTGTGATATCTAGTACAGCTGTACCTTTATTCTGTAATGAATAATGTGTCACTTAATTTGTTTATTTATGTTCATACATATGCATACATGTATATATTGTATATGCATATATATCTGAATTTATTTATCCTTTGATTTGTAGAGAGGAAAAGGAAATTAGAATAGTTGAGCTGGTTAAAATATTTAGATATAAAACAAAGTAGCTTAACACTAAATATTCCAAATGAAAACTTTCATTCTGATTTATATACAATTACGCTATAAAATTAATAGCTAAAGGAGGACCAATGAATTCGTGTTCCTGTTCTGTAAGGGTAGGAAATTAACGTTACCTTGGTGACCACGTATTAATATGCGCAAGATACAAACCACATGGTATACCAAAGTGGAGAAACAGAATTAACAGCGACAGTTTATTACTGTACAATGACAACAATATACGCATTTGTTTTGTCCTTAAAGCACAACACAATCAATATACAAAGTCAAAGTACAAGACATATTTTGACCTTCTTTATGCCACTGAGATTTCAGAGCAGAGTGACTATCACATCGGCAGAATGACAAAATGACCAAGATATTTGCCAAGATTTCAATACCAGAGGTACTATCAGACAGCCATATATCGCCCCTAAAGAGGGATGGCAAGGGAGACCAACGTAATGTGTCTATACCCGAAGAGGGTGAAAGAGAGAACTCCTTTTCCAAAGCACATGGTCTCTTTTATAATACATGTATACTATAGAAGGAGGGGCTTAATTTACAATATTCAAACAGAGGGATATAACTTATAACAAAATAAAGGTGTAGGTTAATAGTGACCACTGTCAGTCCATGGGTCACTGACACCAGGACTCACATATTACATGATGAGGATGATAGGGGAGAACTTAGCACCAGTAGACTATGGGGAGACAGGTTATCCAGAAATGTTTATGGGAGAGGTTAGGCTCCTACACTGTAAAAACATGGGTGTTAGATTTAACACCACGGGTGTTAAATCTAACACCGATCAAACTTCAATAAAGGACCACACCTACAGGTGTTAAAAATGCACTGTGATGGTGTTGAAAAGTGTTCACCTGACACTTCGTGGTGTTAATTTGACACTGTACCAGGTGTTATTTTGACACTGTACTGGTGTTAATTAAAAAATGACACCACATGGTGTTGATTTGATACTTGTTGGTGTTAATATCAATGGTTTAACACCCGTCCAGCTTCAATAAGGGACCACACCAGCTGGTGTTACTTTGGTGTAAAATTATTTTCACATTTTTTCAAAAATCTAGTATTTTAATGTAAAATTCTTGATCGTCTTGTTTTAATTAAAAATCAACAAGAAGTGCAGTTACTAAGAAACTCTTCAAAAAACAGTTTAAAATTTAGAAATGACACCCGGGGTGTTAATTTAACACCATAAATGAGCACCGAAAATTTAACACCAGCTCGGTGTTCACTATTTAACACCGGACTTTTTGCAGTGTAGGGAGGTAGGGTGTGTAGACTGACCACAGGATGTGGTGACCAGTCGGGTAGGACAAAATTCGCAGAATAACAAGCAGGAGTTTTCCCTCAAGTCCGTAGTATTTGAAGTTTGGGTTTGTAGCAACAACACTCTTCAGTTTGATATATTACACTATCTTACGTCGTCTTTCTTTCATGAAGATCAAAATATTTGTATATTTTGTGTATGTAAGTGTGTGCATAATATTATGCACTATATGTGTATGTGCATGTTTATCCATTTATCGTTTGCGCATTAACCAGACGTTCATTTCACGTACATTTATTTCTTAATCCATTATGATATCTTAATATTTGTATACCTTTCCTCCTGCTTTCGCAAACTTCAGCTTGTAACTATTCTTACACCTTGATAGTTTTGTATCATTTGGATACGAAGGAAACGGAAATGAAGATATTACTTTTTGGTCCATTCTGAAATTCCTCGATCTTTCGTAGAAGTGGAAATGGTTGCTCACATCCAGTGCACCTCACCCTCCCTCCATCCTTGGCACTTTAAAGAACCGGTTGCTATGATACGGAGAGGGCAATACGATTCCGTCTTCTCCGTCACCAGGCTTCGAATGTTGAGATGGAAAGAGGTTCCGGATCATCTCAAGTACAGGAAAAGAGATGGTGAGAGAGATTTCTGAAGTACAGGAAGAAATCAAGGAGTGGTGTGAAGAATGCTTTGGAGGAAGGACCAGCAAGTGATATTCAATAGCAAAACACCAAAACCAAACCAAGCCAAATATAAACTAAACCAAAGCATACCAAAGAATACCTAACCAAAGCAAACCAAAGCAAGTCAAACCTAAGCATGCCAAAGTAAACCAAAGCAAACCAATTCAAAGCATGCCAAAGTAAACCAAAGCAAACCAATTCAAAGCATGCCAAAGTAAACCAAAGCAACCCAAATCAAAGCATGCCAATGCAAACCAAATCAAACCAAAACAGATCAAAGCAAATCAAACTAAACCAAACTAAGCCAGTCAAACCAAACTAAGCCAGTCAAAGCAAAATAAAAATAAAACAATCTACATGTGTGTAGCATTCTATTCTCTTACATTCAATGGTAAGAGATTCCAGTCTTTGGGAGAAATGAGCATTTGCATCAATCCTTCTTAGGTATTATACAGATTGAAGCAAGGAAATCAAAGATGACTTCTAAGTTTGGATCCCTTCCAAAGACGCTTTCAATTGACACTGGTCAGAGTCTGTAACTCTTTACCTGATATTAAGGAATTTGCTGTTAAAAGGCACAAATCAGTATCCTGTTTGATATACGCAATGCCTTTACATTCTCGAGGAAAAGAAGAAAGCTGTTTAATTACGGGTCTAAACACAAGTCTATACGCTGCTTTTAACCTTGTCGCTTGGCTACGAAAGGCGAGGAAGTATACTTAAAAAAATATATATATTTTACGTGATTGCTTGTTCCGGAAATCGAATGGTACACTTAAACAGACATGAATACTTGAGTAGTTTTTATGATGGTGGCATTGTGATATTTTTACAGCGATTATGAGACTGATACAGAAGGATTTTTTCTTACTGCTGTTTATCTTTAGGTTGGTTGTTTTAGTTGAAGTTATTATTGCGACTATGGATGGGGAAAATAATAATGGAACAGAAGTGGTACCACAAACATTTAACGAAGATCCTGCTGTTGCTCGTATCATGCCAAGTATCGATATGATTTCAACGCAGTGGATTTTTCTCACGCTGTGAGGATATGTGCAGTTTTGATTCAGAAAAAAACACACAAGCAAACAAGGAAACATAATGTAATACAAACCTTGAAAGTCTAAAAAAAAGTTCGCAGTGTTAGTCTCTAAACCTGGGTATTTACCTTAAGAGCGAGAAAATTTTCAGTGATGATAACTTTCAAGGCTTAATGAGATATGTTCTCGTTGTCTTGCCATATATTTTGAACGCCATGATTGCATTTTTTTTCTTTGGAGGGGATGGAAGTAATGGAGGTTCTGGTTTCTGTCTGGTTTGATTTTTTGTTCTATTTCTTCCTATTTCACACAAAGAAAATTATGCATAGTATGATATTTGAATAACATAGCATTACAGAATAGTGGGGGGGGGGGGAGGGGGGTTAATTATTCTGAA